>NC_086448.1:431800022-432525022 GCF_028390025.1 Pseudophryne corroboree
AAAAAAAGATGCAAAACCAAAATCAAAAGGTGAGGGTGGTTATGGCAAAACCAAAACCGACTCCAAAACATTATGTAAATAAAGATCCAATACACAGGGGTTGATGTACATCAATATATTGAATATCATTTGATGTTGAAAATGTGACTTACATATTTATTAATAACTGACCTGTCACTGTTCTCTTGTATATGTATACAGAGCCGTAACTACGCGTGTGCCAGGTGAACCTGGCACACAGCGCAGTTGCCCTGAGGGTGCAACTGCCCTCATTTCCTAAAGTCATCAGCGGCATTGTAATGAGTCAAACTGACTCATTACAAGCCGCCTGTGTGCGTGTGCTGCTGCTGAAGAGGAGCAGCTCCTGGGGCAAGGTAGGAGGAGGAGTAGGGAGGGGGCCTCGGGAGCTGCAGCAGCGCTATGTAATTAATGAAAGCGCCACTGCAGCTATCCCTCTCCTTCCACATAGGCTGGCCACCGCTGCTGTGAATGCTGGGATGCGTTTCCCTCATCCCAGCAGTCACAGCAGTGGCGGCCAGCCTATGCGGAAGGAGAAGGACAGCTGCAGAGGTGCCGCTACCAATTACAGCGCGCTTCTACGGCTCCCGAGACCCCCTCCCTCCTTCTCCTTCTCCCCTGTCTCCGAACCCGCCAGCACCGAGGAGCCTGACTGCCTGAGCCAGCGGAGAGATGGTAAGTATCATCTATTATGTCTGTCTGTTTGTCTATCTATCTATCTATCTATCTATCTCTATCTATCTTTCTCTCTCTCTCTCTCTCTCTCTCTCTCTCTGTCTATCTATCTATCTATCTAGTCTACCTAATGTGTAAAAGGGGGACTGGCTGCCGTAATGTGTAAAAAGGAGGACGCTGTCTGCCGTAATGTGTAATAAGGGGACGCTGTGTGCCGTAATGTGTAAAAAGGGGAATCTGTCCGCTGTAATGTGTAAAAGGGGCTCTACATGGTGTAGTGGCGCTACTGTGTGGCGTAATTTGAATACTGGAGACTACTGTGTACTGTAATATGAATTGGTATTATTTTGTGGCCACACCCCTTCCCCATGAATCCACTCCCCTATATTTTTCCATTGCGCCTGCGGCATGCACTGCCCTTATGTTACCATTTTTTGCACACAGCACTAAAATGTCTAGTTACGGCACTGTATGTATGGCAGTGTATTATGAATTGTGTACAAATAGGATAGATTAACTAGAATGTGCAGCTGCTGTAGCATAGAATATCACTAAGCTAAAGTGGGGCCTAAGTATACACACAATGCAAATGCTGGATGCATCTTGAAAATATAATTTTTCTTTTTGCATCTTTTCCTGTATACCTAGAGGCACAAATGCTTCCACATATATGTGAGTGACAATGAGAACAAATCCCCAAACTTATCCTTGGTGTTACAATCTGCCATGGTAATCCTATCATTATAAACATTAAGCATGCTGTAATTAACAATGTACATGCTCTAGTTTCATGCATGAGGACACCAGATCATTCATGAGAGTATAATAATGGACTTTTCAATAAACCAACTTTATTGATGCAGAAAAATACAGCCACAATGAATAGTTAACACGTCACAACTCACACTGATAATGGATATGTGTCCACTGAATTAAGGCTCTTAATAAATAATCAATTTGTAAAAGATCAGTAACAGGAAATTGTCCACTAATGACCACTATCCGCTTTTATCTCGTGGTTTAGCAGTAATCTGTTAGTTATGATATTGCTCATGTTTGCGTATATCCATTTTATGTTATAACTACCCTCTGTGTATGATTTAGTAGACTTGTCTTCCCTGCATCTACTCCGATAAATTCAATTAGGACAACAAATTGTATCTACCTAAAGCAGAAAGTAAAAACTCCATTCATAGTATAGACTTTGCTATTGGCAATACATTAAAATAGACATGAGAAATAATTGACCAGGATTCTAATCTAAAGATGAAACCTGGTAAAAATAATTAGCATTTTTCTCGGGCTTAAATTATTATGGAAAACTGATGCTCCTTAGGGATGGTAAGTTTGAAAGGTTAAGTCATCTATGCATCATTAAATAGACGCATACCAGTGGATCAGCTGCCAGCAGTGATACAACTGATACACTGCACGTCAGAAGCTGTAGTGTTATGCTCTTTCATTGCAGACAGTTTCTTTGAGGAAACATTTTAAAGAGCTATAAAATAAGCGACAAAGGATAGCCTATGTATAAATAGAAACCGTTTGTGAGAGAGAAATGTAATTCTTGAGTAACTCAAAACTATGTCACTAACATGCTGTGACTGTATATACTATTTATTGGTCTGTGCTTTGTTTAGGGGAAAAAACAATGTGTCCAATTCTAGAAGTCAGTTTTTAATTAAATGTTTATGTACCAATAAAGCAATTATACTATATTCTTAATAGAATGCAATGGTTTGGCAGTATGAATAATTATATTATAGAGATGTGCATCGGACACTTTTTGGGTTTTGGTTTTGGTTTTGTATCTGGATTTTTTTGAAAAAAGCATAAAAACAGCTAAAATCATAGAGGTTTTTTTTTTGTTCCTACAGTATTATTAACCTCAATAACATTCATTTCCACTCATGTCCAGTCTATTCTGAACACATCACACCTTACAATATTGTTTTTAGGCCAAAAGGTTGCAACGAGGTACCTGGATGTCTAAGCTAAGCGACACAAGTGGGCGGCACAAACAACTGGCCCATCTAGGAGTGGCACTGCAGTGTCAGACAGGATGGCAGTTTTAAAAAATAGGCACCAAAGTGCACATAATGCAAAGGAAAAAAAGAGGTGCCAGGTGGAATTGTACTTGGGACCTCCCACCCTTATGTTGTTTAAACAGGACATTAACAGTTTAATTAACCCATCATTTCAGCGACAGGTGGAAAAAGCACACCAAGTTCTATGAGTCATAGCTAGCTAAAAACATACCACCTCCTTCTTTGATGACTTTTCACATTATAAGAAGAGGCAAGACAAAGAGGACAGTGGCCCTCATTCCGAGTTGTTCGCTCACAAGCTGCTTTTAGCAGAATTGCACACGCTAAGCCGCCGCCTACTGGGAGTGAATCTTAGCTTAGCAAAATTGCGAACGAAAGATTCTCAAAATTGCGAATAGAAATTTCTAAGCAGTTTCTGAGTAGCTCGGGACTTACTCTGCCACTGCGATCAGTTCAGTCAGTTTCGTTCCTGGTTTGACGTCACAAACACACCCAGCGTTCACCCAGACACTCCCCCGTTTCTCCAGCCACTCCCGCGTTTTTCCCAGAAACTGCAGCATTTTTTCACACACTCCCATAAAACGTCCAGTTTCTGCCCAGAAACACCCACTTCCTGTCAATCACACAACGATCACCAGAACGAAGAAAAAACCTTGTAATGCCGTGAGTAAAATACCAAACTTCTTAGCAAATTTACTTGGCGCAGCCGCAGTGCGAACATTACGCATGCACATTTTGTGGAAAATCGCTGCGATGCGATGAAAAAGAACGAGCGAACAACTCGGAATGAGGGCCAGTGTCAAGTAGGTGATTAAAAATTAGAGAGGCACACGCAATCAGGAACAACACACATGCTTTCACGTCCACTCCTGTTTTGGTGTGGAACAGAAAGGACTTTAATTACGCAAATATACAATTACCACATTAATGGACAAACTGAAAAACTAGGAGTCAAAGCCTCTGAATTTGTACCCATTTCTCTATTTTCAGGTATTAGGTTAATCTCGGAATTAATGCTTGGATGCAAATAAACTGGTATATTCCACAGGATCAAGATTTAATATTTTCCCCTCCACTGAGTCTGGAGACTTATTTTGTGAAAATGTCTTGGGTTTCTTTTTTTACATTTTTTAATTGTATTTTGTGGCAGATGCCTTATTTTTGTTTTAGACAGCTCCCAGGTACACCTATGTGAGTATACCTGTGTGTCCCAGTTACACGCATGTGAGCATATCTGTGTGTCTTGTTTATTTTATTTATATTTTATTTTTAAATAAAGCAGACCCTTAGATGTTTTAGCATCCCCTCGTGAGCCCCGACAGCAGCCCCGGATGGGACAGGTTGAGTTCATGTGGGTACGGTACAGTACTAAACATGACTGTGCAGTGAATTTTTTGTTATTCAGCCCCTGCCCTAGTGGAGCTTACCACTCTAGGTCGAAACTCATTTCTTATAACAAGTAGGACTGTGGAGGAAGCAATGCTAACCCTGTGCCACCAGCATGCTCAGCCTGGCAATCCAGACAACTTCCTGGCTGTAAGCCACCATGAGACTCCATACTGGGCCCTTATTCATAACTGTTTGTGCCTCACAGGAGCTCCTGGCCCATCTAGTGCTGCAGTGCAATGGAAAGCTGGTGCAATGCAATATCACTGAATCTCTGGTCTTCTAAAACCGTATGCAGCCCTTACATTATACAATTATTAAGGAGAAAACATTTTCAAAATAAAGTAAGAGAACCCTGTACAACAAATGTGCATCTTGTAAATAATCCCAAAATGTGGAACATTAATAAAACCAAATTAAGGTTGCCTAATTGGAGTTATTCATTTGAGTCCCTAAAATGAAATAATTGAGAAGAAGCTCTCTCTAATGCTGGGTACACAGTGCACACTAGAAGATATATCTACTAGAGATGAACGTGTTCAGACAGGGCACTCCTGGAATTATACGGCAGCGCCTCCTAGACTTATACAGCAGATAGGCAGCACCTCTGTACTTATACAGCAGATAGGCAACACCCCTGGACTTATACAGCATAGGCAGCACCCCTGGAAAATTACACAGCACAGCAGACAGGTAAATGCACCTGTGGACTTAAACGGCAGTGGGGCAGCACCCCTTTACTGATAGGGCAGAGGGGCAGCACCCAATATAGGGCAGCACCTCTGGAATGATGTGGCAGACAAAGAAAAGATGTGCAAGATGAAATTATAATTGGGCCCTCCCACCCACCCTTATGTTGTACAAACAGGACATGCACACTTTAACAAACCAATCATTTCAGCGACAGGGTCTGCCACACGACTGTGGCTGAAATGATTGGTTTGTTTTTGCCCCCCCCCCCCCAAAAAAAAAAAAGCAATTAATCTCTCCTTGCACAAACTGGCTCTACAAAGGCAAGATCATTGGCGTTTCTATAATGGGTGCAGTGTGTGCGGTGCACACGGGCCCCTGAGTCCTGGGGGGCCCAGACCGCACACACTGCACCCATTTCTCCTATACTTATCTTTCCGGAGTCCATTGCTAACCGTGTGTGGACCCCCTCCTCTCCCGTTGCCGTCACGTCACTGCTAGCGCACTGACCACTAGAGATTCTGGCACAGTGCCAGAGTCTACAGAGCATGCGCAGGACTCCGAAAAAATGGTATGGCAGCATGTTTCTGAGTCCTGCGCATGCGCTGTAGACTCTGGCACTGTGCCAGAGTCTACAGCGCTCAAAGCACTAACAGTGGCTTGGCGGCTATAGGAGAGGAGGGGGCCCACACACCCTGTCTGCACACATGTCCACTCCTCTCTAGAGATGACCCTGGGCAAGATGTCGTCCTCATCCTACAATTCTTCACCCCCTTCAGTGTTTACATCCTCATCCTCACAGAGAAATAATTCCACACCAACGAGGTGGCTTTTTTGGTATTTTGCCTAGGCATGACAATAGGCTTTTTCATCCCATGGTCAAAAACTGTCTCCACCCGTGCCTTATTCAAACAAACCACATCACCATCAGAATCCTCAATGTCAACTTCCTCCACAGCGCCAGCTATAGCAATATCCTCCTCATCGTAATGTACTTCTACAGTGACATCCTTAATCTCAATATCAGCAACTGGAATGGTGGTGCTCTTCCCAGCACTTTCAGGGGGCGCGCAAATTGTGGTGGGAGCCTCTTCTTCATATACAATCATGGGGACTCTCCTTGGGGATTTGTGATATCTGTGAATGCACAGTTGTTTTTTGTGCTTTAACAAGCTTAATTTTTTAAATTTTTCGAGAGGGAGTGGGGCTTCCATCTTCATGATAAGCTGAACCACCAGTCATGAACATAGGCCAAGGCCTCAGCCTTTTCTTGCCACTTTGTGTCGTGAATGGCATATTGCCACTTTTACTTTTCTCGTCAGATAATTTCTCTTTTTTCTGGTTCTTAATTTTTTCTTCTTGGATTTTACACGCCCTCTATGACATTGGACATCAGCCTTAGCAGATGACGTTGATGGAATTGCATTGTCAATGTCATGACTGGTGGCAGCAGCAGCTTCAGCATTAGTACTAGGAACTGGAAGTGGTTCCTGATCTTTCACTGCTTTTTCCTCCAAATTTTTGTTCTCCATTTCACAGGACAGCACCCCTTTATTATTACAGCACAGAGGACTGTGCCCCTTTATTTTCACAGCACCCCTGTATTTTATCAACAACCCTGTATTTTTACAGCATACAGAAGAGAGCCAGTGTACCTTTATTTTAACGAAACTTCTGTATTTTTACAGAATACAGGACAGAGCCAGTGTACCTTTATTTTGACAACACCACTGCATTTTACAGCATACAGGACAGGGCCAGTGTACCTTTATTTTGACAACACCACTGCATTTTACAGCATACAGGACAGGGCCAGTGTACCTTTATTTTGACAACACCACTGCATTTTACAGCATACAGGACAGGGCCAGTGTACCTTTATTTTAACAACACTCCTGTATTTTTACAGCATATAAGACAGGGACACAGCGCCCCTGTATTTTTACAGCACCCCTGTATTTTAACAACACCCCTGTATTTTTACAGCATACAGGACAGGAACACAGCACCCCTGTATTTTCACAGCACTCCTGAATTTTTACAGCATGCGGGACAGGACCAGCACCCCTGTATTTTAACAACACCCCTGTATTTTTACAGCATACAGGACAGGGCCAGCATCCCTGTATTTTAACAAAACCCCTGTCTTTTTACAGCATACAGGACAGGACACAGCACCCCTGTATTTGCCCACCACCCCTGCATTTTTACAACACCCCTTTATTTTTACAGCATACCAGACAGGGACACAGCACCCCTGTATTTTCACAGCACTCCTGAATTTTTACAGCATACAGGACAGGACCAGCACATCTGTATTTTAACAATACTCCTGAATTTTTACAGCACACAGGACAGGACCAGCACCCCTGTATATTAACAACACTCCTGTATTTTTTTCAGAATACAGGACAGGGCAAGTGTACCTTTATTTTAACAACACTCCTGTATTTTTACAGCATACAAGACAGAGACATATAGCACCCTTGTATTTTCACAGTTACCCTGTATTTGAACAACCCCTCTGTATTTTACAGCATACAGGACAGAGCCAGCACCCTTTTATTTTAACAACACCCCTGTATTTTTACAGTACAGAAGACAGGGACACAGCACCCCTATATTTTTATAGCATACAGGACAGGACCAGCACCCCTCTATTTTAACAACACCCCTGCATTTTTGCAGCATACAAGACAGTGACACTGTACCCCTCTATTTTCACAGCACCCCTGCATTTTTAGAGCATACAGGACAGGACCAGCACCCTTGTATTTTACCAACACTCCTGTATTTTTACAGCATAAAAGACATGGACACAGTACCCCTGTATTTTCACAGCACCCCTGTATTTTAATAGCATACGAAACAGGGCCAGCACCCCTGTATTTTAACAAAACCCCTGTATTTTTACAGCATACAAGACAGGGCCAGTGTACTTTTATTTATACAACTTCTCTGAATTTTTTGCAGTATAAAGGACAGTGGTGGTCATTCCGAGTTGTTCGCTCGCTAGCAGTTTTTAGCAGCCATGCAAACGCTATGCCGCCTCCCACTGGGAGTGTATTTAGCAGAAGTACGAATGAAAGGATCGCACAGTGGCTACAAAAAAAATATGTGCAGTTTCAGAGTAGCTTCAGACCTACTCTGCGCTTGCGATGACTTCAGACTGTTCAGTTCCTGTTTTGACATCACGAACACGCCCTGCGTTCGCCCAGCCACGCCTGCGTTTTTTGCTGGCACATCTGCATTTTTTCGGATACTCCCTGAAAACGGTCAGTTGACACCCAGAAACGCCCTATTCCTGTCAATCACTCTGCGGCCAGCAGTGTGACTGAAAATCTTCACTAGACCTTGTGTGAAACTACATCGTTCATTGTAATAGTACTACGCATGCGCAGAAGTGCCGTTTTTTTGCCAGATTGCTGCGCTGCGACCGAAATCTGCTAGCGAACAACTCGGAATGACCACCAGTGTCCCTGTAGTGCACAGGACAGCAACACCCATGTACAGCATCCCTAACAGTACAGGACACCACAGGACAGCAGCCCTAAAGAGCACACACTGATACCACCTAAAGTCACCACCCACATAGAGACAGAGGTCTGTCTCCCTCACTCTCCGAGTCCGGAGTGAAAATGGCGGTGACACGTGGTTCCTTATATGGAATCCAAAACCCGCAAAAAATCGACAGTGGGATTATAACATTTTGCCTCATTCTGGGATCGGAATCTGGTGAGAAGTCCCAAGCCAGACTCGGTTCCCGGCTCGGATTGTGATGTTCGGTGGGTGGGGGTGGGGGGGTCAGCTCTCTGAGATACGAACCCGCTCATCTCTATTTCATTGCTGTCTGATGTGTTTCTAAAGATCAATTTTATGATTTTATTTAGTCATGTAATAACTGCATAAATTATTTAAAAAACTGAATTTCCACGTATTAGCTTTACCAGCATGTCCTGATTTGTTCTATTTCTATTAAAGATGTGCACTGAGTGTCTGGTTTTGGTTTTGTATTTGGTTCTAATTTCATCATCATGTTTTGGTTTTGTAAAACTGTCCTCAAATGTTTTAGTTCAGAATTCGGATTTAAAATCCAAATCTTGGGTTTTGGATTTCTCAAAAATGGCTAAAAACTGTTAAAAAATCATGTCATTTTTACATCACAAATCCTAAAATTAGAATTCTGAACCCCAAGATTATCTGAATTGTGTTTTTCTTTGGATCCACAAAATTCAGGTGGGTTGGTGCCTAAGTGAAAAGTCCAAGACCCAAATTCACCTGGATAACACTTATTATTAAAGATGTGCTGCAGGCACTTTTCGTGTTTTGTGTTTTGGTTTAGGATCTGGATCCTCGCTCATGTTTTGGACCTGGAATGGTTTTGCCAAAACCACTTTTTCAGGTTTTGGTTTTGGTTTTGGTTTTGTATCTGGATGATTAAAAAAAAAACATAAAAACAGCTAAAATCACAGAATTGGGGGGGGGGGGGGGGGGATTTTGATCCTATGGTATTACTAACCTCAATAACTTTAATTTTCAATCATTTCCAGTCTATTATGGACATCTCACACTTCACAATATTATTTTAAGGCCAAAAGGTTGCACCAAAGTCGCTAAGCTAAGCGACCCAAGTGGGCGGCACAGACACCTGGCCCATCTAGGAGTGGCACTGCAGTGTCAGACAGGATGGCACTTTTAAAAACTAGGCCTCAAAGAGCACATACTGCAAAGAAGAGAAAGAAGTGCAATGAGGTAGCTGAATGGCTAAGCTAATCGACACAAGCATGCATTACAAACAGCTGGCCCATCTAGTAGTGGCACTGCAGTAGCAGACAGCTTGGCAGATTAAACAAATGGGCCCGAAACAGCACATTGTACAAAGAAAAAAAAGAGGTTCAATGAGGTAGTTGTATGACTAAGCTAAGCGACACAAGTGTGCTGCACAAACACATGGCCCATCTAGGTATGGCATGCGGGCCACCGACAGCATCTCCTACTTGCCCCTGTAATTTTTAAAAAAATTCTGCACCACCAAATTAATTGTATGTGCAAAACTTGGGACGTGCTGGAATTTGCCCAGATGTAATGCACGCACAATATTGGTGGCGTTGTCCAATATAAAAAATCCCCAGGAGAGTCTAAGTGGGGTAAGCCATTGTGCCATGATGTCCCTCTGTTTCTGTAAGAGGTTGTCAGCGGTGTGCCTCTTACGGAAACTGGTGATACACATCATAGACTGCCTAGCAACGAGCTGGCATTTGTGAGATGCTGCTACTGGTGCCGCTGCTATTGTTGCTGCGGAGGTAATACATCTACCCAGTGGACTATCACATTCATGTAGTCCTTAGTTTGCCCTGCTCCACTTGTCCACATATCCGTGGTTAAGTGAACACTAGGTACAACTGCAGTTTTCAGAACACTGAGGACACTTTTCTCAATGTCCCTGTACAGTCCGAGAATGACTTTCCTAGTAAAGTGGAATCTACTGTAGATGGGATTTGGTACCGGGGACCAGAGGCGTAACTAGGGTTTTTGGAGCCCAGGGCAAGATGTAAAATGGTGCCCCCCCCCCCCCCAAAAAAAAAAAAAAAACATAGCAAAAGAAGTATGTGCGCGCGCCGAAGGGGTGCGGCCACTGAAAATGGCCCACAGTGCCAGTTACATTGCCCCACAGTGCCAGATACAATGCCCCACAGTGCCATTTACATTGTCCCACAGTGCCATATACAATGCCCCACAGTGCCGGATACATGCCCCACAGTGCCAGTTACATTGCCCCACAGTGCCAGATACAATGCCCCACAGTGCCAGTTACATTGCCCCACAGTGCCAGATACAATGCCCCACAGTGCCAGTTACATTGCCCCCCCAGTGCCATATACAATGCCCCACAGTGCCGGATACATGCCCCACAGTGCCAGTTACATTGCCCCACAGTGCCAGATACAATGCCCCACAGTGCCGGATACATGCCCCACAGTGCCAGTTACATTGCCCCACAGCGCCAGATACAATGCCCCATAGAGCCGGATACATGCCCCACAGTGCCAGTTACATTGCCCCACAGTGCCAGATACAATGCACCACAGTGCCAGATACATGCCCCACAGTGCCAGTTACATAAGTCCAGCACCACTGGACTTATATGGCAGTACCACTGGACTGAACTTACATGGCAGTACCGCTGGACTTATACAACAGTATCACTGGACTTATATGGCAGTACCACTGGACTTATATGGCAGTACCACTAGACTGGACTTATACGGCAATACCACTGTACTTATATGGCAGTACCACTGGACTTATACGGCAGTATAACTGGACTTACACAGCAGTATCTCTGGACTTATATGACAGTACCACTGGACTTATACGGCAGTACCACTTGACTGGACTTAAACGGCAGTACCACTGGTTTTATACAGCAGTATCACTTGACTTAACTGGCAGTACCACTGGACTTATACGGCAGTACCACTGGACTGGACATATACGGCAGTATCAATGGATTTATACAGCAGTACCACTGGACTTATATGGCAGTATCATTGGACTTATACAACAGTACCACTGGATTTATATGGCAGTACCACTGGACTGGACTTATACGGCAGTACCACTGGACTTAAACGGCAGTATCACTGGACTTATACGGCAGTACCACTGGACTTATATGGAAGTACCACTGGACTGGACTTATATGGCAGTACCACTGAACTTATATGGCAGTACCACTGGACTTATATGGCAGTATCACTGGACTTATACGGCAGTATCACTGGACTTATACTGCAAAATTACTGGACTTATACGGCAGTATAACTGGACTTACACAGCAGTATCTCTGGACTTATATGACAGTACCACTGGACTTATACGGCAGTACCACTTGACTGGACTTAAACGGCAGTACCACTGGTTTTATACAGCAGTATCACTGGACTAATATGGCAGTACCACTGGACTCGACTTATTCGGCAGTACCAATGGACTTATTCGGCAGTATCATTGGACTTATATGGCAGCAGCACTGGACTTATGGCAACACAGGACACCACCACTGGACTTATGGCAGCACAGAACACCACCACTGCACTGCATTTATACAGCAGCAGCACTGGCAGCACAGGACACCACCACTGGACTTGTGGCAGCACAGGACACCACCATTGGACTGATGCATCACAACACAGCACGACTGCACTGGACTTATACAGCAGCAGCACTGGACTTATGGCAGCACAGGACACCACCGCTGGACTTATGGCAGCACAGGACACCACCACTTGACTGATGCAGTACAACACACACCATTGAACTGGACATATACAGCAACAGCACTGGACTTATGGCAGCACAGGACACCACCACTGGACTTGTGGCAGCACAGGACACCACCATTGGACTGATGCATCACAACACAGCATGACTGCAATGGACTTATACAGCAGCAGCACTGGAATTATGGCAGCACAGGACACCACCGCTGGACTTATGGCAGCACAGGACACCACCACTTGACTGATGCAGCACAACACACACCATTGAACTGAACTTATACAGCAGCAGCACTGGACTTATGGCAGCACAGGACACCACCACTGGACTGATGCAGCACAACAAAGCACCACTGAACTGGACTTATACAGCAGCATTGAACTTATGGCGGGCAGCACAAGACTCACCACTGTGACTGAACTGATGCAGCACAAGACACCACCACTGGACTGATACAGCACAAGACAGCACTGGAATGACACATAAGAGCAGGTCGACTCGCCACACCACTTTCCCACACAGACAGACACTGAGGAGAGAGACACATTCTCTCGCTACACTCTCCAGGACTGGATTGAAAATGACGGTGATGCGCGGCTCCTTATATGGAATCCAAAACCCGCGAGAATCTGATAGCGGGATGATGACATTTTGCCTCATTCTGGTTTCCGAGTCTGGAGGGAAGTCCCGAGCTGGGCTCGGATCTGGGCTCGGGACGTGAAATTCCGCGGGGTTCGGTTCTCAGAGAACCAAACCCGCTCATCTCTACTTATTATAGACTTTGGTACAGTTGCATAAGTGTGGCATGTTATCATGCAAACATGCATTAGGGTCGACATTAGAATGTCAACACAGTTGAACTGTTGATGTGGTCTAACCATTGACATGCAGCATGTCGACATGCTTAGAATGCCAACAGTGACCATGTCAAAATTCACTATGTCTACATGGATGACATGTCAATATTATAGAATATCGATCTAACGTCCCTGGTGTCCCAGCAGTCACTTACCTGGCCCTGACAGCAGTGGTGTCTTTAGTGTCATCTCTCAGTTTCCAGTGGTCATGGGACCAGAAGTGCAAAAAATCGCACAACTACAACCCTTTACACTAGCATGCAGGAGGATGCCCAGAACAGGGCAAGTCAACCCTGCATGCCGCCCCACCATTATCATGTGAACGCTATGCTCATTAGCGAAGCGCTTGCATGATAAGGTTAGCCCTCTGCCTGCGCAGCTTAGGCTACCTGCCATGTTTCTGGTGGCAGCAGCTGCATGTGACCGCCCTGCGTTGCCCGGAACATGCCCCAAGGTACCGTTGATGCCCATAAAATGTGGAGTCGGTAGCCCCTCCTGCTTCGCAATTGCCTCTGCCTGTCAATCAAGCAGAGGCGTTCTCATATGTGAGATGCCGTTGCATCTCACTGCATGCTCACGAGCAGTGCGGCTTCTGTGGGAGCGCACACAGCAAAAGAGCTTCAGCATGCAAAAATATCGTAGATGCATTCCATGCTGAATTGGGCCCACAATTTCCTAAAATGTCATTGTATTCTGTAGCATTAATATTTCCCTTCACTGCAACTAAGAGGCACAGGACACACCATGAAAACAGTTCCAGGTCATTATTTCTTCTCCATCAAACTTTAAAGTTGGCAGTACACATTTGAGTAGGATGCATACCTTGCACTGATGGGTGATTAGTCAATCAAAAGAATGCATTTTCATAACTCCAGAGTCCAGTGGAGGTGTGCTTCAAACCACTTAGTGAGTGCTGCAAACAAGAACAGAATATTGTTATGTGCTGTAAGATATACCATAGCACTCAGTGATTTCATTATGTGAACTTGTGTGGCCTTAGGGCTAATTCACAGTGGCCGGTTTTGACGGTACGGCAACAAGCCTTCTGGTTTTTTCCTGTGTGTGTATTTTTATTAAGTATTGCTATACATGGGGGCTTTTGGATGGCACAGTCATGGCATGGCTTCCGTGTTACAGCCTGAAATATCCACTGACAAGGACGGCTGCCAGGCCATGACCATGGCTGCAGTCAGTAAAGCACATATTTCTATTGCTCCTTTCACCTACACCAGTTTTACAAGGAAGCTGTGAGCTTGTACAGCTTCTCCCTGCCCACAAGTCTATCACAAGTGTGAAATGTGTAGTGGTACTTGACTGTCAACATGACTGAAAAGTTTGACATAGATACTGAGAGGTTGATAATGTTAGAAGAGGCCAGACCATTTTTGTGGGACAAAATACAAGAAATTTAAAAAGATAGAAATGACACTCGAAAGGCATGGCAAGAGGTTTGCTGTGAATTGAAAGAAGATTTCAATGTGCTGGGAGACAAGGATATGGGGTATTATTCAGACCCGGGTCCAGCCGCGACTATGTATGCAGTGGTTGCATCCAGAGGGTCTGCGCACCGGTCGCAGTAAACGTGCTTGACCCTTCACCATGCTGCCGCATCCTGGAAGGATGCGGCCGCAAGGTGATTGACAGCGATGGCCATTGGGGTCGGTGACACGACATTGCGGGGGCGTGGCGGGCAAAACAGGGGCATGTTGATAGCATTCTGGGGTGGCTGCGTGTCGTCACATGCAACTACGCCAAGAAAAAATGGCACCGGACCGCCTGTCAGTGCAGCCAGGCGAACCACTCCTCATTAGAGCTGAAATGCCTTGTTGCACCAGAATCGATATACAAGGAATCTTTTGTGTGGCTATCTGTAAAACTCAGGACTGACTCATCTTGCCATCAAATTTCCTTTTCTGCATATGATTCACATTATTTTGCTTGCAGTAAATTGCTCTCTGACCTATCTAGTGACAATTGTAGCATTTTCATGCAGTAGTCACAGAATTTGCCCAGAGGTCACATGTTACTGAAAGTGCAATACCTTTGTTCTGACTGTGTCTGTGTTTAACTTTGCTGTGTTCGCTTCCAACGTCACTACTAAGAAGTCAAATTCAGGTGACAAGTTCTGTAACATTACTATAGCAATCTCTTCATCTATTTGCATTTCAGCAGATGTTAGGTGCTGAGAAACAGCCATCATTTCATCACTATAGTCACTCATACTGCTGCTTTCACATTACTTGTTGATGTACAATACACATCTTAAATGTGTCCTTCTCATGAGACCTCCTTCTTGGTATGCTGCCTGTATTGCACTCTAAATGTTTTTAGCTGACATCGGCTATTATTCAGCATGGATTGCATTTGTAAAGCTGCTAACAAATGCGTGGTGTGCATGGCACCATTTACACCACCCTAGTTATGCACATAATTATTACATAGGCCCCTACGAACTATAGATACACTCAATAGGGATTATACAAAAAACCTACAGCACATAATGTGAGGAAAGTGAATAAAACCAGAGCACACCGCTTCTACAGGAGGTCGTATCCTACGGACCCAAACACCTGACAGTGAAAATACAGAAAAAACTCAAATTATTCTGATTCTCAAATTAAATAAATTAATAAAATCCTATAAAATGTTAAAGAGAATACCTCTGGTTAGTATTTTTTTAAACACCAATCCTATTTATTAAATAGAAAAAAACAAAACAAAAAAAGAGTATTTCCATTTAAACCATTGGTTCTCAACCTCAACCATCACGTTTTCTCATCAGGTAGGCTTATACCCATGGCTCAGTGGAAAAGAGTTAAGCTGGGTTCAGTGACCCAGGAATCTAATCCAGCTAGCTTGCAGGGTTGGTCCCGGGAAGGACCCCAGTTAAGGGACAGTGTAAACGGGTAAGCTGGGTCATCCAACCCGGCTCCCATTTACAACATGGGGAGATCCATGGGGACACTGCTTCCTGCAGTGCTGTAATTCGTGTGTATCCCGGTTTAATGGGATAGTATGGTAAGCCTACAACCTACAAGAAAATCCACAAAACATGACCTGTAGAACAATACTGTTTCCACATTAAGGAAAAAGGCAATTAGCAAACTAAACTAGCAGCAGCATATAATCTTTTGAAACTATCTCATGATAAATGTAATTATAAAATGCAACCTGTTATAGCATATAATAAATTCTATATCAGGAAGTCAGAATCTATTAACAACTTAGGGTCTGATGCTGACTAGGGACCCAAGTAAAAAAAAAAGAAAAGCAAGTGGTAAAACAATGCTGCACTGAAGGTGGGATAGCTTTACAGTGTGTAGAGATTTACATTTAGATTTTAGATGTCAATGTCTACCTCTAAATTTCAGTGAAACATTAGCTCTCCAGTATTTGTAGGCTGCATGCAAAAACAGATAGTATTTACCCTGCATGCAAAAAAATAAATAAATATTTGTACTCCTTGCATTGCAACATGTTTTTTTTCCAGATACAGTAGTTACTTGCTTTTTCTATTTGCTCCCTAATCAGAATCAGTCCCATAACGTTCTTGAGAGACTTTAGTAACAAAATAGATTTCTTTTACAGTTTCTAAATAATGAGACGATCTCAGGCAAGATTACATTGAAAAGGATCCAAATGCCTGCTCCAGTCGTTAGTGTGCTGTTACATTGTACTTTTGTTAAATTAGTGATGTGTGTAAGATGCTTATTTTAAGAAAAATTGCATAGTACAGCTAAGTAGCATAATCCAAATGTGACTATTTGGTGTAATTTGAGTAAAGGTGTATGTGGACATATGTAAATCATAATTTATTGTTCATGTATCTAATTGATTCACCCTAATACATACATGTGTACTTACTCTTCCTTCTTTTTAAATGTTCCATTCTTGAATATAATGGAGGGGTCATAACGGTGGCTGGCGGTGTGTTGGTGTGACATTACAATGATGTAGGGCAATGCAGGGCCAGATTAGAGCTTGTGGGGGCCCCATGTTGAGAAAATTGTGGGGGCTCTCCAATATAATGACCCCTAGCCCTGTCCAGCCCCTCACTCCCACAATATGGTCAGAGTATACCCCAGACAAACCCCCCTCCTCCCCCATGCCCCCTGAGTACTCAGCTCCCATGCTTTGGTATACGGGCTGCTGCTGGTCCCTACATCAGCTACACAGACATGCTGTGTCATGTGACACTGATGAGAGGACTCAGGAGTGGCTCTGCTATGCACTGTATGCAGCCTGAGCAGTGGCAGCCGCTATCTCAATTGCAGGGTCAGATTACCCTGTGTGGGGTACCCCTGTGTGTGGGGGCCCCAGGATGATTGCCCCTATTGCTCCTCCCTTAATTAAGACCTGGCGCAATTCAAGTTACATAATCAAGGTCATGGGACCCATGGGGATAGTCTGCTCTCCTTAGAATCAGGTAGACCTTCCATAAATGTATAAGTCTTCCTGACAGTAGAAAAGTATGCCCTAAATTTCAGGAGAAAGCAGCTAAAGAGAGTGTTGGAAGGTAGAGTATGTACATAATGCATGTGTTTTTAAATTATTTTTTAGGTTTCACTGACAGTTACCTATGTGCACAGAGAATGGTTTTTGTCTCTTGAAATTCCCATTGAAATGAAATTTCCATTGAAAATATGAGTTCACACCTAGAAAATTGTTTCAAACTGATCCTGTTTGGTCTTTGAAATTCTTTGGTATGCAAAATTACACCTATACCTCTTAATCTGATCATTTACATATCAAGCTTAAACATCAACAATTTTCTGATTGCGACTAGCTAGTAACATTTATGGACAACACCAATCTGCCTATTTTCTTGCCAATTTCTGAAAAAATCCTTATACAGTATAATGCACAGAAATAGGCATGACACCTGACATCACAAGTAAGCAAAGGATACTTATGAACAGTTCTGCACTAGATTAGCTTCATATTGTGTATGCAAGTAATAATTGATGTCAACCAATCATTACTTACTTCTTTTTTTCAATGCAGCAACTTCTGAAAAGAACGGTTTGTTTTGCCCCAGATAAAACAAAACATTGTCCATTCATATCACATCGTGCTGAACATTTCTTGTCTTAGACTTGAAAAAGCTGTCAGCATTTAAGTAAAACTCTTCTGAATAAAATATCCAAATGGCTTTTTGCCTTGTAAATGGCACATTTTACACAGAACGACCGCAGTGCTAACTTGTCATTATCTGTTTGGAAGCATGAACTTGTATGAAGATGGAAACAGACAGTGTTTCCTCAGCAAACAATTTGTCAGATCGCCTTTACGTTTTAGTAGCCCGCAGAGATATCCTACAACTAAGTAGGAAAAGGAAAGTGAATGATTACAGGGAGTGCTTCAGGCAACTAAAGCATAGTTTTAGTAGCCTGTCAGAAAAATCTGGGGCCGTAGGCATTGGGATTACTTTTATTTCCCAGTCAGTTATTGATTTTCGTATGAAGAAAATAATTTGGTATTGTTGCTTAAGGTGTTACTTGGAAAAAAAATTAGCCACATGTGACATTTACTACCAGTCCTTAGCTTTGCGTTAGCTTTTCATTATGGCACAGCTTTGGCAACTGGGAGGAAGCATTTACTACTTAAAAGGTACTACTTTCTTTATGAAACATGGCACACTAATCGAAAACACAAGTATGCTGAAAATTAAATTTAAAAGCCTATAATTTAGTATCTTCCATGCCAAGAATGATGGCTTTCATTTACGACGGAGATCTAGAGCTGTTCAGGGTCAGTATGCTGTGTGCCATTTTCAAGCCTATTGCGAAGGCTGATGGAGTTGATTAATTTCTTGGAACCAGGATTTCTCTTCTCCAGCTCACTGAACAACTTCATTTCAGCTGATGAGTTCAAACAGGGGTCAGAACAATGCTCATTTCTGACAATCCCACAAAATGTGAATTAATTTTATGAGTTGGTACTACTACATTTAAAACTAAACTGGAGATCATCATTTAAGGTAATACAAAGACGCTAAGATGGAATTTGCTTTTAAGCTTCGGTGGCCGGAGAATTGTTGAGCTTTAAAAAAGTCTTTATCATAAAATATGTTTATATGTTAGGCAAAATAGAGCTACATAAATGCCTCAAAGGAATTTCAGTCATCCAGGTACCTAAACTACACTCTGATGCTGACATAGTAGAGCACTGACATTAACTATTTGCCAACCAACTGCAATACACAGTGTTTTGTCAATATAGTTTCTCTCTTTCTCTCCTTCTATCTATCTATCTATCTATCTATCTATCTATCTATCTATCTATGTAGAAACTTTAAATTAAAGTAGAATGAAATACAATGGGGTTGATGCAGAGTTAGAAGTACAATGGTCTAACTTTACTCAAAATAAATGCGCTTAGAAAACTAGTGTATTTTCCCATACATACAGAGTTGTCTGCATCTCAGGATAGATACACTTCTGCAACAGAAGCATGTGTTCCTGCTTTGCTACAAGTCATCATAATCATCATCATTATCATCATGATCATCATCTGTCTTATACTAGGTACAAAATATATGACTACTGATGGTGTCAGGGTCGGACTGGCCCACAGGGGATCAGTGGAAACCCCACTGCTTTGGGGTCCACCACCTCCTCAAAGGATCAAGTTCCAGACTAGGCACTTGAAATATACATTACACCTATGTTACCTTATACTATACAGAACTACTGTGTGATGTATTCTCTACAGGGCATTGCTGTTATTAATCTGGTACATTATCATGCATGCACTAGCAGTACTTACTATTTATATTTATGAAGGGGCCCAGACCATGTTCTTGCTAATGGTTAGCCAAGCCTCTAAGTATGGGCCCCTACCGCTGCATTTCCCAAGTGGGCCCTTAATGTCCCAATCATACACTGGGTGGTGTAGATATGCTTATGTTTTGTCTGGAAGGGCTCATCATGCTCCTATTCCACCTCTCTGGTTGAAAGTGTACATGCGAATAGAATGCTTTTGACTCTACATTCTTGTATTCACTTCACTGATTTTCTGAGCATGTACAGTGCAAATTCACACAAGTGGCAGGATATACTAAAGGGAAAATGCAGTAAAACCCCAGTCCATATGTACTAAGCCCTGCATCCTGGGGCTTTGTTAGACAGAGTAATGCCAGATTTTGCTGGCGTTACCCTATAGAAGCCTATGGACTTTTTTCCTCCCTTCCTCCCATCAACCCCCGTGGTAACGAGCCACTCTGCGCATGTGCAGATGGACTTTCAGGACCAAAAACCCGGAAATCAAATTGCCGGCACTGATCACAGAGGGCAGCTCTTATCTTATATGTTATTATATGCATATATCACATATGCAAATAGTATCAATGCGATGTGTTATGGGATGTACTGCGGATTGTTTACCCAACCAACATATGATTGAAGGTTCTTCTGCATAACATGGATTCAAATGCATGAGAGATAAACATCAATAACCGCATTATGGAAGTATATTTTGCAATGGGGCCTATGGACAGGGGGGTGTAAAATAGCCCCTAAGTATTTATTTTTTTAAATCAAATATTTAAATATATTATTAAAATACTTTTAAATTGTATTTAAAAAACTATTTCTGAGTGTTTTTTGTAAAAGAAATGTGTCAGTTAAGTGGTTAAGATACAGCCACTGTGGCTGTGGTGCTGTGGAAAAAAATCCCAGCTGCATGCTGAAACACACCCGGGACACTCCCATAACATGCTTTTGACACCTCCGTTATCTGTAAAGACTTTAGTTCACCTCCCAGTCACCCACCCTGAACCACCCATGGATAGCAAAAGCCATTTCAAATAATAGTCTTTGCACTTTTTTGGGCATGTGCCATATGGACTTTTTCTGGGCTGTGTATGGACCATTTGCTGATTATTACTCTTAATGTCCATTCTCTCAACTGCGTCCTCCTCTGAATCATGACTCTTTGAAATCCAAAACTAGCTTTCCTTGAGTCCAGCTGCTCAACAACGTGGTTCATTACATTTTATGTCAACACTTTTCAATTTATGAAACTGTTAGGACATTATTCTTTTTTGAGTACATGACACTTCAATACATTATTATAGTCTGGAAAATAATGTTAGAATTCACTGTAAACCCTTCCAAGCCCAATCCATACACTTGCACTACATTATCATGTGACATAAGTGTACACGTATGCCTGTCTCAAATGCCGCTGTGTTTGGACATGAGGCTTCATGAGATGTGTCCAACTGAATATATGCTTGGCAATATGCTTTTCATATGTGCAGCTATTCTTATGTATGTGTGTTGCACAAATATGTCCATCTTTATATGAGTCCCATTGTTCAACTCTATTTTCTGGTGACAATATCAAAACGTATTACTTGCCTGGTTGGGTGACACAAGAACCAACGTACGCTACTTTAAAATATGTTGAATAACACAGACCAGATTCCAGACCCCTACATGAATGTCAATGGCATTAACACGCACTATAAAGTATGTAGCAGCTTCCTCTGAATGCCAGGTCCATGAAGAAATATGGCAGGATGTAATGGTGCGGGATGCCGGATGAACTCAGGCATTTTTGTTAAAAGTTTGACTATTAAATGACTGCTGATTTAAAAAAAACATCTGAGTTCAATCGCACCTCCCGCAAACATGGATGCCATTACATTCTGCCACTATTCTTTATTTAGGAAACACATTTTTAAAAAAAGTTTGAAACAAAAAGAAAGTAAAGGTTATCACTAAGTACACCTTAGTAATTAGTAGGCATTTTAGTTGTGCTTGCTAGTTCCATGTGCATCAGCTCTTTCTACTGCTTCAGCATTCTTCAGGCATAGAGGCAGAGCCCCATTCCCCTTTGCTTCCTTGGTTTTATCCCTGCACTTATTTTCTTGTTGCTGTCACTGGAGATGGGCTATTCAAACCTCGAGTCCCTATTTAACACTAGGATGGAGTATGCAGTATAACATAGTTTAAATAAGAGACGGAAAACCACATGAGGGAAGAGAGCCCTACTCATGGGAGCTTATATTCTAAAGAAGGACAGACAGACAGAGATGACACAGATGGGGCAGACAGTGAGCATGGAACAGAGGGTTTAGGATGGGAGTTTGCTGGGTTTGGTGGAGAAGTGGGTTTTGCATAGCCAGATTAAGGGGGGGATGCAGGGCATACTGTACCCCGGCCCCCCCCCCCTCTGTCTTGGGGCCCCCCGGCCAGAGCACACTGACATCACTCCCTCTTATGCAGCAGCAGATCCAGCCAGCCAAAATGTGAGCAACAGCCATATCAGATTTCATGAACTATCGACGAAGCTTCCCAACCAGAGCAGAGATAGGAGGGTGGAGATAGCTGCAAGTGACACAGGGTGGGATCACTGTGGTGTCTGAGTCCTGTGTAACTTGTTATCTAATGAGGGTCTAGACACAGGCACACACGCACACACACACACACACACACACACACAGAGCGAATCCTCCCTAGTCCTATCCCAGTGTGTAAGTAGTAAAGCGGCTGCTGCTATTTTTGCATGTGACGAGATCAATTATAGATTTTATTTTTCTATGTGTATTTTAAGATTGTTTAAGTTGTCTTTTGTTCCACTACAAGAACATTTTATAAAATAGTTGTATTTTAATTAGGTGGTTCTCTAAACAGTACCCAGGCATTATTAAACTATTACTTTAAAACTAATATACACCATTGGGCTAAATTTAATATACACAATCCATACATCCCAACATGACCCATTCCAGTAGGGACAAAATGCTGTCTACCTGGAATTCCTTCTTAAGTTATGATTGCAATCACCTGTGTTAAAACATCCTTATTATTCAATATACTACTCCATATTTTTGGTCTGATAGCTCCTAATAGGATAAGTTCATGGTCATGTGACCGCAGTATATAATATTGTTTTAGAGAAACATTACGTTTTTTATGATGTGTATTATTTATATGAGTATATAATTAGATAAATACTAGTACAAATACTATTGTCTGTCATTATTTGTTATTTGTTCACAATATGAGATGAGATGGTTAAACCCAATCACATATGCAAATGAGTAGCCATATTGGTATGGTATATAAACCTCCATCAGCAGCACTATTAGCACCTTGAAAAAGTTGTGAGAACACAACAAAATACTTTGGTGAGAGCTGCTGTTCGTGCACAAACTTATATACCCCCCCTTCCACTGGGTCTCCCCCCCCCTCCATCTAAAGTGCCCCGGGCACCCCCAAGGTTTAATCCAGACCTGGAGTCTTGAGATCCGTTTGAAGTTTTGCAAAGAGGTGTAGAGTCTGAGGGGGAGTGGTAGAGAATTCCAGAGAAAGGGAGCAGCACATGAAAAATTTTGGAGGTAGGAGTGGGAGAAGGTAATCAATAGAAAGGAGAGGCAGCCTGCTTAAGTGGAGCAAAGAGAATGGGTTGTAGTGTAAAGGGGGATAAGGTCAGAGATTTAAATGGGAGAGCAGTGGAAGAGGGCTTAGTAAGTGAGTGTGTGAAGCTTGAATTGGATTATGAAGAGGAAGAGGAGCTGCTGAAAGGCTTATAAGAGAGTGGAAGTAGACGTATTACATTTGGTGAGGAAGATGAGCTGGGCAGCAGCATTGAGGATAGATTGGAGTGGAGAGAGGTGCTTATCAGGGATGCCATATATGAGAACATTACAGTAGTCCAGTCCGGAGATGACCAGTGAGTGGCATCATGGATGAGAAAGGGTCTCATCCTGGAAATATTTTTGAGATTAAAATGGTAGGTTTGTGAGAGGTACTGAATGCATGGTTCAATGGAGTGGGAGGAGTCTAGGATAACTTCAAGACAGTGTACATGGGTGTTAGAGGAGATGGCCTCTGCCATAGTGCCATCAAAAGCTAATTAAATTGTGGGAGGTGAGGTTGTGCCAGAGGGTGGGATGATGATCAGCTCAGATGTCTTAGACATGTTAAGTTTAAGAAAGTGCTGGGATATAAAAGCAGAGATAGCAGAGACAGTTGGAGATATGAGTGAGGAGAGTGGGGAGGGGTCAGGGGAGGAAAGGCAGATTTGCATATTATCAGTATTGAGATGATATTGTAAGTCAAAAGAGTGAATGGGCTCACCTAAGGATGTATAGAGAGAGAGAAAAGGAGTGGACCTAGAACAGAACCTTGGGGGACACCTACAGTTAGTGAAAGTGGAGATGAGGTAGAGTAATGAGAGCAAAAAGACGAAGAATGTCAGAGATGTAAGAGGATAGCCAGGAGAGAGCAGTATCACATATACCAAGGGAGTGAAGGATTTGCAGAAGGACAGGGTGGTCCACAGTGTCAAAAGAAGCAAAAAGGTCAAGGGGAATAAGAAGAGAGTAGTTGCCATTGGATTTAGCAGAAAGGAGGTCATTGCAAATTTTCATGAGGGCAGTTTCAGTGGAGTGGTGAGGATGGAAGCCAGACTGGAATGAGTCAAGCAGTAAGGTGGTTGTAGGCAATACGTTCAAGGAGTTTGCAGGCAAAATGGAGGAGAGAAATTGGTCAGTAGTTAGACAAAGTGTGTGGATCAAGGGTAGTTTTACTAAGAACAGGGGAGATGAGTGCATGATTAAAGGCAGAGGGGACACTACATGACAAAAGGGAGAGATTGAGTAGCGGGCAAGATTGGAACAGGCAGAAGGAGAGAGGTAGCAAGGTGAGAGGGGTGGAGGTTCATAAGGGGATAGACTCAAGTGGGGAGGTGGAGGGGTGGAGGGGTGGAGGATTGGAGGAAGGCCATAACTTCCTCACCAGATTCATGTGAGAAAGATATAACAGTTGGTATGAGGGATGGGGAGGGTAGGTAAGGAAAAGGAGGAGACTGGTTGCTGATAGTCTGGTGGGATGTGATGTCCTGATGTATGGAGTAAATTTTGGATGTGAAGTAAGTGGCAAATTCAAGAGAAGAGAGTGATGAGGGAAGATGAGGTGGGGGTGAGCCAGAGGCGGAACTACCGGCAGTGCAAGCAGTGCGTTGCACTGGGGCCCGCCTCTGTCCAGGGGCCCAAGCATGTAATGAGTCAAACTGACTCATTACATGCCGCTGTGCGCTGCAGGCAACCGCTGCCCGCAGCGCACAGCCGCCCGGAGAGGAGAGGAGCAGCGGCACGGACGGGGGAAGGAGGAGGAGGGAGGTGAAGGAGGGAGCCGCAGCAGCGCTTTGTTACTGGTGGAGGCGCTGCTGCTGCTGCCCCTCTGCTTCACTATAGGCTATCTTCCGAGAACAGCCTATAGGGAAGCAGAGGGGCAGCAGCAGCGCCTCCACCAGTAACAAAGCGCTGCTGCGGCTCCCTTCTTCACCTCCGTCCTCCACCTCCTCTACTGCCCTGGAATCGTCTAACGCGGCTGCACCGAGGAGCCTGAGCCGGCGGAGAGGGTAAGTATAATTCTTCTCTCTTTCTTTTTCTCTTTTTCTTTCTTTCTTTCTCTTTCTTTCTTTCTTGGGCCTGCCTGCCGCTATGTGTAAAAATGGGGGACTGCCTGCCGCTATGTGTAAAAAGGGGAATCAGCCTGCCGCTATGTGTAAAAAGGGGAATCAGCCTGCCGCAATGTGTAAAAAGGGGGGACAGCCTGACGTAATGTGTAAAAAGGGGGAATCAGCCTGCCGCTATGTGTAAAAAGGGGGGACTGCCTGACGTAATGTGTAAAAAGGGGGAATCAGCCTGCCGCAATGTGTTAAAAGGGGGGACTGCCTGACGTAATGTGTAAAAAGGGGGAATCAGCCTGCCGCAATGTGTAAAAAGGGGGGACTGCCTGACATAATGTGTAAAAAGGGGGAATCAGCCTGCAGCAATGTGTAAAAAGGGGGGACTGCCTGACGTAATGTGTAAAAAGGGGGAATCAGCCTGCCGCAATGTGTAAAAATGGGGGACTGCCTGCCGCTATGTGTAAAAAGGGGTAATCTGCCTGCTGCTATGTGTAAAAAGGGGTAATCTGCCTGCCGCAATGTGTAAAAATGGGGAATCTGCCTGCCGTAATGTGTAAAAATGGGGACGCTGTCTGCCGTAATGTGTTACAAGGGCACGCTGTCTGCCATAATGTGTAAAAAGGGGATGCTGTCTGCCGTTATGTGTAAAAAGGGGATGCTGTCTGCCGTAATGTGTAACAAGGGCACGCTGTCTGCCGTTATGTGTAAAAAGTGTACGCTGTCTGCCGCTATGTGTAACAAGGGCACGCGGTCTGCCGTTATGTGTAAAAAGGGCACGCTGTCTGCCGTTATGTGTCAAAAGTGGACGCTGTCTGCCGTTATGTGTAAAAAGTGTACGCTGTCTGCCACTATGTGTAACAAGGGCACGCGGTCTGCCGTTATGTGTAAAAAGGGCACGCTGTCTGCCGTTATGTGTAAAAAGGGCACGCTGTCTGCCGTTATGTGTAAAAAGAGGAATCTGTCCGCTGTAAGGTGTAAAAGGGTCTCTACCTGGTGTAGTGGTGCTACTGTGCGGCGTAATTTGAAGAATGGAGACTACTGTGTACCGTTTTATGAATTGGTATTATTTTGTGGCCACACCCCTTCCCCACGAAGCCACGCCACTATGTATTTTTGCGCGCGCCTACGGCGCGCAATGCCCCTGTTTTACATGCAGGGGTGGGGCTCCGATGCCGTTTCTTGCACACAGTGCTAAAATGTCTAGTTACGGCACTGTTGCTAGGTATCCATTTCTCTGGCCCTGAGCAGGTCCCCCTCACCAGATCCTATCCAGGGGTGAGGGGGTGGACTTGGATGGGATGTGTGTGTGTGTGTGTGGGGGGGGGGGGCAAAGCATTTTGTCGCACCTGGGCCCACCTCTCACTAGTTCCGCCACTGGGGTGAGCAGATAAGGGAGTTGAGAGTAGCAAAGAGGTGCCGGGGATTAGAAAACTTGGAGGAGATGAGGTTTTGGACTGTTTAGTGAGGGAAAGGGCATCACAGAAGGGTGAGAGCATAACTTTGAAATGGAGGAAGTCTGCCTTAGAGCATTATTTTCTCCGCTGTTGACTGCTAATCAGTACGTGAGCATTTTTGCAGATATATGGTGCATTTGAAGTAGTTAGAGGAGCAACAGGGTCAACAGCAGAAGTAAAGTATGCATTATATAGGGAAGTGGCTTGTTCAGGGCATTAGAGAGAGAGAGAATAGGAGAGAGAAGTGAGTCAAACAGAGAGGATAGGGAAGTGGTATCAAAAGCCTCTATGTTACACTTATTGATGGTAGCCTTAGGAGGAAGAGATGGAGAAGCAGATAAAGATAAATTAAAAGAGAGCAGATGGTAGTCAGGGAAATCAGAAATATCACAATGGTGAGTGAAGACCAGATCAAGTCATGGGTGGGCGATGAAGTCCACTGGGACAGACCAAGTGAAGATGTGAGGTTAAGGAGTTTAGAGGCATGGGATTTTGTGGGGATATTTATTGGGATATTTAAATTGACTAAGAAAATGGAGGGAGGGAAAGTCAGAAGAGAGGAAGCGAGGAGGTCAGAAAGCAAAGTTGTCGAGGAAGTTGAAGGGAATGCCAGGGGAGCGATAAATTAAAGCTACTCAAAAATGAACAGGTTTTAAGAGGTGTATAGCACGGATATCAAATGCAGAGAATGCAAGGGACGTTTCTGGGGGTATGAGTAGCAAGAGGGTAAAATAACTCCAACACCACTGCCTTGGTGACCCACAAATCAGGGGGGTGAGAAAGTGAGTCCCCCAGCAGAGACATCAGCAGGAGAAGTGGTGTCAGAGGGGATAATCCAGGTTTCCGTAAAGGCTAGGAGATGAAGGGAGTTGTGGATGAAAAGGTCATGGATGGGGGCCAGTTTGTTATAAACGGTTCTGTCATTCCAGACGGTACAGATATGAGGTGTGAGAATGTGGGAGAAATTTGAATTAGGTAATCAGGTTTGTTTTAGCATTGAGGTGAGATTAATTTGGATGGCAGAGATAAACTGGTTGTAGTGTTGGTGCAGGTTCCTAAGCTAGGAGGGGAAATTGCAGGAGGAAGGCAGAGAGGTAGTACAGTGTGATGCAGATATAGGTAAGGTGAGGTGACAGGGAAGGAGGGAGGTAGCAGGGCTGAGTGGTAGGGTGGTAGACCCAGACTAATGGGGGAGCACATATAAGTGAAAGTGAGGTAACAGGAGAGGAGGGGAAGGGAAACAGAGGAGGGGAGAGCGTAGGATATGTAGGAGACTAGCGGGGAAGGATAGATATGGGAGGAGGGGGCAAAATAAAGGATTAGGTAGACAATGAGTGATGGGTAGGTTTGAGAAAACCTGGATAGTATGGATTAGGTAAATGGTTGAAAAAAAAGGAAATAGGAGTGGAGACTGTAAGATAGAGACAGATCAGTAGAATTGCAGGAGTGCAGGTAAAAGTATGGTGTTGGTAAATGTGTATGTTCAATGACAATAATGTAGTTTCAAACAAAATAAAAGTGAAGTTTAAAAGGTTGAGTTTTAAAGTAGAATGTTAGAATTGAGATGCTGCAACGCTGACAAAAGGTTGCAGCAAAGTTGTATATAACATATGTGCTGACTTCCTTCCCCGGGGATCAGCAGCCGCAGCACACAAAGGAGACAGGCACACCAAGCTCCACCTGTCTGTCTTCAATAAGCCCACCCCAGACTCCTGTGAAGCCAACCAATGGGAGTCTGTGGTCAGACTTATTGAAGATAAATAGGCTGAGCTCTGCGTGCCTGTGTCCTATGCCTGCTGTGGCTGCTGATCCCCAGGGAAGAAAGCCAGCACATATTTTGCATACAACTTTGCCTGTATGTTAATAAGTCCCCCCCCCTGCAGTCTTTGGTCAGCACTGCAGACCAGGGGCAGCAGCCACTGCTGGTTGTGAGAGTAGGGAAAAAGCAATAGTAATTCAGACTGAACTTTCAGAAATATGTAAAGGCAAAATTACATTGTTACAGCTGAGAATTCAGATGTTTGTGGTAAACTAAAAGCATGAGTAGTTACAGTCGTGGCATTCATAACAGTGATATGTCCAGGTTACTCAGACTGGTGTTGCTTGATGTGTACAGTAAGTTGACTCACATTTGTTGTTTGAAAGCAGCCATTCAGTTTTCCAGTTTTTGGGTACAATGTTCTCCTGTTTTCTATTGGTTTAACGTTGGTGTAACATCAAAATTATGTTTAAAATGTTAGTTATCATTTGAATTGATGTCCTTAGAATTGATGGACACAAGCCTATATCAGCCAAGCCGCCTCTCTAATGCTCTTTAAATAATGAGACCACAAATGTGAATGCAATATTTACACCAAAACGCTAATTTACCCCCCCCCCCCGCCAAGAAATTGCTACCAATAAAACAGTTAAATAAAACATACCAACCTTCTAAGGTTTAATGGAAACTCATGCCATCATAGGGCCTTATTCAGGTTTGTTAGCAAAAACATTTTGGACAAAAAACAGCGTTTGTGGTCAGATTGTCCCCATGGTCCCATGGGTACTCGCTACACTTGCTTCCCAGTGGGTGAGTGCCTCAGGTTTTGGTTTTGGATCTGGATGATTTAAAAAAACAACAACAACATAAAAACAGCTAAAATCACAGACTTTGGGAGTAATTTTGATCCTACGGTATTAATGACATAACAATAACATTCATTTCCACTCATTTCCAGTCTATTATGAATACCTCACACCTCACAATATTGTTTTTAGGTCAAAAGGTTGCACCAAGGTAGCTGGATAACTAAGCTAAGCGACACAAGTGGGCGGCAAAAACACCTTTGTGGCTTTTTTTGGTATTTTGCCCAGGCATGACAATGGGCTTTTTCATCCCATTGACAACAACTGTCTCCACTGATGCATTATTCAAACAAACCATATCATCATCAGAATCCTCATCGTCAACTTCCTCCGCAGCGCCAGCTACGACCATATCCTCATCATCCTGGTGTACTTCTACAGTGACTTCCTCAATCTCAGCAACTGGACTGGTAGTGCTCCTCCCAGCACTTGCAGAGTGCGTGCAAATGGTGTTAGGAGCCTGCTCTTCCCATACAGTGTTGTGAAGGTCAGGCCTAAACATCGCAACCACGGACAGTGCCAGCACCCCTGTATTTTAACAACACCCATGTAATGTTAAAGCATTCAATACAAGACCAGTGTACTTTTATTTTCACTGCACCCCTGTATTTTACAGCATACAGGGCCAGTGTACTTTTATTTTAACAACAGCACCCCTGTATTTTTACAGCATACAGGACCAGTGTACTTTTATTTTAACAGCAGCATCCCTGTATTTTTACAGCATACAGGACCAGTGTACTTTTATTTTAACAGCAGCATCCCTGTATTTTTACAGCATACAGGACCAGTGTACTTTTATTTTAACAGCAGTACCCCTGTATTTTTACAGCATACAGGACCAGGGAAATTTTATTTTAACAGCAGTACCCCTGTATTTTTACAGCATACAGGACCAGTGTACTTTTATTTTAACAGCAGCACCCCTGTATTTTTACAGCATACAGGACCAGTGTTCTTTTATTTTAACAATAGCACCCCTGTATTTTTACAGCATACAGGACCAGTGTACTTTATTTTAACAGCAGCACCCCTGTATTTTTACAGCATACAGGACCAGTGTACTTTTATTTTAACAGCATTACCCCAGTATTTTTACAGCATACAGGACGAGTGTACTTTTATTTTAACAGCATCACCCCTGTATTTTTACAGCATACAGGACCAGTGTACTTTTATTTTAACAGCAGCACCCCTGTATTTTTACAGCATACAGGACCATGGTAATGTTATTTTAACAGCAGCACCACTGTATTTTTACAGCATATAGGACCAGTGTACTTTTATTTTAACAACAGCATGCCTGTATTTTTACAGCATACAGGACCAGTGTACTTTTATTTTAACAACAGCACCCCTGTATTTTTACAGCATACAGAACCAGTGTACTTTTATTTTAACAACAGCACCCCTGTATTTTTACTGCATACAGGAGCAGTGTACTTTTATTTCAACAACAGCACCCCTGTATTTTTACAGCATACAGGACCAGTGTACTTTTATTTTAACAGCAGCACCCCTGTATTTTTACAGCATACAGGACCATGGTACTGTTATTTTAACAGCAGCACCCCTGTATTTTTACAGCATATAGGACCAGTGTACTTTTATTTTAACAACAGCATGCCTGTATTTTTACAGCATACAGGACCAGTGTACTTTTATTTTAACAACAGCACCCCTGTATTTTTACAGCATACAGGACCAGTGTACTTTTATTTTAACAACAGCACCTCTGTATTTTTACAGTATACAGGACCAGTGTACTTTTATTTTAACAGCATCACCCCTGTATTTTTACAGCATACAGGACCAGTGTACTTTTATTTTAACAGCATCACCCCTGTATTTTTACAGCATACAGGACCAGTGTACTTTTATTTTAATAACAGCACCCCTGTATTTTTACAGAATTCAAGACAGGGCCAGTGTACTTATATTTTAACAACAGCACCCCTGTATTTTTACAGCATACAAGACATGGTATATTGATTTTCATTGCACCCCAGAATTTTTACAGCATACAAGACAGGGCCAGTATACATTGATTTTCACTACGCACCAGAATTTTAACAGCACACAAGACAGGACCAGTGTACGTTTATTTTCACTGCACCCTATAATTTTTAAAGCATACAAGACAGGGCCAATGTACATTGATTTTCATTGCACCCCAGAATTTTTGCAGTAAGCAAGATAGGGCCAGTGTACTTTTTTTTCACGTCTCCCCAGATTTTTTTACAGCATACAAGACCAGTGTACTTTTATTTTAACAGCAGCATCCCTGTATTTTTACAGCATACAGGACCAGTGTACTTTTATTTTAACAGCAGTACCCCTGTATTTTTACAGCATACAGGACCAGGTAATTTTATTTTAACAGCAGTACCCCTGTATTTTTACAGCATACAGGACCAGTGTACTTTTATTTTAATAGCAGCACCCCTGTATTTTTACAGCATACAGGACCAGTGTTCTTTTATTTTAACAATAGCACCCCTGTATTTTTACAGCATACAGGACCAGTGTACTTTATTTTAACAGCAGCACCCCTGTATTTTTACAGCATACAGGACCAGTGTACTTTTATTTTAACAGCATTACCCTTGTATTTTTACAGCATACAGGACGAGTGTACTTTTATTTTAACAGCATCACCCCTGTATTTTTACAGCATACAGGACCAGTGTACTTTTATTTTAACAGCAGCACCCCTGTATTTTTACAGCATACAGGACCATGGTAATGTTATTTTAACAGCAGCACCACTGTATTTTACAGCATATAGGACCAGTGTACTTTTATTTTAACAACAGCATGCCTGTATTTTTACAGCATACAGGACCAGTGTACTTTTATTTTAACAACAGCACCCCTGTATTTTTACAGCATACAGAACCAGTGTACTTTTATTTTAACAACAGCACCCCTGTATTTTTACTGCATACAGGAGCAGTGTACTTTTATTTCAACAACAGCACCCCTGTATTTTTACAGCATACAGGACCAGTGTACTTTTATTTTAACAGCAGCACCCCTGTATTTTTACAGCATACAGGACCATGGTACTGTTATTTTAACAGCAGCACCCCTGTATTTTTACAGCATATAGGACCAGTGTACTTTTATTTTAACAACAGCATGCCTGTATTTTTACAGCATACAGGACCAGTGTACTTTTATTTTAACAACAGCACCCCTGTATTTTTACAGCATACAGAACCAGTGTACTTTTATTTTAACAACAGCACCCCTGTATTTTTACTGCATACAGGAGCAGTGTACTTTTATTTTAACAACAGCACCCCGGTATTTTTACAGCATACAGGACCAGTGTACTTTTATTTTAACAACAGCACCTCTGTATTTTTACAGCATACAGGACCAGTGTACTTTTATTTTAACAGCATCACCCCTGTATTTTTACAGCATACAGGACCAGTGTACTTTTATTTTAACAGCATCACCCCTGTATTTTTACAGCATACAGGACCAGTGTACTTTTATTTTAATAACAGCACCCCTGTATTTTTACAGAATTCAAGACAGGGCCAGTGTACTTATATTTTAACAACAGCACCCCTGTATTTTTACAGCATACAAGACAGGGTATATTAATTTTCATTGCACCCCAGAAGTTTTACAGCATACAAGACAGGGCCAGTATACATTGATTTTCACTACGCACCAGAATTTTAACAGCACACAAGACAGGACCAGTGTACGTTTATTTTCACTGCACCCTATAATTTTTAAAGCATACAAGACAGGGCCAATGTACATTGATTTTCATTGCACCCCAGAATTTTTGCAGTAAGCAAGATAGGGCCAGTGTACTTTTTTTTCACGTCTCCCCAGATTTTTTTACAGCATACAAGAAAGGGCCAGTGTTCATTTATTTTTACTGCACCCCAGATTTTTTACAGCATACAAGAAAGGGCCAGTGTTCATTTATTTTTACTGCACCCCAGATTTTTTACAGCATACAAGACAGGGCCAGTGTACATTTATTTTCACTGCACCCCAGACTTTTTACAGCATACAAGACAGAGCCAGTGTACTTGTATTTTAACAACAGCACCCCTTTATTTTTACAGCATACAAGGCAGGGCCAGTGTACTTATATTTTATCAACAGCACCCCACTTTTTTACAGCATACAAGACAGGATATATGGATTTTTGCTGCACCCTAGAATTTTTACAGCATACAAGACAGGGCCATTGTACATTGATTTTCATTGCACCCCAGAATTTTTACAGCAAACAAGACAGGTCCAGTTTACATTTATTTTCACTGCTCTCCAGAATTTTTACAGCATACAAGACAGGGCCAGTGTACATTTATTTTCACTGCACCCCAGATTTTTTTTTACAGCATACAAAACAGGGCCAGTGCACATTTATTTTCACTGCTCCACAGATTTTTACAGCATACAAGACAGAGCCAGTGTACATTTATTTTCATTGCTCCACAGATGTTTTACAGCATATAAAACAGGGCCAATGTACATTTATTTTCACTGCACCCCTGATTTTTTACAGCCAGCACCCCTGTGTTTTCACTGCATACAGGAGGACAGTTTCCATGCCCCCTTTACAACACATTGACAGCCAGGACAGCAACACTCATGCACAGCTACAGCACCCCCAACAGCATATGAAACACCAGTGACAGTCAGGACAGCACCCCTAACTGCACAGTTACATCACAGTGACAGGAACAGCACCCCCATAGACACACTAACCCCACCCAACGCCACCACCTACAGAGAGACAGAGAGATGCACGGCTGTATATGGAGTCCAAAATCCATGAGAATCTGACAGTGGGATGATGATGTTTTGCCACCTTCTGGTCTCCTAGTCTGGCAGGAAGTCCCGACTGGACTCGAATTCTGGCTCCAGATGTAATATCTCGGGGTTTCGGTTTTTGGAGAACCGAACCCACTCATCTCTAATTAAACATTGACCCCACCCAACGCCAGCACATACAGGGAGACAGAGGTCTGTCTCCCTCACTCTCCAAGTCTTGAGTGAAAACGGCGGCGATGCATGGCTGTTTATATGGAATCCAAAACTCATGAGAATCTGACAGTGGGATGATGACGTTTTGCCTCATTCTGGTTTCCTAGTCTGGCAGGCTGTTTCCCGAGCTGGACTCGGATTCTGTCTCAGGACGTAATGTTCGGGGGGGTTCAGTTCTCGGGAACCGAACCCACTCATCTCTAATTAAAATACAGATGATGATACTTTACATGTGAATCTGTCAAGAACTTGTGTGGATTTTTCCTTATACTAAACTAAAGTATTCCTCCTGATGTCAGCAATATAATAATAATAACCAACTGAACAATATCTTTGAACAGTGTACATTATCCTACAAGGTGAGAGGCTCTGCATTGTCAGTCATTATTGCCATTGAAATCTAAAACTCCCAAGTCAAATATAAAAATAAGAGACAAACATAGCAGCATCCCTGCACATGGGAAAAACTTTTTAATACATTTTCTATCTTTATTCACCAAAAAATATCTATTTTGCAGTCATTTTAATTAGAGATGATTGGGTCCGGTTCTCTGAGATCCGGACACACCCGAACTTTGCGTTCCAAGGTCGGATCTGAGTCCGGCTCGGGGCTTGCCACCAGACTTGGATCCCAAAATGATGCAAAACATCATCCTATTGCTGTCAGATTCTCGAGGGTTTAGAATTATATAAAGGTCCCGTGAACTGCGCCATTTTCTCTCCAGCTGTGAAGAGTGCAATGTACGTATGTATCCGTATCAGTGATGGGGTTGTGGGGCATGGGCGTGGGGCTGCTGGCTGCTGTAGGGCTCGTGTATCAGTCCAGGTGTGCTCTGTCTGTCATCTAGTGGTGTATCTGACAACAAGGGGTGATCTGTCCATATACATTAAGGGGCTTTGCCCCAATGTAAAAAATAATAATCTGACTCATACACGTATTGTGCGACATTGTATGTGAAATTAAACCGCAGTGTTTGATTACTATTTCTGACTCACACACATATTGTGTGACACTGTGGGTGAAATTAAACTGCAGTGTTTGATTACTCTTTCTGACTCATACACGTATAGTGTGACACTGTTGATGAAATTAAACCACAGTGTTTAATCACTATTTCTGACTCATATATGTATTGTGCGACACTGTTGGTGAAATTAAACTGCAGTGTTTGATCACTATTTCTGACTCATACACGTATTGTTCAGCACTGTGGGTGAAGGTGGTACTGTGGTACCCATGTTTGTGGTACCATTGCTGCAGTTCACTATCACTACAGCTAACACTGCCTGTAGAACCCTCTGGAGCCAAGACTGTGGGGGGTTAATGCTCCCTCCCTGGTTGTTAAGCAACATCAGCAGCCAGAGAATGAGGATCCGGAGGAAGCCAGGACCCAGGGCAGTCCACTGGATTTCGGACAGCGGGAAGCCCTGTAGTGCCGGATATTGGAGGAAGAAGGGCATGAGAAGCAGGAGGAGGATTCGGGCTGACTGTCAGGAAAAGAGAGCCGTGGCATGGAAAGGAGAGACGTGGCCATCACCAATGCCGGGCAGGTAGAGAGGCACTGTTGCACCTGATGATGGGAAAGACATGGCTGGAAGCAGCGCAAAGCCACCTATTACCACTGCACAATGGGACAGAGGAGCTTGAGCTTCCAGGCAGATGCCCCGTGAAGAAGACACCACTGTGCTGCATACTCAACACAGAGGGGAGACTCAGGAGGTCCTGGTGGCTGAATACTAGAAAGGCTGCAACTGCAGCAACAAGTACACAGACAGTCTGCAGGAGTACTCACCACTAGTGCAGGTACCCATTCACCCCTCCACCCCAACAAATGTACACATAGTGGGGGACTGTCACTAATAGTGTCTCCTGGTGAGAAGGGGGACTCCCCCGACCTGCAATATCCAAGTCAGAGATGCCCCAAGTTGCTATAAAAGCTGAGACTTAGTCATGCAGAGTTAAAACCCCATCTCCCTCCTGCATACAGTCTTCCTAGGGGACCGGGGACATAGAGTCACATTAAAGGTGATCCTGACAGAGACTGTGCTTTTTCCTAAAAGTGCCTCACCACTGCTCCCTGCCGTAGCATAATATATGACCTTCATCCACGTTACTGTATCCATAGTAGCTTTATTTCTTCTGACATCTTTCCGTGGATACAAATACCTTTAACACCATTATTCATTGTTGCTGTGTTACATTCCAATTTACCCATCCTGCATGCCTCCCTTCCAATATGTTCCTGATGTTCGTTGACATTTCCAAGGAGTTCACCAGTAATGTCCAGGTTTCATACTCGGAGACCCTGCTATTGAATGCAAACCAAGGTGCAAGAACTAATGTTATTGTCTGATGTACAATTTAGGTAGTGTACCAAATTTACTGCCAGGACATTCCTTGCCTTAAAATATTTGAAGCGGATAAATATATATCAATGTTTGATGTTGCACGTGATTTATGTGATTGTTTGACTAAATCATTTATGTGCCTTTCAAAGTCATAACCTGTGATTGCTGTTATAGACAATAATTGAATTGGAGCAGTGCAATAAGGAGTCATCTGTACAATTAATATTAACAGGAATTGATTTATAGAAGTGACCAGTCACTCCCCATTCAATAAATGGTTGTCACTGTTCTCATACATAGTGATCCTTGAGTATACAGTGTTTGGGTTGTGTCTTCCCTGGAGGGCTCCTTGTCCTTCTGCCTCAGTTATACAAGTGACGCGAACAACCAGTACTGACCTCGACATCATTGAGAAGTGGATTCAGCTGTCAACGAGCACAACTGAACTTCTGGTATGAATACACTTCACCCACAATACTGATCTATTACAGTACCACAGTAATATATTTTTGTACTAATCTTATACACTTAGTACGTGACACTGTAGGTGAGGGTGGTACCACAGTAATATATTTTTTACTAATTGCATACACATATTGTGCAAAACTGTTGGTGAAATTAAACTGCAGTGTTTGATTAATATTTCTGACTATTACATTTTTTGTTACAAATTGTGGTATGTGCAGTACCCCACTTCATTCGTGTTTGTGTATAGATATGGAGGATGAACAATTGAGAGGAGACCAGAAAGCACATACTAGTGGTGCATGTGATGCCACCAGTCATGATGACAGAAGTGTGTCAACGTCATCTACTAAGGCCAATGCCCTGGGCTTAAGTCAGAGCATGTAAAATCAAAGAAGCAATTTAATTTTTACAATTGTAAAGAAATAAATATCAAAAGGAAAGTTAGCTGCAGAGGCAGTAAGGCAAACTGTGCATTCAGAACCATCAGACATTCTTGAGAAATGTAATATTAGTGAAGTAAAGTAAACTTACATTTTTCTATAAATAAATTGACATTTAATAAACTTAAATATTGGAGATTTGGCTGCCAATTACTCTGTCTGGGGAAATTGTGTGAGTCCTTGCCTCTCTGTCCAAGAAAGAAGCAAAAATGAACCAGCTGAGAATCCGTGACTTCCATAGTTAGTCAGCAGGTAAGACCTCAAGGGAATACACTTATTGGAGCGTGGTATTACAATTGTATTGACCAACCAGTCCACACATTTTCAACAGCTATATAGGAGAGAATTATCAAAGCTTAGAGAGATATAGTACCAACCAACCAACCTACCAACCACTTCCTGTCATTTTTCAAACACAGCCTGTAACATGGCAGTTATGAACTGATTGGCTTTTTTCTCTCACCACTTTATCTTTCTATAAGGCTTGATACATAGGCCCCTTAATCTCTCTCCACTGTATCTCTCCAAGTTTTGATAAATCTAGCCCATTATGATTCTTTATTCACAACTCTAAACCTAGATCTACCAAACTGGGACACACAATCCATTTTCATAATACGAAGACTTGATCACATCAAAATCAGTGTCCTGCACCAAATTCTTTACATTGCAAACACTACCTATTAAGATAATGAAATCTACATAACATTGGTACACAAACTACTTTTGTCATTTGTGCATATTTGGGGCCTGAGCATTTTAATCAGTATGCACATTCACAATATAATTTCATGACAATTGCATAATTGCATATAATCTTGTATGGTATTCCTATTGTTTATGTTATGATTATTTAGTTTCTGTTGCAGTGTGCTGTGTGTTACATTGTTTAACTCTTAAGTATGCAAAATAATAAAGTGTTTATAAAAAATAAAGATGAGTAATATTGTTTTGTGTGCCCTCTAACTACTGACTTCCTAAGTGTACTATACACCTAGGATTGCCTAATGGGGTTGGCCAGGTTAAATACAATTGGGCTAATGGTGAGTTTTGCTTATGTCAGTGTTTGTAATATAGTATATGCAAATTGGCTCAGTGCATGCCCATATTACAGGATGCACATTTTTGCACTTATGCTGATTTACTTAAATATGACACTTGAGAGTGGCAGGAATGGGGGGGAAATGGGCAATATAACAAGGCAGGATACAATGAAACTGGAATCCAATTTACAAATTCTAAGCGGTGTCAGTCTAAGCAGTGTCATTTGCGCATGTCTGAGGAATGGTGCAAATGATGATGATGGCTGCAATGCAAGCTGTATGTTTCTGGTTGGCTGATTGTACATTCACTGATGGACAAGAGAGATGCCTTCTATGTTTATGCAAATATTCTATGGGGTTTTTGACAGAATTTTAGAATTATTTTTGTTTTTCAACATGGGAGTGAGAGTTATACCAACTGTAATAAAGTGTTTTTTTTTTTTATTCTATTCAAACCTATGAAAGAATGTGTATTTTTTGCGCATTATAAAAAAAAAGTTTTTTGCGCATTATAAAAAAATGTTTAAATAATTAGCTTGTAAGTGTTTGATGCAGGCTGGTACGCATCTTGTAATTTTTGCAACTTTGTCATTTTGTGATTTTTGTTTTTAGATGAACACAATTTACTTCTATGAACTTGTACAACATATTTTAGTTTTAATATTTCAAAAGTATACCAAAATATTCTCTCCAGCAAATTCGATTCCTCAAATAGCAAAGAAATGACTGGTAATTCAGTTTGTTATGGAGTCATTGATAACATTTCAGCTATAATTATGTCAGTCATACTACTATTGCCAGAATAGATCATGATTTACAGATCAGTAACATGTAAAATGACTCTTAATCTACTGCAAGGTGCTAAGGGAAGTGTTTGATTTGAACTATTCACAGCTAATATGACAGTGATGGATGATGGAAATCATAAAAGTGTCAATTAAATATTTTATTGTTCACTGAAATGCATTGTACGAATCACTGGCAATGTTCTATTGACATATGAAGTCCTAATTTTCCATTTATTTCCATTTATTAGTTTGAAGACAAAAACATGGGAGCCATAATTACTAAACACTAGATAATTTGAACCATATTCATTGAATATTAATTTCATATGTTAGAGTTGATTTAGACAGGCAGACATGTAACATATGAAGTAAAGTTTTCAAATATATTCAATTCACTATGATAGTACCTTAGACACTTCCTAATCAATATTGACTATTGAGATTTTTATAACACTTCATTTTTGGCAGCTTCACATATATTGTATTATCTGTTTGAAGGAAAGAAAATATGATGGAATGTAATATAGTGATATCTCATTCCTGGCTACAATGTGCAGATACACATTGCTGATGGTCAGTCATTACGCCCAACCAGTATTAATTAGTGCCAGCAGCAGTGCAGTACAGGTTATTACTCCATAACATTAATTTGGCTGTCAATGAATGTTTCCAGTATGAATAATAATACAGGTTGAGTATCCCTTATCCAAAATGCTTGGGACCAGAGGTATTTTGGATATGGGATTTTTCCGTATTTTGGAATAATTGCATCCCATAATGAGATATCATGGTGATGGGACCTAAATCTAAGCACAGAATGCATTTATGTTACATATACTCCTTATACACACAGCCTGAAGGTAATTTTAGCCAATATATTTTATAACTTTGTGCATTAAACAAAGTGTGTCTACATTCACACAATTCATTTATGTTTCATATACACCTTATACACACAGCCTGAAGGTCATTTAATACAATATTTGTAATAACTTTGTGTATTAAACAAAGTTTATGTACATTGAGCCATCAAAAAACAAAGGTTTCACTATCTCATTCTCACTCAAAAAAGTCCGTATTTCGGAATATTCCGTATTTCGGAATATTCCGTATTTCGGAATATTTGGATATGGGATACTCAACCTGTACTACTTCTACTACTACTGCTACTACTACTACTACTACTACTACTAATAATAATAATAATAATATCATCCTTTATTTATATGGTGCCACAGGGGGGCTGCAGCACCTTACAAAGTACAGAAACAGACACAGAATGAACAAAACAAGAAAAAAAAGTAACTTACTGTACTATACAGCACAGGACAGAACTGTGATAACAAATGTAAAAATGTTATAGTACCCCAGTCAATTTGCGGATTGTGTAATTGTAACCAGGGGAATCCTAGAACTAAATCTTTAGAGGCTTTGGAAATCACCAAAAAGGAAATTTCTTTGGAGTGCAGTGCCCCCACACTCAGCTTCAGGGGCTTAGTACGATGAGTTACAATACCCTCTGTAATTCGTCAACTGCAGTTGAGAAGACCATACACTCCAATTTGACTGTTTGAATCTTTTACCGAGATACCAAATCTGCAGTGATAAAACTGCCCCTGAGTCAATTAATGCAGAAATAGGAATTATTATTTTTATTATTATTATTATTATTATTATTATCCTTTATTTATATGGCGCCACATGGGATTTGCAGCACTCAATTACAGAGTAAACAAGTAAAACATGAAGACAGTGACTTACAGTTCAATACAATATAGGACAAGTACGGGGTATAAACATAGCTGCATCAGTAGACAGCACTGAAATAAGTATCAGGGTGGCAGAAAACCAAAGGATTTGGTGCCATCAAAGGGAGTAATGAAAAGAAGATAAGTTAAGTAAGAGACGTAAAAGCACCTAAGGGAAGAGGACCCTTCTTGTGAGAGCTTACATTCTAAATGGTGTGGGGAAAGATTTCCAAAGATGTAGATAGAACTGATTCCTTTCTGAAAGATGATTCTGTAGATTCTCATTAGATACTAATTTGAAATATATATATATATATATACACTGCTCAAAAAAATAAAGGGAACACTTAAACAACACCATGTAACGCCAAGTCAATCACACTTCTGTGAATCAAACAGTCCACTTAGGAAGCAAAACTGATTGACAATCAATTTTACATGCTGTTGTGCAAATGGAATAGACAACAGATGGAAATTATAGGCAATTAGCAAGACACCCCCAATAAAGGAGTTGTTCTGCAGGTGGTGACCACAGACCACTTCTCAGCTCCTATGCTTTCTGGCTGATGTTTTGGTCACTTTTGAAAGCTGGCGGTGCTTTCACTCTAGTGGTAGCATGAGACGTAGTCTACAACCCACACAAGTGGCTCAGGTAGTGCAGCTCATCCAGGATGGCACATCAATGCGAGCTGTGGCAAGAAGGTTTGCTGTGTCTGCCAGCGTAGTGTCCAGAGCATGGAGGCGCTACCAGGAGACAGGCCAGTACATCAGGAGATGTGGAGGAGGCCGTAGGAGGGCAACAACTCAGCAGCAGGACCGCTACCTCCGCTTTTGTGCAAGGAGGAACAGGAGGAGCACTGCCAGAGCCCTGCAAAATGACCTCCAGCAAGCCACAAATGTGCATGTGTCTACTCAAACGATCAGAAACAGACTTCATGAGGGTGGTATGAGGGCCCGACGTCCACAGGTGGGGGTTGTGCTTACAACCCAACAGCGTGCAGGACGTTTGGCATTTGCCAGAGAACACCAAGATTGGCAAATTCGCCACTGGCACCCTGTGCTCTTCATAGATGAAAGCTGAGCACATGTGACAGACGTGACAGAGTCTGGAGACGCCAAGGAGAACGTTCTGCTGCCTGCAACATCCTCCAGCATGACCGGTTTGGCAGTGGGTCAGTAATGGTGTGGGGTGGCATTTCTTTGGGGGGCCGCACAGCCCTCCATGTGCTCGCCAGAGGTAGCCTGACTGCCATTAGGTACCGAGATAAGATCCTCAGACCCCTTGTGAGACCATATGCTGGTGCGGTTGGCCCTGGGTTCCTCCTAATGCAAGACAATGCTAGACCTCATGTGGCTGGAGTGTGTCAGCAGTTCCTGCAAGACGTAGGCATTGATGCTATGGACTGGCCCGCCCGTTCTCCAGACCTGAATCCAATTGAGCACATCTGGGACATCATGTCTCGCTCCATCCACCAACGCCACGTTGCACCACAGACCGTCAAGGAGTTGGCGGATGCTTTAGTCCAGGTCTGGGAGGAGATCCCTCAGGAGACCATCCGCTACCTCATCAGGAGCATGCCCAGGTGTTGTAGGGAGGTCATACAGGCACGTGGAGGCCACACACACTACTGAGCCTAATTTTTACTTGTTTTAAGGACATTACATCAAAGTTGGATCAGCCTGTAGTGTGTTTTTCCACTTTAATTTTGAGTGTGACTCCAAATCCAGACCTCCATGGGTTAATAAATTTGATTTCCATTGATCATTTTTGTGTGATTTTGTTGTCAGCACATTCAACTATGTAAAGAACAAAGTATTTAATAAGAATATCTCATTCATTCAGATCTAGGATGTGTTATTTTAGTGTTCCCTTTATTTTTTTGAGCAGTGTATATATATATATATATATATATATATATATATATATACAGTCCACACGGACCGGCACTCCCTCCTTCCCTAAGATACAAGCTCCGGTGCCCTCCAAAGGCAATCCACACAGCAGCAAAAAAAGAGGCGGCACTCGGAGTCTTAAAAGTGCAAATGGATTAATTAACAAACAATGGGGATTTGGTATCAGGTATTATAGTAGGGGAACCCATAGGAAACAGCGACCACAATATGGTCACATTCAATATCAGTTTCCATAAACAGCCCTATACTGGCTCAACTAGGACTCTAAACTTTAGCAAAGCAAATTTTGAAAAGATGAGGGTATTTTTCAGGGATATTGAATGGGAAGGTTTGTTTTTAGGAAAAAATACTACAGAGAAATGGGAGGTACTAAAATTCCTGCTAGCTAAAAATACACTCAAATTTATTCCTATGAGTAGCAAAAAAAGGAATAAAAATCATAAACCGATGTGGCTTAACAAAAAGATTAAGGAACTTATGGGCAAGAAAAGGCGAGCATTTAAAAAATACAAATCTGACGGGGAAGCAGAGTCATTTCAGCACTATAAGGAATGTAACAAAATTTGCAAAAAGGAAATAAGAGCGGCTAAAGTAGAAACTGAAAAACTAGCAGCAAAGGAAAGCAAACGAATACCAAAAAATTCTTTAAATACATTAATAGCAAGAGATTAAAGAAGGAGAGTATAGGCCCTTTAAAAGACAAGTTGGGAGTCTTAAGCAAAAATGATAATGACATAGCGGACACACTAAATGAGTTTTTTTCAACAGTATACACTAGAGAGGACCCATTTCAGGGACTGACACACAATCTCAATAATGAGAATATCCCACTGATAGGTACTTATTTAAGCGAGGAAGTAGTCTGTGACCGATTAAAACATTTAAAGATTAATAAATCACCAGGGCCCGATGGTATTCACCCAAGGTTTCTAATGGAGCTTCACTCTGAACTGGCAAAACCGCTATCTTTGATCTTTAAGGATTCAGTTATATCAGGTATGGTTCCCAAAGACTGGCGTATAGCGGAAGTAGTGCCTATATTCAAAAAGGGAAGTAAAGCTGAACCAGGTAATTATAGACCAGTTAGTCTTACATCTATAGTGGGGAAAGTATTGGAAGGTATTCTAAGAGATAGTATTCAGAAGTTCCTTGAAGTCAATAAGGTCATTAAAAGGAATCAACATGGGTTTATGAAGGACAGATCCTGTCAAACCAACTTTTATGAAACAGTAAGCGCAAACCAAGATCAGGGTAAAGACGTGGATGTAATCTTTTTAGACTTTGCCAAAGCGTTCGATACTGTACCACACATGAGACTTATCTACAAGCTACAAGAATCAGGGCTAGGAAGCACAATATGCACTTGAGTCAAAAACTGGTTAGATAACAGGGAGCAGCGTGTTGTGGTTAATGGATCTTTTTCAACTTGGACTGAAGTGCTAAGTGGTGTGCCGCAAGGCTCAGTATTAGGACCGCTATTGTTCAATATTTTCATTAACGACCTAACAGAAGGTCTAGAGAGCATGGTGTCAATTTTTGCAGATGATTCCAAATTGTGTAAGGCTATAAATACAGAGGAGGATGCCGAGTCTCTTCAGAATGACTTAGTTAAATTAGAAGCATGGGCAGCCAAATGGAGAATGCGCTTCAACACAGACAAGTGTAAGGTAATGCACTGTGGTAACAAGAACAAAAATTACACCTACCTACTAAATGGGGTAAAATTAGGGGATTCTGTACTGGAAAAGGACTTAGGTGTCCTCATAGATAGCAAGCTAAGCAGTAGTACCCAAAGTAGGACTGCAGCAAAGAAGGCTAATAAGATATTAGCATGCATAAAACGGGGTATTGATGCTAGGGACGAGAGTATTATACTCCCGTTATATAAATCACTAGTGAGGCCACACCTTGAATACTGTGTACAATTCTGGGCACCGTACTACAAAAAGGATATCCTGGAGCTTGAAAAGGTACAGAGGAGGGCGACCAAACTAATTAAGGGCATGGAGACGATGGAATACAAGGAAAAGCTTGAAAGACTAGGCATGTTTACATTGGAAAAGCGGAGACTAAGAGGGGATATGATCAACATCTACAAATATATAAGGGGATAATACATAGAGCTTGCGCGGGACCTGTTTTTGGTTAGATCAACACAGAGGACTCGTGGACACTCGCTCAGGTTAGAGGAGAGGAGATTCCGCACAATACGGCGTAAAGGCTTTTTCACGGTAAGGACAATACGTGTTTGGAATTCCCTGCCCGAGGGAGTTGTAATGGCGGAATCTGTCAACACCTTTAAGAATGGGTTAGATAAATTCCTAATGGATAAGGATATCCAGGGGTATGGTGCATAGTCATGCATTATAGTTACTATAAATAGGGATAAAATGCAACGGCTGACAGCAGCATCAGTCAGAAATTTTAGTCAAATCATCATGTATAGGAGACCACAAATAGGTTGAACTCGATGGATAATTGTCTTTTTTCAACCTCAGATACTATATTACTATGTTACTATGTTACTATGTATTACACAAATAGACTGACGTTTCGGGGTCACAATACCCCTTTGTCAAAGTGAACGTTTGACAAAGGGGTATTGTGACCCCGAAACATCAGTCTATTTGTGTAATACAATCCATTTGCACTTTTAAGACTCCGAGTGCCGCCTCTTTTTTGCTGCTATATATATATATATATATATATATAGTGTTATTATTTCTTTCTTTCGTTCTTTTTTATTTCTTAACTTGTGTCTACATTTCAGTTGTCAACATTATAACTATCGATATTTTGGTTGTCTACATTTTATCTATCGACCTAATAACAATGTTGAGCTTCTGTTAGTGTCATCCTTTCGGATGTCAACATTTTGACCATGTGACATTATGACATTTATCATTATGACAGTGAGAAATGGTGCCATGTCACTGCAGTGGGGTCCTTATATAGAATCTAGAACCCACGAGAATCAGACTCCCTGATGATGATGATTTGACTTGGATTCCCTCAGATCCTGGAAGTTTGGGTGAGAAGTTTGACCATGTGACATTATGACGTTTAACATTTTGGTGTTGACCTTCTGATTGTCGGTATTGATAATATGACTGCATATCATCTAAAAATTGGAGCCAGTGGTCATTTGCACATGCCGGACCAGTAAGTGTATAGAGAGGGGACAAAGAGTTATCGGTTTAGAGTAGTGCAAAGCATTATCAGATGCTGTAAATACCATATATATTAGAGATGTGCGCTGAAACCCATGTTTAGATTTTGGGTCTGTATTAATTTTTCTAAGTGCTAAACACAGCTAATATCATGTAAGTTGGGACTGTTTTTGTTCATACCATATTATTAATCTCAAAAACATTAATTTCCAGTCATTTCCAGTCAATTATGACAACCTCACAGAATAATATTGTTCACCAATTTTGGCCAAAGGCTGTCTGGCTACATCATGCAACAGAGCAATGGCATAAACATATGGCAGTTATTTCTCCTTAAAAAGCTGTTGCAAATTAGTAATGTATTAGCAATAACCAATCGAACCAACTTGCATGTACTTTCAATAGAAAACAATATAAGACATAAATTTACTAAGAATCATGCGTGGAATATCATTGTTCTAAAGTAGTAGTAGTTAGAAAAAAACTCTAAACCAGGTGTAAAATAGCAGCAGCAGAAGTGTATGCGCCCCACATTAGTCCACATTCCACCACCACATTTCTATTCTCAATATTTAATCTGTACTTCCCTCTTGAAGGCCCCAAGTCCACTGATGACTGCAACTCATTGCCCATGTAAAGCCCCAATCAATCAGCTTTTTTGTTAAAGCAGCCCGTTCCACCCTAGAGGGATGCAGAGACCAATGTGTGGCATCCAGCAGTGCTCAAGGCATCAGGAGACAGCAAGTGTAGTGTGCCCTGGGCATTGTGACCCACACAGCCAGATGATCAGTGCCAGCTCCTTATCCCAGCTGGGGAACGAGTATCTCTAGCAGCTCCCCAAAACTTTCCCCAACCTTAAAATCAGTGTTCTGTACCTTTGTATACTGTGTGGGATACTGTGCAGAGTACAATGTGGAATACTTAGGGAAACACAGTAAGATATTAAGCGAGTTGAATGCTGGACACACAGTGTAGGTCAGATCCAGTATGGGACCGAGACAGTACAAGCTGGATACAGTGTGGGTCAGAAACAGTATTGGGTACAGTGTGGGTCAGATAAAGTGTGGGTAGTACACAGTTCAGGTTGGATACAATGTAGGTTACAGTGTGGATTGGATAGATAAACATACAGTATGGGACAGATACAATGTAGGTTACATGGCAGGTTGGATACAGTGCACGTAGGATACAGTGTGGGTCGGATACAGTGAAGGTCGAATATAGTGCAGGTCAGATACAGTGTGGGTCAGATACACTGGAGGTAGACATGCCAGCAAATAGTGCACTAACTGTGACAGCAGATGGGAGGGATCAACTGTAAATGCCCCCGGTGGTAGTGTCTATGAGAATGCTGATGGTCCGGGTACACACCACTCTCTCAGGAAGAACAGTGCCTGGCTTGTGTGTGGCTGCAGCAGTCTCTGGGCCGGAGGTGCAGGAAGCTATTGGCAGAAAGCTGTGAGAGTGGATCTCTCAACCAATCAGTGGTCAGCCCATAGACTTCAATGGGAATTTGAAATGGTGCCCAAATTCAGAACCCACAAGATCCAATGTTGGGGATTTTGACATTTTGCCTTATTTGTGGATCTGAACATGGGAAAACCCAAGCCAGGACCTGGATCCACTCGGACTCAGTAAGCCGTTCATCTCTTATATATAGCGGCGAAGGAGATGCTTCCATAATAGACAATCCTGCACAGTGAGATCTGGTCGGTAAAGAGAGGGGAAGGAGGACTGTACTGATCCCTAGCCCCGGGAGACTAAGGGGTTAATTCAGAGTTGTTAGCAAACAAAAAAGTTAGCAATTGGATAAAACCATGTTGTACTCCAGGTTGGACAGATGTAACATTTACAGAGAGAGTTATATTTGGGTGGGGTGTGTTCAAACTGGAATCTAAATTGCAGTGTAAAAATAAAGAAGCCAGTATTTATCATGCACAGAAACTATATAACCCACCCAAATCTAAATCTCTCTGCACATGTTACATGTGCCCCACCTGCAGTGCAACATGGTTTTGCCCAAATGCTAACGGTTTTGGTTTCCTAACAACTCTGAATAATCCCATAAATACAGAAGAAAGAGGGACTGTAGAGTGTAATTTAACAGGAGAGGAAGCTGCCATTGCAAAATTGCTTTTTACCACCAAGACAGTTTACAGTGTCAGAGAAAAGCTACAGTTCTGGTGTCCAGAGGCAGTCCCTCTTCCAAACGAGGTGACCAGAATGAATCTAGATTCAGTTTTGGTATAAATAAAGAGTCCAGATCAGGTGTTCAGATGGAGCCTGAAGATTTGGTTCAAATCACGTTTGGCCAGTAGTTACAGTCCAGGTGCCACTACTTCTACTTTAGTGAAGAGCCATTACACCGTTATTAGAATGTTTTTCAAGAATCAGTTACACACATTTGCAAACAGATAGTAAGCCACCAGCTACGACAAGGCACCTCTGCTCAGGTGGTCCTACATTACAAAATAATACCCCTAATCTAGATTATGTATTCACGTATTTCTAATTTGAGAGCCTACTTACTTGGAGGTACCCCAAGATCCTTGAATTCAAGGGGTGTGCAATAAGTTTCCAGTTGCACAAAAATAATTATATTTACAAACAAAATGAACATATGTACATTTTTTTCAGAGTACTTGCCAGAGAAGTCTATGCAAAGTTGCATACATTCAAACCACTTGGTGAAGCAGCTGGACCAGTCCAAATAAGGCATGTCTACTTTATGCTGAATGAAGATCTTCACTGCAGCTTCTCGTGACTCAAGATTAATCCCATGCATTTTGGTCTTGATTTGTGGGAACACAAAGAATTGCAGGTGACCAGGTCTGGGCTGTATGGCAGACGACTAAGCTCCTGGATGCATTCATGTGAAAGAAAATCCACCACTTTCCTGGACTTGTGAAGAGGTGCACTGTCATAATGAAGAAGAGCATGATGAGCGTAAGCACTTCAATGCAGCCTGGAAAAGGCTTCCAGCATGTGCAGCAGGCATTGGTTGGCCCAATTATGGTGTGCTGCTGCATGAGTGGTACTGTAGCTACATAGCCACAAAAACAGTCACCATCTGCTTGGCCTCACTGTGCTCATGTCTGTTGTGACACAATTCTTGTTATTTAGTCTCAGGATTGAAACTGTAGAACCAGGATTCATCACTACTGATGATCCCACAGACAGAGTTTTAGCGACTGCCATCAAACCTGGTCGACATGTTGTGGCACCAAGTCATCCAAGCCTCTTTTGCTCTCATGTCAGCTGATGGGGCACACAGCATACAGAAACTTTGCTCAAGCCTAGCTTTTTGTGAAGTATCAAGTGGATGGATCCCAATGAGATGCCAATATCCTACTCTAACTGGGCCACTGTCACCTTGGCATCCACCTTATTTGTATTCAGCACAGCATCAACATTGTCCTTGGTGATGGCTGACACAGATCAGCTGCAGTGCTCCTCATCTTCCAGGGACTGTTTCCTGCACTGAAATCCTGCAAAGCACTCAAACACAGTGGTTCGGGATGGCGCGTCCTCCCCAAAATCAGCTCGCAGTTGGTTAATACTCATCTGCTATACAGACCACTCTTGTAGTCGTAGAATATCATGGCTTTCCAGTGGCCTTTGTTTGAACTCCACAGTGAGCTTTTGAAGGAATCAAATATGCTGACTTCTTCATTGTGCAGAGCTGCTTATAAATGGTTCTGTGCCTTAACATTTCGCAAGAACTATAGTCAGAGATTACAGTTCACAGCCAGACAGTCAGATTGTGTCTACACTACCTATGCACTGCATATCTACAAACTTATTGCACACCCCTCATATTTCAGTGCCAGGATTAGCATTATCTCCAGTTACTGATTCCATACATGCTTCTCAAAATAGTGATATACAGAATAAAGGTTGCTCATAATCATTTAATTGGACCATTATAGGTGCGTGTAAAGGAAGAGGTCAGTCTAGACATGAAAAAATAAACAACAAATTTCCCCAGTACTCTGCAAAAAGCCACTAAAAGAGACTTGCATCTTACCTGTACATAATACTAAAATGCAGAATATTCAGGGCGAAACATATATAGGGAAGTGGCTTCATGGGGAAGGGGCGTGGCCACAAAATAATACCAATTCATATTACGATGCACTGTAGTCTCCATTATTCAAATTACGCTGCACACTACACCAGGTAGAGCCCCTTTTTACACATTACGGCAGACAGCATCCCCTTTTTACACATTACGGCAGACAGCGTCCCCCTTTTTACACATTACGGCAGACATCGTCCCCCTTTTTACACATTACCGCAGACAGCATGCCTTTTTACACATTACGGCGGACAGTCCCCCTTTTTACACATTACAGCAGGCAGTGTCCCCTTTTTACACATTACGGCAGAGTGTCCCCCTTTTTACACATTACTGTAGACAGCGTCCCCTTTTTTTACACATTACGGCAGACAGCGTCCCCCTTTTTACACATTATGGCAGACAGCATCCCCCTTATTACATATTACGGCACACAGCGTCCCCCTTTTTACACATTATGGCAGACAGTTTCCCCTTTTTTATACATTACGGCAGACAGCGCCCCCCTTTTTACACATTACGGCAGACAGTGTCCCCCTTAATACACATTACGGCAGACAGCGTCCCCCTTATTACACATTGCGGCAGACAGTGTCCCCTTTATTACACATTACGGCAGACAGTGTCCCCCTTTTTACACATTACGGCAGACAGCGTCCCCTTTTTACACATTATGGCAGCCAGTCCCCCTTTTTACACATTGTGGCAGACAGAAGAGAGAAAGAGAGAGAGAGAAAGAGAGAGAAAGAGAGAGAGAGAGCGAGAGAGAGAGATACTTACCATCTCTCCCCGCTGGCAGTCAGGCTCCTCGTGCAGGCAGACCCATTCTGGGCAGCGGAGAAGGAGGAGGAGGGAGGGTGACTGGAGCACTATGTAATTGGTGGAGGTGTCGCTGCAGCAGCCCCCTCTCCTTCCATATTGGCTGCCCGCCGCTGTGAATGCTGGGATGAGGGAAGCGCATCCCAGCATTCACAGCAGCGCCGGGCAGCCAATACGGAAGGAGAGAGGACTGCTGCAGCGTCGCTACTACCAATAACATAGCGCTGCTGCGGCTCCAGTCCCCCTCCCTCCTCCTCCTTCCCTGCCTCCGTTGCTGCTGCTCTCCTCCAGCGTGGTGCATCCCAGCATTCACAGCAACGCCGTGCAGCCAACACGGAAGGAGAGAGGACTGCTGCAGCGGCGCTGCTATTGACTCATTACAATTTGACTCATTACAAGCCACTGGCCGTGCGCCCTCAGGGTAACTGCGCTGTGTGCCAGGCACCCCTGGCACACAGGTAGTTACGGCGCTGATGTGCACTGAGGTGAGGTAGGTGAGGCAGATCCTTTCCTGTCATACTAACATTTGCACCAGAGATTTGATATTATAAAGTATATGAAAAATATAAAGAATTTTTAGAAATATCTTCTTTGTATTATTCTAATCCTTTTTATAGTCAAATCTCTGGAGTAAAAGTCTATGGAAGGTGAGGCACCTATCTTTTCCACACATCTCTGATCAAAACTCACCAAACTCCCAGGAGTACATACTGCTGCACCTGTGTATAATGCCCACATGCACCCCTGGGCTCATATATTGTGTGTAAATCTGGCTCTGTTACTAGCAATTGCCTCCTGAGCCATTTACCTCACCGCAAGTCCCTGCTGCCCAGAATGTTAAAAGTCTGCCCAGCACAGAACAAGCAACACACAGATGCAAATGCATCACAAAAATTGAGCACCATTGACAGATGCAGATGACCCAGGGCTACACAGAATAATGAGAATGCAGTCACACCAGGCACCATGTTTTAAGTCATAACAATCGCAGCTCATATGCATCACCTGAGAACGTCCAGGACCATACTATGTTTTTTCAACCACTCCCCACAAACAACATGTGTATGCCTATGAATGCCTACCACCTGTCAATCAGCCGGTGATCACATCCCTACAAGATGCAATCACAGAACAACTGCAAATTGCAGGTTGCGCACACGGAATCCATTTGCAGCGCATGCGCAGTCATCCAATAATCGGCTGATTTGTGATTTTGCAGAGTTGCAACTGAAGCTGAATAAGGCCATCAGCTCCATACATTTGTAAATATTTCTCTTTTGTTGGTACATTGCAGAGTGCTAGGGGTGCTTGTGTTTTGGTGTTCCTTATCGAGTATAACCCCACCCTTAAATGCACAATGCATATATTGCATTTTACTAATTTTGTAATTTCTTACAGATTCTATACAGATAATTTATTTCCTTTGTCCCAGTGCAGGAATTTATTTGTTGTTTTATAAAATTGTGTGACTCTATCCAAAGGAGCTGTTTGGTGCCCTGCCTCCACCACTAGAGAGCATATTGAAGTTTGTATGGCAAATCAAATGAAAATCAGCTCAAACAGTGGGGTAAGTTTACTAAGGTGGGAGTTTTTTTTAGAACTGGTGATATTGCCCATAGCAACCAATCAGATTCTATCTATTATCTTCTAGAATCAGCTAGGTAAATGTTAAGTAGAATCTGATTGAACACCCACCTTAGTAAATTTACCCCAGTGAGTAAATTGGATTGGAAATGATTGGAATGGATTGAAATCCCAAATCAAAGATAATTCATAGCAAATGTGTGATACCATACCAGTAGCTGACTGGTCTGGAACAAGGAAATTTTGTGCATCATGTTAGAGCTGTGCATGTTGCCTAATCTGCCATATTACAGTATTAAATATTCAGGACAAATATTTACATTTTACATGGGTGGTTTGGTTTCTAGTTTGCTTTCTGATAAGTAATTGTATTCTTTTAAAATGTATATTTTTTTGTATTTTGAATGTCCTTTAATAATGATACTGTTAGAGATATAAGATAATAAGATGAACATTTATTAACCTAATAAGAAGATATCTAACTGTAACAGCAATACAGCTTTATACATGTTTCCGGGTGGTGGTCTCTGTCTTGTAAGATAAGGATTTTCAATGCATTATCTCACGAGGTCTGTGGGCCACTATACAGCATCCGGAAGGCTGCCTATTACTTAATTAATGGGCAGATCCTCAATAGGTCTGAATGGTCCAGAACTTTCATTGTACTCTCCGCAGCACCATCATCCCACCCCCCCACCCCCTCCACCCCCCCCCCATCTCACCACACCACCATTTTGCACTAAGTTCATAAAAAAGAACTAGACACTTCAGGGCACTGTGCCATCAGGAGGATTCCTGCTGAACCTTATATCCAATCCTTACCAGGGTAAAACTGACAAGAATAACAGATTTACCGTCACACGACTAAAACCCTGTAAAAGTGCCTTAATTACTACATTTTCTTCCTGCCACTGTGAGATAATTATATTTCAATGCCTGTATAGTGAACTTTGACTGTCCTGAACTGGTCTACAATTTAATTAGTATTATAGCAACACTCACAGTGATGTTTACACGGCCCAGCCTCTTTAGTCAAACTATTAAAAAATTTAGAGCATTGCAGTTAATGCTTTTGAATTGTTCATCTCCTGAACATATTAATGTGCTGCAAGACAAGCGGTACTCATCTTTACAATTCTTAGGGGACTCTTACAGAATCGTTCACACTCTCCATTTGCAGTGAAGATGAATTAATTTTAATCATGTTGACAGTCTTTCCCGGTTACAATAGGAGAAAAAAGAACTCCTATCGCATTTTAGTTTACAATCTTCAGTATAGTCAGCCCCCCCCCCAAAAAAAAAAATTATATATATATATATATATATATATATATACACAAACACACACACATACATACAGTTCACGTACGTACACACATGTCTACTTCTGTTTACTCACATTCTAGGCATAGCACTTTAAAGCATGTTTACTGTTTATCTATGATGTTTCAAATACTGATAATCACTTAACTTTGGTTCATTTGTATCTTTTTTTATTAGTTTATTTTTTTTTCTTTATGGTTGCAATTACTCTAATGAAGCCATTAGTTTCCACCTGCATTTTTACATTTATTGTAATTCTATTGAAACTGTGGCTAGAATTTCAATGCTGTTTGCTATTACAAAATTAACTTATGTAATGTTTTCATTCTAAAACATTTCCTTATGAGCTGGAGAATCACTGCAAATACTAAAGTCTGTAACAGTTCACGCACACATTATGAAGGAACAAATAGATAGCAAACCCCTTGCAGACTTGTCCCCAGCATCTGTGATGAAACACAGAGAGTTATGACCCTTTGCTCAATTCCTGACTGATATTAATACCAACTACTGTATAGATGGCAGATCCCATGTGTATCACATTTCAAATGAAGAGACAAAACTGTCACTAAACATCACCCTCAATAAGCAAGAATTCCTGCAGTACTGGGCCCAAATTATTTTCCACTCTAAGTCTCCAACAGATCTTAATACATCACCAAGGAAGTTGAACATCTTCAGGAATGAATGAATGACACATTCACTCTCAGCCTGCTAACATATTTCTTTCACTATTTGTAAAGATTATTTCTTAAACAATTTGTTGATTAAAATACAATTGAAATAACAAATAATATAATTTACGTACCTGCTTTTTTCAAATCATTTTCTGGTAACAGATCACAAAACAATTAAATTGTTAAAGTAAATGAACCAACATTTTTGAAAACAGCTAAAATATAAAAGTGAATGAATTAACAAAGAAAACTATTGAAATTAGAAAGCTAATAAATGCATTTACTAGCAATTTACCAGATTATTAATTTCAAATTAACAGTGCTTCTTTTCGAAGCTTAGATAATAGTTCAAAATGTTCATTATAGTTAGGGTGAAGTTATAAACATACTGTACTAATGAAATTAATGCATTCGAGTAGACATACAGTATAGGGGGAATTAATTTGTTGTTCACCCCGGCTGCCACTGGATGGCACACAACAGCAATTCAGTTGTTGCTCCATTTGGGAGCACTTACAGCTGGGGAACACATTTCAGCTCACTGCCTCTTGAGGTACAAGCTGAAATGCGCGAAAACTCAGTGGTTAGGGCTGACAAATGGGAGTTTGAGCGAAATATCCGGGATGTAGACAGCTTTAGCTGCTTTGTGTGGCTAAAACAGGCACCAATGGTCGCACACTTTGGACATAAGCAGCGAACAAGGGGAAAATTTGAATAGCTCTTATGGGAGCAGATTACGGGTGCCCACAAAACAAATGAATTCCCCCCTTACTAAGAGAAAACACCTTTGGGGGAATTTATTAAAAAACACTTATATCCTGCAGGTTGCAATCGGCACATATCACCACAGATCACTGTTGATTTCATCTTCAGAACTGGCAAAAAAAAAAAACATAATCAATTTTTATTTTCTTCTGAGGGGGTACTGTGATTTTTTTCTAAAATGATCTCAGATCATCTACAGCTCTAAAAAAACAACTAAAAATACAGTGCTGGGTGTCTAGGGTATAGAACCTAAAACAGTTACTTAACTTCCTAAAAATATGTATCAATTACAAATCATATACAGTCCAAACAAAACTGGGCATAAATTGAAACCCCAAATTATAATATTCCAATTCAAAGCCACTATCCAACAGAGGAGAAATGTAACTTTGGTCCAAATTCAGAGATGATAGCAAAGCGGTAGCAGCTGAGACAGCAGCCTTCCATAGGATGCAGCAAGAAGGTAAAAGCAATGGGAAAGAAAGATTTGGAGAGTGGGGCTTTGGTACAGAATCACTGCTGTAGGGGGAAACAGATATGAAGGAACTGGGGCATGGTGGCTATGTGACTGCAATGGGGGTGTGGGGAAAATAAAGGTTTGTATATTGGGATCTCAGGGTGCACTATTTGAGTCTATAGGAGAAGTGTGTGTGAGGCTATGAGGGCAGCATGTTTGTTTGGGGCTATGGAGGCAACGAGTGTGTGAGGCTATAGGGACAGTGTGTGAGTGTGTGTGTGAGGCTATGGGGCAGCATGTTTGTTTTTGTGAGGCTATGGGGGCAGCATATGCATATATATGTGTGAGGCTATAGGGCAGCATGTGTGTGTATTTTTGTGCTGCTATGGGGGTAGAATGTGTGTTTGTGAGGCTATGGCAGCAGGATATGTGTGAGGCTATGGGACTGCATGTGTGTGTGTGTAAGTGAGGCTATGGGGCAGTGTGTGTGTGTGTGTGTCGGGGGGCAGTGTGTGTGTGTGTGCATGTGTGTGTGGCTAAGGGGGCAGCATGTATGTGTGAGGCTATGGCGGCACTATGTGTTTTTTTTAGGTTATAGTGGCAGCATATATGTGTGTGTGTGCGTGTGTGTGTGTGTGTGTGTGTGTGTGTGTGTGTGTGTGTGAGGCTATGGAGCATGGAAGGCTGGGTCAGAAGCTAGGCAGCTTAATGTGGGACTTCTTCATACTGTGCCAATTACATGGGATTGCTGGGTTGTGAATTAATATCAGATATTTAGGCTTAGGCACTGGGAAACTGAAGGGATCCAGCTTCACAGGATTGCCGGGATGCGGAGCAGTAGTGGCTACTTAGACTTTAATGCTGGAATGCAGAGCAGGACCACTTTCTCCGGATTACTGGATTGCAACCAGTATTTTAGGCTCAATCGCGGAACAGTACTAGCTTTTCAGGATTACTGGGTTGAAACCAGTTACAGATGGGTCCACGTTTATCTTGGCCTTTAATAGGATTAACTGAGACTGGCCAATCGGACTTAATCCCTTGCTGTAATGACTTAATCCCCTGCTGTATTGTTCTCTGTATTGTATTGCAGCTGAGAACAATAGATGAAGGGTTTATGCTAATAAATCATGTTGTGCCTAGGCGCAGAAAACTAGTCAAGATAACCGTGGATCTATCTGTACATAAACTTAGATGCCAGGTTGCAGAGCAGTACCAGCTATACAGAATTGCTGGCAAACCAGCTACTCAGGATTGCTGGATGTCGGGTTACAGAGCACTACTAGCTATACAGGATTGCTGGAGCACAACCAGCTACTCAGGATTGCTGGATGCCGGGTTGCAGAACAGTACTGCATATTTCTGTGCTGCGCTCAATCCTGTTAATGTAGTGAACTGTTTAATTGTATGTGATTAATGTGATTTACTTGTGGCTTGATTAATGCTGTGTGTGTATTGTACTGGACTTAATCTAAGCGCTTTTTACCACTAAAGTTGTGGACTGCAATCTTTGGATTCGTAAGGCAATGTTGTAAGGCAATGTTCAGTGTAGCTTAGGAATTGAAATTAGTGGTGTCTCCAACGCGTTTCAGCCTCTGTTGGGCCTTCCTCTGGGAGCAATGGATGTTTGATTGCTTGTAGCCTTGATTTTTAAAGGGTGTCTCTGCTGTTCAGTCCGGTCATGTGACCCGAAATCAGTTTCCTATTGGTCTGCCTTTCTCTCCTGTCTAATGATCATCCTTCTGTTTCTACCTTAACTCTAATTAGCTAATTGGTTAACAGTACTGGATAGTCTGCCTAGTTGTCAATAAATGGCTAGAGATCTACACTGGGCAGTCTTCCAAACGTGTACTTTAACTATTGATTACTCTACGGTTCTGTATAGATCTCATTTTGGCTTGATTAAAACTGTTGTGTGTATTGGAGCGTCCATACTTTTTATCTAAATGTTCCCCTGTGTCATTGTGGTGAACCTAATTCAGAAAATGATTAGAATTAACCTGAGTCTCACACACACCGTGAAAAATCACAGGATCGAGGAGAACATTTGTAAAGCAATAAAGTGCACCTAGAGACTTTTGATACCACAGACATGCGGGACGCCGCACTGTGAAAAATAGACTTTTAAGACGAACTTTATGGACACTATTTCTAAGTAAAAATAAAAGCACACACCAGTGCTCAAACGTTTCTACTGTTGCAGAGATATTGTTCAGTGAATAACAATCATTCATGTGATATATATTTACGAATCCAAAGATTGCAGTCCACAACTTTAGTGGTAAAAAGTGCTTAGAATAAGTCCAGTACAATACCCACACAGCATTAATCAAGCCACAAGTAAATCACATTAATCACATACAATTAAACAGTTCACTACATTAACAGGATTGAGCGCAGCACAGAAATTTGCAATACTTGTTTATGGGGTTGGTCACCTTAAGTGCAGCAGCTTATCCGAACAAAAGCGACTCCGTGCGCAGTTAAAACCCATCCTTTTCTGCAGAACAGTACTGACTATATAGGATAGCTGAAGCAAAACCAGCTACTCGAGATTGCTGGATGGAGTCATTAGGGGCTAAGGTGTTAACTGCACTAAAGTCAATGAGCAAGCCACTGGACAGAGAGATACTCAGCAGAGACCACAGCAGGTCTGTAGACAACAAAGCACTGACAACAGGAAGTGCCACTGAAGGATCTTTATAGCCCTGGTTCTCAGATTATGCAACTTCCTTCCTACTCCATTGGTGCTCCTGCAGTCACATGACATGAACTAAGATGGTGGTGCCCAGTACCTAGAACGATGGGAACTTTTTTGGGTACATGCTGGGTAACATGGGGTGCAGCAATGACAGTGACAGCATCATAGAACTGCACACAGGAGAGCTTGCATAACCTCTGCAAACAAGCACACAAATAGTTACCAGCTAATCTGAGATCACTGCTGCATACCTAGCAACATGACCCTCTCCAGGAGGGACAGAATACTCTGCTCCTGGACTTCCCTCTTAATTTATGCTTGCCATCACCTATGCTGAAACACCTTTCTTATCCATTAACCTGTTCAATACAGGTGCCGGCAATCATACATTAAAAGAAAAGTCCAGAAGTAGAGCATTGTGTCCCTCCTGGAGAGGATCATGTTGGGACGTATGCTGCTGCAATTTGAAGCCTACACAGGTGCACAATCAGCCTGGGGAAAGTGCTGCTGCAGTAACACAGTCTTACACTGAAGGTATAGCAGCTTGGAAGCTGAAGTCTGTGTGGACCTAAAAGCAAGTTTGGAGATCAACCCTGAATACACTGCATGTCAAGAGTTAGAACACAAGGAAATAACTTAGTACACTAATGAAATAAGTCAAAATCATGACAAAACCTTCAAAATGGCAGTTTTGTGAAGTTTTGACACATTTTTCTATTGATACATCCGCCATCAGTTATATTTATCAAAGCTTTGAGACAGATAAAATTGTGAGAGATAAAGTACCAAACAAAATGTATAAATTGATAAATACCTTCCTTAGTATTTTCATTATTTATTGACTTATTTGTTTACTCATTTTTTTACCCTGGTACCCAGGCCAGGGACCAGCAAAAAGAGAGAGCCCCCAGCACACTCACTAATACCTGTAACAGTACCTGAACCTATCTGGTAATATAATTTAAGAGCTATTTGTTACATATATTTGCAAATACATGGAAAGCTGCTGATATCAGCAGTCCTACACTACATAATAGCAGTGCACCCATAGGGGGATGTAATTTGTCTACATGCTACATAATAAAGCCTCTACATGCTCATGATATAGGCTCATACAAAAATACATCCAGATTGAGGGCTAGCATACCTGAGAGCCACCCCTAAGATCTCCCATTAGCACTAGAAGCACCAGCATGCCTCCCAAATGCTGCTCCCATTCAATGCCAGGTCAGTGTTACCAGTAAGGGGGGCAATACTAATTAGATTTGGCCCTGCGCATCCATAGGATGACTTTTAGAGGAGTGGGACTGATGCCAAGTTGGGAAGTCTGTATTTCCTTATTTTTTTTACATTCTGATATGCAAGACAACTGTGTTTTGAGCTATCTTGCCTGTCACAACAACTTTTTTTTTAGACATTTACCGTGTTGGCTTTTTCTGTGATTTGTTTAAATGCAGGCTTATATGTTTGTCAGTTTTCATTTTGTCATGTGAGGACTTTTGCAGAATAGTCTTTTTGAAAATTTGAGGTTTCAGGTGGTTTAGCTTTAATCAGTCCAGGAGTCTGTAACTCGCCCAAAATCACGCCAAAAAGTGTTCAGTTAAACCAAATTACACCTGATAATTTTTGCTTCTTGAGATAAACCAGAATTGCTCTATAAGGGTGGCATAGATTCAGATAATTATATATTTTCAGTCTATTTACAGTAAGTGGTTTCGCTGTGTTCGAATTTTCCATTTTCTCATAACTTTCTGTTCACAGCGTAGCCTAATTTTGGTTTTTAACACGGATAATAACCTAAATAGATATTACAGAGATTCATGGTAATTATGTTTGAGCTACTGTCTACTGTGTATAGTCTTGCTTTAACAAAAAAGCAAAGAGTATAGCCAGATGGCCATTTAACAGATATTTGTAAATCATTATTGGAGATCAAATGAAAACAACAAAGTAGTATTTATGAGGTAACTACAAGATGAGTGAAACTTTGCCAGCAGCTGTTATGAAAGAACAAATGGTTTACTGACATTTATGGATAAGGATTAAGACAACGTGGCACCTCTTGACCTTCACCCACACCTGTAATTTAATATCTTTGCCGTAACTGTTTTAAAAATGTTTTCATTTTGTTGAATAGGAATCATTGAATAGCATGAAAACTTTCTATCTGACTTATTTGTAACGGAAACAATAGAGTATGGCAATTGCTAAAAGATTAGGCATAGGCGTTATCATCACATAACTTCTCCTTAGTTAAGATCATTTGTTAAAATGAACACATTATGGATTTTAATGCTCAGCCAGTACCAATGGTGTGAGAAGGGATACAATGTCTTGCAATGTACATTTTGATGGAAGATTGCAGTCTTCTGCAAGATTTATTTACACCTGTCCAGCTCCACATCTGATGAATTGTGATCAGGATTGCAGTGATTTTAGGGCCATACATGAAGCACTTTGGAATCTGAAACTCCCATGGGCATTTTAAAATGAAACTAACTGGGCTAAATTACTCAGATCTTTATGACAAATCAGAAAATATATAGATATTTAAGTGAAGAATTGAAGCAGCTGCTGTCTTCTAACTAAGGCTATATTTTAAACAGGTTTTTAAGTGCATAGTTCCCATAGGGAAGCAGGGTATACCTTTACATATTAGTTTTTGTGGCAAGTTCCTGTAAAAGGTCATGATTTCCTTTCTTACGGTCAATACTGTATATTTTGTAATCTATTTTGAAATATCATTTTGGAGATATAGACTATTGTATTTTGGTGTTCTCCCCAGAAAATATTTCCAGTCTAATATCCTCTGTGTCACTTCCAGCCTCATACACCCTGTGTCACTCTAGAGCCAACTCCCCCCACAGACACACACACACACACACACACACACACACACACACACACACTGAAATAAAAATTACTCAACTGCTCTTAGAATAGCAGCTCAATATAAAATGGCTTTAGCAATATAAAAGGGGGAACGAGCGCTGTGATTTGTAATAGTGTTGTGTAATGTAAATACACGAGTTACCAACAATGTTTAAGCTCTCTTTTGAACCATTTGTATTTTGCGGCATGCAGATGGTCCCCGATGTTGTCACTTTCCAACTATCCCTATCTTACCCTAATAGTGGCTGGTGTCCTCCTCAGCCACTACCTTTCCCTCCCGTGGATGTCCGTTCTGCAGCATGCAGTATAGTCAGCGTCAGCTTTGTGATGCTCTCTGTGCATTAGCAGGATTCAGCTGATAGCAGCAGTGAGCGGGATGGCAGTGATTAGCGAGCGGTGACAGGTCGACCAGGCGGCTGTTTCTCTCCTCAACGCATTTCACATGTGGCAGTGCTTCTTCAAGAGTAATAAAACAGTCCATTTCAACTTTATTTATACATAAAATCTTCAGCACTTCCTGAGGAAGTGACATGATGGAAGTTCTCTAAAATGGCGGCAACCATGTGCCTGATCCTCCATTATGGATCTTTTTGCGGTAACTCGCATTAGAATAAAATTATATGTGTTATATTAGAAAAAAAGAGAGGGAATTGTTATAAAATTTATATATATATATATATATATATATATATGTATAATAACCTTAATGCGGTTCAAAACATACTATAATTTATATAAAAAAAGGAGAAAGTTAATAATGTGTAAAAAAAAAAAAGGAGGTTATTTATAAGAAGGCTGATAATTCTATATCAATATTTAGCCCTGAAGGCTCAATGGTCTTTAATTCATATATCCAAAAGGTCTCTTTCTTCTTTAAGCATGAGACAAGATCTTTTCCTTTCCAACATGGGGTAACTTTTTGGATTCCCTTAAATTTTGTACCTGTTGAGTCTCTGTTATGATATTTGAGATAATGTGAAGACATACTGTGTGATTCCAGTCTCTTCCTTATATTATTCAAATGCTCTGCTATCCTTATTTTCAGCTTTCTTTTGGTTCGGCCAACATATTGATATAGAATTATCAGCCTTCTTATAAATAACCTCCTTTTTTGTACACATTATTTACTTTCTCCTTTTTTTAAATAAATTATAGTATGTTTTGAACCGCATTAAGGTTATTATATGTATATATAAATTTTATAACAATTCCCTCTCTTTTTTTTTATAATATAACACATATTATTTTATTCTAATGCGAGTTACCGCAAAAAGATCCATAATGGAGGATCAGGCACATGGTTGCTGCTATTTTAGAGAACTTCCGTCATGTCACTTCCTCAGGAAGTGCTGAAGATTTTATGTATAAATAAAGTTGAAATGGACTGTTTTATTACTCTTGAAGAAGCACTGCCACGTGTGAAACGCGTTGAGGAGAGATACAGCCGCCTGGTCAACCAGGCACCACCCGCTAATCACTGCCATCCCGCTCACTGCTGCTATCAGCTGAATCCTGCTAATGCACAGAGCGCATCACAAAGCTGAAGCTGACTATACTGCACACTGCAGAATGGACATCCGCAGGAGGGAAAGGTAGTGGCTGAGGAGGACACCAGCCACTATTTGGGTAAGATAGGGATAGTTGGAAAGTGACAACATTGGGACCAGCTGCATGCCGCTAAATACAAATGGCTCAAAAGAGAGCTTAAACATTGTTGGTAACTCGTTTATTTACATTACAATTCTACACTATTACAAATCACAGCGCTCGTTCCCCCTTTTATATTACACACACACACACACACACACACACACACACACACACACACACACACACCTTCTCTTTCTCATTTCCCTTATTTTCCATCCCCAATCCCCTCTAACTGAATTTATTCTTTGGCAGCCTATTTGCTCCTCTTTGAGACTTCTCTTCCCTTCATCAGCAGGACATGATGACATAGCAATGAGTGCTGCGCAGTGGCACATCTGTGACCCTCAGCCAAAGACAAAACATCTGGACCTGTATTAGAAGGGGGCACAGCAGACAGACGTGTCGCCCACACGATCCATTGGGCAGTCTACAGCAGGCACTGCGTGTGATATAAAAGATCTACAGTCATTAGGTCTTCCCCCTATGATTGACAGAAAAAAGCTTGACATATGAAAGGTCGACACTGGAAAAGGTTGACAGATACAAAGTTTGACAGGGCCACAAGATCAACATGAAATGGTCAACACAAAAATGTTCAACACACTTTTTTTTTCAGTGTGAATAGTTTGTTCGCCTGTGACCACCATTGTAGAAATGCATCCCCTCGTGTTCTCGCTTCGCTCGCCACGCTATCATTTTTCCAGGCTCATGTCATGGGTTAAATTCTGACATATCTGTTCATACAGTATGTTATCTGTGTATTTTGTAGTTTATGTGGACTTAGGACCTGATTCAGAGTTTACATAAACCCCAATGGTTTACACACAACTCCAATGTTTACCAATTGGCGCATGATCTTGTTTGCAGTGCTGAGGCCATTTGGAGAGCTGAAGGGAGGCATAAAGGGGCCCCCTACAAAATAGGGTGTCTCACCCCTATTATGTAGACGTGTCGAGGCCAACCTCTGCATCTTCTGAAGCAGATTTTCTGGCCTCGCAAGCCTGGAATACACAGACATCTTGATTAACCTGAATGTTACTTAGAAGGCCCATGTTCTTGCAAGTGATCTAATGGCTGTGTCTTTGGATGCAGCTGCAGATCACAGAAACCGACAGGCAGTGTCTATTTACACAAGATGCCTTATGCATTGCTGCATTACCATAACTTAGCAGTTGCAGCTACTACTAAATAGCATCCACCTCTGAATCAGTCCCAGAGTGTCTCAGTTTTCACTCAAACCATTAACAAATACTGGTAGGTTAATTAGCTTTTGACATAATTAACATTTCTGCTGCGGGGTACACTGGGCTCCACAAGGAATGGACAATGGGGTGTAGAGTAGGATCTTGATCTGAGGCACCAACAGGCTCAAAGCTTTGACTGTTCCCAGAATGCATAGCGCTGCCTCCTATATCACCCCGCCTCCCTGCACAGGATCTCAGTTTTGTAGTTGGTGCTGCAGTAGCAGGCACTTAACAGAGGGGCTGCTCCAGGTAGCCCTAAGAAGAGCTTTTTTTCTGAGGAAAAAAGTGAAGACTTTAAGGGCAGCAGCAGTGTTACATTTCAGTGGACATTCACGGCTGCAGCTCTGGCTCTTCCCAGCGGCGCTGTACACTCCTGAGCCCTGGTTGCCGGGTAACTACAGCAGGAGGCTCCGGTTTTCTTCTTGTCAGGCACACACGACGGGGGCTGTCCGGGATCGCGTGGCCATGCTTCGGGAGGTGGTAAGTGGGTCCCGCTTGCGGGACCCGGTCTTTATCGCGACCCGGCGCGGTCAGTTGGAGGCAGGCCGCGTGCGCTGGCGGTGGACGCTGTGGCAGTACAGGCGATCCCACTAGATCACTTGGGCATAGACAGGTCAGATTTTCTCTATAAACCGTTTTGTTAGAGCCCGCAGTACCCGGCGGTTTTGCCAGCAGGGGGATAGAGCTTGGACCTGAAGCCCCTCCCCCAGTCCCAGGGTGCCATTTTCTGCAAATGTTCCCGCCCTGGAGCTGCATATCTGTCTCTCCCTCACTCCCTGGCAGTGTCTGTAGCACCATTATCCCTCAGCTCACTGTTCCTTGGAATGCTTGGGCAAATCCTCCTATGTAAAGCCGCCTGGTTGTCAGTGCTGTGACTTTACAAGACACTTAAGTATTCTACCTGCCTTTTTTAGTCAGTTTTAGTTAAGAAAGAGTGCATTTAGTCAGGGTTTATTAGTACAATTACCCTGAAATATACATCCAGTTCTTACTGTGTACTGTTATATCTATTGTTATATAGCTGTGTAAGCTAGTCCAGTGCAGTTTTATTGTTAGTAATAACCTCTGCATTGTACAAACTGTGACTATTTGTGTGTGCATTTGATAGCTGAGTGGTGTCCATTTCGTGTCTTTCACTCAACTTGCTATCCCTATATTCTATAACCTGAGGGGGCTTGGTGCGTCAGGTTTTAGCTAATATAGGATTTTCACAAAGATATACTGTATTACGTATTTTACTCTGTGATTTAGTCACCATATCTCTCCTTTATCTCTGCTGGTGCTGACTACACTGCGCAGGGGTTTGGGTAAGAGGTATTGTGCTGCTGACAAATTGTACTGTGTTACCTGATACTGCAAGTTATATCATGTCTGCTTCTGAGGGTAACGGTTCTGGGGCTGAACACACTGCTGGTGTTGCTGAAGCCACAGATACCTATGAGGAGAATATAGCAGCTTTGGGCTCTGCTTCTGGGGCTCCTTGCCCCTCAGTGGGATGGTGGCAACGGGGGCAAATAATGACCCGCCGTGGGACGCTTTTTCCACGCTTTAGCATACGCTAGTTCATAAACTAATACCCCCTATGGGACACCCAATGCCGGTACAACCATTTATGGTCCCTGCAGCTAACCCGCTGTGGGTGGACGATTTATCTGCTCAAATAAAGAAATTGAACCAGTCCCTGACTACTAAAAAGTCTGACCGTCGCTCGCCTACGTCCAAGGGGTCCTCTAAGCGAGCGCTTGTCTCCTCACAATCCCCTGCTGTCACTGACACCTTGTCGGATGAAGACGGCACTTATACTGACCCCACAGGTTCTGAATCAGATACGGCTGATAGGGAGGGTGGTTCACATGTGGATGTTCCTGATCTTTTGGAGGCTATTAAGTTAATTTTACAGATTATGGATGATTAATCAATTTCCCTCTTGCCCTCTCCAGAGGCTGATTCTAGCCAAATAGGATGGCCTGCCTCACCGGATCAGGTCTCAAATGATCTCATTGACTCCGGAGGTCCGTCTGTCGCTGCTCTGGTGGCTCCGGGACCAACAACTGTGCAGGGGCCGTCCATTCTGGATATTCGACTGGGTCCTGTTGACGACAGATGCCAGTCTAAGAGGTTGGGGCGCGGTGCTGGAATAACACTCCCTTCAGGGGCGGTGGACCAAGGAGGAGTCCTTCCTCTCGATCAATATTCTGGAGTTGCGGGCGGTCTTCAATGCCTTGAACCTAGCACAGCATTTAATTCAGAACTATCCTGTTCAAGTACAGTCGGACAACGCCACCACAGTGGCTTACATAAATCATCAGGGCAGCACTAAAAGCCGCCTGGCAATGAAGGAAGTCTACGGATTCTACAGATTCTACAGTGGGCAGAAAGCCATCTACTGGCCATATCGGCAGTATTTATTCCAGGAGTCCTGAATTGGGAAACGGACTTTCTCAGTCGTCAGGACGTGCATGCCGGCGAGTGGGGCCTCCATCCAGAAGTGTTTCAACTCCTAGTGGAAAGGTGAGGCCTTCCAAATGTAGATCTGATGGCGTCTCGACACAATCACAAGGTTTCGGTCTTCGGAGCAAGGACAAGGGATCCTCAAGCAGCATTCGTGGATGCGGTGGCAGTACCGTGGAGGTTTCGGCTACCGTACGTGTTCCCTCCGGTGTCACTCCTGCCCAGGGTAATTCGGAAGTTCAAGCAAGAAAAAGGAATTCTGCTTCTCATAGCTCCAGCGTGGCGCAGACGGCACTGGTTCTCAGACCTGCAAGGCCTATCGTCAGAGCGTCCAATTCTACTTCCACAACGCCCAGACCTCCTCGTTCAGGGCCCCTGTGTCTACCAGGACCTAGCCCGGCAGTCTTTGACGGCGTGGCTCTTGAAGCTTCCGTCTTAAGTGCTAAAGGGTTTTCTGAGGCGGTCATTCAAACTATGTTGCGGGCCCGGAAACCGGCTTCGGCTCGGATTTACTATAGGGTCTGGCATTCTTACTTTGTTTGGTGCGCATCTAATGATTATGATGCTTCCAAGTTTAATATAGCCAAGTTGTTGGTTTTTCTTCAGCAGGGCCTAGACTTAGGCCTGCATCTGGCCTCCCTCAAGGTTCAAATATCTGCCTTGTTGGTGTGGTTTCAGAGAAAAATTGCAACCTTACCTGATGTGCATACCTTTACTCAGGGCGTGTTGCGTATCCACCCTCCCTATGTCACGCCTGTGGCTCCTTGGGACTTGTCGTGGTTTTGGAGGCGTTACAAGAGTCTCCATTTGAACCTCTTGGTTCAGCTGACCTTTCCCTTAAGGTGGTGTTTCTGCTGGCTACTGCTTCAGCTAGAAGAGTGTCGGATTTGGGTGCCTTGTCCTGTAGTTCCTCATACCTGATATTTCACAGTGACCAGGCGGTTCTTAGGACTCGTCCCGGCTATCTACCTAAGGTGGTTTCTTCATTCCACCTTAAACAGGAGATTGTGGTTCCGGCACTTGTTTCTCCTGATCTGTCTCCCAAAGAGCAGTCTTTGGATGTGGTACGGGCTCTCCGTATCTATGTGAAGAGAACTGCTCCTATTAGGAAATCTGATTCTCTTTTTGTTGTGTTTGGGTTTCACAAACGTGGCTGACCTGCTCACAAGCAAACTCTGGCCAGATGGATTAGAATGGTGATTGCACATGCTTATGTGAAGGCTGGTCTCTCTGCTCCTGATCACATTAAGGCCCATTCTACTCAGTCTGTTGGAACTTCTTGGACGGCCCAACGTGGTGCGACCCTTAAACAATTGTGCAAGGCGGCTACGTGGTCCTCTGTGAACACGTTCATAAGGTTCTATGCCTTTGATACTGCCGCTTCCCAGGATGCTTCCTTTGGATGCCGGGTTCTTGTGCCCGCTACAGTGCGTCCACTCCCATAAGGAACTGCTTTAGGACATCCCCATTGTCCATTCCTTGTGGAGCCCAGTGTACCCTGCAGCAGAAAATGAGTTTTATGGTAAGAACTTACGCTTGTTAAAACTCTTTCTGCGAGGTACACTGGGCTCCACAAGGCGCCCACCATGACGCACTTAGCTTCTTTGGGTTGGTATGGCATTAGCCGCTGACACGTCTCCTGTCGTGAGAATGCGGTGTTGTGGCTACTAACCGTTGTCGTCTCTTTTCCTGCTACTGCATTGGACTGGTTAACTAAAAACTGAGATCCTGTGCAGGGAGGCGGGGTGATATAGGAGGCAGCGCTATGCATTCTGGGAACAGTCAAAGCTTTGAGCCTGTTGGTGCCTCAGATCAAGATCCTACTCTACACCCCATTGTCCATTCCTTGTGGAGCCCAGTGTACCTCGCAGAAAGAGTTTTAACAAGAGTAAGTTCTTACCATAAAACTCATTGTCTGGGTGATAAGGAATATGGGGGGAGATGTATGAAAGTGCACTGTGGTTTCTGCTGACCACAGCGCATGTAAAGCCTGAATTTTGTGCTTCACATCAATATATGAACGGCGTGCTATTGCTGTGTGCATTGCCAGTCGCGCGCCCCCGCCGCTTACCGCTTCTCCAAAGTAGAGAATGGGAGACAAAGGGCAGAGGCAATGTATGATTGCCTCTGCTGTCACTTTTCGTCTCCTAAAGCCGCCGAGCTGGAACGCCTCCCCCAGGCAGGCGATGTGTGCAAAATGTGCACTCGCTTAGTCTTTTTTTTTTTTTTTAACAAACTTTATTGAACATGGACATCCTTCTGCTGGTCCACACAGCCTAATTGCGCATGTGCTGGGGGCCTCCAGCGGCGCAGGCAGGAAGCAGGGGAGAAGGGCGCTTGCTCACATCTGCGATGCCGATCCCAGCCGATCCGATGTGGAAGGAGTGCTATTGCGGGACAGGTGAGAAAATGCCCTCCCACATCGGCAGTCACACTTATAATACATTGTGGTGGCGGGTCGGGGCGTATCACCACGATAATGTGGTGATACGGCCCCAGGCACATAACGTCCGTTAGGACATTTTTCATACATCTCCATCATGGATTGAAAGCTTCACTAGACCAGAGAGTGAAGTGAATGATTAAATATTATCTTCAAAGCTCTGTGACTGTGTAGAGGTAACAAAAATAAAGTTTAATACAATTATACATACCCAGAGTCAGTGCATGTTACAAAGAAGTGACATGCAGCCAGGATAGGCAGGGGAGACAGAGCCTCACCAGCCATACTCCAGTTTACTCCAGAGTTTTCACTATAAAAAATATTAGAATAATACAAAGATAATATTTAAAACTTATAAATATTATTTTTGTATTATTCATATCATCTTTATATTAATCTAATCATTTTTATATAGTCCAAACTCACCAGTATTCATATATGTGTATGTAAGTCTGTCTCTGATAATAGCTCCCCAGCCATTGACATCACCGCACCTCACTGTTTCAAAGAGGTCACCAAAAGCATCTATTTTACAGATAAACTCTTTTTGCTTATTTTATAATTTTAATAGTTTGCAGCCTGAGAAATTTCAATAAGCAAATATGACATGTTAGCAAATTCATTATGATCTTTTTTTTATTAAAAAGTGAAGAATGTGGAAATTGAATTTTGTCTCGTTCGACAGTGTGAAACAGGAATTTAGAAAGCTGAAGGTGAAGTGATGTTCTGCCAGCAGTATACTGCCCTTTTACCTTTATATTATTTAACACTGTCCTTTCTATGCAATAATATCAAATACTGTAGTGTCTGTACTTGCTAGGGCACATTTCTACAGTGCAGTCTTGTTCTACGTCTAAAGAGTTTTCATATGTAAGCCTTTTTTCCCTGGACACTGCTCTTGAAAATAAAAAGCACTGTTCTTTATTAATTTTTAAAACACTTCATCCTGATAATCTTTCAGGTAAACAACATCTGTATGTGGACTTAGCATTCCTGCCTGCATCTATTTGTAAACATGTGTGAGCAACCACAGAGCATTAGTGTCATCTTTTAGCAAATCCAGTGTTAGGAAAATACAAACGTATGCATTCTGTGACAGCAGAGCTGAAATCCATTATTTATAATCATTTCATTCAAAGTCACTTGTGAGAGAAAAATGGATTATGCATCATAACTAAATATATCAACGGAGGGAGAGATGTAAGTACATTGCATTCATTTACATTCTATACTCTTTATTTGTATCATTTGCACTCTTATATGATACGAACCTGGAAGTACATCCAGTAGTGGTAAAAGTAGCATACAGTATCCTGGATATAATAGAAGGACGTACTGCCACCTATAATGTTAGTCACACTGTGTGATAAGAATGATATGTGTTACAACAGGCTACTAATATCAGTGATAGACCTTTAACCTTCAACAAAATACTTAGTCAGGGAGGCATATGAGACCTCTGACATTAATGGCTAAATAGAAAAATAGATGTCTATGGATGGGTCTATATCTCTGATCATAGTTCATAGCCTCTTTTCAGCTATGGAGTTAACATAGCATGCCTTCGATGTCATGCAGAGTACTGATCACTGCCAAGAGACAGCTTGACGGTCCCAAGTCTCCAGTGCCACTGATGGTTGTTTCACTGATAAGATCAGCACAATTCAATCACTGTCAAGACTTTTTCTCTCTCAGCTTTGTTATGCACGTCCCAATTTCCCAGTTTTCTCTGCTCTTGTGTTTCAAAAGACATGCAGCATAAAGGGATAAAGAAATTTACCTTTAATGTCCACCTCTTCTGATATCCTGGCACATGCAATATTGTCAGAGTAAAATATTATGCATTTCTCCTTACATATTAGATTTTTTTTTACCATTTGAAGTAATATATAATGGATAATGGACTGACTGTGCTTTTGTTTATTGGTGTTTGGTGTTTTTTCTATAATTTCAGTAGAATATAGATGTTTTTGTTTTTAATTGATTAATCAATACGTGTATTTACATTTAAAAGTATTTTAGATATTTACCAAATGTAGTAGAGAATTTAATTTATCAATTATTTTTATTTGTATATTCTTCTGGAAAACACATTACTACATGTATCTATATAGTTTTAATTTTCTACAGATGCTTTCTGATGCAGTGGCATAACTATGTGGGTGTGAGCCACACCCGGGGGTGACACCAAAATGCTGGCTCCTCTGAAGTGACAGGAGTTGGTTGCTGAAGTGTGACATTCTCCTCTAGCACTTGGCTTCTGTCACAGAGGAGGATCCAAGAGTGCAGGCAATAGTGTCTGGGGACAGTATCTCCGGAGATGCTGGACACGCCCCTGGAGTGATGTAAATTGGATGTCCCACAAGGCCATGCCCCTTTATGTGAGGCCATGCCTCTTTTTCGGTGTGCATGCCACAGGTGAGCAGAGGTGGAGTATATGGAGTGAGCATCGGGTGTCACCAGACCCAGAAGTCCTCGGTGTGCTGTATGTTTAACAATTTATATTTTCCTATTTCATTATAGGTAGTTACCACTCCTTGACCTAGGACCACATAAAAGGTCAGTTTTTCCAGTGCATGTCCTATTGAGGGAAACAGCAGAGGAAATCTACAAACCAGAGAAAAAAAATGTTCCCCCACAGTGCCCTGTATTTGTCCATAGCAATCAATCAGATTCTACTAATCATTTATCTAGCACCTTCTAGAGGATTATAACTAGAATATAATTGGCTGCTATGGGCAACATCTCCAATTCTATAAATCCACACTTCAGTAAATATACCCAGAAATATTAAATGTAGCAATCCAGTGTATTATAGCTTTGGGTTCACCGCTTTCATTCAATTCAATGTTTGCATTTTCTTGTCCTCAAATACTGGTCACTTAAGTCTCATAAATGTATAATCATAGTCACTTTACTGCATTGGGGGTCACATATAGAGGACCCTGAGCCCCGCAGACCACACAGCAGAGCCGGATTAAGGCTCCGGGGGGCCCGGGGTACTTAAAACAAGGGGGCCCTAAGGTCTAAAATTAAATTAATTTTATATATATATATATATATATGTAGGAAGAAATCGGCGGCACTCCAGGATTTGGTCAAACAAAACTTGTGAATTATTACATCACAAGATACAATACAAAACCGACGTTTCGGGGCCCGTAGCCCCTTCTTCAAGGTGTATGTGGTGTGTGATAAGTGCTTACCTTATAAGCCGTGAATTACCCGCCAACCGAACGTGAGGACGGACGCCTCCGGCCACTTTGTCCCCGCCGCGCTCCCTGGACTTCCGGGGTCCGCTACGGATGACGTCACGCGTCTATGCGTCGGGTTGCTATGGTAGCAGCCGGCGCATAGGATCGCGCTGGCCGGGGCTGTCAAAACACAAATAAGTGAAGAAAGATTTAGACAGTGGAACACCCATACATAACGTGCCTATGTTATAGTGCAATGTAGGGGGTGTTCCCTAGAGCATAGGCGTAGAGATGGAAACATCAAATGGGGTTGTAATATGTGCAAAGTATATATGTGCAGGAGAACCCCCTATTGTCAGGAGCCGTGGTAGCCTGACAGGAGAAAGTGCTGATGGCTGCGAAACCGAATAGTGACTCCCATCCCCAGATGTCAGCTAACTGGGGCCTTGTTGTGACATCACCATATATATAGGGTGTCTTTTAGTCTAAAATGTGACTCCCATAACAATGACAGATAAAATAAACAATTATGTATAGTCCCACTGTATTGGATTATAATGGAAAGTAGTCCAAAGTCCATCATAGTATATCCATCATGTGTTCAGTACCGCTCTAATACAGGGAATTCCATGCGATATTCTCGTTTAAGCCCGTGGGGCTTATGGTGTTGAGTTTGAAAATCCATCTTGCTTCTAACGTGAGGAGTTTGCCCCCTCTATCTCCTCCTCGGATGTTGTCTGGTACTTGGTCTATAAGAATATGTTTGAGTGTGTTCAATGGATGTCTCTTCTCAGCGAAGTGCCTGGCTATGGGCTGGTCGATCTTCTTCCCCGACAGTGCTTGGCTAATGGCAGATCTGTGTAAAGCCATGCGTTCTCTTGCTGTCCTGATGGTCTTCCCCACATAGCCTTTGCCGCATGGGCATATAATGAGATAGACTATGTATTTGGAAGTGCAAGTTAGGACTTGCCTGATTTGTCCTATCTTCTCAGACAGGGGAAACTTGAAGGAAGATCCTGTCAGCATGTGTGTACATGTAGTACACCCTTGGCACCTATAGCATCCAGGTTTCTTAGTTAGAAAATTGGGAGGGGGGATATCACTGAATCCTGTTATATCTGCGTGGACTATACTGTCCTTGATATGTTTTCCCCTCAAGAAGCAAGCCATGGGTCTCTTGGACCTGAAGCATTTGAGATTTTCATCTGTTCGCACTATGGGCCAGAGAGCTCTCACATTTGAGATGTTGAGATTGGCTAGAATTAACAGCGATAGAACGACGTTGGTAACCCAACTCGACTCCTTAATTCATAGATTTGTTCAAAGAGGATACGACAGGTCCCTACTAAAACAACAGAAGGAGGAGATTTTATCAATGGACATCCAACACATACCATCCGTCGAACCGGCTGAATCAATTCAACAAGTAATTCCATGGAAAACCACATACACTACCACCAGCCCAGTGGTCCAGAGAGCAGTGAGAGCTCTCTGGCCCATAGTGCGAATAGATGAAAATCTCAAATGCTTCAGGTCCAAGAGACCCATGGCTTGCTTCTTGAGGGGAAAAAATATCAAGGACAGTATAGTCCACGCAGATATAACAGGATTCAGTGATATCCCCCCTCCCAATTTTTTAACTAAGAAACCTGGATGCTATAGGTGCCTAGGGTGTACTACGTGTACACACATGCTGACAGGATCTTCCTTCAAGTTTCCCCTGTCCGAGAAGATAGGACAAATCAGGCAAGTCCTAACTTGCACTTCCAAATACATAGTCTATCTCATTATATGCCCATGCGGCAAAGGCTATGTGGGGAAGACCATCAGGACAGCAAGAGAACGCATGGCTTTACACAGATCTGCCATTAGCCAAGCACTGTCGGGGAAGAAGATCGACCAGCCCATAGCCAGGCACTTCGCTGAGAAGAGACATCCATTGAATACACTCAAACATATTCTTATAGACCAAGTACCAGACAACATCCGAGGAGGAGATAGAGGGGGCAAACTCCTCACGTTAGAAGCAAGATGGATTTTCAAACTCAACACCATAAGCCCCACGGGCTTAAACGAGAATATCGCATGGAATTCCCTGTATTAGAGCGGTACTGAACACATGATGGATATACTATGATGGACTTTAGACTACTTTCCATTATAATCCAATACAGTGGGACTATACATAATTGTTTATTTTATCTGTCATTGTTATGGGAGTCACATTTTAGACTAAAAGACACCCTATATATATGGTGATGTCACAACAAGGCCCCAGTTAGCTGACATCTGGGGATGGGAGTCACTACTCGGTTTCGCAGCCATCAGCACTTTCTCCTGTCAGGCTACCACGGCTCCTGACAATAGGGGGTTCTCCTGCACATATATACTTTGCACATATTACAACCCCATTTGATGTTTCCATCTCTACGCCTATGCTCTAGGGAACACCCCCTACATTGCACTATAACATAGGCACGTTATGTATGGGTGTTCCACTGTCTAAATCTTTCTTCACTTATTTGTGTTTTGACAGCCCCGGCCAGCGCGATCCTATGCGCCGGCTGCTACCATAGCAACCCGACGCATAGACGCGTGACGTCATCCGTAGCGGACCCCGGAAGTCCAGGGAGCGCGGCGGGGACAGAGTGGCCGGAGGCGTCCGTCCTCACGTTCGGTTGGCGGGTAATTCACGGCTTATAAGGTAAGCACTTATCACACACCACATACACCTTGAAGAAGGGGCTACGGGCCCCGAAACGTCGGTTTTGTATTGTATCTTGTGATGTAATAATACACAAGTTTTGTTTGACCAAATCCTGGAGTGCCGCCGATTTCTTCCTACATATCACCATCACCACGGAGGGCACCCAGGCCTACTGCACATTGTATCCAGTGAGTGCCGGGCTATTCCACAGTATATATATATATATATATATATATATATATACACAACAAAGACCACTCAGACTGGCACTTGATCACATGGGTGCTCCGGTACCCTCAATACAGGGTGTATATAATGGCGGATCCCCCAATGCGGCACTCTGGAAACTTGTGAAAGGCAGGTTTATGATGAATACATGTAAAAATTCATAGACGTTTCAGGGCACGTGTGTCACCTAGAAGAAGGGGCAGGCGAGCCCTGAAATGTTGGTGCATATAGATTATATATATATATATATATATATATATATATATACATATATATATATATATATTTATATATATATATGTGTGTGTGTATATATATATATATATATATATATATATATAAAACCCAGAACATTAGCTTCAAATTTCCATCTAATAAACAAAAAGTTAATGCAGCCTGTCTTACTGTGCTGATAGCAAGTGGCGGCTGCGACGAATGAAGGAGAGCACTTTCCTTTCTTTCCTCTGCAGGGCACAACCACCTCCACCCGTGCCGCGCCGCATGCCCGGGATCCCGCCTCCTTCTTCCCTGCAGACTGTGCTCCAACCAGTCATGGAGCCGCAGGCTGCAGCTTCACTTATCATTGGACAGCTGAGCCTTCGTTCGGCTCGGCTGCCCTGTACATCTCTGCAGCGCCGGCGGCTGCTTTATAGCTGTCATAGGTAAGCACAGCGCCGCAGATCGGCAATAGAGATCCGATCTGCGGTGGGTGGCCCTCTCACAGCGTGGGGCCCAGGAGTACTTACCCCTAGCGGACCCCCTTTAATCCGGCTCTGCCACACAGTAGGACTGATCACAGACTCCAGGACGGGTAAGTATGTTTTCTGGGGAGGTTTTTTACTTTTTTTTGTTTTTACCAGTGATCAGCCTGTGTGTCCATTTGACACACAGAGCTGATCACACTCTTGGGTCCCTGCATAGCATTCTCTGCCAGGGGGCAGTGAAAGCTGTGCAAAAGGCTGCATATTGCAGTGCTGCCCTGTGATTTTGCCAGCCCAAGCTGGCGAAATTATCACAGGGCTCACTGCAATTTTTTTTCTCATTTTTTCAAATAAATTCGGCCCAGATTGCATTTCCATTATAAGTATGGGAAATGCGATATGGGTTACTAAAAAAAAGTGAACTAAAGGGTTTGGAACAGTTTTTCGTAAAAACTGCTCCGAAAGCTCTTTAATACATTTAAGTGATACAAAAATAATGTGAGAGGGTATAAAAACACCCTTTTTACATTTTTAAGTAAAAATAATGTTAATAAATAGGCCCATAAGGATTCTAGACCACTTGTTTTATTGTTGTATGTTTAAATGTTTTTTTTTTTCCGCTTACTGTACATTAGTACATTGGCAACATGTGTTTATAACTGTATTTTTCTGTTCGAAGTTAATAAGTAAGGTAAAAGAATAGGATAGGCATTATGGGTGTTATTCTGAGTTTGGTAAAAAAAAAAAGAAGCAAGTAATGCTGAGTATACATTGTCAGATAAAATGTCTGTCAGATCAACAGACAATTTATCTATCTGATATCATGGATATATACTGTGAACTATGGCACAGGGATACGGTAATCCAACCAATCAGCTCCTAACTTCCATGTCACAGGCTGTGATTGAAAAATGACAGTAAGGAGCTGGTTGATTGGTACTTTACCATTCTCAAAGGTTTGATAAATCTGGGCCCACATCTGTTTTCCTCACCTGGGGATGAGACATTTCCATGTTCCTCCCTTGTGAAGGAACAAGAGAAATTTTGGATAGTCAGTCGCTGCAGTACATACACTGCAAGATACAACTGACCAATGACCAGATCAGTTGGGCAAGTTAGTAAGCTTTCTCATGCCTGACTGTCCAATAATCACTGATCAGCTGCAGCCCGATACACAGATAACCTGGAGATCCAGACTATAATCACATAATGTATGCCCGCCTTAATTATTCACCTTGGTAAAATCATGTTGCACTGAAGATGCGGCGGATTTACAATTTGCAGAAAGATTTAGATTTGTGAGGAGTGTGTAAAAACTCAAAACTAAATTACTGTGTAAAAATAAAGCTAGTAATTGTGGTCTGTATGCAAAAGCAGTCACAATTTACCCTACATGCAAAAAAATAAATGTATTTGCACCCCTGGCATTGCAACATGGTTTGTTACTAGAGATGTGCGGTGGGCACTTTTTCGTGTTTTGTGATTTGGCTTTGAATCTGGATCCTCGCTCATGTTTTGGATCTGGATTGGTTTTGCCAAACCACCCTTTCGGGTTTTGGATCTGCATGATTTTTGAAAAACAAAAACAGCTAAAATCAAATAATTTGGGGGTAATTTTGATCCTACTGTATTATCAACCTCAATAACATTTAATGCCACTCATTTCCAGTCTATTCTGAACACCTCACATCTCAAAATATTGTTTGTAGGCCAAAAGGTTGCACAGAGGTAGCTGGATGACTTTGCTAAGCGACACAAGTGTGCGTCACAAACACCTGGCCCATCTAGGAGTTGCACTGCAGTGGCAGACAGGATGGCAGATTTATAAAATAGGCCCCAAACAGCACATCATGCAAAGAAGAAAAAGAGGTGCAATGAGGTAGCTGGATGGCTAAGCTAAGCGACACAAGCGTGTGGCATAAACACCTAGACCATCTATGAGGGGCACTGTTGTGGCAGACAGGATGACATGCTTAAAAAGTAGGCCCGAAACAGCACATCATGCAAAGAAGAAAAAGAGGTGCAATGAGATAGCTGGATGACTTTGCTAAGCAACACAATTGTGCGGAACAAACACCTGGCCCATCTAGGAGTGGCACTGCAGTAGCAGATAGGATGGCAGATTTAAAAAATAGGCCCCAAACAGCTCATCATGCAAAGAAGAAAAATAGGTGCAATGAGGTAGCTGGATGGCTAAGCTAAGCGACACAAGTGTGCGGCACAAACACCTGGCCCATCTAGGAGTGGCACTTTTGTGGCAGACAGAATGGTATTTTTAAAAAGCAGGCCCTAAACAGCAGATCATGCAAAGAAGTAAAAGAGGTGCAGTGAGGTAGCTGGATGATTTTTCTAAGTGACACAATTGTGCGGCACAAACACCTGGCCCATCTAGGAGTGGCACTGCAGTGGAAGACAGGATGGCACTTTAAAAACTAGGCCCCAAACAGCACATCATGCAAAGAAGAAAAAGAGGTGCAATGAGGTAGCTGGATGGCTACGCTAAGTGATACAAGTGTGCGGCACAAACACCTGGCCCATCTAGGAATGGCATTGTCGAAAGTTGGCCGCAATTTTTCGGTCCACCGACAGCATCTCCTGCATGCCCCTGTCATTTAAAAAAAAAATCCGGCACCACCAAATTAATTGTATGTGCAAAACATGGGACATGCTGGAATTTGCCCAGATGTAATGCACGCACAATATTTATGGATTTATACGGCAGTACCCCTGAACTTATATGGCAGTACCCCTGCACTTATATGGCTGCACCACTGGAATTATACTGCAATACCACTGAACTTATACGGCAGTTCCACTGGACTTATACGGCAGTACCACTGGACTTATACGGCAGTAACCCTGGACTTATACAGCTGCACCACTGGACTTATACGGCTGCACCACTGGACTGGACTGATACGGCAGTACTCCTGGACTTATACGGCAGTACCCCTGGAGTTATACAGCAGCACACCACCACTGGACTTATGGTAGCACAGAACACCACCACTGGACTAATGCAGCACAAATCAGCACTGGACTGGACTTATACAGCAGCACTGGACTGATGCAGCACAAGACACCACCACTGGACTTATGCAGCACAAAGCAGCACAAGACAGCACTGTAATGACACATAATAGCAGGTTGCCACCCCACGAGCCACACCACTTTCCCACACAGACATTGAGTAGACATGTCCCCTCGCTACACTTTCCAATTCTGGAGTGAAAATGGTGGCGACGCGCAAATCCAAAAACCGCGATAATTCAACAGCGGGATGATGCTGTTCTGCCTCGTACTGGTTTCCGAGCCTGGCAGGAAGTCCCGAGCCAGGCATGGATCCGGGCTCGGGACATGATGTTTGGGTGGGTTCAGTTCCCAGGGAACCGTACCCACTCATCCCTTCTTGTTACAGATACAAAGTTGCTTGCTTTTTTTTACTTTGGTCCCAACTCTGAATCATTCAATATATTGGTTATTTCCAAACCAAATACATTGTTATTTACAATAGAGAATTGATTCGTGATGCTACATGGCAAGCATACGCTTTATATATGGTTCTCTAAAACAGCTTAGGAAGTACAGGTTGAGTATTCCTTATCCACAATTCAAAATCCCAAATTTGTGGGTCCCCTACTGAGATAATAACATAACTATTATATACATTATATATATTATTTATAAATAAATAAATATATATATATTTATAGATAATGTACAGTATATAATACATATGTCATTATCTCAGTAGGGGACCCAAAAATGTGGGATTTTGAATTTTGGATATGGGATACTCAACCTGTATATGACTGTAAGATTGGCAGGCTCATAACAGCAAGAGATACCTTGACTGGACATCCCTTGTATCCCTGTAGCTTGTGTTTTCTCTACAATTTTTTTAGTGCCAGAAATAGGGGCGTTTCTAGAGAGGAGGAGGCCTGTGTGCAGGCTCCTGCGGAGCCCCCTCCTCTCTAGCCGGCAGCGCTGTGTAGACTCTGGGCACTAGGGTCCCTAGGGGACCCTAGCACTGTCCCAGAGTCTACAGCACATGCGCAGAACTCTGGGAAAATGGCGTGGTGGCCATTTCCCCAGTGATTTTCTTACTGTGCATGCGCGAATCACAGAGAAAATGGTGCCGCACCATTTTTCCAGTGATTTCGGCAGCACTTCTGCTGAGCCACGGGACTCCGGAGGGTATTTCAATTAATGGGTGCAGGGTGTGCAGTGTGGGCCCCCGGGGGCCCTTGTGCACCTCACACACTGCACCCATTATAAATACGCCAGTGGCCAGAATAAACCTTTATCCCAAGCAAAACACCCTTCTTCCCTCTAAGATTACAGTTATTATATGTCTTAGGGAGTAATTCAGAGTTGATCGCAGCAGCAAATTTGTTAGCAGTTGGGCAAAACCATGGCCCTCATTCCGAGTTGTTCGCTCGCAAGCTGCATTTAGCAGCTTTGCACACGCTAAGCAACCGCCTACTGGGAGTGAATCTTAGCTTAGCAAAATTGCGAACGAAAGATTAGCAGAATTGCGAATAGACACTTCTTAGCAGTTTATGAGTAGCTCCAGACTTACTCGGCATCTGCGATCAGTTCAGTCAGTTTCGTTCCTGGTTTGACGTCACAAACACACCCAGCGTTCGCCCAGACACTCCTCCGTTTCTCCAGCCACTCCCGCGTTTTTCCCAGAAACGGTAGCGTTTTTTCGCACACACCCATAAAACGGCCAGTTTCCGCCCAGAAACACCCACTTCCTGTCAATCACATTACGATCACCAGAACAAAGAAAAAACCTTGTAATGCCGTGAGTAAAATACCTAACTGCATAGCAAATTTACTTGGCGCAGCCGCACTGCGGACATTGCGCATGCGCATTAGCGACTAATCGCTCCGTTGCGAGAAAAAAATAACGAGCGAACAACTCGGAATGACCCCCCATGTGCACTGCAGGAGGGGCAAATATAACATAACATGTGCAAAGAGAGAGATTTGGGTGGGGCATGTTCAAACTAAAATCTAAATTGCAGTGTAAAAATAAAGAAGACAGTATTTACCCTGCACAGCAGGGACGTGCAGTCAGGGGAGGCAGGGGAGGCAGTGCCTCCCCTGTCATTAATGATTACAGTAATACAAAGAAGATACTTATGACACAAAGTGTCATAAGTATATGCTTTATATTACTGTAATCATTTTTACACTGCTAAAGCATGTTTAAATTAGTTTCGGAGGCACCAAGAGCGGTGCCTCTCGAAGCCAATGATAAAGGGTTAGAAACGGGGGCGGCGCCAAACAATGGGCAGTAAAAAGCCCATTTAAAAAAATCGCTCTAAGCGGCACTAGTATGAGTGCCTCAGTGACAGGGGCGTGCTTGCAGGCCATGTGTAAGCCCGCCCCTGTCACTGAGGCAAAAATGATTGGGCACCAGGTTCAGAGCTCTCCCTGGTCCAGCCCACCTTCACCACAGGGACTCCTTAATGAGGCCGCCGCTGCTCCCACTCACCTCTCACAGCTGGGGGTAGCCGCTCTCACAGCCGCGAGGATTTTTCATTCCAGGTAAGCGCCGGCATCACAATTACGGGGGGCACTGCAGCCAGACATTCTGTACTCCACTACCATCGGCCGCTCCGCCCCGCCGCTGTAGTAGCAGCGCGGCCAAAGAGCCAGCTGATCTCATCTCCCTGTGTCCGTGCGCGTGCGCTGAACGCTGGTGTGTATTGACCATGGGCTGCCTTGCGCTCTGTGTTTCAGAGCTACGGGCAACCCATGGTCTGTACACAGCAGCGCTCAGCATGGAGATGTGCCGCTGTGAAGGAGGAGAGGGGAAGGGGGGGGGGGAGAGTAACTGATATGTGGCTATGTGCTGGGGTATAAGGGGATATGTGGCTATGTGCTGGGGTATAAGGGGATATGTGGCTGTGTGCTGGGGTATAAGGGGATATGTGGCTATGTGCTGGGGTATAAGGGGATATGTGGCTGTGTGCTGGGGTATAAGGGGATATGTGGCTATGTGCTGGGGTATAAGGGGATATGTGGCTGTGTGCTGGGGTATAAGGGGATATGTGGCTGTGTGCTGGGGTATAAGGGGATATGTGGCTGTGTGCTGGGGTATAAGGGGATATGTGGCTGTGTGCTGGGGTATAAGGGGATATGTGGCTGTGTGCTGGGGTATAAGGGGATATGTGGCTATGTGCTGGGGTATAAGGGGAGGAAGGGTGATTGGCAGTTGCTACGTGTGTGCCAGGGTTTAAGGGGAGGGGAGGGGTAATTACTGCATGTATGCCAGGTGTAAGGGGAGGTGGGTGTATACTGTGTGTGTGCCAGGGTATAAGAGAGGGGGGGGTAATTACTGCATCTGTGCCAGGGTGTAAGGGGCCTGCAGCTGTAATCCTGCTTCCATACTTCCAGGCAGACTCTCCGCTGCTGTCCTTAACCCCGGGCATCTCTGCTGCCCAGACTTAACGGGCATTGGCGGTAACATCGGACTGGGAATTAGCGGTGGTGGGCTGTAGCTGGTGGTGACTTTTGCAGGCATTGGCAGCTGGTGTGGGTGGCAGTACAGTAGCGTGCGCTGGCGCCAGCTATAGTGCTGGTAGCGGGCATGCCTCACCAGCCACTGACCTCACCGCACGCCACTGCTGCACAGAAACAATATAGCCCACCCAAATCTAACTCTCTCGGCAAATGTTATCTCTGCCTCCCCCCCCCCCTGCAGTGTACATGGTTTTGTCCAACTGCTAACAAATTTGCTGCTGCGATCAACTCTGAATTACCCCCCATGTGAACTGCAGTGTGGCATATATAACATTTGCAGAGAGATTTAGATTTGGGTGGGTTATTTTATTTCTTTGCACGGTAAATACTGGCTGCTTTATTTTTACACTGCAATTTAGATTTCAGTTTGAACACACCCCACCCAAATCTAACTCTCTGCACATGTTATATCTGCCACCCTGCAGTGCACATGGTTTTGCCCAACTCAACTGCTAACAAATTTGCTGCTGTGATCAACTCTGAATTAGGCCCTTATAGTGATGAGCGGGTATAGTGATGAGCGCCCGAACTTCAGGTTTTTTTACACGGGGCCGAGCGACTCGGATCTTCCCGCCTTGCTCGGTTAACCCGAGCGCGCCCGAACGTCATCATCCCGCTGTCGGATTCTCGCGAGGCCCGTATTCTATCGCGAGACTCGGATTCTATATAAGGAGCCGCGCGTCGCCGCCATTTTCACATGTGCATTGAGATTGATAGGGAGAGGACGTGGCTGGCGTCCTCTCCGTTTAGACTAGAGTACTAGAGAGAGACACTAATTTTGGGGAGCATATTATTAGGAGGAGTACTACTTGCTGCTGATAGTGTGACCAGTGACCACCACCAGTTTAATTAATCCGTTCTCTGCCTGAAAAAAAACGATACACAGGGTGACACAGTCACATACCATATCTGTGCTCAGCCCAGTGTGCTGCATCATATGTAATACTGTATATCATTATCTGACTGTGCTGAGTGCTCACTGCTCACACAGCTTAATTGTGGGGGAGACTGGGGAGCAGTTATAGCAGGAGTACATATTTTAAGTACAGTGCACACTTTTGCTGCCAGAGTGCCACTGCCAGTGTGACTGACCAGTGACCACTGACCACCAGTATATTGTGATTGTCTGCTGACCACCAGTATATTGTGATTGTCTGCCTGAAAAAGTTAAACACTTGTCGTGTAGTGTTTTTATAAACGCATTCTGCAGACAGTGTCCAGCAGGTCCGTCATTACATAATATATACCTGTCCGGCTGCAGTACTAGTGTGATATATATATATATTTTAATTTTATCTCATTATCATCCAGTCTATATTAGCAGCAGACACAGTACGGTAGTCCACGGCTGTAGCTACCTCTGTGTCGGCAGTCGTTCGTCCATCCATAATTGTATACCACCTACCCGTGGTTTTTTTTTCTTTCTATCTTCTTGATACTAGTAGCTTACTTTAGGAGTCTGCAGTGCTGACAGACAGTGTCCAGCAGGTCCGTCATTACATAATATATACCTGTCCGGCTGCAGTACAAGTGTGATATATATATATATTTTAATTTTATCTCATTATCATCCAGTCTATATTAGCAGCAGACACAGTACGGTAGTCCGCGGCTGTAGCTACCTCTGTGTCGGCAGTCGCTCGTCCATCCATAATTGTATACCACCTACCCGTGGTTTTTTTTTTTCTATCTTCTTGATACTAGTAGCTTACTTTAGGAGTCTGCAGTGCTGACAGACAGTGTCCAGCAGGTCCGTCATTACATAATATATACCTGTCCGGCTGCAGTACTAGTGTGATATATATATATATTTTAATTTTATCTCATTATCATCCAGTCTATATTAGCAGCAGACACAGTACGGTAGTCCACGGCTGTAGCTACCTCTGTGTCGGCAGTCGCTCGTCCATCCATAATTGTATACCACCTACCCGTGGTTTTTTTTTCTTCTATCTTCTTGATACTAGTAGCTTACTTTAGGAGTCTGCAGTGCTGAGTCTGACAGACAGTGTCCAGCAGGTCCGTCATTACATAATATATACCTGTCCGGCTGCAGTACTAGTGTGATATATATATATATATATTAATTTTATCTCATTATCATCCAGTCTATATTAGCAGCAGACACAGTACGGTAGTCCACGGCTGTAGCTACCTCTGTGTCGGCAGTCGCTCGTCCATCCATAATTGTATACCACCTACCCGTGGTTTTTTTTTTCTATCTTCTTGATACTAGTAGCTTACTTTAGGAGTCTGCAGTGCTGAGTCTGACAGACAGTGTCCAGCAGGTCCGTCATTACATAATATATACCTGTCTGGCTGCAGTACTAGTGTGATATATATATATATATTTTAATTTTATCTCATTATCATCCAGTCTATATTAGCAGCAGACACAGTACGGTAGTCCACGGCTGTGGCTACCTCTGTGTCGGCAGTCGCTCGTCCATCCATAATTGTATACCACCTACCCGTGGTTTTTTTTTTTCTATCTTCTTGATACTAGTAGCTTACTTTAGGAGTCTGCAGTGCTGAGTCTGACAGACAGTGTCCAGCAGGTCCGTCATTACATAATATATACCTGTCCGGCTGCAGTACTAGTGTGATATATATATATATTTTAATTTTATCTCATTATCATCCAGTCTATATTAGCAGCAGACACAGTACGGTAGTCCACGGCTGTAGCTACCTCTGTGTCGGCAGTCGCTCGTCATCCATAAGTATACTAGTATCCATCCATCTCCATTGTTTACCTGAGGTGCCTTTTAGTTGTGCCTATTAAAATATGGAGAACAAAAATGTTGAGGTTCCAAAAATAGGGAAAGATCAAGATCGACTTCCACCTCGTGCTGAAGCTGCTGCCACTAGTCATGGCCGAGACGATGAAATGCCATCAACGTCGTCTGCCAAGGCCGATGCCCAATGTCATAGTACAGAGCATGTAAAATCCAAAACACCAAATATCAGTAAAAAAAGGACTCAAAAATCTAAAATAAAATTGTCGGAGGAGAAGCGTAAACTTGCCAATATGCCATTTACCACACGGAGTGGCAAGGAACGGCTGAGGCCCTGGCCTATGTTCATGGCTGGTGGTTCAGCTTCACATGAGGATGGAAGCACTCAGCCTCTCGCTAGAAAAATGAAAAGACTCAAGCTGGCAAAAGCACAGCAAAGAACTGTGCGTTCTTCGAAATCCCAAATCCACAAGGAGAGTCCAATTGTGTCGGTTGCGATGCCTGACCTTCCCAACACTGGACGTGAAGAGCATGCGCCTTCCACCATTTGCACGCCCCCTGCAAGTGATGGAAGGAGCACCCGCAGTCCAGTTCCTCATAGTCAGATTGAAGATGTCAGTGTCGAAGTACACCAGGATGAGGAGGATATGGGTGTTGCTGGCGCTGGGGAGGAAATTGACAAGGAGGATTTTGATGGTGAGGTGGTTTGTTTAAGTCAGGCACCCGGGGAGACACCTGTTGTCCGTGGGAGGAATATGGCCATTGACATGTCTGGTGAAAATAACAAAAAAATCAGCTCTTCGGTGTGGAAGTATTTCAACAGAAATGCGGACAACATTTGTCAAGCCGTGTGTTGCCTTTGTCAAGCTGTAATAAGTAGGGGTAAGGACGTTAACCACCTCGGAACATCCTCCCTTATACGTCACCTGCAGCGCATTCATAATAAGTCAGTGACAAGTTCAAAAACTTTGGGCGACAGCGGAAGCAGTCCACTGACCAGTAAATCCCTTCCTCTTGTAACCAAGCTCACGCAAACCACCCCACCAACTCCCTCAGTGTCAATTTCCTCCTTCCCCCGGAATGCCAATAGTCCTGCAGGTCATGTCACTGGCAATTCTGACGAGTCCTCTCCTGCCTGGGATTCCTCCGATGCATCCTTGCGTGTAACGCCTACTGCTGCTGGCGCTGCTGTTGTTGCTGCTGGGAGTCGATGGTCATCCCAGAGGGGAAGTCATAAGACCACTTTTACTACTTCCACCAAGCAATTGACTGTCCAACAGTCCTTTGCGAGGAAGATGAAATATCACAGCAGTCATCCTGCTGCAAAGCGGATAACTGAGGCCTTGGCATCCTGGGTGGTGAGAAACGTGGTTCCGGTATCCATCATTACTGCAGAGCCAACTAGAGACTTGTTGGAGGTACTGTGTCCCCGGTACCAAATACCATCTAGGTTCCATTTCTCTAGGCAGGCGATACCGAAAATGTACACGGACCTCAGAAAAAGACTCACCAGTGTCCTAAAAAATGCAGCTGTACCCAATGTCCACTTAACCACGGACATGTGGACAAGTGGAGCAGGGCAGGGTCAGGACTATATGACTGTGACAGCCCACTGGGTAGATGTATGGACTCCCGCCGCAAGAACAGCAGCGGCGGCACCAGTAGCAGCATCTCGCAAACGCCAACTCTTTCCTAGGCAGGCTACGCTTTGTATCACCGGTTTCCAGAATACGCACACAGCTGAAAACCTCTTACGGCAACTGAGGAAGATCATCGCGGAATGGCTTACCCCAATTGGACTCTCCTGTGGATTTGTGGCATCGGACAACGCCAGCAATATTGTGTGTGCATTAAATATGGGCAAATTCCAGCACATCCCATGTTTTGCACATACCTTGAATTTGGTGGTGCAGAAATATTTAAAAAACGAGAGGGGCGTGCAAGAGATGCTGTCGGTGGCCAGAAGAATTGCGGGACACTTTCGGCGTACAGGCACCACGTACAGAAGACTGGAGCAACACCAAAAACGCCTGAACCTGCCCTGCCATCATCTGAAGCAAGAAGTGGTAACGAGGTGGAATTCAACCCTATATATGCTTCAGAGGTTGGAGGAGCAGCAAAAGGCCATTCAAGCCTATACAATTGAGCACGATATAGGAGGTGGAATGCACCTGTCTCAAGCGCAGTGGAGAATGATTTCAACGTTGTGCAAGGTTCTGCTGCCCTTTGAACTTGCCACACGTGAAGTCAGTTCAGACACTGCCAGCCTGAGTCAGGTCATTCCCCTCATCAGGCTTTTGCAGAAGAAGCTGGAGACATTGAAGGAGGAGCTAACACAGAGCGATTCCGCTAGGCATGTGGGACTTGTGGATGGAGCCCTTAATTCACTTAACAAGGATTCACGGGTGGTCAATCTGTTGAAATCAGAGCACTACATTTTGGCCACCGTGCTCGATCCTAGATTTAAAACCTACCTTGGATCTCTCTTTCCGGCACACACAAGTCTGCTGGGGTTCAAAGACCTGCTGGTGAAAAAATTGTCAAGTCAAGCGGAACGCGACCTGTCAACATCTCCTCCTTCACATTCTCCCGCAACTGGGGGTGCGAGGAAAAGGCTCAGAATTCCGAGCCCACCCACTGGCGGTGATGCAGGGCAGTCTGGAGCGACTGCTGATGCTGACATCTGGTCCGGACTGAAGGACCTGCCAACGATTACGGCCATGTCGTCTACTGGCACTGCATATGATTCTCTCCCCATTGAAAGAATGGTGGAGGATTATATGAGTGACCGCATCCAAGTAGGCACGTCAGACAGTCCGTACTTATACTGGCAGGAAAAAGAGGCAATTTGGAGGCCCTTGCACAAACTGGCTTTATTCTACCTAAGTTGCCCTCCCACAAGTGTGTACTCCGAAAGAGTGTTTAGTGCCGCCGCTCACCTTGTCAGCAATCGGCGTACGAGGTTACTTCCAGAAAATGTGGAGAAGATGATGTTCATTAAAATGAATTATAATCAATTCCTCCGTGGAGACATTGACCAGCAGCAATTGCCTCCACAAAGTACACAGGGAGCTGAGATGGTGGATTCCAGTGGGGACGAATTGATAATCTGTGAGGAGCGGGATGTACACGGTGATATATCGGAGGATGATGATGAGGTGGACATCTTGCCTCTGTAGAGCCAGTTTGTGCAAGGAGAGATTAATTGCTTCTTTTTTGGGGGGGGTCCAAACCAACCCGTCATTTCAGTCACAGTCGTGTGGCAGACCCTGTCACTGAAATGATGGGTTGGTTAAAGTGTGCATGTCCTGTTTATACAACATAAGGGTGAGTGGGAGGGCCCAAGGACAATTCCATCTTGCACCTCTTTTTTCTTTCATTTTTCTTTGCGTCATGTGCTGTTTGGGGAGTGTTTTTTGGAAGGGCCATCCTGCGTGACACTGCAGTGCCACTCCTAGATGGGCCAGGTGTTAGTGTCGGCCACTAGGGTCGCTTAGCTTACTCACACAGCTACCTCATTGCGCCTCTTTTTTTCTTTGCGTCATGTGCTGTTTGGGGAGTGTTTTTTGGAAGGGCCATCCTGCGTGACACTGCAGTGCCACTCCTAGATGGGCAAGGTGTTTGTGTCGGCCACTAGGGTCGCTTAGCTTACTCACACAGCTACCTCATTGCGCCTCTTTTTTTCTTTGCGTCATGTGCTGTTTGGGGAGTGTTTTTTGGAAGGGCCATCCTGCGTGACACTGCAGTGTCACTCCTAGATGGGCCAGGTGTTTGTGTCGGCCACTAGGGTCGCTTAGCTTACTCACACAGCGACCTCGGTGCAAATTTTAGGACTAAAAATAATATTGTGAGGTGTGAGGTGTTCAGAATAGACTGAAAATTTGTGGAAATTATGGTTTTTGAGGTTAATAATACTTTGGGATCAAAATGACCCCCAAATTCTATGATTTAAGCTGTTTTTTAGGGTTTTTTTGAAAAAAAGCACCCGAATCCAAAACACACCCGAATCCGACAAAAAAAATTCGGTGAGGTTTTGCCAAAACGCGTCGAACCCAAAACACGGCCGCGGAACCGAACCCAAAACCAAAACACAAAACCCGAAAAATTTCAAGTGCACATCTCTAGGCCCTTATTATTTACTGAAATATGTTTCTCTGAGTACCAGGCTCAACTTCTTTGAGACATTTTTCCTATCAGCGTTTGGTATATGGGAACACCTCATTCCCTGTTGGCTTAGCTCCAGCGAGTCTGGTTGTTATTCCTGGGGCTTAATAACTAATAAAGAGAACATGGGGGGTCATTCCAAGTTGTTCGCTCGTTATTTTTTTTTGCAACGGAGCGATTAGTCGCTAATGCGCATGCGCAATGTCCGCAGTGCGACTGCGCCAAGTAAATTTGATATGCAGTTAGGTATTTTACTCACGGCATTACAAGGTTTTTTCTTCGTTCTGGTGATCGTAATGTGATTGACAGGAAGTGGGTGTTTCTGGGCGGAAACTGGCCGTTTTATGGGTGTGTGCGAAAAAACGCTACCGTTTCTGGGAAAAACGCGGGAGTGGCTGGAGAAACGGAGGAGTGTCTGGGCGAACGCTGGGAGTGTTCGTGACGTCAAACCAGGAACGACAAGCACTGAACTGATTGCAGTTGCCGAGTAAGTGTGGAGCTACTCAGAAACTGCTAAGAAGTGTCTATTCGCAATTTTGCTAATCTTTCGTTCGCAATTTTGATAAGCTAAGATTCACTCCCAGTTGGCGGCGGCTTAGCGTGTTCAAAGCTGCTAAAAGCAGCTTGCGAGCGAACAACTCGGAATGAGGGCCATTGGCTAGATAACTACTAATAAAGGTACTGGGCCTTGACTAACTTTGGGCAGCTGCAATTTTTTTCTTTAATGGGCAAAACTGTGCAGTGCAGGTGGGGCAGATATAACATGTGCAGAGAGAGTTAGATTTGGGTGGGGTGTGTTTAAACTGAAATTTAAATTACAGTATAAAAATAAAGCAGCCAGTATTTAACCATCACAGAAACAAAATAACCCACCCAAATCTAATTATCTCTGCACGTTTTATCTGCCCCACCAGCACTGCACATGGTTTTGTCCATTAGAGAAAAATGTTGCTGCTGTGATAAGGTCTGAATTAGGCCCTAGACTTTAAACTTTGAGTGGAAAATAGAAATTTTCCAACCTTTGTATTTACGTCCATAATAAATGGAGTTTGGATGTGGTTTTGAGAACTATTGCTCCGTGGACTTGGAATTTATGTTATTAAGGTGCAGGCCATTCTATCTGCCTAGGAAGTTTTCCATGGTCCTTGTTGCTGCGGTTTACATCCCTTCTCAAGCTAATGTTACCATAGCACTGGATTTTCTATTTGTTTCTTTTTCACAACAGCTTACTTGCCACCCGGACTGTGCTATTATTGTGGCTGGAGATTTTAATCAGGCAAACCTGAAATTAGTCTTCCCTAAGTTTTTGCAAAATGTAAAGCTGCTGACTAGGGGTGTTAACACACTTGATCATGTCTATACAAATATTAAGGACGTCTATAAGACCATTCTGTCCCCTCATATTGGACAGTCCGATCATTGTTCGCTCTTTATGATCCCTAAGTACCTTCCAGTAGTAACGAGGAAGAAACCTGTTACTAGGGAGGTAACGGTTTGGCCTGAGAGGGCTTTATTGAGTTTGCAGGGCTGTTTTGAATGTACTAACTGGGATTTGTTTCTGGAAGGTCAAAAGTGGATTTGAATGTTAACGTAGATCTTATTGCCTCTTCGGTTCTATTGTATCTTAGATGCTGTATAGAAAGTGTTAACAGAAGAAAGGTAGTTCGTATATTTCCAAATGATGAGCCATGGATAAATAGTGAGGTCCATTCCCTGTTGAGGATTAGGGATAGGGCATTTAAATCCAAGGATAAAGCAGCGTATAGAATTGCCCGTGTAAATGTAAAAAAGGGTATCCATTTGGCAAAGGTAGCTTATCCACAAAAAATTGAAAGTCAGTTTAAGGAATCAGGAGATGCAAGGTCTATGTGGAAAGGTATTAAGTGCCTTACTGACTACAAGGGCTCGACTGCCGATAGGTTGAATAATCCTTCTGCAGATGAGTTTAATAAATTCTATGCTAGGTTCGAGAACAGAAATTTGTCCCCTACTATGGGAATTGGTGATTCCCTATTAAATGATCCTTTCATTTTGTTGGAATCCAAGGTCAGGCTTATACTTAGGAAAACTGATTCTAAGAAGGCCTCAGGCCCGGATTTCATCCCGGGAAATGTTCTACGTGTATGTGCCGATCAATTGACTGGGATTTTAACAAAAAAATTACATTTATCCTTGGCACAATGCATTTTTCCACGTTGTTTCAAAACAACCACTATTGTTCCCATTCCTAAGTCTTCTGTAGTAATTGGTCTGAATGATTTTTGACCGATTGCTCCCACTTAATTGGTTATGAAGTATTTTGAAAGGCTTGTTTTGAATCATTTAAGGGGCAGTACTTCATTGGGGTTCGACCCCTATCAGTTTGCCTATAGGCAAAACAGGTCAACTGAGGATGAGGCCCTTATGGTTCTTCATAGGGTTCTCTGTCATTTGGAGAACAGAGACTCCTATGTTAGACTATGATTTATGGACTACAGTTCCGCTTTTAATACTGTTGTGCCAACTATGTTCAGCTTTTAAAGATTGTCTATGACACACATATTTGTAATTGGTTATTGGACTTCTTGACAAATCGTCCAGTCAGTTAGGATGGGCTCTGTTTTGTCATCAGAGTTGACATTAAATGTAGGAGTCCCCCAGGGTTGTGTCTTAAGTCCTTTTTTATATTCTATGTATACTTTTGATTGTACGTCTCATTTAGACTTAAATTTTATGGTGAAATTTGCAAATGACACTACACTTGTGGGGTTGATTACTAAAGGAGAGGAGGATAGTTACAGTTACAGGGAGGAAGTGAAGCAACTAGTTGAGTGGGGATAGCTAAATACCCTGCTGTTGAACAATAAGAAAACAAAGGAAGCTGTGATCGACTTTAGAAAAACCTCTGTACATCCGCTTTTTATCAATGGTGAGGAAGTGGAAAGTATTTCAGGAATAAAGTTTTTAGGAATTAATTTTTCTGACGATCTGTCCTGGTCTTCGCATATCACTGCTGTGATAGGAAAGGCTTAGCAACGCCTTTTCTTTTTGAGTAGACTTCGAGCAGCGGGTTTGCAAAAATAGGATTTTGGTTACCTACCGGTGAATCCTTTTCTCATAGTCCATAGAGGATGCTGGGGGTCTACATTAGTACCATGGGGTATAGACGGGTCCACCAGGAGCCATTGGCACTTTAAGAGTTTGAGAGTGTGGGCTGGCTCCTCACTCTATGCCCCTCCTACCAGACATCTTCAAGAGAAGGATTTAACACAGATAGTGGCGAGATTCAAACCAGCTCACACATACAAGGCACATCAAGCTAACGTATTTTGAAAACTCAGCAACCGCTAAAACATTACTTACCAAGTAACAATGCAGTACTCAACTAAAACTAAGTTGTACTGAACCAAATAATGATAGCAGGAAAACCAAGCGCTGGGCGGGTGCCCAGCATCCTCTATGGACTACTAGAAAAGGATTTACCGGTAGGTAACCAAAATCCTATTTTCTCTTACATCCTAGAGGATGCTGTGGTCCACATTAGTACTATGGGGATGTACCAAAGTTCCCAGAATGGGAGGGAGAGCGCGGAGGCTCCTGCAGAACTGATTGACTGAACTTCAGATCATCAGAGGCCAAAGTATCGAACTTGTAGTACTTTGCAAACGTGTTCGACCCAGACCAAGTTGCAGCTAGGCAAAGTTGTAAAGCCGAGACACCCCGGGCAGCCGCCCAGGAAGACCCCACCTTACAAGTAGAGTGGGCCTTGACAGACGTAGGACACGGCAATCCTGCCATAGAATACGTATGCTGGATAGTGAACCTAATCCAGTGAGAGATCGAAGCAGGACACCCAATTTTCTTGGGATCATACAGGACAGAGAGTCCGATTTTCTGTGACAAGCAGTCCTCTTCACATAGATTTTCAGAGCCCTTACAACATCCAAGGACTTTGATGAAATTTAGGAGCCAGTAGCCACTGGCACCACAATAGGTTGATTGATATGAAATGCTGACACAACCTTCAGAAGAAACTCCTGACGTGTCCGGAGCTCAGCTCTATCTTCGTGGAAGATCAAGTATGGGCTTTTACAGTACAAAGCCCCCAACTCCGACACATGTCTAGCAGAAATTTTACCTCAACCTCTTGTAGAGGCTCGAACTAGTCCGATTGGAGGAACTGCAACACCATGTTAAGGTCCCAAGGCACCGTAGGCAGTACAAAGGGAGTTGGATGTGCAGAACTCCCTTCAAAAAGGTCTGAACTTCAGGGAGGGCAGCCAGTTGTTTCTGGAAGAAAATGGATAGGGCCGAAATCTGGACCTTCACAGATCCCAACCACAGGCCCATATCCACACCGGCTTGTATGAAGAGGAGAAACCGTCCCAGTTGAAACTCCACCGCAGGAAATTTCTTGGACTCACACCAAGATACATATTTTTTCCAAATTCGATGGTAATGTTTAGATGTTACTCCTTACTAGCCTGTATCAGGTTAGGAATGACCTTGTTAGGAATGCCCTTTCGAGTGAGTATCAGGCGTTCAACCTCCATGCCGTCAAACGTAGCCGCGGTAAGTCTTGATAGGCGAAGAGCCCCTGCTGCAGCAGGTCCTCCTGAAGAGGAAGAGGCCTCGGCTCTTCTTGCAGAAGCTCCAGAAGATCCGCGTACCAAGCCCTTCTTGGCCAGCCTGGAGCAATGAAGATCGCTTTAACCCTTGTTCTCCGTACGAGATTTAGATTTCTTGGGATGAGTGGAAGTGGAGGAAACACGTACACTGACTTGAACACCCACGGAGTCACTAGGGCGTCCATCGCCACTGCTTGCGGGTCCCTCGACCTGGAACAATACCGGAGTCAGCTATAAGATCTAATATAATCTAGTTGACCGAAAGTAACCTCACCGCTGACCACAAAGTTCCCACCATTGGTTACAATGTAGCGCATAGGCGCTACATTGTATCACTGCCGTGTGCTGCCTGACAGACACTACAGGAGCACACAGCCAATCAGGAGGGTGCCACGACGTGGCGCTCCCTGATTGGCTAAAGGAACCCTCTTAGACAGGAGTCAGGAGGGGGTCCTGGCAGTCGGGGAAAGGGGTCTCATGTGAAAACATGGAGCCCCTTTCAGTGCGTGGTCGGGTTTGCGTTTTATTTTTTTGACAAGTACGTGGATTATACAGAGAACAGAAGAGGACCGATCTACACTGGATTATGTGAGTATAATTTTTTCCACAGGTACCCCATGGATTCTACATGGAGAAGAGGACCGACCCTCGTGTGAACATAGGTAAGTATGTATGTTTGGAGGTGTGGATGTATGTAATAAACTTATACTTTCAAGGTGTGTGTCTCTTGTTTTATTGGGGTATTTTTTTAGTAGTAGTACTACAGGTGCCAGCGGGCCCGGTTTTCCACCGCATGCTGGTACTTGTGGTTCTCCAAGTACCAGCTTGCGGGGGAGGCTTGCTGTGACTTGTAGTACTGCTACTAAAAACAATATTCACATTTTTTCAACAAGGCTATCAGCCCCCCATCCGCCACCCTTGGATGGGGGGGACAGACTCGGGCTTCACCCCTGGCCCTTGGGTGGCTGGAGGGGGGGGACCCCTTGATTGAAGGGGTCCCAACTCCTCCAGGGTACCTTTGCCAGGGGTGACTAGTTGGGGTTTTAATGGCACGGCCGCAGGGACCGATATCAAAGTGTCCCCCGCTGTGGCATTATCTCCCCAGCTAGTGGAGCCCGGTGCTGGTTTCAGAAATACGGGGGACCCCTACGCTGTTTGTCCCCCGTATTTTTGGAAACAGGACCAGGCGCAGAGCCCGGTGCTGGTTGTTTAAATATGGGGGAACCCCTGTCATTTTTTTCCCCATATTTTTTCAACTAGGATCGGCTCAAAGAGCCCGAGGCTGGTTATGATTAGGAGGGGGGAGCCCACGCAATTTTTTTTTCAGATTTTAAACTAAACAGACCCTTTCCCATAGATAACCATGCACAGATCTCACTGATCCGTGCATGGTTATCCAAACTCGACTGGAAAAAGCAGGTCTATTTTTTTGCGGCTTTTTTTAACGATTCGGGAAAAAAAAGACCCGCACTTGAGCACTCAGAAACTAACACCCAAATACGAATGAATAGTGAATGGCCGTGTTCTATGAAATAACAGCTGCATTTGACCGATGGTCTATTCATTAGTTTTTCGGGACGTTGTCAGTCAAACCATTACGAATAGACCAGACACTGCCGAGATTGGTGCTTAGTAAATTCCCGGATTGGGACTTAGAAAAAAAAACACAACTCGACCAAACTCGGATTTTTTGTAAATACTGGCCCTGGTGTCCTGTCTATCTGATTGATGAGGACTATTGTGTCTAAATTCTCTATGTCTCCCTTGTTGTGCTCTATCATGGCTGTTGGTATATGACATACCTGGTGAGTCAGTATTACCAACTTCATGATGCCTTAATTTGGCATATCTGTTAGGATGGGTAAAGTCCTTTCATTCAGACGTGTTCCTCCCCAGTCTCATGCTGTCAGGCTGTCTTTTTCCTTGTATCGTATTTTGTATCTATATTCCTATTTTTGCGTTTGTAGGATATAACCACATCATTCTCATAATCATATAAATCTCTCTCAAATTTTCTTTGTTTGGTGTCCATGAGACTTTGTTCATATTTAATAACTTTCTCATGTATCACTCTATCTTTACTCTCAAATCTTTCCTCCTTTCTATATTTCTCCATTTATCTTTTAAATTCATCAATCTCCTTTTCAATATTGGTGACTCTAGATGCTCTGTACCTGATAATGTTAGTCTGCCCACACTATACAGGTTTCTCCATACTTACTAGGGAGAACCAATAGATTCAGGGTTGCTCTGATCACATGATCGGATGTGGTCATGTGATCAGTTTATCATAGTGATATTACAACCTTTAAACATTAAAATCTCCTTTTCTAATAACTCGTTTTTGCATTTTATTCATGTTTTTAACTTTTGGGACCTTACAGCATTTTTATATATATTTGTTTTTATATTTTTTTCTGTACGGTTTGTTCTAAGCAAATTAACAATTAGCACAGGTGCCAATTATAACATAATTATAAAGGGTATATAAGGACTTTCTGCCACACACTCTAACATATGCTCCTGATGAAGCTGGATGTCCTGTAGCCAGTAAAACACATAGAGCCTGACTCTGATAGTCGACACCACACCAGCAATCTTGAATTCCTGATATCGACTTTTGGCATTTATTGGCCACTGCACTCCGCCACCTGGATTATCAACTTAAGCTCCTAATATCTGGACTCCCCTTTGGCCATAAATGGACAATTCCTAAGGCTGACAGCACATCAGGGGATGACTCCAACTGTTCTGGTAATATCCAGTGTTTATTGCTGACTGTTATTTTTTGGTGGAGGTCCTAGCCTATGAGGACTCATTTACAGGAACCTTTTTGGTGGATCAGCTGAATTCAAAAATATTCCAATTAGTTGGCAGCTTAAGTTAAACCATTTCTATAGCATTGTTTAAATTTTACTAGCTTTTATCCATATGCATACCCTTTTATATATATTTTTTTTTCATGTACATTGGTAAATAAATTGTTTATTTTTTCATTTTACAAACCGTCCAGATTATTTATATCCGAACAGCCAGCGCTGGTTTCTGTATTGTTTCTGTTATATCTATTTAAGGGAATTTGACCATCCCTATACCAGCGGCTGCTGACAGCGCTCTTGTATGTAGCTATACAATTTGTTATTACTTTTATATAAGCCTGCACAGAGTTTTATGGCTTGTAAATCACGGCAGTATAGTAGCAGAAAAGGGATCTTGATTGGACAGGCCTTGAAAAATTATTGGGGATTTACTGTGGGTTTTATTTTTATTTAGAAGGCCAAGATCTGTTATGCACACCAGTGCCAGCAGGAATGTACTGGTGTCTGAACGGTGAGGGATGCAAAACAAATGAACTCACAGACAGACTGGGGAATATGACATTACATACACAGAAGGTGATAGGGTAACAAAATAAACACAAAATGAACAGAGAAGCCCAAAGGCTAAGAAACTGGGTGTCTCCCTAGTATTAGGAATGCTCAGATGGAAAGAAGCGAGATGTAGTGATTTAATACGTAGAGAACCCGAAATGCTGTTGCTAAGGGCAACAGCAAAACCCTAAAGGGTTACCAACGGGTGTGGCAGTAAACTCCTTGGTCAGAGATGGAATAATAGACACAAGGAGAGTCTCCACAATCCTAGTCCTCACTTGCAGTGCACTGGTTCAGCTTACTGCCACTAAACTGACACCTGAACACCTTGCACAGTGAGAAAGGATTTTGGTAGGCAAGTCTGAGAATACAGCCGCAAACTTGCTAGGTTCACAGAGTAGCAAAAGAACCCCAGCAGGTTAAACGACTGACTCCAGTCTTACTGCGAGAAGAAAGAGCGTAACAGTCTGGGGGCATGAAGATCACAACTGCGCATCCACGACCGCTCCTCCGGGCCATACCCCTTCCAGTGCACCAAAAATGACAGCCGACCCCGAACCATCTTGGAGTCAAGAATCCTTTCAACAACAAACTCCCTCTGGCCACGTATCAGAAGAGGGGTAGGTCTTCCACTGGAAGAAGGATTACTAATCGCCCGTTTTAAAAGGGAACAATGAAATGTTTTATTGATACCCAAAGAACGGGGTAGATCTAACTGAAATGCCACCGGATTGATAACCCTAGTGATCTTATAAGGACCGATGAACCGGGGGCCTAACTTATGAGATGGCTGTCTCAACTTCAAATTCTTGGTAGACAACCAGACGAAGTCTCTTAATTTGAAGCTGCAGGGTCTTTTCCGCTTTTTCCGCTTATCAAAAACCCTTTTGGTCACTAATGACACAGACACAAGGGCTTTCTTCACTTTCCTCCAAATACCTCTAAGGACCGAAACCACAGAGGAACCACCAGGCGTGGAGTCCAGGGGGTCAAAAGAATTGGCCTTAGGATGATGCCCATACACACAAAGGAAGGGAGAGATCCCTGTAGCAGAGTGAGCCGCGTTGTTATAGGCAAACTCCGCCATGGACAGATGAGCCACCCAGTCAGTCTGACACTTGGAGACATAACACCTGAGGAACTGCTCCAAGGACTGGTTCACCCTTTCAGTCTGCCCATTAGACTGCGGATGGTAGCCTGACGACAAGCTGACAGAAATCTGGAGATCGGAACAAAATGCCCTCCAGAATTTGGCCACGAACTGGGATCCGCGGTCAGAGACCACATCAAGTGGCAACCCGGGGAGGCGCACAACATGCAGCATAAATAATTCAGACAGGCGTCTGGCCGATGGCAGCCCCACCAATGGAACGAAGTGCGCCATCTTCGAAAACCTGTCAACGACAACCCAGATGGCTGTCATCCCCGAGGATTTGGGCAAGTCCACCACAAAATCCATTGAAATGTGGGTCCATGGCTTAGATGGAATAGAGAGTGGATGTAATGGGCCAACAGGAACCCCTCTAGGAGTCTTATTTCGGGCACAGATGTCACATGCCCGAACCCACTGATCCACATCCCTAGCCACCGAGGGCCACCACACCGCCCTAGATAGCAACTCCCGAGTTCTGGCAATACCCGGGTGACCTGCCGACTTCTTGGCATGGAATTCCAGGAACACTCGCTGTCTTAACCTAGGAGGCACAAACAAAAGACCTACCGGAAGGTCTGGAGGAGCCTGCTCCTGTGCTCTAAGGACTAATGACAAGAGGTCCTGGGTAATGCCCACTTTAATATATGATAGGGACACAATGGGCAATGGCTCCTCGGTGGTCTCCTGGATTGGAGCAAAACTCTGTGAGAGCGCATCAGCCTTGATGTTTTTTGACCCAGGGCGATATGTTATCAAAAAATTAAAGTGAGCAAAAAACAAAGCCCATCGTGCCTGCCTGGCATTGAGGCGCTTCGCTGACTCTAAATATGCCAAATTCTTATGATCGGTGAGAATTGAGACCACAAACTTAGCCCCCTCAAGCCAGTGTCTCCACTCCTCGAGTGCATCCTTAATAGCCAACAATTCCCGGTTACCCACGTCATAATTCATCTCGGCAGGCTAAAATTTACGGGAAAAGTAAGCACAGAGATGAAGGCGATTATCAGACACCCCCATCTGAGAGAGCACTGCCCCAATACCCATCTCAGAGGCATCCACCTCCACCACAAAAGGACGCTCTGGATCTGGGTGTCGCAGCACCTTGGCCGAGACAAATGCCCTTTTGAGACGGGCAAAAGCCGCTTTGGCCTCACAAGACCAGTGAGCAACATCCGCCCCTTTCTTAGTGAGTGCCACCAAGGGCGCCACTATAGACGAAAATCCAGCGATAAATCGTCTATAAAAATTTGCAAAGCCCAGAAAACGCTGAAGCGCCTTCAAACTAGTGGGCTGCACCCAATCCAGGACTGCCTGTACCTTGGAACCCTCCATTTGGAAACCTTCTGGGGAGATAATATATCCTAGAAATGCGATTTGCTGAACATCAAATTAGCACTTCTCCAGCTTCGCCCCAAGCCGGTGGTCTCTGAGTTTCTGGAGGACTAAGCGTATATGCTTCCGATGTTCCTCCAGGGAATGGGAGAAGATTAGGATGTCATCTAAGTATACAACTAAGAATCTATCCAAATATTCCCTGAGCACATCGTTCATGAAGTCCTGGAAGACTGCCGGGGCATTACAGAGCCCAAAAGGCATAACCAAATATTCATAATGCCCTGATTGGGTATTAAAGGCAGTCTTCCATTCATCCCCCTCTCTTATTCGGATTAGATTGTACGCACCGCGTAGGTCAATCTTAGAAAAAATGGTGGCAGTACGAAGCTGGTCAAACAAGACCGAAATGAGAGGCAGTGGGTATGAGTTTTTAATCGTGATACGGTTCAATTCCCTGAAGTCGATGCAGGGTCGCAACGAACCGTCCTTTTTACCCACGAAGAAGAACCCCGACCCAACTGGAGACTGTGAAGGTCTGATAAATCCCTTAGCCAAGTTCTCCTGAATGTACTCTGCCATAGCCTGAGTCTCAGGACGTGACAGGGAGTACAACCTGCTCTTGGGAAGCTTAGCATTCGGCAACAAATCAATGGCACAGTCATAGGGGCGATGGGGAAGTAGTACCTCTGCAACTCTTTTGGAGAACACGTCCGCAAAATCTGCATAACATCCTGGCAATCCTGGCAAACTTAGCTGCGAAAGCCTGACTGGAAGGCTCAAGCAACTCCTGAAACAATCAGTACCCCAACTAAGAATCTCCCCAGAGACCCACTCAAACTGAGGATTGTGGGCCCTTAACCAGGGTAACCCCAACACCAATGGGGCAAAAGTACAGACAGTCACATAAAAGGACAATTTTTCAGAGTGTGTGGCTCCAATAAACAAAGAAATCTGGCTAGTGCAAGAGGTAATTTTACCCTGGGATAATGGTTCCCCGTTTAACCCACAAATCTCAATTTCCGATGCCAAGGGTACTAAGGGAACAGAGTGTTTCAGGGCGAATTGGCGGTCCATAAAAACCCCGTCGGCCCCACTGTCCACAAAGGCCTCAGTCTTGACAGTTTGACCAAGGATCTTCAAGGTCACCGGAATGATAAAAGTCTTCTTGGGAAATTCCGACTTCTGACCTGACAGGATATTTCCCATCACCCTCAGGCCCTGAAGTTTTCCGGCTTTTCTGGGCACGATACTACCACATGACCTTTATTCCCACAGTACAAACATAACCCCTGCTGTCTCCTCCGCGTCTTCTCACGCGAGGAGAGGCGGGTAGCCCCAATCTGCATAGGCTCCTCGGAAAATTCCTCAGATTCTGAGGTTCCCTTGGGAAAGAAGGAAACCTCGGTCTCCCTTTCAAGCCTGCGCTCTCTCAGCCGTCTATCCACCCGAATGGATAACTGCATGAGCTGATCCAAGCTATTAGGCAAGGGATATTGTACCAGTTGGTCTTTTAACTGGTTAGAAAGACCTCTTCGGTACTGGTGTCTCAGGGCTGGGTCATTCCACTGGGTATCATTGGCCAACCTCCGAAACTCCGTACAATAAACCTCAACTGGCCTTCGCCCTTGCTTAAGGATCGAAATCTGAGCCTCGGCTGAGGCCGTCTTGTCAGGGTCATCATACAACATGCCCAGTGCCGTAAAAAAAGCATCAACACTTTTAAGCGACGGACAGTCAGGCTGCAACCCATATGCCCAGACCTGTGGGTCTCCTTGTAGCAAGGAAATCACTATGCCCATCCGCTGAATCTCCGACCCAGAAGACTGAGGCCTAAGCTGGAAATATAGCTTGCAGCTCTCCTTGAAACAAAAGAACTGCGAGCGATCTCCAGAAAAACGATCCGGGAGATTTACTTTCGGCTCCTTAACCCCTGAAGGTACTGCTGCTGCGGGAGCTCCGCCAGCGGCCTGCGAAGTGTGCATTTTAATGGACAAATCATTAAATTGTCGAGTCAGGACCTGCACCTGATCGACCACCTGTTTCAAAGTATTTTGAGGGGTATGCTCCATATTCCCACAAAATTTCAACAGGAGTATTAGGCTGCTGACTATGTTATGCACACCAGTGCCAGCAGGAATGTACTGGTGTCTGAACGGTGAGGGATGCAAAACAAATGAACTCACAGACAGACTGGGGAATAGGACATTACATACACAGAAGGTGATAGGGTAACAAAATAAACAGAGAAGCCCAAAGGCTAAGAAACTGGGTGTCTCCCTAGTATTAGGAATGCTCAGATGGAAAGAAGCGAGATGTAGTGATTTAATACGTAGAGAACCCGAAATGCTGTTGCTAAGGGCAACAGCAAAACCCTAAAGGGTTACCAACGGGTGTGGCAGTAAACTCCTTGGTCAGAGATGGAATAATAGACACAAGGAGAGTCTCCACAATCCTAGTCCTCACTTGCAGTGCACTGGTTCAGCTTACTGCCACTAAACTGACACCTGAACACCTTGCACAGTGAGAAAGGATTTTGGCAGGCAAGTCTGAGAATACAGCCGCAAACTTGCTAGGTTCACAGAGTAGCAAAAGAACCCCAGCAGGTTAAACGACTGACTCCAGTCTTACTGCAAGGTCTGGATTGGCAGAGTGTAATACCAAATCCCAAGGCCTATTTGCAGTAAGCTACAAACAAATACAAAGTTTACACAGTACTAGCTAGCTTTCAGGAACTGACTAACCAACAAAGATTCAGCAGCATCTGCCTAACCTGAGAAGAGGGTTTATATAGCAGGTGCTGTCCACGCCCCACTCAGACCTCACAGACTGTGAGCACAAAAACCAGCACCGGATCCCCTGCCGTGCACAGAGCCTGTAACCACTGCACAGCAAAAGACCCGAACCGGAGTATCAGCTACGCTCAGGTTACTCCGCTAGCACTTGTCTCCCAGTTGCCATGACGACGTGGCAGCACAGAGCAGGAGACCCTAACAAGATCATCTTTAGTAAATATTACCTTTTATCAATAGAACCCACTGTCACTCAGTGGCAGGTTCTGACTGGACCCAAATCAACACAAACCTGTTGCTTAGTAACTTTATTCAGGAGACAGCTTTGTCTCCATCTGTTCACTGCCCTCTGTCCATGAACAGAGCGAACAGCTGCTAACCAGACAGAGAGCTCTGATCAGCTCTACAGCAGCAGCATATCCACACAAGCAAATTCAATCTGGGTGCGAGGCTCCTCATCTATTTAGAGAACCTCCTCTTCACATCCTGGCCCTACCTACTACATCTATTGACATTCAGACTGTTAGGGGTATATATACTAACGTGCAGGTTTATAGAAATGGAGATGTTGCCCATAGCAATCAATCACACTCTAGCTATTATCTTCTATAACAGGCATGTCAAACTCAAAATCCAAACTGGGCCGAATAATCAAGGTCTAAGTCTTGAGTTGGCTGGAAGAAAAAGAAAAGAAAATTCTTATATGCAATTTTGAAAGGTTACTTAGAAAAAACAACAATAAAGTATTATCAAAGACATGTCAAGTATCGGGAAGAAAACAACTTTGTGTGAGCTGGGAGCTGTGTTATTTCCCTCATATATCACTGTGCGGTTCCCTCCCCCCTATATAATAATAATACCACATATCAGTGTGAGCTGAGAGCTGTGTTATTCCCCCTCATATATCACTGTGCGGTCCCCTCTCCTGTATAATGGCACTGAGCAGGCAGGATGCGGCAGGGGGCAGTGCTTTGCAAACATAGCCAGATTAAGGGAGGGGGACGCAGGGGATGTTGTACCACAGGCACCCTCTGTCAGGGGCCCCCCTAGCTGGAACACACCGACATCACTAGCTCTCTCTTATTTGTGGTAGCAGAACCAAGTAGTCCTCCTGAGTCCTGTCCCAGTATAAGAGTAATACAGAGGCTGCTGCTATTCTTGCATGTGACAAGATAAATGATAGATTTTAATTTTCTATGTGTATTTTAAGTTTGTTTAAGTTGTCTTTGTTCCACCACAAGAAAACTTTATAAAACTGTTGTCTTTCAATTAGGTGGAACTACAAACAGTACCCAGGCACCAATACACTATTAATTTAAATGTAATATACACAAGCAGTTTCTCCTAACATACCCATTGAGGGACAACATTATCTCTACCTGGACTTCCCATTTAATTTATGATTGCAATCACCTGTGTTGAAATACCTTTCTTTTCAGTTAAATAGTTCAACACAGGTGACGTCAATCATAATATTAAGAGGGAAGTCCAGTAGCAGAGCATTGTTGGGAGGTATACACAATCTAATACTCCAGCTCACCCCAGGCCCCCCTGTTTTAAGTGCCCCCTAAGGCTTAATCCGGCACTGTTTGCAAAGGCAGCCAGGCATGCGCAGCAGCTCCCCTCATGGACATTTCCCCATCTCTATCACTAGAGTATGGTTTGTGGGCCGTGTGCGCCCCTTGGGCCGCGAGTTTGACACGCCTGTTCTAGAAAGCACTAGATAAAGGATAAGTAGAATCTAATTGGTTGTTGTTGGTAACATCTCCACACCTAAAAACCTGCACTTTAGTAAATATTCTTCTAAGACAATGTGCACGGTGTCTTTATTGCTATTGTAGATCCCAAATAGTTATGTTATTGTCTGTCAGTTCACTTATTATTAGTCTGTGGTACACTTGAACTATTATGGGTTATGGCACATTTTCACGAAAATCCAAAAGCAGAGCAAATGCAAATAAACATGCTTATTTTCTTATCTCTGTATTGTGACTTTGTTGAAGGGGTCCCATTATTTGGTTTTCTTTCTTATTATTTTTTTTAAATAGTTATTTTGAAATGACTATATTATTAAAATAGGAAACGGCATTTAGCAGAAATATTATGATGTGTAATAAAATGACAGCCTTTCTCAGCTCTTCCAAACAAGAACATACTACAAGGCTCTAAAAGATTATTATTGTATAGTATAGCGCACTTTACATTCTATCTTGGAATACTAAGAAGCAAATTAATGTTAATATATACAGTATCCATGTATTACCATTTAGTCATATTGATTTCTTATTCAATCCATTATGTGCAGTTGCTCAAAGAGCATAACTGCTAACTTCACATATATATATATATATATATATATATATATATATATATATATATTACGCTGTCTCTTGGTGTTGTATTGCTAATTGTGTTGTACTGTAAATTGTCCCTTATAATAGATGCTCAGAATATAAATTATCTAAGGAGGATAATATACTGTATTATTGACTTAATACATACGTTGTCTTAAAATTTAGAATTATAATATTTTTAAAAAAAGTCAAGCAGGTTTGAAGATCAATGGTGTTACTACTTTGATTTCAAGGGATGCAGCTGCAGTGGGGCTCCAAGTCCCTGAAGACTCATTACTGTGGCTGCACCTGAGGACTTGCCTGTAGAGGACCACCACACTGATATGAAGATGTAATGGCTTTCCAACAAATTTTATGAGAGTTCGCTGTTTCAACAATAATTTATTATTATTACCATTTGCTTATATAAAGAAAATATTTTCCATAACAAAACAGTAATACAACAAGACTGGCTATTAACAGACAGATAAACAGGAAACCGTAGATGTATAGTGTGCTATATGAGGATTGTATCATTGATATCCACTTGTCATGCAGGAATTGTTTGTTATTAAAGAAGTGCCTTTGCAACCATTTGTTCAGCAAGACTACAGGTAGTAAAGTCACACTTCTGCAGCTCTCCAGACCCCTGTGTTTATTTGCACACAGACCATTTTTCATGGTCTCAAGGGTGTGGTATGACTTTTCAACATTCAGAAGACTTATACCAGAATGTCATCAGGTTCCGAATACTGACAATCAGAAGTTTGACATGTACAATAGATCGACAATCAATATGTAGACATTGATTTAAGTCAACATGGCCATCATTGTCCCCATTGCTGATGCATAAGAAATAGTGCATTTACTGTTAAAAATTTCATAATAGACAGGCATGCTTTTATCAATGTTGCGCAAAGCCCCTTAGAGTACCTAGTCATATGCTGCCAGACTGGAACTAATAGCAAATACATTTGATTAAAGAACATTAGCAAGTGAACTCTTTAGGGACAGGTTTGTGTGTGGGACTTAAAATGGTGTTACTCATCAAAGTTTATTATGTGGGAAGGAACTAACACTGGACACTCCTATATGCATATAAATGCCAGTCCAATAAAAGTGCAATAGAGTTCAAAAGAGAGTGCTATATGCAAAATCTAGATACACCTTGCAACAACATACATGCTGTGTACATTGTGGCAGTCACCATACCCATGAATGCCTCAAATGTCCTGCTTTCAATAAATACTGCAATACTTGTGACAAGCAAAATCATTTTGCACACTATCCAGGTCCAAGCCTAAAGCTGATGACAGATAACCCTACAATGCATGTTCAAGCACTCCACCACTTCAAGTTTACACTGTGGAAGATCCACCTGAAAACACCCCAGATACTAGTCTCCAAAACAAGAGTATTGACCTTAGGGTGAACTATTTTCCACTATAATAGATAAGTAGACAAATAATACCATCACAATAAAAAATGTACACTGGGCCAAGTGAAACATGAACTCGCCCAGCGCACAAACCCCAAAACACCTATTGACTGCACTTGCACTGTTAATCTAATTGCTTAAAGTTGACAGGTGATCAAGATCATGGACATGGCAAAGCTGCAATTCACAAGTGCTAAAGTGCATGTCATTCAACAGGATGTTCCAGAGTTAAAAGAATGTGCCGATCTATTAACATGTATTTAGATGAGAATGGTTCTCCCACACTATGTGCTCCTAGGCATGTGCCTCTGGCCCTCAAGGATAACGTTATTATGGAGTTAAATTGCATGACACTGTCATTGATCCAGTGGCAGAAGCCACCCTATGGGTGTCAGCTATGGCTGCTGCAGTAAAAAAGATGATTCAGTACACATCTGAATTGACCACGTGCATTTGAACAATGTTCTGATGAGACCACATCACCCCTTCAGAACTGCGGAGCAAGTATAAGCTGATATGCCAAATGCATAGATATTTACAAATGTGGATTCTGGCAGATCAGATTGGACAAGGAATCATCCATGCTCACCACGTTCATGACACCTGTGGGCGGTTACACCTTCCTCCAAGTGCCATATGGCATAAGCACTGGCAGTGAATTTTCCCAACATTGAATGAAGCATCTCTTCAAAGGATACCCATGTGAGATCATTGTGGATGACATCTTTGTTTGGGGTCACACCATGCAGGAATATGATGTGTGCCTCTGCAATGTGCTCCAAAGAATCCATGAAATCAGCATGCAGTTAAACCCTGACAAGTGTCTTTCTTGAGTAACTGAGGTCTCATATGTTGGCCATATCCTAACTTCAACTTCAGAGGGTGCTAAGCTATATTCTGCCAAGACACTGGCTATCTAATATACAGTATACCTATGCCCACAGATAATTTAAGGCTGCAGTACTTTTTGGGTATGATCAACTACCTTCCAACATTTTTGCAACACTACAGTGAGGTCACAGACAGCTTTTGCACAACAATGTTGGAAAATGTTGGTTAGTCTACCATGATTCTGCATTTTATCACCTCAAGGCTCACTTACAACACAGTGCTCAATTTTTTAATGTACATGTTCCTGTTGTCATCTCTACCAATGCTTCACAGCATGTTCTTGGTGCTATCTACATACAGTGTAACAAACCCCTTTCAGGGCCCTTACTGAGACATGTTATGCTTAGATAAAAAAAAGAACTGTTGGCTGTTGGCTCTAGTGTGTGCTTGTCAAAAGCTTTGTCTATTGGTGTCCAGGATGTCATGGACCTGCTCATTTTAAAGTGGTATAAAATGAACTGGAGGGCATTATAATGTTATCTAATATGAGCATAATATTGACTGAGGCACTGCAATGTGGCACAATATGAAGTGGAGGCATTACAGTGTGGCATAATATAAACTGGGGGCAGCACTGTAATGTAGCATAATATGAACTGGGCCACAATATAAAGAGGAGGCACTATAGTGTGGCATAATATGAACTGGGGACAGCACTGTAATGAGGCATAATATGAACTGGGTACACTGTGTATAGCATAATGTGAATTGGGGTACTATGTTTCATAATGTGTACCAGCAGCCCTACAATGAGCTGAACATAATATGAGTTAGGGCGCTATTATGGTTCAGAAAATTAACTAGGGCATTATTATGGGGCATACAATTAATAACTGCTGTGGAGAGGTGTTTCTCTAGAATAATGTTGGCTGTGGCCCCCTTGAAAATGTTGCTATGGGGCCCACAAAGTTCTGGCTACTCCCCTAGGTAAGACATTGGTGAGGGGGAAAAGGAAGAATGGGGTGAGAGTACATGAAGACTGGTGAGGTCTGGCATAGAACCTGTTGTTTTGAGGCTCATAATTTAAACCACATCCAATTAGCTGCAGTTTGCAAATCCCACACTGCATGGTAAAACTGGGTGTACTAGCATTAAGGGTCCACCACGGGGGGGATGCAGTGGTAGGGGCCCATGTTTAGGGGTGTGGCCACTCTCCAGAGGGGTTTTGGCCTGCTGCACAGAAGTTTGGATAACCATCAGAGAGTGCATGATCCGGGTCCATTGATATATTTATATAGTAAACACTGCTAGTGCGTGCATGATAATGCACCAGATTAATAACAGAAATGCACAATAGAAAATATACCATGTGCAGTACAAGATAACATATGTATATAATGTATAAATCAAGTGCACAGTCTAGATGAACCTGATCCCTGGATGAGGAGGTGGGCCCAGTCCAATACTGTACTTTTACACTTTTCTCTGGTACTCACAGATCTTTTGTTCTGCCCATCTGAACCCCACACCACACACCATAGTTCCTAATGTTAAGCAGAATTCGTCTTGTCTAAAATGTAAGGGATTTCTTTTATAAAAAAAAATCTCCTTCTCATGCAAGATTACTCAAACAGCATGAATTTTGCATGGAGATTTAGATGTGTGGAATCCATACAGAAGACAATCTGCAGTGAATTATATGATGAGCCACTACAGTAGTAGGAGTATTCAATAATACCGTATCTGAAACTGTGCTGTGTGTATAGGTTCTCTTTTGATGGATACTGTTAGTTTTTTGTATTCTTAAGAGAAGGACATTTCATTAAAAATCAAAAGAAGAAATCACAAAGATTAATGTTTAGATTTATTAAACCAATTTTTTGGGAATACCCACAATAATTAAGCATCCACTGGATGTATGACCCTGTTTCCAATCACAATAGCAGCCCATAGGTTTCTATAGTGGCTGCTATAGTGTGAGAATTATCAAGATGCACATTCCAAGTTTGACCCCTTTAAAATGAAATTAGCCATTGTAGCCTATGGGTTACATATTGCAGATTTTACAAAGAGAGAGTCTTTCTGTATCCCTCCCCAGTGATAGACACTCATGCATGCACTGTCTGATTACTACGTGTGCATAGTAGGTCCTGCAGCCTTCCGACAGTAAGTACTGGAATAAGGGATAGGTTTGATAATGTCAATTATTATCTTTAAACATAAAGCTATACACTATTACCGTGGAGCCGCTATGGCCGCTAGACCACGTGCATGTGCTACGCACTTTGTACGCTATTTGCGTACAGAGTCCCGCACGTGGTACGCACTTGGCGTACACAAGCTGTGCTGAGTGTACGGAATACACACAGCGGGCGCACACACAGTAGATAACCTTTAAACCTTTTAATAAAACACAGTAAGAATATACTTATATTCTAAACCTTAGTAGTCAAATACTGTAATGATGTAACGCTTAAAAACCTTAACAATGTGTATGCTGTTTGAGCGATTGAGACGCTAAGAGAGCCCTTTGCAGGAAAGTGAAAACACAACACCGGGTTTGGTTAAAACCACAGCAGCTCTAACACTGCCGTGGATTATTCAGAGAAAAAGGGGAAAACAATACAAGTTATACACTACAAGCTAACACATAAATCTAACAGAATAACAGAGAATAAGACGAACAATGGCGAACAATGGCTACAGAGAATATACATACGTGGGGAATCTTTCGCATGCGCAACCTGGAATCCAGTCCTCAGCTATCAGGTAGAAAGCCTTCAGAGACATGAGGCTGGCCAGGCAACAGTGGTCTTTATATACACAACATACATTCACAATAGAATGGTACCCGTAATCTCATTGTTCATTGGACACAGGGATGTGTCTCTACATTACAGCAAAGGTCATAGGTGGATTTGAACAGGTGGGCTGTGTCTTTCCCCAACTGCTCTGGTGGGAGGAATCCTCAGGATTCCCGCCGCATGTGTAATTTACTGCAAATACAGTTAATGTTCATAATCTACTTCTGTACATAACTATACGCAGAAGCGAGCGATCCTTTCCTAACTAACACTGGAATGTTACTCTTAAAATACCCTACAGCTGGATACTAGACACCACCTTTCAACCTTAATCTGACCCTTCCTATCATGCAAAGAGGAATCTCTCTGTCCAGGAACAGTTTAAACTAATCATACTTGCTGACATGGTCTAGGGGAATATCAACTACAAAATGCACTATTTGGGTTAAATATGCTACGATCGAGTCGCACGCTACACGCTCACAAACTCCGCCGTAAATACACATCTCATGCGCACGATCGCCGGAGCGATCTTACGCAACTTGCGGGTATGTGCACGCACGGGGGAACAGGTGCACGAGCAGCGAGCATGTGCATGAGGGATTAGTACAAGGGGTATGCATCATGATATTTTTCGACTTTGACAGTCCACCCTTTGGCAGTCAACAATAACTGCCACTATCTAAACAATTAAGCAGAAAAATATATACAATACAATGAAATACTTATAAATGATTGGGTGGAGAGAGGAGAGGAGAAGGTGGGAAATGTATGACCTAGTGGGATAGTAAAAGCAAGTATGTATGAAATTCATGTCTAAGGGGTCATGTATCATCGTGCCGTACATGTTCTAGATAAGCTTCGAGGTATTGCGAAGTATACATTAAATCCTTCTTATCCCGTATTAAGGGTCTGTAAGTGGGCTAACAAACACTACCGAGCTCTTTTTGGCTTTTAGTTCCAACAAATGGGGTGCACATTAGTTGATGATACATGGAGGGGGAAAATATGTGAGTGCTAATATATGTACCTATATCACCTGTCGACTATGTGTGTCACTACCTGAAGATCGTAGAGATGAAGATAAGAAACATATGTTACAAATGCATTCATATGATAATATGTGTAATTGTCCTTGGATGTCTGTCGAAGTCTTGTCCGGATAGGTGTATCTTTGCTGTGGGTGGTAAGCAAAGTTTTTCAAGTGTCCATAGAAAGTTAAAGTCTCTAAGGTGTCTCGCAAAGTCTGTGAAAATGTTCATCAAAGGTCTGTAGAACTGTTCATCAAAATCTTCTTCCGAGTGGATGTCTTTTTACCTTGGAGAAAAACAAAGGAGAAATGGGTGAAAGAAACGGACCGTGGAATCACGTCTTATCACAACATTGTCTCGATTGATGGGTCATAAATTAAACCAGTTGTTGTAACAATGCCCTCGTTCCTTAAACTCATCAATTTGGTACTGCACTTGCAATGCATTAAAATCCAAACACATCTAAATATCAATCCAATCATTATGACAACTCCCAGGATACAAAGGAGAAATTTCCCTACATTCACGATAACATTTTGAGCCCATTCTCCTAAACCTGAGAACCAATTGCGTGGGTTCAACCATGAAACCCAGCCGGTCAGTTCATTACTCACAGCAGTAAGGGTAAGGTTGTGTCTCCTTCGGAACTCCCACTTCAACTGCAAGATATCGTCCATCTTTTGATCTATGACCTCGGTTGGGTCATCGGTGCTGTTTGTGATATATGTACAGCACTTCACACCATACTGAGTTGCTAGGGTGACACAATACCCGCCTGTCACCGCTGTGAGGTAATTGAGAACCATCCTGTGCTGGATCAGTTCCGTTTTGTAAGCTTGCAATTCCCTCCCAGTATACCTGAAGGTGTCATCATACATCTCGGTGATATTGTCTATCAGGTTCGCTAGCGCAGTAATATACCTAAAATTTATAATTCCTCTGGCGGTACGGGTGATATCTAACGCGAGTAGGAATTGAATCCCCGTGGATTCGTGGATCAAATCAGAGGCTGCGTGCTCTGTCCTATCTATAAGGTGTCTCTTAACAATGTGTTCGTAGTGAGTGTGAGTGTAAGGAGCTTGAGCATTGCGGTGAACGTCTTTCATCTTATCATGGGTAATGGTCATTACTTCTGGCAACACTCTTCCAATGTAACACAATCCCTCTGAGTTTGGGGCAAGCCATTTATACGCCTTCCTCCCACATATGAAATATGCATCATCGGGGAGGACATATGGGACAGAATATGACATCACCATATTGCAAACCTTCCAGGTTAAAAATCCTATCCCTAACTCTCTCATCTGTTCAGTACACGTATCAGGCTGTATGATATGCGCACAGTATCCTGGTGATACTTCTCCAACCCGCATGGTCCTACTTCCTAGAGTGTACCTATACTGAAAATATCTCCCACCGTTGGCTATTTGGCGTATAAGTTCTGAGTCTACGGGCATTCTATTGGCTCTGTGTGAAAATGCCATGGTTTGGTTGTTCCATGTCACTTCCCAATTTCCCGGCTTTCGGGGATTGGAAATGTTATAACATACTAAGGACCTATCCACATGATATTGGTGGAGTTTCAAACTAGGAGGCCTAGAAATATTAAATTTCTTGTCCACCGGTCTCCCACCCCTTAATTCAAATACCTCACCTATTGTTAAAGAGTATGGCACTAGTCCTGACTTGCTCTGACCTTGAGGTACTTGTGAGCACACCCAGCATTCTGTTTGGTTTAAAACCTTACCCACTAATGAGTGATAGTCACTCAATGGATGACGGTCCATGTTGATATTAAGGCTGGACTGACATCTCTGGATGCACCCGTCCTCAACTATGTTTTCACAATTCCTACAGACACAATTTTCTTCAGCTAACAATCCTTCACAATGTCTCCTAGTGTCATGACTACCAGATCGTTTTCTGATACTCGCCTTTGCTCGGTGATTGTGTTGCTCTTGGAATTCTACGAATCCGTCCTTGTCATCAGAACCCATTCCAGATCCTTTCTCGACCTCTCTGGTACTCTCACCGAAACAGACTGTTCTGGTCAACAACAGGGTCAACAGGAAAACCCGGAACGCAGTCTCTTGGGGTAAGTCCATCTTGCAGGAGGAGAAAGAAAAAGTGGTAATGGGAGGTAAAGAAAATAATTAGAAGGGAAAGAAAACTGGTGCGACAACCGCCTCTGATCCTGTAGTTCTCTGTGCTCAGGTGCCGTGACAACAATCCTGCCTCTCAACTTTCCCGGAACAGGCACTCCAGTGATATGGTTTCCTCTATACTCTGCTCTTTGTCACGGGCTTTCTCTTGGTCAGCGACCTTCTTACAGTAGGATGAGTGGACCCAAGTCTCTCTTTCGGCAACCTTCAATGCTGTCGTGCTGGTCAGTAAGACTTGGTACGGTCCTTCCCACCGGTCAATCAGGCAACCTGAGCGTAGAAAATTTAGAATCATTACATAATCCCCAGGTTCAATGTCATGACAATTACTGTCTGGCAGATCAGGAATCACTAGCTTTAGATTGCTATTTTGATTCCTCAACTGCTTGCTCATCTTAACCAAATACTTTACAGTTACTTCATTGTTGCATTTCAAATCATCCTGGGGGTCAATCATTACATGGGGTTGTCGACCAAAAAGAATCTCAAAAGGTGACAGGTTAAGAGGGGACCTGGGAGTGGTTCTGATGCTGTACAATACAAGTGGCAAAGCTTCTGGCCACAACAATCCAGTTTCAGCCATCACTTTGCGCAACTTGTTCTTAATAGTGCTGTTTACTCTTTCCACTTTCGCACTTGCCTGTGGGCGGTACGGAGTATGCAGCTTACTATTAATTTCCATTAATTTGCACATTACCTGAAAGACTTCACCTGTAAAATGGGTACCCCTATCACTTTCAATTATCCTAGGGATACCATACCTGCACACAAATTCCTGCACAATTTTCTTTGCAGTAAACACAGCAGTATTTGTGGCAGCGGGGAATGCTTCTACCCAATTTGAAAACACATCAATACAAACCAACACATACTTTAAGTTTCTACAAGGTGGCAATTGTATGAAATCAATTTGTTCACCTGAAAAGGCGGGATATGGGATGGTTCTGTTGGTATTGCCTTTCCAATATTCTTCCTCAAGCAGGTGAGGCATGTCATTGCTCTCTTACCCGCATGAGAAGAGAATCCTGGCGTGCACCAGTAGGCACTGTCACAACTGAGGGCCTGAGCTGACGGGAGGCAGCCTCAGTTGTAGGGGCTGAGATGTACCGGAACCTGGGAGGTTGTATCAGACCCCTGGACATGTAAGTAACATGAATAATAACTGCCCGAAGGCGTGACCACGACAACTTGGATAAAAGTCAATGATGTTTATTATGACAACTCCGCAACACAGCAGCAGTAAAAGAAAACGTAAAAGTCAGCAAAGAATAAATACAGTTCCTGGGTACTACAGGATGGCAGGAGCCACAGGGCACTGGTAGTGTGAGATAGTTCTTATGATCTTCTAGATGGAAAGTCCTTACCAGGCCCGACTGTAGCAATGGAGATAACCCAGGATTGTGCCAGCTGGTGTTCCAGGAAAAGCTGGGTTGCTGAAGATAAAACAGCTGCTGTGGATACTGGCTGGAACCAGACTGTTGTTAGCACGGAGTGGATACTGGCTGGAACCAGTTAAATAATAAATGAACTTGGGAGCGATGAAATATGAACTGAAATGTAGAACTTGAGAGCGGAGAAATAATAATACCGGTGGAGAGTGGTAAAGTGTAGAAAGGACACCGGCCCTTTAAGGGAAGCTGTACTCTGCTGGAAGCTGAGCTGGAAGCAGGTAATGTTGTAGCTGGAAACAGATGAATCCACAATGGATTGGAGAGTCAGGCTACACCGCAGGTGGAATGCTGGTGCGGGTCTCTATGGTGGAAGTCTTGAGACAGGAGCTGGAACCTGGAAGACAATCACAGGAGAGAGACAAACAGGAACTAGGTTTGACAACCAAAGCACTGACGCCTTCCTTGCTCAGGCACAGTGTATTTATACCTGCAGCAAGGAAGGGATTGGCTAGGCAATTATGCAGATTATCAATACTGAGAACAGATTGGTGGAAATGATCAGCTGACAGAATCCAAGATGGCTGCGCCCATGCAGACACTTGGAGGGAAGTTTGGTTTGTAATCCATGTGGTAATGAAAACAGTAATGGCGGCGCCGGCCACCGGAGGCGCCAGGCTGACAGATGCACATCCAACCACGCGGACACAGCGGAGGCCGCGGCTGACGTAATCGCCACTCAGACACTCTGCATGCAGAAGTTCAGGGACGGCGGCGGAGGCCGCGGGAGACGCCATGCCAGGTGTAATATGGCGTTTACTGTGACAGCGTCCCAGAGTGACAGGAGAGGATACAGGAAAGTACACATCAGGATAACAGATGGGATCCGGTCCTGGAGCGCTGAGCCAGCCTTAGGAGGCATCTGATGGGTAAGAAATGGCGTCCAGATACCCGGATCGTGACAGGCTCTTACCAACTTGCACATACCTTCTTTGCTCAGATGAGTCAGACCATGTGCCACCTCAGCTAAACTTGGAAGGTATGCTCTGGGTGCCACTGGCTTACCTTGTCCATCTGTCCAGAGTCCTGAGGACTCCTGGCCATATCCTTTTGACCTCCAGACTGCCTTCTCCTGTGGAGAACACAAATTTTGCATTTCACTCAATTTCTGTGTGTTGACAGTATTGAATACCATCAGTTGTGTGATGTCTGTCTGTATGGGGGTGCTGGCTGCTAATTTAGCAGCTTCGTCTGCCCGGCTGTTACCAAGTGACACTGGGTCTTGGCTGTACGTGTGGGCTTTACACTTGATAACAGCCACTCTGTTAGGTTCCTGTATCGCTGCTAGAAGTCTTTTGATGTGGGTCGCATGCGCCACGGGTGTGCCAGCTGCCGTCATGAAATTTCTGAGGCACCATAGGGCCCCAAAATCATGCACTACTCCAAAGGCATACCTAGAATCCGTGTAGATATTGGCTGACTTACCCTTAGCAAATTCACACGCTCTGGTTAGGGCGACCAGCTCAGCAACTTGTGCTGAGTGTGGTGGACCCAGGGGTTCCGCTTCTATGGTACCTTTGTCATCTACGACTGCATATCCAGTACACAAGTCTCCCGAGTCCGTCTGTCTGTGGCAACTACCGTCAGTGTAAAAAGTAAAATCTACACCTTCCAGTGGGTTGTCACTGATGTCGGGCCTTGCAGTGAAATTTTGGGTCAAATATTCCATACAATCATGTGTGTCAGTGTCTGTACTAAATCCTCCTTCACCATCACTCTCATCCCCCACCCTTTGTGCCTTTCCAGGCACACCTGGGAGATACGTTGCAGGATTTAGTGCGCTGCATCTCCTTATGGTGATGTTTACAGGGGCAATTAGTGCTAATTCCCACCTTGTAAACCGTGCAGATGAAACGTGTCTGGTTTGGGCAGAATTCAGTAAGGCTGACACAGCATGAGGTGTATGGATGGTCAGGTTGTGACCTAACACTACATCTTCGCTTTTACTCACTAGCAATGCTATCGCTGCAATACTTTGCAAGCATGTGGGGAGGGATCGTGCTACGGTGTCTAGCTGAGCGCTGTAGTAGGCTACCGGCCTGCTGGCATCACCATGTTTCTGGGTTAAAACACCTGCCGCACACCCAGCACTCTCTGTACCGTACAATTCAAAGGGTTTCCCATAATCTGGCATACCTAATGCTGGTGCCTGCGATAGGCACTGTTTGAGTCTCTCAAATGCCAGTTCGGACTCGTCTGTGTGCGAAATCCGATCTGGTTTGTTTGATGAGACCATCTCTTGCAAAGGTATGGCTAGCATGGAAAACCCTGGGATCCAGTTGCGGCAATATCCACACATTCCTAGGAAAGTGCGGATCTGTTGCTGGGTTTTTGGCAGAGTCATGTCGCGAATCGCCTGTATTCTATCAGCGGTGAGGTGTCTCAGTCCTTGTGTCAAGCAATGTCCCAAATATTTTACCTTGGTCTGGCATAACTGCAACTTATCCTTTGAAACCTTGTGTCCCGTATCAGAAAGATGAAACAGAAGCTGTTTCGTGTCTCTCAAGGATGATTCGAGTGAATCAGAACACAGCAGTAAGTCATCTACATACTGTATTAATACTGATCCGCTCTCAGGTTGAAAGGATTGTAAACAATCATGCAAAGCCTGTGAGAAAATACTTGGGCTGTCAATGAAACCTTGTGGTAAGTGAGTCCAGGTGTACTGTACTCCTCTGTATGTGAATGCAAACAAGTATTGGCTGTCAGGGTGCAGAGGTACCGAGAAGAAGGCGGAGCAGAGGTCAATAACAGTGAAAAATTTCGCAGTGGGAGGGATTTGCATAAGGATGACAGCTGGATTTGGCACTACGGGGAATTGGCTCTCGACTATTTTGTTGATCCCCCTTAGATCCTGCACTAGCCTGTAACCCCTCCCCCCACTCTTTTTCACAGGGAAGATGGGACTATTGGCAGTGCTGGACGTCCTAACTAGGATGCCCTGTTGCAGCAAGCGCTCTATGACTGGGTACACTCCTAACTCCACCTCTGGCTTCAGAGGATACTGTGGGATTTTTGGAGCTATCCTACCATCTTTTACTTGAACTACTACAGGAGCTACATTTGCCATCAATCCAGTGTCTTGTCCATCTTTGGTCCAAAGTGACTCCGGTATCTGGGAGATCATTTCCTTTACCTTAGATGGACACCTGTCTGTAACAGCAGTGTGTGACATTAACCTTTGAGGGGAGTCTAGCATATCCTGCACTTCCTGAGCGTGATTCTCGGGTATATCTAAGAAAACACCTTCAGGAGTACAATATATAACACACCCCATCTTACACAGTAAATCTCTCCCAAGTAGATTAGTCGGAGCCGATGCAGCTAGCAAAAAGGAGTGCTTGGTCTGCAAAGGCCCTATCGTAATCTCTGCTGGTTTACTTAAAGGGTAGTGTTGTACTACTCCTGTTACTCTCATTGCTGAAATTGTTTTACCCGTGGTTTTCATACCCACCGTTGAATTTAACACTGACTTGGCCGCCCCCGTATCTACAAGGAAAGGTAGTGATCTACCAGCTACATCAATTGTGACCTCAGGTTCACTTCCAAGGCTCGCAATTAATTTCACTGGCTGCAGACTACAGGTGTGGCCTGACCCCTATTGTAAGTTGTGACCATCCCGCAGCGCGTTGGCAGCTACAATATGTGAGGGGGGTAACTGAGAATTTTCAGAGACCTGCCAGTCTCTCTTTGGTGGGTACCTCTTTGTTTCCCCTGCATGTGGCTCATAACTCCTCCTCTGCGGTCCCTGATCCCATTTGCGTGCGCCATACCGTGTGTCATGTTCTGGTCTAGGGGGTCGATATACCTTATGTGGGTCTCTAAAAATACAGTTTTGTGCGTAATGTCCTTCTCTCTGACAGTTAAAACATGTTATCACATTCGACTTACCAACAGGGGTCTGGGGTTTAGGCTGATGAGGCCTTGTTGTAAGGGCCTGTATACTTACTGTCATCAGCTTATCCCCCTGTGACTCCCTGTGTCTAACGATGTTCCAATCATGCCCGACAGCGGACTCTCTTAATGCAGCCACCGAGATACCTCTCCAGTTGGGTTGAGTGGTCTGTACCCTTGTTCTCAACACTTCTTTAAACCGTCCATTAATACGGACACTGCTACCTCCCTATGATGCATATTTTCCTCAATGTACACGACCCCAGTGTATTTAGCCATTTCCTCTAGTGCTCGGTGGAAATAGTCAGAAGCAGTTTCACCTTCTTTTTGTCTAATGGAGAAAATTTTGTTCCACTTGACAACAGTTGGGAAATATACTCTTAACTGCAGATTGATCTGTTTAACATTTTCCTGATTGTGTTCATCAGTGAGAGGTACCTCTTCATCTAATTTACAATCAGTAATGAATTTCACAGGGTCAATGGTAGAGGGCAAACATGCCCGCAGCACTGTCCGCCAATCTTTGTTATTGGGTTCGGCGGCGTTACCTAGTTCTTTAATAAACCTTTGACATGCGGCTAGATCTTTCCTGGGATCGGGAAATTCAGACATAATTGTCCTTAATTCTGTCCGGGACCAGGGACAATGCATTGCAATGTTCCTGACGGGAGTGACTCCCTGTGCGTCAGTCTTTCCATTGGGGACTGCGATCACACTGACAGGATTAAGTTCAATTACATCACTCTGGGTTGATTCTACAATGTGAGGTGTGATTGTTTCTGCATAATGTACAGTACCGTACTTACCTGTGGACACGACCTCACCTGTCCCTCCACTAGGGGCCTTCGCTACTGCTCTTACTGGTTGGGCCGTGCCCACTGTAGTATCTTGTATGGTGGCTGCTAGAGAGAGTGCCGATATCGTGGTGGGCTCATCTTCCTGGTCGCAGTCCTGAGGGAAGTTTAAGATGGGATACAACTTGCACGGGTTAGCATTAGCATCAATACACTTATCTACTTTACTCTTATCACCATTAATACATTTATTAAGTGCACTTTTATAGTATACCAGTATGCCATTCTCTGTAGCCATTTTCTCTCCTGTTATGTATGGTGGTGGTTGTGCTGTTGCTATCAGTTTCCTGCCAGGGTTGGAACCAGCTGCTTGAGCTAATCCCTGTTGTATCTCACCCTCCTGTTGCCATAACTGTAAATAATCATAATGTCTAATCCTTTGTTTCTTGGATTTTATCAGACATATCCTTCTCCTTAGATTTTGCAACACCTCAGGATTAAAACTACCTACCCTAGGGAACGGTTCCCTATCATCCACAGTCATTCGTTCCCACTCATTGCATAAGACCTCTGTGTGTGATCCATATTTTTCACACATTATGTACCTCGCCGACCCTTTGGGGCGCGGAATGATATCAACGTGAACCCTTGTTGATCGTCCCTTACTTGAGCAACTGGCCCCCATTCTTTGCAGGTATTGCCTTCTCAGCTAATCCTTATTACTAAAAACCAAATTACTCAGTGGTAAGGCGACGGTGAAAGTTCTCCGAGCGCTCTCACCCACTCACGCCCATATTGGCCAATACACCGAACACTGTGCCCAATGCTGGTCGTACCCAACCTCGAGCTCCTGCGTAACCGTTATTTACTGAGAGCGTGTGGGAGTATGCTACCCCTCCCAGTAAATATCAGTCGTTGGAGATTTCCTGAGTGAACAGCGAAACTCCCTTAAAATAAAAAAACTGTTACACAAATCATGTTACGTGTACAATTAGCGTCTATGACTCCGCAAATTGAGTGGGTATCAAGGTGAACTAACTAATGCACACTGTAACGTGCGGTACAGTCGCACTGCGTATAAATAACTATTACTTATCCGCCGAACGACCAACGGAATCGGTTGTTTAGGCTGCGAAACCTCAGCCGGAGCGTATCTCAAAACGGGCCTATATGGGTACTACGCAAACCCCCGGGGCTGCGCTCTCTACCTCTGACCTTTCTTAGGCCAGGGTTTTCAGAACTTCGCTTGACCTGGTCAGCGGATTTCTGACTTCGCCGACCTTTTGGTCTGCTGTAATAATAATTGCTCCTTTATACCTTATACAATGTTAACGTGAGAAAGCCACTCCCACGCCACCAAGTGTCCACTCACCTGATGTGGTCTCCTACGGGATCCCGAATTCTGGGTTCACAAAACCTTTATTTGCACACTCACTCTTGCTCACTCATATACACTTCGATTTTTCTGTACAGAAAATTACTTTCATTCAGGTAAAACAGGCTAATCCCAGAGGTGATGCAATAAGAGAAGGATCTTTTAAACTAAAATATTGGAAACTGAACAAATTTGTGCTATTATCGCGTGGCTACCGTATCGCCTAAACTAAAACAATAAATTTAATACAATGAGATAAAACAAACATGCATAAAATATTTCTAAGGACAAATGTCCCAAAATCAGAATGAAATCGTACCCATAGGGTAGCAAAGGAGCCGCAGGTGGTATATACGGCAGGGTGGTCCAGACTTCACCCTGCTCTGGCTCCTAAGCTTACCAGTGGAAGTCTATCCGCAAACGTCCTGGATCCGGAAGTGTGGATGTCCAATAGCCAAACGTGTAGATGTCCAATATCCAACGCGTTTCGAGATGCATGCAAAGTTCTAAAAAGTTCAGGAGTAAGGACCTCCTAAAAAAAATAAATTTTATATATATATATATATATATATATATATATATATATACGCATAGCCATTTAGCAATGGTACTGCATCCCCTTTTTCATAGGGTCCTTACTCCTGAACTTTTTAGAACTTTGCATGCATCCCCAATGACACTGCATGCCTCTTTTACATCATTCCCAGCATTTTGGTACCACCCTTCTGGCCGGTACTGGAATCTGTCCAAATGATTATATGGTATTTTATTTAATTCCATCACCAATCACTGCATTGTCTAATTGGTCATAAACTTATATATATATATTTTTTTTCTTTACCCATTTATTATTATCTACCAACCCTGTTTTGTGTACAATTTTTGGTTTGGCAGAGTTCAGCCTTTTTAATGCAGGCTATGATCTGGTATTGTTGTCATATACAATCCTGTATGCCCCACTTCCGGCTTTTTCACCAGCGCCAGGACATAGCCTTTTGCGCTATCACATGCCCCATTTCCGGTCCGTCACTTCCGGTCTCTGGACTAGTCACTTCCGGTCACTCGGTGGCGCATCTTGTAAACCCCTTATTTTATTTTTAGAAAAAAAAAATAATAATAATAATAATAATAATAATAATATTTTTATGCCCCACTTCCGGTTCGTCACTTCCGGTTCCGGGACATGTCACTTCCGGTCACTCGGCGGCGCCTCTCTAGCTTCTTAAAGATCATTTTAACCACATAGCGTTGTAACTTGATTGCTTTTTTATGTTATATAGTACTCACCAGAGCAATACTAAGTTGAAAATTAAGTGTTTAGAAGTACTGATTTCCACTTCCGGTTTCGGTGACTTCCAAACCGGAAGTGCATACCCACCATCTTTAAAAGCCATTCTGGACACACAGTTAACACATCAAGCCCTGAGGAAGAGGTTATACACCTCGAAACGCGTTGGCTATTGGACATCTACACGTTTGGCTATTGGACATCCACACTTCCGGATCCAGGACGTTTGCGGATAGACTTCCACTGGTAAGATTAGGAGCCAGAGCAGGGTGAAGTCTGGACCACCCTGCCGTATATACCACCTGCGGCTCCTTTGCTACCCTATGGGTACGATTTCATTCTGAGTTTGGGACATTTGTCCTTAGAAATATTTTATGCATGTTTGTTTTATCTCATTGTATTAAATTTATTGTAATTTTTTTATATAATTGGATGACATTAATTTTGAGATATTTACTGATTATACGGGTTAAAAAAGTGAATCATCAGTAATTACTTCTGCACCCAGCCAGTGAAAGGGGGTGCCCAGGTCACTCTATCATACATTCTCATATCTGTTTCATTTGGGGGTAAGGGAAACCCCTCAGTGTGTCCAAGGCAGCACCAAAAAACTTTCAGCGCCCAACGAGTTACTCCAAATTCCATATTTGCATAAACTAAAACAATGCTATCGTGTGATTTGTATTTAGTGGGCGTATCTGTACGCACGCTGCGTAAACACGCCACGTGTGTAGGCCTTTGCGTTGCGTACGCAGTCCCGTACGCTGTCCGAGACACGTGTACAAAGGCCGGATACGCCCGCAGTAACACAAATAACACGTTTCTATAAATGTAAACGATATTCAACTATAATCGCTTACTAACAAAACACAGTATCTCCTGTATAAACCTTTATAACTGGGTCAGGCTGCATGTGTGTTTTACAATTACTCCCTTAAATATTACTCTTTACTTTTAACTAAAATAGCAACAAATTTCTCAGCACGTGATCAATGCTAATGGCAAACAAGAGGGTAGATATGCGAAAATACACAAATGAAATGCAGGTGTGTGCGTGTGTTACATGTGTTGCGTGCGCAGTTGCACCAAACAGAAATTTAACAGATTTAAAACCAAACAATAGCTTTACGTTCTTACCTTCCGGATCCCACCAGCATCCCTTCAAACCAAGCGGAGCAGACGCTTATCTAATCAGCACTAATGTATCCCCGACCACAAAACGGCTAACAGGGGATACTACCTTCCCGCCCTTTGCTGATAGATAAAAGTCTGCCTTGTCCTGCTAGGCTGCGGATATGAGGAGAACCGGACGAGCTCCCAATTGATAATGTCAATTATTATCTTTAAACATAAAGCTATACACTATTACCGTGGAGCCGCTATGGCCGCTAGACCACATGCACGTGCTATGCACATTGTACGCTATTTGCGTACAGAGTCCCGCACGTGGTACGCACTTGGCGTACACACGCTGCGCTGAGTGTACAGAATACACACAGCGGGCGCACACACAGTAGATAACCTTTAAACCTTGTTAATAAAACACAGTAAGAATATACTTATACTCTAAACCTTAGTAGTCAAATACTGTAATGATGTAACGCTTAAAAACCTTAACAATGTGTATGCTGTTTGAGCGATTGAGACGCTAAGAGAGCCCTTTGCAGGAAAGTGAAAACACAACTCCGGGTTTGGTTAAAACCACAGCAGCTCTAACACTGCCTTGGATTATTCAGAGAAAAAGGGGAAAACAATACAAGTTATACACTACAAGCTAACACAGAAATCTAACAGAATAACAGAGAATAAGACAAACAATGGCGAACAATGGCTACAGAGAATATACATACGTGGGGAATCTTTCGCATGCGCAACCTGGAATCCAGTTCTCAGCTATCAGGTAGAAAGCCTTCAGAGACATGAGGCTGGCCAGGCAATAGTGATCTTTATATACACAACATACATTCACAATACAATGGTACCTGTAATCTCATTGTTCATTGGACACAGGGATGTGTCTCTACATTACAGCAAAGGTCATAGGTGGATTTGAACAGGTGGGCTGTGTCTTTCCCCAACTGCTCTGGTGGGAGGTATCCTCAGGATTCCCGCTGCATGTGTAATTTACAGCAAATACAGTTAATGTTCATAATCTACTTCTGTACATAACTATACGCAGGAGCGAGCGATCCTTTCCTAACTAACACCGGAATGTTACTCTTAAAATACCCTACAGCTGGATACTGGACACCACCTTTCAACCTTTATCTAACCCTTCCTATCATGCAAAGAGGAATCTCTCTGTCCAGGAACAGTTTAAACTAATCATACTTGCTGACATGGTCTAGGGGAATATTAACTACAAAATGCACTATTTGGGTTAAATATGCTACGATCGAGTCGCACGCTACACGCTCACAAACTCTGCCGTAAATACACATCTCATGCGCACAATCGCCGGAGCGATCTTACGCAACTTGCGGGTATGTGCACGCACGGGGGAACAGGTGCACGAGCAGCGTGCATGTGCATGAGGGATTAGAACAAGGGGTATGCATCATGATATTTTTCGACTTTGACAGGTTTAAGCTGAGACTCTAGGGGTAGGGTTAGGGTTATGGGGGGGACAGTTAGCGTTAGGCTGTGGGAGGGGTGGGTTAGGGTAAGTCTGCAGAAGGGGTAGGTTATGGGTAGGCCAGGGGGGGTTGGTTAGGGTTAAAGGTAGGCATAAGGGCAGGGTTAAAATACCAGAAGCTGTCGGGATTGTGAACATTGGCTTGCAGCTGTCAGTATTCAGACTGCCTGGATTCTGATACTGTCCCTGTGTCAGAACCCCAGTCTTTGCTTTTGATTTTATTGCAGTGCATTCAGGCGGCAAATAATTTTTTATTGCAACAAATAATGGATGTAAAACCGAAAAATGAATAAATGTGTACATGAAGTTTAAAAGTAATATAAATGATTTATTAATATACTGTACTGTTCAAAAGTTTTGAGCAGGTGTGGAAAAATGCTGCAAAGTAAGAATGCTTTCAAAAATAGAAGTGTTAATAGTTTATTTTTAGCAATTAACAAAATGCAAAGTGAATGAACAGAAGTGAAATCTACATAAAATCAATGTTTGGTGTGACCACCCTTTGCCTTCTAAACAGCATAATTTCTTCTAGGTACACTTGCACAGATTTTGAAGGAACACGGCAGGGAGGTTGTTCCAGACATTTTGGAGAACTGACCACAGATCTTCTGTGGATGTAGATTTGCTCAATTCCTTCTATCTCCTCATGTGACCCGAGACATAAGGGGGTACACACAGAGCGATGTTCACCTAATTTCTAAGCAATCTGACTAGATTGCTTAGAAATTGAAAACACATTGCTCCGTGTGTAGGGGTGTTAGCGACAGCGATGCGTGGTCCCGCGCGTCGCTATCACTGGTGCTAGATTGGCCTGCAAGCAGGCACAATCTAGCAGGTGGCTCATTTTGCCGCTGGGTGAAATGAATGCCCATCCCCGTCCGTCCCCTCTCACTCAGCACACATTGCGCTGTGCTAAGCAGGGGGAGAGATGCGTGCTAACAAGTCTGTGCTAGACGGCTCAGCACACATATCCTTCCACATCTCCCAGTCTGCACGGCCCTTTACTCAATGATGTTGAGATCAGGGCTCTGTGGGGCCAATATCATCACTTCCAGAACTCCTTGTTCTTCTTTAAGCTGAAGATAGTTCTCTATGACATTGTCTATGTGTTTGTGGTTGTTGTCCTGCTTCAGAAACTTGGCGCCAATCAGATGCCTCCCTGATGGTATTGCATGATGGATAAGTACCAGCATGAATTTCTTTGCATTGAGGACACCATTAATCCTGACCAAGGCCCCCATTCTGAGCTGATCGCTCGTTAGCTATTTTTTGCAGAGCAGTGATCAGAAACTCGCCGCCTCTAGGGGAGTGTATTTTCGCTTTGCAAGTGTGCGAACGCTTGTGCAGCCGAGCGGGATAAAAATGTTTTTTACAGTTTCTGAGTAGCTCTGGACTTACTCAGCCCTTGCGATCACTTCAGCCTGTCTGGTCCCAGAATTGACGTCAGACACCCGCCTTGCAATCGCCTGGACACGCCTGCGTTTTCCCTACCACTCCCAGAATACGGTCAGTTGACACCCATAAACGCCCTCTTCCTTTCAATCTCCTTGCGATCAGTTGTGAGAATGGATTTGTCGCTAGAAGCATTGCACAGCAGCGATGCTATTTGTACCCGTACAACACGCTTGCGCATTGCGGTGCATAAGCATGCGCAGTAATAACCTGATCGCTGCGCTGTGAAAAATGGCAGCAAGCGATCAACTCAGAATGAGGGCCCAAATCCCCAACTTCATTTGCTGAAATGCTTCAGAGTTACCTGCAGACGCTCATTATTGTACCGTTCTCCAGCCATTCGGCATACAAACTGCCGTCTGTTACAGCTAAATATTTCATCTTTTGATTCATCAGTCTAGAACACCTGCTGCCTTTTTTCTGCACCTCAGTTATGTTTTTATGTTTTCATGCATAGTTGAGTCACTTGGCCTTGTTTCCACGTTGAAGGTATGGCTTTTTGGCCACAATTCTTCCATGAAGACCACTTCTGGCCAGAATTCTCCAAACAGTAGATAGGTGTACCTGGTTCCTACTGGTTTCTGGGGACTATTCAGAGTTGGTCGCAGATTTTGATTGTAGTAAAACATGCGACCATACTATTCACATGCTGGCAGCCGCCCGGCATGTGTGGCTCCGCCTCACAATGTGTTTGCAATTAATTTGTGATCACATCAAATAGAGGTAGACCCCTGCCTATGCAGTAAGACTGTCGAGACAGGGGCCCTGCCACCGTGTTTCCACCCTCCTTCACCCTGCACTGCATCGTTGTCCCCAGACGTCACTCACGATGCAATCGCGTCCATCTGTGATGCAATTGCATCATAATAGCCAGCTCACGTGCACTGCGGCCGCTGCGTGTGCACAGGTGGGCAATCCAGGGCCTTCAGTGCGATCGCATTCATTGGGATCAGCTCTGAATAAGGCCCTCTGTCAATTCTGAGCTGATGGCACTGATGGACATCTTCTGATTTTGAAGGGGAAGTAAGCATGATGTGTCTTTTATCTGATCCAGTAAGTTTTCTTGGCCAACCACTGTGTCTCTGGTCACCGTTTCTTTGTGCTTCAATGCTGAGAAATACAGGCAGATACTTATCCATCATGCAATACCATCAGGGAGGCATCCGATTGGCTCCAAATTTATTTGGCAGCAGGACAACGATCCCAAACATACACAAATGTCATTAAGAACTATCTTCAGCGTAAAGAAGAACAAAAAGTCCTGGAAGGGATGATATGACCCCCATAGAGCCCTGTTATCGACCTCATCAAGTATGTCTATGATTACATGAAGAGACAGAAGTATCTGAGCAAGTCTACATCCACAGAAGATCTGTAGTTATTTCTCCAAGATGTTTGGAACAACCTTCCAAGTTCATTCAAAAACTGTGCAAGTGTACCTAGAAGAATTGATGCTGTTTCATAGGCAAAGGGTGGTCACACCAAAATGTTGATTTGATTTAGATTTATTTTCTGTTCAATCACTTTACATTTTGTTAATTGATTAACACTTCTATTTTTGAAAGCATTCTTACTTTGCAGCATTTTTTCCACACCTGCATGAAACTTTTGCACAGAATTGTATATTGGTTGAGTGTTTTAAAGTGACACTTTTATTATTTTGGGCTGCAAAAGTCAGGAGCGCTATTTTTGACTCCATACACAGAGGTTGTTAGTAAATGAGATGGTTGTTTACCTGTCAAATTTAAATATTGTGGTTGTGCTTTGATGTGTAGTTTGGTATTTAATAAATTGTAAAGTTTACAACGTGTACATTAAAGCTCAAAAAATGTACTGTTTAAAAATTGCAAAAGCATGAGTTTTCTGTTTTCTGTATTTGTTCCCAATTGCTAATGGTCAGTTAAGAAGCAGCTTCAGACCTGCCGAGAAGTCAGTTCATCCAAACTGCATTCCCTGTATTGGATCTTCCCTAATTTTGATAGTTGAAGGGTTCCATGGTATCAAATAAAATTACATTATGTTACACTGTTCTCCCAAACTGCAGAAGTCCGTGGATTGGACTCCCATATTTTTGATAGTTGAAGGGAGCCAAGCAGGGGTGTATCTATCTACTGATCCGAGCGCTCCAGGTAAATTAAGGGGCTAGCGCCCCCCCTATGAAATAGGGAAGACCTGTGTGATGAAAAAGGGGTGTATTCTTGTGGTGAAAGGGCGTGGCCACACAATAGTACCCACAATTCAAATTACGCCACACAGTAGTGTCCCTTACTCACATTAAACATTATTACACAACATAGTGTTGTCCCTTATTCATGTTACATCATACATTAGAGTCCCTTATTAACGTTACACTACATAGTAGTACTACTTATTAACATTATGCCCACAGTAGTAATGCCCCTTGCACAATATGCCCACACAGTAGTAATGCCTCTTACACATTATGCCCACATAGTAGTCCTCTTTACACATGCCCAAAGTATCAGTGTCCTTTACATATTATGCCCACCCAGTTGTAGTGCCCTTTACATATTATGCAGCAGTGCTTGGCCCGGCTGAGGATGGGAGCCATCCAGCGGTACCACATATCCCCAGTGGGTAGAATCAAATAGTAGTGGCAGTACCCACCTCCCTGGGCAGTGCCTGTCCTGGAGACTTCTCACAGACCTAATATCACTGGTGTCCAGCACCACATTGCACTACAGTAAACAAACTCAAACTTGCCAGGAACTGCCCAGGTCAATACACCACATCAGATACATAAAAACATAGAATTTGACAGCATATAAAAACCACTTGTCTCATCTAGTCTGCCTTAAACAAATGTACATGCACACACTAAGGTTAATTTTTGTCGTAGCCAATTGACCTACTTACAAGTATTTATTTTTCGATTGTGGGAGGAAACTGGAGTACCCGGTGAAAACACATAGAAGCACAGTAGACTATACAAACTCCACACATGAACTCATGACCCCAGTGCTGTGAGGCAGTAATGCTAACCATTACACTGTCCGTGTTGCCCAAATTGTCCATATTGCTTATCCTTCTATGGTTGGACAACAAAACAAGTTTTATGGTAAGAACTTACCTTTGTTAAAACTCTTTCTGCGAGGTACACGTGGCTCCACAAGGATTGGACAATGGGGTGTAGAGTAGGATCTTGATCTGAGGCACCAACAGGCTCAAAGCTTTGACTGTTCCCAGAATGCACAGCGCCACCTCCTATATCACCCCGCCTCCAAGCACAGGATCTCAGTTTTTAGTTAACCAGCCCAATGCAGTAGCAGGAAAAGAGACAACAACGGTTAGTAGCCACATACACCACACTCTCACGACAAGAGAAGTGTCAGCGGCTAATGCCGTACCAACCCAAAGAAGCTAAGTGCGTCAGGGTGGGCGCCTTGTGGAGCCCAGTGTACCTCGCAGAAAGAGTTTTAACAAAGATAAGTTCTTACCATAAAACTCGTTTTCTGCTGCAGGGTACACTGGGCTCCACAAGAATTGGACAATGGGAATGTCCTAAAGCAGTTCCTTATGGGAGGGGATGCACTGTAGCGGGCACAAGAACCTAGCGTCCAAAGGAAGCATCCTGGGAAGCGGCAGTATCGAAGGCATAGAACCTTATGAACGTGTTCACAGAGGACCACGTAGCCGCCTTGCACAATTGTTCAAGGGTCGCACCACGTTGGGCCGCCCAAGAAGGTCCAACAGACCGAGTAGAATGGGCCTTAATGTGATCAAGAGCAGAGAGACCAGCCTTTACATAAGCATGTGCAATCACCATTCTAATCCATCTGGCCAGGGTCTGCTTGTGAGCAGGCCTGCCACGTTTGTGAAATCCAAACAAAACAAATAGAGAATCAGATTTTCAAATAGAAGCAGTTCTCTTCACATAGATACGGAGAGCCCGTACCACATCCAAAGACCGCTCTTTGGGAGACCAATCAGGAGAGACAAAGGCCGGAACCACAATCTCCTGATTAAGGTGGAACGAAGAAACCACCTTAGGTAAATATCCGGGACGAGTCCTAAGAACCGCCCGGTCACAGTGAAAAATCAGATATGGGGAACAACAAGACAAGGCACCCAGATCCGACACTCTTCTAGCAGAGGTAATAGCCAGCAAGAACACCACCTTAAAGGAAATCCACTTAAGGTCAGCTGAACCAAGGGGTTCAAATAGAGGTTCCTGCAATGCCTCCAAAACCACCAGCAAGTCCCAAGGAGCCACAGGCGGGACATAGGGAGGTTGGATACGCAACACACCCTGAGTAAAAGTATGAACATTAGGCAAAGTCGCAATTTTTCTCTGAAACCACACTGACAAGGCAGAAATATGAACCTTGAGGGAGGCCAGACGCAGGCCTAACTCTAAGCCTTGCTGCAGAAAAGCCAAAAGCTTGGCTGTACTAAACTTGGAAGCGTCATAATTGTTAGATGCGCACCAAACAAAGTAGGAATGCCAGACCCTATGGTAAATCCAAGCAGAAGCCGGTTTCCGGGCCCGCAACATAGTTTTAATGACCTCTTCAGAAAAACCCTTAGCCCTCAAGATGGTAGCTTCAAGAGCCACGCAGTCAAAGTCAGCCGGGCTAGGTCCTGGTAGACACAGGGGCCCTGAACGAGGAGTTACGGGCGTTGTGGAAGTAGAATTGGACGATCTGACGACAGGCCCTGCAGGTCTGAGAACCAGTGCCGTCTGGGCCACGCTGGAGCTATGAGAAGCAGATTTCCTTTTTCTTGCTTGAACTTCCGAATTACCCAGGGCAGGAGTGACACCGGAGGGAACACGTACGGCAGCCGAAACCTCCACGGCACAGCTAGCGCATCCACGAATGCTGCTTGAGGATCCCTTATCCTTGCTCCGAAGACCGGAACCTTTTGATTGTGTCGAGACACCATCAGATCCACATCTGGAAGACCCCACTTTTCCATGAGGAGTTGAAACACTTCTGGATGGAGGCCCCATTCGCCGGCATGCACGTCCTGACGACTGAGAAAGTCCGCTTCCCAATTCAGGACTCCCGGAATGAATAGTGCCGATATTGCCGGTAGATGGCGTTCCGCCCAACGTAGAATCCGTGAAACTTCCTTCATTGCCAAACAGCTTCGAGTGCCGCCTTGATGATTTATGTAAGCCACTGTGGTGGCGTTGTCCGACTGTACTTTAAATGCTGGGCTAGGTTCAACGCATTTAAGACCGCCCGCAATTCCAGAATGTTGATCGAGAGGAGAGATTCCTCCTTGGTCCACCAACCCTGAAGGGAGTGTTGCTCCAGCACCGCGCCCCAACCTCTTAGACTGGCATCTGTCGTCAACAGGACCCAGTTGGATATCCAGAAGGAACGGCCCCTGCACAATTGTTGGTCCTGGAGCCACCAGAGCAGCGACAGACAAGCCTCCGGAGTCAATGAGATCATGTGAGACCTGATCCGGTGAGGCAAGCCGTCCCACTTGGCTAGAATTAGCCTCTGGAGGGGGTGAGAATGGAATTGAGCATACTCCACCATGTCGAATGCTGATACCATGAGGCCCAGCAGCTGCATCGCCGAATGTATAGACACTTGCGGACGAGAAAGGAAGCAACGAATCCTGTCCTGAAGCTTCAGGACTTTCTCCTGAGACAAGAACAACCTCTGGTTGTGATTGTCCAACAGCGCTCACAGGTGCACCATGCTCTGAGCAGGGACCAGGGAGGATTTCTTCCAGTTGATGAGCCACCCGTGGGCTTGTAGAAAATGGATCGTCATATCCAGATGACGTTGGAGAAGATCTGGGGAATTTGCCGGGATTAACAAGTCGTCCAGATACGGCAGTATCCTGACCCCTTGACGGCGGCGTACCACCCTCATCACCGCCATAACTTTGGTGAAGACTCGCGGAGCCATTGTTAAACCAAAAGGTAATGCCCGAAACTGGTAATCGATGTTGCCAATAGCAAACCTCAGGTATTGTTGATGTGACACTGCTATAGGAATATGCAGGTAAGCATCCTGTATGTCCAGGTAGACCATGTAGTCCCCAGGTTCCAAGGCCAGAACTATAGAGCGAAGGGTTTCCATACGGAACTTGGAAATCTTCACAAACCTGTTCAATGCCTTGAGGTTGAGAATGGGCCGGGAGGACCCATGCAGTTTCGGGACTATAAACAGCGGAGAATAGTACCCCCGGCCTCTCTTAGCAAGAGGCACCTGTACTACGACTCCTGTATCCTGGAGGGTCTGTACCACCGAGTGTAGAGTTTTTGCCTTTGACGTCTGTCTGGCAAAATCGATGAGGGGGGCGGTTTTTGAAGGCTATGGCGTAACCTCGAGTGACGACTTCCCGTACCCAGGCATCTGAAGTGGTCTTCAACCATTCCTGGGTATACCCTCCCCAGGGGGAGGCCCGCCCCGTCATGCGACAGGCTTATCGGTCTTGGCAGCTGGCTGACGGGCAACCCAGGCTCTTTTGGGCTTCGGCTTACCAGGTTTGGAAGTGCGGGCCTGCTTATAGTACGCCTGACCTTTTGCTTTACCTGAAGGACAAAAGGGGCATACCTTTAGCCTTCGACATAGAAGGAGCGGTATTAGGCAGACAGGCGGTTTTGGCAGTAGCCAAGTGAGCCACTATCTTATTTAAGTCCTCCCCAAACAGAATATCTCCCTTGAAAGGGAGTACCTCCAGGGTTTTTCTAGAGTCAAGATCCACAGACCAGGATCTCAGCCACAATATCTGGCGAGCCAGGACTGACGTTGTAGAGGCCTTGGCTGCTAGGATACCGGCATCAGAAGCCGCCTCTTTAATATAGCGAGAAGCTGTGACAATATAAGACAAGCATTGTCTAGCATGGTCAGAGGAGATTTCAGCTTCTAACTCCAAGGCCCATGCTTCAATAGCCTCTGCAGCCCATGTAGGGGGTGTAAATCGCTTTCAGACAACCCTACACATGTTTATCCGTAGGCTCTTTTAGAGACGTGACGGTAGTGACAGGTAGAGCTGAGGAAACCACCATCCTAGCCACATGTGAGTCCACTGGAGGAGGCGTTTCCCAATTCTTAGACAGCTCTGGCGCGAGGGGATAGCGAGCCAGCATCTTCTTTTGAGGCACAAACTTCGTACCCGGGTTTTCCCAGGGTTCCTGACGTATATCCACTAGGTGATCAGAGTGAGGTAAAACTTGTTTAACCACCTTCTGACGCTTGAACCTATCTTGTTTCTTAGGAGGGACGGATGGCTCGGAATCATCCGTAATCTGCAGAATTAACTTAATAGCCTCCAAAAGATCAGGAACATCCACATGTAAAATACCCTCCCCATCAGCCGTATCTGAGTCAGAACCTGTGGGGTCAGTGTAAGTGCCGTCCTCATCAGACGAGGTGTCAGTGACAGCAGTGGATTGTGAGGAGACAAGTGCTCGCTTAGAGTACCTCTTGAACTTAGGCGAGCATTGGTCAGACTTTTTAGTAGTCAAGGACTGGTACAACTTCTTTAATTGAGCAGATAAATTGTCCGCCCACGGCGGGTTAGCTGCAGGGACCACATACGGTTGTACCGGCATTGGGGGTCCCATAGGGGGTTTTAGTTTATGAACTAGCGTATGCAGAAGCGTGGAAAAAGCGGCCCACGGTGGGTCAGTATGTGCCTCCGTTGCCACAGTCCCACTGGGGGGTAAGGAGCCCCCAGAACCAGAACCCACAGCTGCTATATTCTCCTCATATGTGCCTGTGGTTTCAGCAACAGCAGCAGTGTGTTCTGCCCCAGAACCGTTACTCTCAGAAGCAGACATGATATAACTTGCAGTATGAGGTAACACAGTACAATTATCAGCAGCACTATATCCCTAAACCTAAACCCCTGCGCAGTGTAGTCAGCACTAGCAGAGATAAAGGAGAGATATGGTGACTAAATCACAGAGAAAAATACGTAATACAGTATATCTTTGTGAAAATCCTATATTAGATATAGTGATGAGCGGGTTCGGTACCTCGGAATCCGAACCCCCACCGAACTTCACCCATTTTACACTGTTCTGTGAGGAGGGGGATGTACACAGTGAAAGGGGTGAGGAATCGGACGATGAGGAGGAGGTGGACATCTTGCCTCTGTAGAGCCAGTTTGTGCAAGGAGAGATTGATTGCTTCTTTTTTGGTGGTGGCCGAAACCAACCAGTCATTTCAGTCAAAGTCGTGTGGCAGACCCTGTTGCTGAAATGATGGGTTTGTTAAAGTATGCATGTCCTGTTTATACAACATAAGGGTGGGTGGGAGGGCCCAAGGACAATTTCATCTTGCACCTCTTTTTTCTTTCATTTTTCTTTGCATTATGTGCTGTTTGGGACTATTTTTTTAAGTGCCATCCTGTCTGACACTGCAGTGCCACTCCTAGATGGGCCAGGTGTTTGTGTCGGCCACTTGGGTCGCTTAGCTTAGCCATCCAGCGACCTTGGTAGACCTATTTTTTTCTTTGCATCATGTGCTGTTTGGGGACTATTTTTTGAAGTGCCATCCTGTCTGACACTGCAGTGCCACTCCTAGATGGGCCAGGTGTTTGTGTCGGCCACTTGGGTCGCTTAGCTTAGCCATCAGCGACCTTGGTGCACCTCTTTTTTTCTTTGCATCATGTGCTGTTTGGGGATTATTTTTTGAAGTGCCATCCTGTCTGACACTGCAGTGCCACTCCTAGATGGGCCAGGTGTTTGTGTTGGCCACTTGGGTCGCTTAGCTTAGCCATCCAGCGACCTTGGTGCACCTCTTTTTTTCTTTGCATCATGTGCTGTTTGGGGACTATTTTTTGAAGTGCCATCCTGTCTGACACTGCAGTGCCACTCCTAGATGGGCCAGGTGTTTGTGTCGGCCACTTGGGTCGCTTAGCTTAGCCATCCAGCGACCTTGGTGCACCTCTTTTTTTCTTTGCATCATGTGCTGTTTGGGGACTATTTTTTGAAGTGCCATCCTGTCTGACACTGCAGTGCCACTCCTAGATGGGCCAGGTGTTTGTGTCGGCCACTTGGGTCGCTTAGCTTAGCCATCCAGCGACCTTGGTGTGCCTCTTTTTTTCTTTGCATCATCTGCTGTTTGGGGACTATTTTTTGAAGTGCCATCCTGTCTGACACTGCAATGCCACTCCTAGATGGGCCAGGTGTTTGTGTCGGCCACTTGGGTCGCTTAGCTTAGTCATCCAATGACCTCGGTGCAAATTTTAGGACTAAAAATAATATTGTGAGGTTTGAGGTGTTCAGAATAGACTGGAAATGAGTGGAAATGAAGGTTATTGAGGTTAATAATACTATGGGATCAAAATGACCCCAAATTCTATGATTTAAATCCAAAACACACCCGAATCCGACAAAAAAATTTCAGGGAGGTTTTGCCAAAACGCGTCCGAATCCAAAACACGGCCGCGGAACCGAATCCAAAACCAAAACACAAAACCAAAAAAATGTCCGGTGCACATCACTAATTAGATAACACCTGACGCACCAAGCCCCCTTAGGTTATGGAATATAGGGATAGCAAGTTGAGTAAAAGACATGAAATGGACACCACTCAGCTATCAAATGCACACACTGAAAGTCACAGTTTGTACAATGCAGAGGTTATTACTGACAATAATACTGCACTGGACTAGCTTATATTGCTAAATAGTCAATAGATATAACACTACACGGTAAGAACTGGATGTATATCACAGGGTAATTGTACTATAAAACTCTGACTAAATGCACTCTTTCTTAACTATCACTGTCTAAAAAGGCAGGTAGTATACTTAAGTGTCATGTAAAGGCACAGCGCTGACAACCAGGCGGCTTTACATAGGAGGATTTGCCCAAGCAGTCCCAGGAACAGTGAACTGAGGAATAATGGTGCCGCAGACACTGACAGGTAGTGAGGAAAAGACAGAAATGCAGCTCCAGGGTGGGAACACTTGCTGGAAATGGCGCCCTGGGGCTGCTGGAGGGGCTTCAGGTCTAAGCCTTATCCCCTCTGCTGGCAAAACCACCGGGCACTGTGGGTGATATAAAAACCAGTTTAGAGGGAAAACCTGACCTGCGCCCATGCCCTGGTTATCTAGTGGGATCACCTGTACTGCCACAGTGTCCACCGCCAGCGCGCACGGACCGCCTCCCACTGACCCCGCCGGATCGCGATAAAGACCGGGTCCCACAAGCGGGACCCACTTACCACCTCCCGAAGTGCGACCACGCGATCCTGGAGAGCCCCAGCCGTGTGTGTCTAACGTGAAGAAAACCGGAGCCTCCGCTGTAGGTCCCGGCAACCAGGGCTCGGGAGTGTACAGCGCCGCTGGGGAGAGCTGGAGCTGCAGCGGTGAATGTCACAAGACATTTATCACCGCTGCTGCCCTTGAAGTCTTCACTTTTTACTTCATAAAAAGCTTTTCTTAGGGCTGCCTGGAGCAGCCCCTCTGTTAAGTGCCTGCTTACTGCAGCACCAACTGACAAACTGAGCTCCTGTGCTGGGAGGCGGGGTGATATAGGAGGCGGCGCTGTGCATTCTGGGAACAGTCAAAGCTTTGAGCCTGTTGGTGCTTCGGATCAAGATCCTACTCTACACCCCATTGTCCAATCCTTGTGGAGCCCAGTGTACCCCGCAGCAGAAAGATGCTGTTTCCAATGACAGGAAATGTATGAGTATGTCCTCATAACTCGTTAATTTTGAATATGCTACTAAAACAATACAGTCTACATCTTGGGGGGAAAAAAAATTTGCATAGTAGAATATAAAATTAATAGAAAAAAAAGCTAAAGTAAAAAAAAAAAAATTCTATCCCCTTTTGTATTAAAGGGATTAGTGCTGGAGACTGGAGAGCTGCATATTTACCTGTCTGGTAAACTGTGCAGGGGTTAATTCTTTTATTCCAACAGCAGTGAGCCATTGCTCTTGGCCCTCACCAGCAGCGACATGCCTTCAGTCTGTCCATGTATCTGTAGTACATATGGCTGCTGGCCCGGTTGTCCCACTGCCAGCCCTCATTTAGCGTGTAGACTTTCACCCATCTCTGGGTGTCAGTCATCGTGGCTCTGGGCCCGTCCCCATCTCTCCTCTCATCTGTTCCCCAATCAGAAGTGCCTGGTTCCCAGCTGGCTGAGCTGGCTCTCCTTACACTTGTGCCCAGTGACGTGTGGTGGGGTGAGGCAGGGCCTTTACTGTCATACTAACGTTTGTGCCAGAGTCTTGACTGTATAACATATATAAAAAATACAAAGAATATGTTTGAAAAATATTCTTTGCATTATTCTAAACATTTTTATAGCCAAATCTATGAAGTAAATAGTCTGTGATAGGTGAGGCAGTGCCCCCCGTGCCTACCTTATCCACACATCTCTAATCAAAACTCTCACAAAATTTCCAGGAGTTTACACTGCTGTACATGTGTATAATGCCCATATGTACACTTTCGGTCATATATTGTGTGTAAATGCGGCTCTGGTGCTAGCCAGTGCCTCCTGAGCCATTTAGCTCACCGCACGTCCCTGAGTCGTGCCCCCCCCCCCCCCCCCCCGGGCTTTACTGACACCTGTAACTGCTTCTTCCATTCTCAGACCAGACTGAAGACCCAATCACCAATCATCCTGACAGAAATCAGCCAGTCACCACGGGAATTATCCCTGAGAGGGTAACGGTCCGCAGCGCAGTGGGTGTGGTGGGCCGAGCCCTGTGGTCTCCTGTACGTACTGCATCCTGGTCTCTCCCCTGCTTTAGAGCCCAGAGTATCTCTACTGTGAGGCAAGTGATGTACACTACAGTACAGACTGCCTGCCAGAGCTGCTCCACTGCCTGCCGTACTATATATTGACAGGCAGCAGTGGAGCAGGTGCAACATCAGAAAGCACGTACTTTGTATCATCACTGAGTCCACTGACTTTTACTACATGCTGCACGGACTTGCGATAGGAAGTACTAGCTGCTGCAGGTCTGGACCCCCCACTGATGCGATACTAGGCTGATGCGATGCTATGTAGGGAACAGGCAGTGGCAGATCACACTGACTGTGGATCTGCCCTCCCTCTCCTCAGCTGGTGCACCGCTATGGAGAGAGCTAACATAGCGGTCTGCCCCCCTCTGGCAGGTGCCGCTGCCCCTCTCCTCGGCTTGTGCAATTGCTTCAGAGAGAGCAGTGACAAACAGTACTCGCTGCTCCCCCATCTTCCCCCTCGGCCAGCGATGATGCTCCTGACAGAGCAGCACTAACTTTTGACAGAGAGAACTTTGCACGGGTGGCACTGCCAGGTGGCGCCCCTCCTCAGCCAGTGCCCCTGGTGAGTGCCATCCTGCCCAAGGGTTAGATACGCCTCTGGAGCCAAGGTATCAAAAAAAATTACTTTATCGGCAGTGTTTCCGTTTAAAAAATTATTTAGGCAAAATTTTCCAAAAAAGGTGGAAAAGGTGTAATACAGTGTTTTATTTATACGTTTTGCGTATTCTCTGGATTTATTTTCCACCAGATCAATATTTATGTGGAATGCAGTATAAATATCATAGTGGTTTAAGTACTGCTAGTTTTCATTTATCATAGAATTATCATGATGTAAGTTATAAACATTAGAAATTGCAATACACTCTGATCAGAAATGTATTACCAAATTATCCACAGTGATCGATGATAATGTCTGTATTAAATTATTAATTAGCTGACATATAATTAGCTGATAAAAATGTTGTGCTGTCCCAACAAATAGCTGATCCAAAGGGTTGGGTTCAAAGGGGGTCATTCCGAGTTGATCGCTTGCTAGCAACTTTTTGCAGCGCTGCGATCAGATAGTCGCCGCCTATGGGGGAGTGTATTTTAGCTTTGCAAACGTGTGAATGCTTTTGCAGCCGACGGCACAAAATAGTTTTTTGCAGTTTCTGAGTAGCTCTGGACTTACTCAGCCGCTGCGATCACTTCAGTCTTTTTGGTCCCGGAATTGACGTCAGACACCCGCCCTGCAAACGCTTGGACACGCCTGCATTTTTCCAAACACTCCCAGAAAACGTCAGTTGACACCCAAAAATGCCCTCTTTCTGTCAATCGCCTTGTGATCGGCTGTGCGAATGGTTTCTTAATTAAATCCATCGTCCAGCACCGATCCTCTTTGTACCCATATGATGCGCCTGCGCATTGCTGTGCATACGTATGCGCAGTTTTGCAGAGATTTAACCTGGTAGCAAAAAGTTGCTAGCGAGAGATCAACTCAGAATGACCCCCAAAATGCCAGGGTTTGGGATGGCGATAGTCAGAATACTCTCGGCAGCATACCAACAGTGAGAATCCTGACAGGAGTAAGGTGAGTATACTTACCTCCCCCCCATGATCCCTAACCCCATGATCCCACAGCCTAAACCTAACCCTACCCCAGCCTAACCCCCCTAACCCTTCCCACAGCCTAAACCTAACCCTAACCTTCCCCCTGCAGCCTAAACCTAACTGCCCCCATAGTGGGAGTGGCTATGATAGTATGTTAAGGGGTGCTATCGCCCCAATTGCCTCTCCCTAAATCCATCACTGCTGTCTACACCATCTGTGTTACCCCTGTCTGTCTTTCCCTCCTCTTTAGAATTTAAGCTCTATTGGGCAGGGTCCGCTACTCTTATGTGCTTTTCCTTCTATTACTGAGACTATCTTCTACTTCATACTCCCTACAACAGCACCTAAATCTCGGTTTCTGACACCTTGAAGCTTATTTTAGTGTCATGTGCGCTGATTTAGCAATGTTTATATACCATTTGTTTGTCATACATTGTTTAGTACTGTAAGTCGCTGTTTTCTTGTTTTGCTAATGTCTTTATGTACTTTGAAAGGTGCTGCGAAACGCTTGTGGTGCCATATAAATAAAGAATAATCATCATCATCATCATGAATATTAGCAACAAAACATGTACTGCTGGCAACATGTAAACCAGGAGCTGGTGCTGCAGCTATCTGGCTTACTCTACCCTTGTGCTAAATAAAAGATCTAATGGGGGTTGGGGACAGATGGCTATTCCTTCTGTCCATCTACATCCGCAATCATTTTGTATTAGGAACAGAATAAGATAAAAAAGTATAAATTGATAAACAAAGAGAGCAGTTTTCATGTTTCCAAAAACTTACATTGCTGATAGGAATGCCAAAAAGTTTTTCAAAATGAATCACTGGGTTTCTTATCTCTTTTAACTATTCGCTTTACCATAACATTTTGTGCAATATACATTTATATGCATAGTACAATATGCTATAAAGCTATATAGAGATTTAGAAACACCAAACAAGCATGTTTTCCTAAGACAACATTTCATTACAATAGTAATTTAACTCTGAAAATGTTTTCTTGCGTATTATTGATCCGTAGGGGGGGGGGGGATCACTTTTGAAAAAAGTAAACAGTCTTGATGATAATAAAAAATGATAAAAACTCAACATCTATGGCTTTCTTTCCATTAAAATTTGATAGTAGTCTGGCAATAAAATGATTCACAATCAGAAGAATGGCTATATTATGTTGTGTTTTGTGTTGGATGTGGTTTCACTGCTGTACACCCTGTAAGAGTTATATCTTTGTACAGTATAGGAAGCATTAATTCTTGATTTTCTTAATATCTTATTGATTTTTTTTACCCACAGAGGCCAGGGGTTAAAATACTCCATAAAAATGTCCATGCAATTTATTGCCACTACTTAAAAACATTACAGTAGCCTTACAGCTATTTCTTTCTTTTCCCATTGTCCTCTTATTTAAGGTTGCAGTCTAGGATGACAAATTTAGTTTTGATATGAACTTTAAGTGAACTTGATTAAGCCATAGTGAAACAACAAATAAATAGTCAAATGTCCATGGAAGCTATTATTTCAGCTTGTAGGCATGAGGAGCTATTACAAGAAGAATAGGACAAGACACTAAATAGATAATATTGGTTTACACATCTTGGCACTCGCTACAGAAAATAGATACTTTGAGAAAAAGCCTCATTACATTACAGAAATCCAGGGTTACAGATGTTGCTACAACACTGACTGCTACTTAAGGATGTAAGTAAAATATAACAGAAAGATGGCTAGACAAAGTACAGCTGTTACCTGTAAAATATGTCCTTAAAACTTTTGTTGATACACAAAGTACTAACTGAAGGACTGTATACAAGTATAATGTAAGATTTACAAAAGAAAAAACTTTTTGAGCTTAGAACAAATAAATTGATGCTTTTGAGAAATTGAAAGAAGCTATTTGTTATCGCAAATCCTGATTACACCAAAGTCATATCATTCTTGTGTTACAATGATGGTTCACAATGATATACAGAAACAGTATCCGGTCTTTAGGTCAATATAGTCAAAAGGTCAACATGGTCAAAAAGCTGACATGACAGTGGTCAACACCTCATATGGTTGACGTGAGGTTTTTTTTAATATAATTTTTTACAACTTTTTCATACTTTACCATCCACATGGACCATGATTTGGAACAGTAATCTGTGGTAAGTGCAGCGAAAGCAGAGCGAGGCACCTAGCCCGCAGCATGGTGAGAGAAGCGAGCCATACCAAGGGATGCAGTGCACTAATTGGGGTTCTCAGTGGTTGGATGGAGTAAACGACACCAAAAAACATAAAAAACTACTTTTTCCTGTGTTGACCTTTTCCGTGTTGTCCTTTTGGGGTTGATCTTTTCACTGGCAACCTAATGGTCCACACCCTACAGAAACCTGTTTACTTAGATCAGTGTTTTCCTTGAGACAGGCTAGGTTCATACATATGGGCCCTCATTCTGTGTTGATCGTTCGCTAGCTGCTTTTAGCAGAATTGCACACGCTAGGCCGCCGCCCTCTGAGAGTGTATCTTAGCTTAGCAGAATAGCGAATGAAAGATTAGCAGAACTGCTACTAAATAATTTGCTGCAGTTTCTGAGTAGCTCCAGACCTACTCCTAGACTGCGATCACCTCAGTCCGTTTAGTTCCTGGTTTGACGTCACAAACACGCCCTGCGTTCGTCCAGCCACTCCCCCGTTTCTCCAGCCACTTCTGCATTTTTACCTGGCACGCCTGCGTTTTTTAGCACACTCCCTGAAAATGGCCAGTTTCCGCCCAGAAACACCCACTTCCTGTCAATCACACTACGATCACTCGAGCGATGAAAAAACGTCGCTCAAGCTTGTGTAAATCTACAAATCTACAAAGTTTTGTGTGAAAGTACTTAGCGCATTCGCATTTTTGCCGTTTTTTTACTTAATCACTGCACTGCGAAAAATCGGCAGTGAGCGATCAACTCAGAATGACCACCATAGTCTCCTCCAACACTTCGCACTATAGAAACAGCTTGGTCCGGTCCTTGAACTCCTTTTGCTATAACAACAAAGGACATCATGAAAAAACTCCAAAAAACTCAAGAAGTTATGTAAAGGTCTATATTTTACCCCTTTCATCAGGACAGCAAGAATAAACAAGCATCTACATACCTTATAATGATTCCACCCAAGTGCTCAGATGTCCAGGACGCAATCTCTGATGGTGTTGCGATGATGTCTCTGAGTGCGCCAAGCGGTAGATCACATGCCAGACTCCCAGGTGCGCATCTCCATCAGCGTGCCCATCACAATGACTACAAAATAACAAACATGTGAAAACATTGTATATAATGCAGCATTGTTTCTATGTGTATTACCTAACCAGCGGCTCATATAAAAAATCTGCTGGTGAATGATTATCTCAAAAGAAATTATCTCAAAAAAAGTAATAACATAATCATATGTAAACATATGTAAAATGTGATATACTGTGTAACTACAGGAAGAGACCGATTTAACAAATGGACTGCATACTATAGAAATATATGATGCTTGTCTAAGTAATAATTGTCAGTTAACTCAAGATTAGACCAGGTGAAGAACGATGAGCTGTAAAAAAATACTATAGGAAATGGTCTCATTTAGACCATAGGGTTGCACAGTCTGTAAAGTATAGATCCATTTTTTCTCTTTCTGAAGAAGGGCTTTATTTCAATCTCCTCCTCTAATAATTTGGTTGCACCCAATTGATAATCTTGTAATGCAAAGATGCCAAAGGGTGTTTCAGTTCTCTGAAATGGCGAGCAACCAGTTGTTCATCGGATTTATCTTCGTCAGCCAATACTAATACTCGAACGGTGCAAGGCCATATGTTCCTTGAAAGTTCTGGAAGTCTCACGACATATAATAAACCACATGGACAACATATGTAATAAACTACAAAGCGCTAGAACAGGTAAGTGGATAGATATATTTTCTTTTGGTTGGGCTGGAATAGGAATGACCCGCAGCCTTTGGACAAGCAGGAGCTTGCACTGTTTATGCATACCACACACTCAGTGACAGACAGTGATCTTACCCTGAAGAAGTTCCATGCAAGGGATGAAACGCGTAGGGTATTGGCGTTCTGATCCATTCGTTATTACTGGAATCCTCCACCATCGAGCTCACACCTGATGGTTTGTGGAACTTATGCCATCTGTTCCTGTTTGACATTGGTTCTCAGTAACACCATTTTATGATGTAATAAGCATTTTTAAATATTTTACTTTGAATATTGTTAATAAAATCAAGTCAGATATTTGACTATAGACCTTTTGTACCATGTCTTCTCTGGTGAAAGGATATGTTTCATGTTGTTTAATTCACCTGATTTAGATAATATTGGTAGCTCAAGTATTTATGAATAAAACTACATCACCAGACCCCCTCCATGATAAAAGGATCCCACCTTCCCATCTTTCAAGATATAGCACCCACCACATAAAAAACCATGGAAAGACCTCTTATCAGTGACTAATGTCCTTCAAAATCACAAGATCAGATGTAGATTGCTTTCTCATTTCTCATAATGGAACAACCTATTCTATCGAGTCTCCAGACGGGATGCCGCTGTCGCTATACTGACAGCTGGCATCCGGTGTGCCGGTATATCGTACGGGACCAATTTATTGTAGTGTCATATTCTCTGTAGTTAGATGCAGCATAACACAGTACTGTAGCTCCAGTTAGCCCATGAGAGTCACTGTCACACTTTAGCATCAGTTAATAACAAAGAAAGAAAAATAGCACGTGAAGACATTAAGGGTAGCAGGGGTTATACAATGTCATATTTCATTAGCAGAAAACAATGATTTGATAGCAGCTATTAAAATATCATACCAATTGTTTTGCATTACAGTTTCACTATAACATTTATTTTCGTAATGGAAACTTACAGTAAAAAAAAAATAGAAAACAGTTTTAAGTTAACTTACCTTTAAGTGCCTACTTGCATACAAATTAGTGAGCCAGACAAGTGTGCTGTTTAAAGTGTCTATTACATTGTCACTCAAGCATACATTTCCTTAAATAACCCTTAACCTTAAAGTAATAAAAATGCATTTTTTAAACCAATTATGACAGTTAAATGTATATTAATACATTGCTAGTAAATGTATTAAAATAATTAGGGTTATGAATAACAATGTGCTACTTTATTGTGTTTTTTTTCCATTGCTTTAACAATGTGTTAATTGTTAGAGGATGCATTCCCCGAACATCAGACCAAAGACTTTGAGTTAGAAAGCCTCCATTATCCACTACATAGGGCCTCACTCACATATAGGGGAATAGGGAACTTTAACCACACCATGGACTCTTCATTCTAGAGCTCAACACAACTGTGAGCAGAGGATTGCCCAGATAATAGACAACAGAAAGAGTATGAAGAACAGAAAATATGTCGTAGTACAAAGAATGGGGAGGACAGCACTGCTCAGAAGCCATCCTATATTATATCACAAAAATGTGTGACATATCAGAGGTCCACAAGTATGAGAGCATATTGTATCTCCTAAGCATCTGATTTTGTCAGAATAGTCCCACTTTTCAATCATTGTTCAAATTTGTTCTACTGTGCAACCCACAGGCCGCATCCAATATTATAGAGATAATCTGGGGCCAGCCAGGCAGTTTTGTAAGTGCCCCCAATATGATGCATCATGGGGGCATGATGCAAGACCATGCCATCTTTTTGCAGTTAGAGCATGTGGGCCAGTTACTGGATGGGTTTTACTACTTTAAAATCGTGATGTAATGCTTAGTTCAAAAGTAGAGCAATGTGTTAATTTAAAAAAATTTGTTAAATTGAATAAAAGGCCCACCGACTATTTCCATATGCTAACCGAGTCACATGCACATGTGTTTGAGTGGCACAAAAGATTTAGTAATGGTCACGAGTATGTCAAAGATGATTAACTTCTGGCAGGCCTTGCACATGAAAAAAAAAACTAAAACAAAACTGTTGATGATAGCAGAAGTGGTAACCACTGACAAAGATACCGTTTTGCAAAGATTAAGTTTTGCATCAAGATCTTAATGTAACACCAGTTTGCGCTAAGATGGTTTTGAGGCTTCTCACTGCTTTACAGAAAGAAAATCAAATGCAAATTTGCACAGGCATTTTGGAACAAATTCAAGTGAATTCACATTTTTTAGATAAAGTTATTACTTGTGATGAAACATGGATCTTCCAGTACAACCTGAGACAAAATGCCAGTCCATGCAATGGAAAACATCATCACCAAGGATACAGAAATCACGTCAAAGCAAATACAAATTCAGAGCCATGTTAATTGTTTTCTTGGATATTAAGGGTGTTATTTTGGAAGACTGGGTACTAGAAGGTGCAAGAGTGAATCAACATTACTACAAAAATGTTCTACAAAAGAAGAAAAAGCCCAGTGTTGTTAAAAATATTGTTTCATCCTCCATCAGGACAACATACAAGCCCACACAGCTCTCTCTGTGAATCAGTTTTTGGTTATTTATTTTCCATAAAGACATATCTGTACTCAAGGGAACCTGTTTTGCATCATTTACTGAGGTAAAGAAGAAAATGATGGAGCTGTTTTTACAGCTGACATACAATAAGCTACAGCACGTCTTTGACCAATGGAAAAAAAGAATGCAGCATTGTGTGGATTCAGAAGTGGGGTACATAGAAGGGGAACAGAGTAAAAATGTTTTAATATAATTAAACATACTGTTAATTGTAGCATCAGTCTCCTTATTTAATAATCATACCTTGCATGTACTGCTTGATGGAACCAACTACTGTATAGCCTTACTAGAAAGTACAGTAAGTAGCTACAAAGACTTTGCCTATAATGATAAATAATAAGTCAATTGAATGCAAATGAATTGGAACAAAAAAGCATCATTTGCATACCAAGCTTGCCAGCCACATTTGTATGTGTACTTGAAGTAAAAAAAAAATGTTGCTTAGCCCATGGATGTCCATCAGTGCCACCACGACTTGCCAATGAAGCTAATGCAGATTCATACGCAATTATGACACTTCTACTTTACAAATGAAGAAGTGGGACCTCTATAGGGAGAGCCATTCTCACATAAACAAAGTTCAGTGAAGTTGTATTCACTCAAATCTCCTGTAAGTAGACATATATTTTGTTCCTGCTGCAGTGCAGAGAGGTGCAAGTACAGGATGGTGAATGTTCAGAAAATATCCACATGCTGCCTTTGCAAAGACATTACAGTTTATATATTTTCTGTGAGGGAAATGGTTTTGGAGTGCGAATGTTTCTTTGAATAAATTTACTACAATTTTGTTTCCAAATCTGCATTGGCCCCAATGTGTAAAAAGGAAGTAGAGATGAATTTGTTGATGTGTGGAGAATGCAGCCAGGAACCTGCAATTCTTCAACTGAGTTCCTGAGATAGCTATAATAGTTTAAGAGGTTGTCTCTGTGCTTCTCCAACCTTGATAGATGAAGACTCAGGCCCAGATAAAGGGCAGATCCATATTCAAATGTGTACCAAAAAATAAAATAAACAGGCCTAGTGTACACTGTGGTTAAGACAAAATTCTTATAAAATGTGCTGTTGCATTCTCCAATTCTTGGTGAGTTTACTGTTACCTGATGCTTGGGCAATAATGTTTTGGTATCTTGTTCTATAGTCTTTAATGGGTCTCAGGTGCTCAGCGAAGGATTACATAGAATAATAGACACTGGGGGACATGTACTAAGCAGTGATAAAAGTGGAGAAGTGAGCCAGTGGAGAAGTTGCCCATAATAACCAATCAGCTGCTCGGTATACTTTTATAGTATGCAAATTACAAATGTTACGTCAATGCTGATTGGTTGCCATGGGCAACTCTTCTACTGGCTCACTTCTCCACTTTTATCACTGCTTAGTACATGTTACCCACTGTGTATTATACAAGGGTGGCAGCTCCAAATTTTTGTCGATGAATGGTACTTACAAGTACATTCTATGTTTTTCACATGATCATTGAACAGTTTGGTGTGGTATAGGAAATCTGTCGTGTTTAGTTTGACAGTTAATAGGTTGACATAAAATGGTCAACATGCATTAAGTTGACAGGTTCAAAAGGTCAACAGATAAAAAGTCAACATGTACAAAAGCTTGATAGGGTCAAAATTTCAACTTGACAATGATCAACACACAAATGGTCGACACAAGTTTTTCCATTTTTTGGGTTAAATAATGTATGTTTGGTAATATTTGTGACAGAAGGGGATTTTTAGTTCTGCACTAGGGCTAGTTTGTGAACTTTGCTCCAACTGGAATACTTCATCCTTCTACCGACAATTGGTAGGATAGGCTGCACTGAGCAGTGTAGCAAGCAGTCAGTGGTGCTCCCAGAGCCAGTGGGTATTAGAATACTGTAGGTGGAGAGAAAAAGACTCTTTGTTGGGGAACTCAACTGTGTACTATAAAACTTAACTTTTAATAATTGTTTTGTTAAAATCTGTTCTTATACAGAGTGGCAAAAAAGCTTTTTATTTTTTTCGTTCTTTCTGTGATACCTACCAACTGGTATGGTATATGTTCACAAGCGTGGCTTTAAACTATACTAATCTATACTCTATACTAACCTATACTTAGTCTCATAATTTTACCTTTGGCTATTTGAAGCCACGCTGGTGAACTTATACATTATCAGTTGGTAGGTATTACAGAAAGAATGAAAAAAACGTTCAAAAAGCTTTTTTGCCATTCTGTATAAGAACAGATTTTAACATAACAATTATTAAAAGTTAAGTTTTATTGTACACATAAGAATACCCCAACAAAGAGTGTTTCTTTTTCGCGCCATGTATGTTTGGTAATATGTAACCAACATCAGTAAAAATTGAATACCCTTGGAGGCTCGCTTTGTTCGACATGCTTGTAAGTGGTTTGTAGGTGAATTGTCCACGTGGATGTTGGGAAAACGTTAAAAAAAATATGTGTCAACCATTTTTGTGCTGACCATTGTTATGTCGACCTTTTGAACCTGTAAATCTTTTGTACCTGTCGACTTTAAGCACTGTCGATCTTTCAGTTGTTGCCCTTTTGTACCTTTCTACTTAATACTTGTCAACCATAAGGTGTCGACCTATTGCCTGTCGACCTAGACACTGTCTATCTACAGATGGAGCCACGCTAATCCTGGCTCTGTCTAAGCCTGGGTGCGCCCATTGCAGTGTCTGGGCCACGCGTATGTCCGTGACACGCACACAACCCATTCACTACAATGGGAGAGTCATTGTGCACTCCCATAGCGGGGCTAGGAACCGGATCGCCTAGTCCCACCAGAAAGGCATGTTTGCGATGGAGCCACACTAGATGAGTATGGCTCCATCTGTATCATCTGGATACTGGCAGTGCCGTATTTTTCACTAGGCACATGAGGCACATGCCTATGGGTGGCACCTGTTGGGGGCGGCAAGGCAGTCCCCTCCTTGCATAGGAACAGTGGCACTGCAGTACCCATCTCCCCGTATCAGAGCAGCACAGTAGTCCCCACTGCTGCCCCTCAACAGAGGAGCGTCACGGCAGTCCCCATCCCCCCCGCATCAGGGCAGAAGCGCGGCATAGCATTCCCCCCTCCCCCGCATCAGAGCAGCGGCGGAAAAACAAGCGGGTCTGGGGGAAGTGCAGTGAGTATTTAAGCCCTGTAAACAGGGATGAGGGCAGCTGATTTCATTGTGCTGTTTCGGGAGGGGAGGCGGCCAATATTATTGTGCAAATGGCGGCCTAACCCCTAAATCCAGCACTGGTTACCAGACAGCTATTTAATATCTCAGTGTCTATTAGCATTTTTGAATTTCTGGAGACAGAGGCTCTAATTCAGGATTGGATGCTATATTGATGTTTGGGCAGTTGTCCAATGTTTCTTGCATTATGCATGCATCTGAGTCACATTGCACATATGTTACGATGATTACTGTTGGGGGATGCAGAGAACTGGTATTTCAGTGGGCGTTTCTAGGTTGCAATAGGGGGTGGCTAGCTAGACGATGCCGTGTCATTGCTAGCGATTGCATCTGTAGTTACGATGGACATTCTGAGCAAACATAGGGCTGCTCTAATGATGATGTAACAGATGTACACATGGGCCAGTATTTACTAAAAATCCGAGTTTGGCCGATTTGTGTTTTTTTTTCTAAGTCCCAATCCGGGAATTCACTAAGCACCAATCTCGGCAGTGTTTGGACTATTCGTAATGGTTTGAATGACAACGTTCAGAAATACGAATGAATAGACCATAGGTCAAACGCGGCTGTTATTTCATAGAATACGGGCATTCACTATTCATTCGCATTTGGGTGTTAGTTTCTGAGTGCTCAAGTGCGGGTGTGTTTTTTTCGATTCGTTAAAAAAAGCAGCAATAAAATAGACCTGCTTTTTCCAGTCGAGTTTGGATAACCATGCACGGATCAGTGAGATCTGTGCATGGTTATCTAGGGCTGCCTGACAGACACTACAGGAGCACACAGCCAATCAGGAGAGTGCCACGACGTGGCGCTCCCTGATTGGCTGAAGGGACCCTCTTTGACACGAGTCAGGAGGGGTCCTGGCAGTCGGGGAAAGGGGTCCCATGTGTAAATATGGGGCCCCTTTCAGTGCGTGGTCGGGTTTCCGTTTTATTATTTTGCCAAGTACGTGGATTATACAAAGAACAAAAGGTACACTGGATTATGTGAGTATAATTTTTTTCACAGGTACCCCTAGGATTCTACATGGAGAAGAGGACCGAGCCTCGTGGGAACATAGGTAAGTATGTGTGTATGTTGGTGTGCATGTATGTAATAAAGTTGTACTGTCACGGTGTGTGTTTCCTGTTTTTATTGGGGTATTTTTTTAGTAGTAGGTTCCTGCGGGCCCGGTTTTCCACCGCATGCTGGTACTTGTGGTTCTCCAAGTACCAGCTTGTGGGGGAGGCTTACTGGGACTTGTAGTACTGCTACTAAAAACAATATTCACATTTTGTAAACAAGGCTATCAGCCCCCCATCCGCCGCCCTTGGATGGGGGGGACAGCCTCGGGCTTCACCCCTGACCCTTAGGTGGCTGGAGGGGGGGGACCCCTTGATTGAAGGGGTCCCCACTCCTCCAGGGTACCCCAGCCAGGGGTGACTAGTTGGGGTTTTAATGGCACGGCCACAGGGACCGATATCAAAGTGTCCCCCGGCTGTGGCATATCTCCCCAGCTAGTGGAGCCCGGTGCTGGTTTCAAAAATACGGGGGACCCCTACACTTTTTGTCCCCAGTATTTTTGGAACCAGGACCAGGCGCAGAGCCCGGTGCTGGTTGATTAAATATGGGGGAACCCCTGTCATTTTTCCCCCCATATTTTGACAACCAGGACCGGCTCAAAGAGCCAGAGGCTGGTTATGCTTAGGAGGGGGGACCCCACGCAATTTTTTCTAACTTTTTTAAGACTTTAATGAACTTTTTAAGGTACACAATGAAGCCCTGCACGGATCTCACAGATCCGGCCGGGATTCCTTGTGTTTTGTCAGGCAGTGTTTTACTCATCACTCCCGTAAAACACTGCCTGATATTACGAATCACATTGACATCGGAAAAAACGAATGTGCAAAACTCGGCAGCTTAGTGAATGACCGTATCAGGATTCAAAAAGTTGCAGTAAAATACACCCGATACCATTCGAGATCAAACACCCTTCAAAACGGCAAAAACACGAATATTAGTAAATAAACCCCATGGTGTGGTGTTTTTATGCAAAGTGATGGATTAAAGATGCAGCATTTGGTCATCTGTACAAATTCCATCAGCTGCAACATTAGTATAAATTCAGAGTTGCTCTGCATAAAAAGACACACTCATGACATTATTTGTGTCCACCTCTTAATCAATCCCATAATGTAAACTAATAATATTGTAAGAAATTGGATGGATAGATCCCCTGATAAATGGAACATTTCCTGTGATAGGAGACATACTTGCAGTATTAACAGTACGCAATTAGTAAAAACTGGAAATATTATTAATAACAAATGGTGTAATACTGGGTATGCGGTTAACATACCAGCCATCGGGATCCCGACTGTCACAATACCGACATTGGGATCCATCGTGGGTACAATACCGCCGCTGGAATACCAGCAAGGTAGGTGATTCCCCCTCTATGGGTGTCCACAACACCTATAGAGAGACAATAGAATCTGTGACGCCGTAACCTTGCCACCAAGCGCAGCTTCGTTGCGCTTGCCCTCCTGCCGGCATTCTGTTGTTATCCGGACATTCGGCATCCCATGCGGCGGGATCGCATACCAATCCCGTAATACGGTATTAAAATAATAATGTAGAAAAATGCACATATGAACAAAATAATAATAAATACATGAAACAAAATGAGAAGGAAGAAGGGGTAAATAAAAATTAGAATAAAGTCCTCTTAAAAGTGGTACACATATTGCAAACCTCTATTCATTTACATAAGTAATATGTACTAGAAGTCACATACAGTACATGATATTCAACTGTAAAAAACACATGTTATTTATTTATTTATTTATTTAAATAGTAAACATTTAGCAATCTTTACCAGCATATCAAACTTCATCTAGAAGGTGCCTCTTCTTTCAAGGAAGTTGAAATGAGTTATTAAATCTATTTTGATATTGCCGGCATAAGTGCCATTTCCAAGGATTCATCAGCCATATGGGCTTTTACTAACAGCATATTTATTTCACTTCCTAAATGGAATCCAATTTAAAGCTATTAATATTAATGCACTAAGATAATTCTGATGATGAATTAATAAAACACTTGGCCTCTCAATATGATGTTTGCTTTTCTCATTTAATGATATCCTTAACTAGGAAGTGGAAGAGATAGAGCCGAGTCCACCAGGAGCCTGAAAATTAGAAGCCACTTCATTGTTTTTAGCTTACTGCTTTAATGACAATCAATACCATTGATTTTGGGCTAGAAAAGTATTTGCAAAATCATTACCATGTGCTACATTTTCTATTTGGATTCCAAAAGCATCAGCAATGTGAAGCTTCTATAAAAGTAGTCCTGCAGTCAATAACATATGAAATGTTAAACACATTTACTTAGACCATTTAAGTTATATTCAGCATGTAAATGTGCTGGAGCAGACAACAGCTGAGCTGTTATGTATAACTGTATTTGAATATTAACATGATATTTAGTGTCTTTTATACTTAATCAACAAGGATTTGTAAAATTATGATATAACAATATGATATTATTTGAAAATAAATACTTTTCAATTTAATCTAATTTAAAAAAAAAGATACTTATAGGGAGAACGGCAAGATGGTGGCTGCATGAATGCTCTTCTCTATCTCCAGATCATCTATGCTTGCAGCCACTGTTCACTACTGCTATCATTTGAGTGGCTTTGGGCTTCTCTAGAACAGGTCCTGTTCCAGGGAGCATGGCACCACCTACCACTTTGGAATTGCAATCGTCATCACTGCAGCTTAGGCCTTTTTACCTCCTGGTCTGCAATGCTGTGCACCTCTGCTCCTAGACTGGCAATACCTGATGGACCCCTGACCTGCTTCTGTTGTACATCTAACTGGGCCTGCTCTGATTCCACAACTCCTACAATATAAACTGTCAGCTCACTGATGCTGACATCTCCCAGCCCTCCAGCCCTGTCCTGCTGTGAACAAAGCACTGGACAGGAGAAGCTATGCAATGGGGTCTTTCCACTCAAACTCCAATCTGCATTGTCCCTATCTTCTCTACCCAAACTATGTCACCAAACAATGTCTCCTACTCTTAACTCTTCTAGTTTGCGCAATGGAAGTGAAATATCTTGATGAAGGTATTTGTTCTCCTACATCTTGGTTTCAGAGGTGAAAAATTAGGTTACTTTAGTTCTGGAATAGAAATAGAGAGTTCAGCAGAGTCAAGTGGACATACTGCTACAGAGGTTTTAAGTTACTATTAGCTTTGATTTGAACTGGTATAATTTGGTTAGATCAAGGAACACGACAGTTTGTTATGTAACTTGTACAGAGATAAACTACAAAAAATAACAAAGATTACTAAGATTACTGTTGCAGTATGAAATAAGGCAGCTATTAACTACTAGTTTATATGTGAATGGAAAAATTTGTTGATTATGGCTAGTGAAAAATGTATAAACAATACATCCCCAAAAAATGCAGAAAACATATAATATTAGACAAGTAATACAACAAAAAACTAGAATGGTAGAAAATAAATAAGGAGAGAATTAGACTGTTAGATGGAGGGCACTAAGTATATACATGTGTGGGGGAGGGGTCCTGGGGTACACATCGGTAATGAGACATGTGACCCTGCGGAGACCATGCATACAAAGACAAGGTTGCAGGGGCATAATTCAAACACTTCCAATTTATTAATAATAATCATTGCAATAAAAATTTGCATTTTGAGCGAGGTTCTTCGCATAGTTATGACCATAAATAATGGCTTGCCCACTGCAACCAGGTGACCTCATTAATTGGGCAAGTTCCTAACATATTGGGGGGTACAAATCTAAGGTGCGGGATACCCCAAACCCAAGCAGTTGAGTGACCCCAGGGCAACACTAGAGTGAAAAAATATATAGTGAAAAAAGTGAAGATAGGTTAGTGAGAGAGGCTGTTGAAAAACAGCAGTGGTAAATTAGTGAGAGGTAATGAGGTGAGAAATAAAGTAGTGAGAGGTAAAGTAGTGAGAAATGAAGGTGGGAGTTACATTGAAACAACACACACACAATGGGGATGAAAGGAAATATGATAATAAGTGTTAACCTGTGTTGCTCATGAGGCCAAACAACCAAAACAAACACAGCAGTCCAGGGGGACCCACGCCTCAGAAATCCACCCTCCATCTAACAATCTAATATACATTTGAGCAGGACTCACCTTGCTCTGCATGCAGTCTAAGAAATGTCAGGAACCTAATTAAAACCAATATATAGGACAGGTGGACGTGGGTGCTACCACCAGACAGAAGGGATCTCAGACCTTCTATTGTGTATGTAAATTCACAGCATTAGGTATACAGGGGAGAGGTGAGTACAGAACCATAAATACTAAGTGCAAGGGGATGTATTGCCCATAGCAATAAATGCTATAAGCAAGAACACTAATTGTCATCTTTAGAAGGATGGGAAGACAACAAATTAGATGGTTAGATTGTAATTGCTAAGTGTTAATACAAAATGATTATAAAAAGCAGAATGATGAGAGGCCATTGCTTTATACCCTTGCTTCATACCTGTTGACCCATTATGTGTTTGGAGCATGTATTGCATTCTGGGTAACCAGACTTACAGGCTGTTCTTGCTTTACATTCTGCACTGCAGGAGCAGGTTGGTTGGGCTGCAATATTCGATTGCTGTGTAAAGTTGGGTACACATCGTTTGATTGGGTAAATGTTCCCAGTCTTTCAAGTGCTGTGTCCCCTGTGAGTCGCCTGTGACCATGTACATAGTAAAAGCTCATTGTGTACTATTTCTATGGGATCAGGAGGTCAGGCTGACAAATATTTAATAACACATAAGATGTGACCTCCTGATCCTGACCGTTGCAGGAGTGGATTAAGACATTTATTGGCTAACAAACCTGCAACAGACCTGCATAAACACACACCTATACAATCATTGACAAGTTCACTCAGTATTGGGTTTCAGGCCATGGACTGTATAGGTGTGACAGTGTACCCAACTTAAGTCGTGGATTCAAGATACTGTGCATTAACCCTATAATTCTGTCTACTACAGTAAGTTAGTAGGTATCCACTAAGTATTCACTATTATTGTATACCATTCCCTCTTTTCTGAAATTCTATTTTGCCATCTTAACCCCTTTTTACCTTTAATCCATCTCCCAACTATCAGTTAGAGTTTTAAGATACACTGCTACATAACAAAAATAACCCCTTTTTACCTTTAATCCATCTCCCAACTATCAGTTAGAGTTTTAAGATACACTGCTACATAACAAAAATATTGAATTATATTTAGTTTATTTACTCTCTTAAATTAATACTTTTCTCCTCCTGTACTGCATATGCATATACTGTTACTAAATTATGCTATATTTCTGCACTTTATTAACTGTTTTTGCATTATATCACTCACCAACTATAACCTTATTATATTCTTTTAAAAAAATACAACTTTTTTAAATTCCTAATGTTAATGTTTTTATCTTCCTGTACTTCATACCCACAACCTTTAACTGTTTTCATCATCCTGTTTTTTATTACTTTGCTTTAGCACTTGCCAATTACAATCCTACTACATGCATTTATGTTTAACTCTCTCCTTTTTTTCTAAACACTAACCTTTACATACCCTCGCTATTGATCTTACCTATCATCTGCTTAATTTACTATTATTCTTGTTCTTATTATTTCTGTTCTCTCCCTAATCGTCTATTAACTGTCTCCTCAATCACCAAATTTAGAATTGATTTTTGACTGAATACACACCTGTACTAAACTATACCTTTACTAAAGTGTGGTCGAATCCTCCCGACATCTAGTTGAATTATCCCCTATGTGTCTTGTTCCAAATTTTCCTAACTCTGCCTTTATTTTTCCTCTATTATTATTTTTTTTGTTTTGTATTGCTGTCAAATATAATTTACTTACTGTACATTTTTTTTACATTATTCACATTTTACATATGCATTTGTCATTTTTTTCCCACTTTAGTAACCAAGTTTTTCTATCACCATTAAAACTAGCAGTTAACAACTTATGCAGCAATAAATATATTTGAATATGCCTAAATCTCCTCTTCTACTTCTGAACTAACCCCTAATTATCCAACTATAACCAAGGAGCAAGTGAACATGGTGTTCCCTACAGTGCTGTGTGGGGCTTCTGCACCCTGTGCTGCCCTCGGCATGACCGCTGATGTCATGAAGAGGACAGGGCCACTAGTGCCTGATCAGTGCAGTGCTACCCAGAGTGTCTTCAGGGTGCTCTTGGGGACTGCACAGATTGTGTGGCAGCAATGGTGCCAAATACAGCGCTCTAAGCTCTGCAATTTGCATGGCAACAACACTTGCCCTGGTTATGACCCTAATTCCATACAAAGACAACTGATGTAGTCATCACTTTTACAATTTTTAAAGCGATACATTGACCAGGTAGAAACACCTTACACCTCATTCCTTGGAAACTATCACTAGAACACACAAACCCCATACCCAGATGCGTCACAGTACACCAACACAACTAGTAACAAAAACCGCAAATCCATTGTACTTTCGTTTGACATAATTTCAAAACAAGTATAAAACTTTAATGTAAGACATAAGAACAAAACTTATTGTAAGCATAGTAAAATATGCACTAAAATACAGACTACTTAAAAAACATTTAAACTAAACATATCTGAATGCCATTTTGTATTTGTTTTAATTTATAAGTCCGACCGAAGGCTGAATATATATATGCAAGCACTGACGTCATATTAAACCACAAGGGGTTTTGATGGTGACCACTTTAAGGATCTGTTATGATTGTTTTTGTTTGATATGGCATGATTAGGGGTCAGCCAATGGTGGTCAAGTGGGGAGGAGAGTTTTGTTTGAAACTAGGCTGAGGCAGATTATCTGCCTCTTGGTTCCTGTTTTTCTGGACAGAGAAGTACTCCATTTTGGGCTCTCATAGTCACTGATAATTCTTTCCCTGTACTGTTTTCCTAATCTTTGATTTTCTTTTGCATTTCTTACTACCTTCTGTTTCATCTCCTATTCTTCACTATATATATCATCTCCATTCTTTCCCTGTTCCTCTCCCTCTCTTCCCCCCCGCCCGCTTTATGGATGCTTATACTATTGGGGGCCAGGCAGCTGCTGGCTCCCAGGCTGTTACCCGCAGCGGTCGCCAGGCGGCTCTGGTATCCGAGCCCGTGTGGCCTCGTCTGCCTACAGCCCCTGCCGCCAGTTCCTGTGAAGCGAGCAGCCTTCACCGGGTACTTCTCCCGGCTACAGCTGCTGGCTTCGGTACTGCTCCCCGCCGCGCTCGCAGGTCTGAGCCCGGCGCTACTCCCGCCGGGTCCCAGCGGGAGCGCGGTCGAGTGGTGCTCTCCCCGGCAGTGGCGCACGCAGGGGGGTTTCCGAGTACCTAGAAACCCCCCCTGATGAGCCGAGATTTCTATTTTGAGACAGAGACAGCTTTGTCTCTGTCTCTACAAAAGCCGCTACCGCGATCGCGATTGCGACCGCGGAGCTGCAGCAGCAAGCGAGAGCTGTGGAGCTCTCTGCTTACAGAATGTGCAGGGGGAGCTGCTGGCTGCGCATGCTCAGCAACAGCAGCTCCCTCCGCTCCGTCCTCACTCCGCCGTCCTTCTGCTCCCAGGCCCTGATGGATCATGTAAGTTTGCAGCCAGTGTTTATGTGTGTATTTGTATGTTTGTATGTACAGTATGCCTGTGTGTTTGTGCACTGGTGTATGTACAGTATGTATGTATGTATGTATGTATGTATGGATGTGTACTTGTGTATATGTGTGCGTTTGTTTGTCTATGTATATTTTAATGTGGTATATATGTATGTATGTATGTATGTATGTATGTATGTATGTGTGTGTGTATATATATATATATATATATATATATAAATCCAAGAAAGAATGCACTATGGAGTCATCAATAATGGCAAAGTAGCAAACGTGTATTAAAAGGTCAGGTCGAGTACTTTCGGGGTCAGCACCCCGTCCTCAGGACCACACCACTACAGTACAAACAGAGTGCCTTCTTTCTTGGATTTGAGTTTAGCCTGATGTGGCACCGGAGCAAGCTGCATATTTAGTGGAGTGCCGGCAGTATATGGTTGTATGTATATATATATATATATATATATATATATACATGTATGTATGTATGTGTGTATATATATATAAGTGGTGATCCTGCTGCACATTGTGCTCACCGTCCCTGTGCGGTGGCCGGCGGCTGTGTAGAGCGCTGTATTAGCTCACAGCCACCCGCCACCACTCGCTGCTCACCGCACGCTGCTCGCCGCCAGCCACCAGCCTCCCGCCGTCGCCAGCAGCTCACCGCTGCCAGCCTCCAGCAACAAATGAGGTAATGTTCCCCTGCTGTCAACTCTCTCCCTGTCGTCACTCTCTCCCTGTCGTCACTCTCTCTCCCTGTCATCACTGTCGTCACTCTCTCCCTGCCGTCACTCTCTCTCCCTGTCGTCACTGTCGTCACTCTCTCTCCCTGTCGTCACTCTCTCTCCCTGTCGTCACTGTCGTCACTCTCTCTCCCTGTCGTCACTGCCGTCACTCTCTCTCCCTGTCATCACTCTCTCTCCCTGTCGTCACTGTCGTCACTCTCTCTCCCTGTCGTCACTCTCTCTCCCTGTCATCACTATCGTCACTCTCTCTCCCTGTCGTCACTGTCGTCACTCTCTCTCCCTGTCGTCACTCTATCTCTGTCGTCACTCTCTGTCCCTGTCGTCACTCTCTCACCCTATCATCACTCTCTCACCCTGTCATCACTGTCGTCACTCTCTCTCTCCCTGTCGTCACTCTGGCTGTCCCTGCTGTCACAATTTCAGCTCATTCAGTGTGCTATAATGTGAATTTCGGCTCATTCAGTGTGCTACAATGTGAATTTCGGCTCATTCAGTGTGCTACAATGTGAATTTCGGCTCATTCAGTGTGCTACAATGTGAATTTCGGCTCATTCAGTGTGCTACAATGTGAGTTTCCACTCGTACCATGTGCTATAATGTGAATTTCAGCTCGTACCGTGTGCTATAAGGTGAAAGGGGCACCAATACTAGATAGTATAAGGAGTTCTACTACACTGGACACGCCCCCTTTTGGGTGACCACACCCCTTTTGGGGTGACTACGCCCCCTTTCTGGAGAGTGCGCGCCTTGGGTGCGCATAATTACGTCCTTGACTTTTGCATACCCCCACTTCAAAATTCCACTTCGACCACTGCATATATATATATATATATATATATATATATATATGTGCAATAGGGATGTAAAACAAGCGCTTAACACCTTATATGTTTACAATAAGTGAATTAATATGACATAATTTGTGCATTAACATTCATGTCGACTCCCATCAGCACTCCCAAGTGTAGGGGCTGCAGCATAGACTTTCTTATTGACTCATATTTCAATGAGTCATGGGTAGAAATGTTCAATAGGGATAAAGTCTCTGCGCCTTCAGTGCTCTGGTGTGGAATATTCCTTAAATGTGCAGCTAATATTATATATGCGTACCAGAAATATGCTCAAAATAAGCCCGTAGTGGTATCTTTAAATGGTCGTCTTCCCTTGTCCTTTTACTCTCCTTTTAAGAATGCTTCTCCCTTAGGGTACTCCTTAGCAATATATAGTACCTGCACACCCACATTGGACTTCGCGACACAACCGTAAGAAAAAGACGACGTGAGAGGCGTTTGACCACTACGGGCTTATTTTGAGCATATTTCTGGTATGCATATATAATATTAGCTGCACATTTAAGGAATATTCCAAACCAGAGCACTGAAGGCGCAGAGACTTTATCCCTATTGAACATACATATATATATATATTACACATACATGCACATATACATATACACCCACGGAAACCCCCCTCGCTAAATCCTGCGTTTGCCACTGCCCGGCGGCGGTTGGAAAGGGTGCAGATGAGGTGTCCGGGCGCTGGCGTTCGTGCACTCGCCAGGCTGCCCTTGTGGCTAATGTAAGTGCTTCGCCCGTACGGCCGCCAGGTCCAGGCAGCAGCGCAGACTACACAGGATCTCCTTGGCGGCGGCCGCTGCCGGGGGATCAGGACGCGGGCGTCCACCCTCCTGAGATCTGGCCAGTAGAGGGGGGCGGGACTTAGCTCTGTGCCGCAGTTTCACTGGCATGCAGGAGGGGGAGGCTGTGGATGCTTGCCATCGCAGGGGACAGGCAGGGCAGGCTTCTCCCTCTCCTGTGGTGCCACAGAATAGGGGGGGCAGGCGGGGGAGAGGTATTAGGGCTAATTATGATAAGCCTCCAATGCAGGGGGACAATCAGGGGGCAGCAGGCGGCCACAGCCTGGAACAGGGGGCTGATTGGTCCAGTAGGGTAGTAGGGGCTGCCGCTAGCGTCCCACTGTATAGCGAGGTGGTGAGTCATGGGGGGCATTCACAGGGTGCAGCGGCGGTTGGGACCATGGATGTGGTGTCTTCAACTGCGTTCCACCATACTGCCATTCTAGGACTGTCACTTGGGCTCCCGAGGTACATCAGTCATGGTGGATAGGGTCAAGCAGTTACCGCGGACCCAGGTTACGGGGGTCCGGGAGGGCTGCATAGGCACAGCACCTTCTTTAGCTCTGCCTCGGGTGCTGTCTCCATTGCGCAGGGCTAAGCGGGCATGGCTACAGCGTTCCCATTTAATTCCTCAGAGGTGCTCCACCCCCACGATCACGCCAGCGCTCCCTGTCACCGTCACTACCGCATCGGCGAATGCTACCCCTAACCATTCTGAAGCGTTGGAGGCGGTCCAAAAGTTGGTGTCGCTGGCGGAAGTTTTGGCCCCATTGTTGGCGGGGTTACCTTCACAGGCAACTGGCGCGGCAGCTGGGCACTCTGGTCCAGATACTACATCTTTGCAGATGGCACATGGACAGGAACAGCTAGGTACCCTTGCTGGTCAGGTGCTTGCTGCATTTGGGGTTCAGATACCCCTTTCTTCCACCCAGCTTGATACCAGGACTTCTGCTCCCACTGTCTCTTTTGATGCCTTGTTGTCCGCTCCTTTTCCGGATGTCTCCACAGGTGCTACCCCAGATGTCGTGGTGGATGCGCAAGCCGATTCGGGTCATGCGGCAGAAGATTATGCGGTTGCAGGTCCTTCAGGTGGGTCTTCTGCGCCTGCCAAGCGATCCAGCAAGTGGGCAGTATCATCGTCTTCTTCCTCTAGTTCCAGTTCGGATAGCTCAGAAGGGAAGGGCGCAAAACGGTCAAGGCGCAGCCGTCGCCGTTCTAGACATAGGGCTAGGAGGTCCCGCTCCTCCAGTGAAAGCAGTTCTGGGTCACCGGTGTTCCCGCGAGGGGAGGAAGTCCATTGCGATAATACGGCAGTGCTTCGGGGTTTGCGCCGTAGTATTCGCGATAGAATTAAAAAGGGGAAGTACGTTAATTTGTTTGCGCTGACAGCTAAGAATAAGAGAGCGCTTAGGGCAGCAAAGCGGCGGGGTGGCGTGGGCGAAGATACTTATTGTTCATATCACAGATGGCAGGCTGGGTTTTTCATATTCACTGCATGTTATATGGAGACCAGGCCTCAGGAGCACATGAATGTCATCAAGTATCTCCATTTGATACATTCCATGTTCCGCTCCGATAGTGATAATTCTTGGCGGACGAATGATGAGGAATTCCGGTGCAAGCAGTCGGGTGCCTCTGTTATTGACTTTGGGTGTAAAGATGTTGAGGTGTGGCTGGAGCTCCCACGGTCAACTTCTGCCCAGGCAGTCCCCACGCCGTGGCGTCCACATTCTCCCTTTCGAGCGGCTCCTCCATCGCCAAATCTGGGTAGGTGTTATGCCTTCAACAATTCCAGCTGTCCGGCAGGAACCCGTTAAAGATTTAGGCATGCTTGCCTCCGCTGCGGAGGTTTGCACCCCGCTAAAGACTGCCTGCACGCAAAAGCAGGGCCTGCCACCGCCCGACCATCTGCAGGGGGTGGGTCTAAGTAAGGCCACATCTCCAATACGACTCAGCAGGATGGAGCGTTGGTTGAGGATGAATCCCAACAGGGCTGAGGCTGAGTTTTTCGGTTGCCAATTTTTGTGGTGGTCCCAGTGGGGTTACCAAAAAATGTGATCTCTGCAAGGGAATTGCCACAGGTGGTGTTGGAGAGTGTGCAAAAGGAGGTCACATTGGGCTGAATGGCTGGACCTTTTCCATCACCCCAATTGGCCGACCTGGTTCTGTCTACGGTGGGTGTTGTCCCCAAGAAGGAACCAGGTAAATATCGGCTGATACAGCATTTGTCTTACCCATGGGGATCCTCGGTAAACGATGCCATTGCTGCAGAATTGTGTCGGGTGCGATATCAGTCGTTCGATCAGGCATTGGATCTGGTTAGAGCTTCTGGTCAGGGATCCTTGTTGGCCAAGATTGATGTGGAATCTGCCTTTCGCATGCTACCACTACATCCTGAGTCGTTCCGGTTCATGGGCTTTCGCTTTTCTAGCGGTTTCTACGTTGACAAGTGCTTGCCCATGGGCTGTTCTATTTCGTGTGCCTTTTTCGAACGTTTTAGCACTTTTCTACACTGGTGCGTGATGGCTGGCACCGGTGAACGCGGGGTGGCTTACTACCTTGATGATTTCCTGTGCATTGGGCCGTCAGTTTCGCCTCGTTGCGGTGAGCTCCTGTTTTCGGTACAGGCGCTCTTTGCATTTTTTGGGGTCCCGGTGGCACATGATAAGACCGAAGGGCTGGTGACGAGGCTGTCCTTTTTGGGTATCGAGATTGATACACTAACTGACTGCTGTCATCTTCCTTGCGAGAAGATAGATAAGTTGCGTGAGGCTATTACAGTGGCGCTGTCAGTTGGTAAGCTCAAGCTGTGTCAGATACAGTCCATGCTAGGCCTACTTCACTTCGCCTGCTGGGTGGTGCCCATGGGTAGGGTGTTTTGTAGGAAACTGGAGCGCTCCACATCCGGCATTGCGCTCCCGCACCATTTTGTAAGGTTGTCAGCTGAGGTAAAGCGAGATTTAAGGATTTGGGATGTCTTTCTTTCCCAGTTCAATGGCGTACTGATTTGGCCAGCTTCCTCCTGCAGCAACTTGCAACTTCAACTCTTTAATGATGCTGCGGGGCGTCCAGCTTTGGGGCTTTTCTCAACGGTTCTTGGTGTGCCGCACCTTGGCCGGCGGACTGGATTCGGGAGGGGTTGACAAGGAACATGCTGTTGCTTGAACTGTTTCCCATAGTGGTGGCATTGGAGTTGTGGGGGGACCGTTTGAGCAACTCTAGCATTGTTTTTTGGTGTGACAACCTTGGAGATGTGCAGGTGATCAATTGTCAGAGTTGTTCCTCTCTGCCGGTTGTTCGTTTGCTGTCCAGGCTGGTCCTTCGCTGCGGACGCCCTTTCTAGATTTGATTGGCCTAGGTTTCATGCACTGGCTCCTCAGGCGGAGTTAGTGGGTGACCCATGTCCTCTTTATGTTTGGCAGGTGATTAGGACGGCATGGAGGAATTAGCAACCCGTGCAATTGCACCAAGAACATTGCGCTGCTATCGAGCGGGTTTGCTTGAATGGGAGCTTTTCCGTAAATCTGCGGCTCAGGCAGGTAAGGGCTTACGTAAGACTATGCTGGCATTCGTATGGAGCCTTTACACTCAAGAGCATTCGGTTGCCGTAGTGAGGCGAATTCTGGCAGGCGTTTCTTATTTCTCATCATTGTACGATGAGAAAATGTGTGTCAAGGGCATTGAGGGGTTGGTACCGGTCAATTCCCCCATCGGTTGATTGCAGATGACCAATTGACAATTTGCTTTTGCCCCATCTTTTGGATTCGGTTTCAGAGATATGTTACTCTTCATACAAAAGTTTATTGTTCCGTTTAAGTTTTTCTATGGCATTCCATGGAGCATTCCAGGTTTGTGAGCTTGTTGCTCCTTCCAAACGGGTTGAATCTCCCCTCTCTTGTGAGGACGTAATAGTTCAACCTGAGGTTCTTTTATGTCACCTGCGGCATTCCAAGACTGACCAGGCTGGAAGAGGGCATTGGCTATCGCTTCGGCAATGCTCAGATGATAGGGTGTGTCCTGTGACGCTGACTCAGGCCTTCCGGCAGGTGTGACCTGACCTGTCTGAGGCATGGTTGATGCATGCAGATGGGATCCTGGTTACAAAATACCAGTTTTGTCATGTCTTGAAGCATGGTCTGGCTGCATTAGGCCTATCCTCGGAAGAGTTCGGGATGCATTCATTTCGTATCGGGGCTGCAACATCTGCGGCTGTCGCAGGCCATTCCGATGCTGAGATTCAGTCTCTGGGTCGGTGGCGCTCTAACACATTTCGGTCATATATACGTCCGAGTTTATCTGTTTTTTGTCAACAAACATAGCTGACTGGAGGACTAACCACTCGCCAACATACTGCGGGAGTTTTTGAGGAATTTCACTTCCCCCGGGGGTCCAATTGGCACTCCAATTATGATTATATGGCGTTAGTAATGTTAGCTACTCTGGGGGTTGAGAGTTTTCGCCTCAAGGTCCGGTCGTCTACGTTTGTCTTGCCCTACTGTCCCTTGTTTGTTGCTGTGTTGTGTTGTATGTAGGTGGATCTTTGTTGGTTTTGTTGTTCTCATATATATCTGCCCATCATGTGCGGACTGAATTTTAACGTGTTTCAGGTCGACCTGATTGCAAGCCGGTGTGGGTGCTAGGGCATTCTTATGTTTTTTGGGCGGCTCATTGCCCAGCAGCTGTGGATGCTGATTATTTTCAACATGCTCCACTGATTAGGTTTTCAAGGGATGCGCTGGGGTTCGCTCCGGGCTCGCCTTGTGCAGGCTATACAGTGTTTTGGATTGCCGAAGGTTTTGATGTTACACTTAGGGGGCATTGATATTGGTCAGCTGACAGCTCTGGAGTTGCGTTCGGTTATCATCAGGGACTTGCATGTGATTGCTGAGGCTTTGCCTGAGTGTAAAATGGTTTGGTCTTCTTTGGTCCCTAGGCGTGTTTGGCGAAATGCAAGGTCTGGTGCTCAGTTGGATGTGGCTCGGAAAAAGGTAAATATCGCAGTGGCTTGTTATATGTTGGAGAATGATGGCAGAGTGGTGGAGCATGGTTTGATTAGATTCCAGGATGCACACCTTTACTGGTCGGATGGGGTTCACCTTAGCGCTGAAGGTATGGCTATTTTTGTGGAGGATTTGTTCTGCTGGTTAAGGGAGTTTCTTTAGAGATTGTTTGGTGGTGGTGCTGCAATGTAGGCCTGGCTTTGGTGGTAAAGAACGGTTGGTTGTTACGTTTTTAGGCTTTAGTGGGTGCACTCTCCTTGCAGTGGGGTATGGCGTAAACCAATTGTCCTGGACGGGAAATGGTTACACCACCTGAACGGGTGGGTTGTGGAGTGGAGAGTTGAACACCAACGCTTGGTTTTGTGTGTGTGTTTGTTTTCCCTGTCCGTTCTTTAGTGCTGCCACCATTTAAAGAAAAAATTAAAACTAGTACCTGTCAATAATACATTTGACAAAGATTTTAAACGCCAGCACTGTTGTCTGTGTCTTTATTTTAGTTGTTAAGTTATAATAGGTAGTTGTGATTAAATACAGGTAAAAGGGGTAACACAAAAAATACCCCGATAGTGGGTTTATTTGTTTTGATTGCATATAGAATAATATATTTGTATTTGAAATATACTTATAAGCCACTAAGTATTTCAGTGGTACACCAGGAAATATTTACCTTATATATCTGTAGTATGCCATGGAACATTTGTATATAAAGTAGAGATGAGCGGGTTAGGTTCCCTGAGAACTGCCCCCCCCCACACCCCTCATGCTCCAAGCCCAAATCCGAGTATGACTTGGGACTTCATGCCAGACTCGAAAACCAGAACGAGGCAAAACGTCATCATCCCACTGTCCGAATCTTGCAGGTTTTGGATTCCATATAAACAGTTGTGCATTGCCGCCATTTTCACTTTGGACTTGGAGAGTGATTGAGACAGACCTCTGTCTCTCTCTCTGTGGGTGGTGGCATCGGGTGGGGTTAGTGTGTGCTCTGTAGGAGTGTTGCTGCAGTCACTGTGGTGTACATGTGCTGTGTTTTGGGTGCTGTCCTGGCTGTCACTGGTGTTTCATGTGCTGCAGCTGTGCATGGGTGTTGCTGTCCTGGCTGTCATTGTGTTGTACAGGATGCAGGGGCACTGTCCTCCTGTATGCTGTAAAATATAGGGGTGCTGCTAGCCCTGTATGTTGTAAAAATTCTGAGGTGCAGTTGTTAAAAATTAAAAGCACACTGCTCCTCTATGCTGTAAAATATTGAGGTGCTGCTGGCCCTGTATGTTGTAAAAATTCAGGGGTGCAGTTAAAAATTAAAAGCACACTGCTGTATGCTGTAAAATATAGGGGTGTTGCTGTTCAAATAACATTACAATGGCCCTGTATGCTATAAAAATTCAGGGGTGCAGTTATTAAAACTTAAAAGCACACTGCTGTATACTGTAAAATATATGAGTGCTGCTGGCCCCGTATGTTGTAAAAATTCAGAGGTGTAGTTGTTAAAAATTAAAAGCACACTGCTCTTCTATGCTGTAAAATATAGAGGTGTTGCTGTTCAAATAACATTACACAGGCCCTGTATGTTGTAAAAATTCAGGGGTTCAGTGAAAATCAATGTACACTGTCCCTGACTTGTATTCTGTAATAATTCTAGGGTGCAGTGAAAATCAAAGTACACTGGTCCTGTCTTGTATGCTGTAATTATTCTAGAGTGCAGTGAAAATCAATGTACACTGGCTCTGCCTTGTATGCTGTAATTATTCTAGGGTGCAGTGAAAATCAATGTACACTGGCCCTGCCTTGTATGCAGTAATTATTCTAGGGTGCAGTGAAAATCAATGTACACTGGCCTTGTCTTGTATGCTGTAATTATTCTAGGGTGCAGTGAAAATCAATGTACACTGGCCCTGTCTTTTATGCTGTAAAATTACAGGGGTGTTGTGAAAATACAGGGGTGCTAGCACTGTCTGCAGTTGCGATGTCTAGGCCTGACCTTCACAACACATCAATCCATATTAAGTAGGGGAAAGGAGGACGTTAACCACCTAGGAACATCCTCCCTTATAAGTCACCTGCAGCACATTCATCATAAGTCATTGTCAAGTTCAGAAACTTTGGGTAATAGCGCAAGCAGTCGTCTGACTCCTAAATAATGTGGTTTTGTTTGAATATAATTTCTCTGTGAGGATGAGGATGTAAACACTGAAGGGGTGGGGGAATTAGGACGACAAATTGCCACTGTAGAGCCACTTTGTGCAAGGAGATATTAATTTCTTCTTTTTTGGTGGGGGCCCAAACAAAACAATTATTTCAGCCACAGTCGTGTGCCAGACCCTGTCACTGAAATGATTGGTTTGTTAAAGTGTGCATGTCCTGTTTATACAACATAAGGTTGGGTGGGAGTGCCCAAGGACATTCCATGTTGCACTTCTTTTTTTTCTTTGCATGATGTGCTCTTTGGGACATCGTTTTTAAAACTGCCATCCTGTCTTATACTGCAGTGCCACTCCTAGATGGGCCAGGTGTTTGTACCATCCACTTGGGTTGCTTAGCTTAGTTATTCAGCTACCTCGGTGCAACATTTTGGTCTTAAAACAATATTGTGAGGTGTTCAGAATAGACTGGCAATGAGTGGAAATGAATGTTATTGAGATAAATAATACCGTATGATCAAAATTACCCCCAAATTCTGTAAGTTTAGCAGTTTTTATGTCTGTTTTTTTTCCAAAATCATCCAGATCCAAAACCAAAACACAAAACATGAAAAGTGTCCACAGCACATCTCAAAAAGTAAAGGATAACTTTTCACTATGGAGTGTGATTTTTCTTTACTAACAATGTATGTAAGAATGATTTTAAAGAGACTTGCATATAGCTTCGATCTTTAAATATTTTTTCTTTGAAGATCTGTGTTTTTGTTTATGTGTAAATTAAAAATGGTTTACCAACATATTAATATGTGTTTATATTATGTAGAGAAGAGCGGGTTCAGTTCCCTGAGAACCAAACCAACCCAAACTTCATTACCCGAGCCCGGATCCGAGTCAGGATCGGGATTTCCCACTTGACTCGGAAACCAGAACAAGGCAAAACGCCATAATCCCGCTGTCAGATTCTCGCATGGTTTGGATTCCATATAAGGAGCCGCGCATTGCCGCCATTTTCACTCCGGCATTGGAGAGTGTAGAGAAAGGACGTGTCTACATCCTCAGTGTCCTGCATCAGTTCGGTGGTAGTGTCTTGTGCTGCATCAGTCCAGTCATAGTGGTTGTGATCTCTGCTGTCATATGTCCAGTGCTGCGGTATAAGTCCAGTCCATTGCAGTGGTTCTGTGTTGTCCTGCATCAGTCCAGTGGTAGTGTCTTGTGCTGCATCAGTCCAGTGCTGTATAAGTCGAGTCCAGTGGTGGTGTATTGTGCTGCATCAGTTCAGTGGTGGTGTATTGTGCTGCATCAGTCCAGTCACAGTGGTGGTGTCCTCTGCTGCCATATGTCCAGTGCTGCTGTATAAGTCCAGTCCATTGCAGTGGTGCTGTGTTGTCCTGCATCAGTCCAGTGGTAGTGTCTTGTGCTGCATCAGTCCAGTTACAGTGGTGGTGTCTTCTGCTGCCATATGTCCAGTGCTGCTGTATAAATCCAATCCATTGCAGTGGTGCTGTGTTATACTGCATCAGTCCAGTGGTGGTGTCCCTGTGCTGCTGTATATGTCTAGTGGTACTGCCGTATATGTCCAGTGATACTGCCGTATATGTCCAGTGATACTGCCGTATATGTCCAGCGGTACTGCCGTATAAATCCAGTGATGCTGTTGTATATGTCAAGTGGTACTGCCATATTATTCCAGTGGTACTGGCGTATAAATCCAGTCCAGTGATACTGCCGTATATGTCCATTGGTATTGCCATATAAGTACAGTGGTACTGCCATATAATTCCAGTGATATCGCCGTATAATTTCAGTGGTACTGGCATATAATTCCAGCAGTACTGGCGTATAAATCCAGTCCAGTGACACTGCCGTATATGTCCAGTGGTACTGCCGTATAATTCCAGTGGTACTGCTGTATAAATCCAGTGATGCCACCATATAATTCCAGTGATACTGGTGTATAATTCCAGCGGTACTGGTGTATCAATCCAGTCCAGTGATACTGCCGTATATGTCCAGTGGTACTTCCATATAATTCCAGTGGAACTGTCGTATAATTCCAGTGATACTGACGTCTAATTCTAGTGGTACTGGTGTATAATTCCAGTGGTACTGGTGTATAAATACAGTCCAGTGATACTGCCATATATGTCCAGTTCTACTGCCATATAATTCCAGTGATACTGCCGTATATGTCCAGTGGTCATGCAGTATAAATCCAGTGGTACTGGTGTATAAATCCAGTCCAGTGTTACTGCTGTATATGTCCAGTGGTACTGTTGTATAATTCCAGTGATATTGCCATATCATTCCATTGGTACTGTTGTATAAATCCAGTGATACTGCCTTATAAATCCAGTCCAGTGGTACTGCCATATAAATCCAGTGGTACTGCCTTATAATTCCAGTGATACTGCCGTTTAATTCCAGTTATACTGCCATATAATTCCAGTGGTACTGGCGTATAAGTCCCGTGATACTGCCGTACAAATCCAGTCCAGTGATACTGCTGTATAAATCCAGTCCAGTGGTACTGCCGTATAAGTCCAGTGGAACTGGCGTATAAGTGCAGTGATACTGCCAAATAAATCCAGTTCAGTGGTACTGCTGTATAAGTCCAGTGGTACTGCTGTATAAGTCCAGAGGTACTGTCGTATATGTCCAGTAAAAATGCCGTATAATTCCAGTGATGCTGCCGTACAAGTCCAGTGATACTGCCATATAAGTCCAGTGCTACTGCCATATAAATCCTGTCCAGTGGTGCTGCCATATAAGTTCAGTAGTGCTGTCATGTGCTGTATATTATTTATTTCAAATAAAGGGGTTATTAATATTTAATCCAAATAATTTTCACAGGGTTTGCCCTGTGTGGTGTAGAGGTACGCTCTCCTGTACCGCATAGTGTTATATAACTCCAGAAAAATAATGGAGAACAAAAATGTGGAGGATAAAATAGGGAAACATCAAGAACCACTTCCTCCTAGTGCTGATACTGCTGCCACTAGTCATGACATAGATGATGAAATGCCATCAACGTCGTCTGCCAAGGCCAATGCCCAATGTGATAGTAGAGGGCAAATAAAATCCAAAAAGCCAAAGTTCAGTAAAAAGACCCCCAAAAAATACATTTAAATGGTCTGGCACGGAGTGGCAAGGAACGGCTAAGGCCCTGGCCTAAATTAATGACTAGTGGTTCAGCTTTACATGACGATGGAAGTACTCATCCTCCTGCTAGAAAAATTATAAGAGTTAAGATGGCAAAAGCACAGAAAAGAACTGTGCGTTCTAAGATGGTATCACAAATCCCCAAGGAGAGTCCAAGTGTGTCGGTGGTTGCGATGTCTGACCTGCCCAACACTGGGCGGGAAGAGGTGGCTCCTTCCACCATTTGCATGACCTCTGCAAGTGCTGGAAGGAGAACCCACAGTCCAGTTTCTGATATTCAAATTGAAGATGTCACTGTTGAAGTACACCAGAATGAGGACATAGGTGTTGCTAGCGCTGAGGAGGAAGTTGACGATGAGGATTCTGATGGTGATGTGGTTTGTTTAAATCAGGCACCCGGGGAGATACCTGTTTTCGTGGGATGAATAAGCCCATTGTGATACCTGGTCAAAATACCAAAAAAGCCTTCCCTTTGGTGTGGAATTATTTCTCCACAAATCTGGACAACGGGTGTGAAGCCGTGTGTTGCCTCTGTCAATCTGTAATAAGTAGGGGTAAGGATGTTAACCACCTAGGAACATCCTCCCTTATACGTCACCTGCTGTGCATTCATCAGAAGTCAGTGTCAAGTTTTGAAACTTTGGGTAAGAGCGTAAGCAGTCCACTGACACCTAAATCCCTTCTTCCTCTTGTACCCAAGCTCCTGCAAGCCACACCACAAACTCCCTCAATGTCAACTTCCTCCTCAGTCAGGAACGTCAGTGGTCCTGCAGGCCATGTCACTGCCAAGACTGAGGAGTCCTCTCCTAACTGGGATTCCTCCGGAGGATCCTTGAGTGGTATGCCTACTGCTGCTGTTTCTGCCACTGCTGTTGTTGCTGCTGGGAGTCGATCATCATCCCAGAGGATCAGTTGGAAGACCACTTGTACTACTTCCAGTAATCAATTGACTGTCCAACAGTCCTTTATCATGAAGATGAAATATGACAGCAGTCATCCGGTTGCAATGCGAATAACTGAGGCCTTGACAGCTATGTTGGTGTTGGATGTGCATCTGGTATCCGCCATTAGTTCAGTGAGACTTAGAGAATTCATGGAGGTAGTGTGTCCCCGGTACCAAATCCCATCTAGGTTCCGCTTCACCAGGCAGGCGATTCCGAGAATGTACAAAGACGTCTGAAAAAGTGTCCTCATTTTCCTAAAAAATGCATTTGTACCCAGTGTCCACTTAACCACGGACATGTGGACAAGTGGAACAGGGCAGACTAAGGACTATATGACTGTGACAGCCCACTGGGTAGATGTATTGCCTCCTGCAGCAACAACAGCAGCGGCACCAGTAGCAGCATCTTGCAAAAGCCAACTCCTTCCTACGCAGGCTACACTATGAATCACTGCTTTCCGTGAGATGCACACAGCTGCAAAAGTCTTACGGAAACTTAGTGACATCATCGCACAATGGCTTACCCCAATTAGACTCTCCTGGGGATTTGTGATATCGGACAACGCCACCAATATTGTGTGCATTACATCTGGGCAAATTCCAGCATGTCCCATGTTTTGCACATACAATTAATTTGGTGGTGCAGAATTTTTGAAAAAATGAGAGGGGCGTGCAGGAGATGCTGTCAGTGGCCCGAAAAATTGCGGGCCACTTTCAGCATTCAGCCACCGTGTGCCGAAGACTGTAACTTCATCAAACACACCTGAACCTGCCCTGCTATCATCTGAAGCAAGAGGTGGTAACGAGTTGGAATTCAACACTCTATATGCTTCAGAGGATGGAGGAGCAGCAAAAGGCAATTCAAGCCTATACATCCATCTACGATATAGGCTAGGGGTGGCCAACCAGTCAGAGGCAAAGAGCCAGAAAAGATCTGTAGTCAAGGGCAAGAACCAGTATCATGCGCGCATGCAAAAATGGGATCATGGACTAGTTTTCACAAAGCCACACCCTATTTTTGTGCACACATCTTTCGGTATGACATTTGTAGGAGTATGACCTTGTGTCATAACTCCATTGTTAGTCATGTTGTACAGTGCCACATACATATAAAAATACCAATAAATGGGTGCCTCCACAGTGCCAGATACACATATGTCCCCACAGTGCCAGATACACATATCCCCCTCAGTGCCAAGTACACAAATGCCCCACAATGCCAAATACACCTATGCACAACAGTGCCAAACACATATATGCCTCACGGTGCCAGATACATATATGCTCACAGTGCCAGATACACATGTCCCCACAGTACCAGATACATACAGTATATGCCCCACAGTGCCAGATACATATATGCCCCATAGTACCAGATACACATATGCCCCACAGTGCCAAGTTCACAAATGCCCCACAGTGCCAAATACACATATGCCCAACAGTGCCAAACACATATATGCCTCACGGTGCCAGATACATATATGCTCACAGTGCCAGATACAAATGTCCCCCCAGTGACATAAATGCCCCCAGTGCCAGATACACATGCCCACATAGTGCCAGCTATGCCCCCAGTGCCAGATATACATGTCCCCACAGATCCAGATATACATGTCCCCACAGTGCCAGCTATGCCCCCAGTGCCAGCTATGACCCCAGTGCCAGATATACATGTCCCCACAGTGCCAGCTATGCCCACAGTGCCAGAGTCATATGTGCTCACAGTGCCAGATATACATGTCCCCACAGTGCCAGCTATGCCCCCAGTGCCATCTATGCCCCCAGTGCCAGATATACATGTCCCCACAGTGCCAGATACACATGCTCCCACAGTGCCAGGTTTGCCCCCAGTGCCAGATATACATGTCCCCACAGATCCAGATATACATGTCCCCACAGTGCCAGCTATACCCCCAGTGCCAGCTATGCATCCAGTGCCAGATATAGATGTCCCCACAGTGCCAGATATACATGTCCCCACAGTGCCAGCTATGCCCCCAGTGCCAGATATATATGTCACCACAGTGCCAGATATATTAGTCCCCACAGTACCAGCTATGCGCCTAGTGCCAGATATATATATGTCCCACAGTGCCAGCTATGCAACCCAGTGCCAGATGTACATGTCCCCTCAGTGCCAGCTATGCCCCTGGTGCCAGCTATGACCCTAGTGCCAGCTATGACCCCAGTGCTAGGTATACATGTCCCCACAGTGCCAGCAATGCCCCCAGCGCAAGATATACATGCTCCCCCCCTTCCCCCGTGCTGCTCACCGCACTGCTGCTGTCTGTGAGGGGAGGAGAGTGCAGTGTATGCCTCTCTTGCCCCTCACTCTTTGGTGGTGGGGTATCTCTTCAATTAGGTGCCGGTCCGTGAGCCAATCAAAGCTCGCAGTCCGGCAGCCTTAGCTCACGGACTGGCGCTGAATTGAAGAGTGACACCGCCACCGGAGAAAAGTGTATGTGCCGGGCAGCGGTGGCCAGGAGCTGACCGCACCACATGCGGTGGATGAAAAACACGCATGCGGCTCGAGAGCCGCGAGTTGGCCACCGCTGATATAGGCATAGGAGGGGGAATGCACCTGACTCAAGTACAGTGGACAATTATTTCTGTCTTGTGCAAGGTTCTCCAACCCTTCGAACTTTCCACACTGCCAGCTTGAGTCAGACACTGCCAGCTTGAGTCAGGTCATTCCCCTCATCAGGCTTTTGCAGAAGCAGCTGGAGAACTTGAAGGAGGACCTCAAGGGTGGTCAATCTGTTGAAATTAGAGCACTACATTTTGGCCACCGTGCTCGATCCCTGGTTTAAAGCCTACTTTGTATTTCTTTTTCAAGCAGACACAAGTCTGCAGAGATGCACAGACCTGCTGGTAAGAAAATTGTCAACTCAAGCGGAACGTGACACGTCAACAGCTCCTCCTTAATTTTCTCCCGCCACTGGGGCTGCAAGGAAAAGGATAAGCTTTCCTAGCCCACCCGCTGGTTTTGATGCAGGGCAGTCAGGAGTGAGAGCTGACATCTGGTCCGGACTGAAGGACCTGCCAATGATTACTGACATGTCTACTGTCACTGCATATGATTCTCTCACCATTGAAATAATGGTGGAGGATTATATGAGTGACAGCATCCAAGTAGGCATGTCAGACAGTCCTTATGTATACTGGCAGGAAAAAGAGGCAATTTGGATGCCCTTGAACAAACTGGCTTTATTTTACCTACGTTTCCCCACCTCCAGTGTGTACTCTGAAAGAATGTTTAGTGCAGCCGGTAACCTTGTCAGCGATCGGCGTAGCAGGTTACTTCCACAAAATGTGGAGAAGATGATGTTCATCAAAATGAATTATAAATTCAACCGGGAAGACCTTTACCAGCAATTGCCTCCAGAAAGTACACATGGATCTGTGATGGTGGATTCCAGTGAGGATGAATAAATACTTTGTGAGGAGGAGGATGGACACACTGAAAGGGTTGAGGAATCGGAGGATGAGGATGAGGTCGCCATCTTACCTCTGTAGAGCCAGTTTGCGCAAGGAGCAATTGATTGCTTCTTTTTTGGTGGGGGCCCAAACAAACCAGTCATTTCAGCTACAGTCGTGTGGCAGATCCTGTCACCAAAATGATTGGTTTGTTAAAGTGTGCATGTCCTGTTTATACAACATAAGGGTGGGTGGGAGGATCAGGTGGGTGGGAGGATCCAAGGACAATTCCCTCTTGCATCTCTTTTTCTTCTTTGCATCATGTGCTGTTTGGGGCCTAGTTTTTAAAGTGCCATCCTGTCTGCCACTGCAGTGCCACTCCTAGATGGGCCATGTGTTTGTGCCACACACTTGTTTCACTTAGCTTAGCCATCCAGCTACTTACTTGCACCTCTTTTTCTTCTTTGCATGATGTGCTATTTGGGGACTATTTTTTTAATCTGCCATCCTGTCTGCCACTGCAGTGCCCCTCCTAGATGGGCCAGGTGTTTGTGCCGCACACTTGTGTCACTTAGCTTAGTCATCCAGCCAACTCGGTGCAACGTTTTCGCCTAAAAACAATATTGTGAGGTGTGAGGTGTTCAGAATAGACTGGAAATGAGTAGAAATTCATGTTATTGAGGTTAATAATACCGTAGGATCAAAATGACCCCCAAATTATGTGATTTTAGCTGTTTTTATGTTTTTTTCAAAAATCATTCAGATCCAAAACCAAAACCAAAATGCGAAAGAGTGGTTTTAGCAAAACCAATCGAGATCCAAAACACGAGCATGGAACCAGAACCAAAACCAAAACACAAAACACGAAAAGTGCCAGCCGCACATCTCTTTTTTAACTATTTATTACTTTTACATACCGAAGCACTGCACAGAATACACTGATCTGTGCAGACTTCTATATTCTGATCTGTGCAGACATTCCCTGATCACAGGGATGTATATTTGAAACATATATTTTGTCCCGAGTTTGCTCCGTGTTTTTAAACATGTTTCTTAGTAAATTTCCGAGTTGTATTCTTTTCTATTCAAAGGACATGCCAGATGTTTTGATGGTGTATTAAATTCTGTTTGCAGATTCATCTGTGTTTTGCAGTTCAGATAATGAGTTTGCTGCCATGTTTGCCTTTACTAAATCTCAGAGTTTGAAAAAAAAGGTAAACACTCCCAAGAATGCAATCTCTGCAAACACAATTCTTACTAAATTTTGCCCTAGATCTCTCCTTCAACTGAGCATCTTATTCGCAGAAAAGCTCGCACAGCTAGTGTGCCCATGGCTATGATGCATGCATGCGGTTGCATGCTCATGGCCTTAGGAATTGCTGGGCAGCATACCTAGTTACAGCTCGGTGTACTAAGTCACACAGTTTTTTTATTTCTGTTGTACTTTTCTTCTTCTGGCTCATCCAGAGTAAGCTGAGGTGTTATGTCTATGGTGAGGTGTTTTCAGCAAATAAATTTTATGTTTTATTTCTGATACTTTTGGTATGTTTGCATCTTCTCATCTATGTTTCACATGATCTCATTGTACCCCTTTTAATGTTCTACTATAATCGTTTGTACCTTTCTCTGAAACTTCAATAAAATTTTCAGATTTAAAAAAAAGAAAAGAATATTAACAAAACAGACCCGGTGCAACACTCAGGTTACCCAGTAGCGGGTCTTGGATGGTTCTGGCATTGTCTTTCATGTCTAGTGATGATGATTATGCTAATCCAAACTAACTCCTAACCATACCAATCTCCCTAGCGCCTAACCCAACCACAGCCTAACCATCCCCCTAGTGCCTAATCCTCACCCTCACCTTAGTTCCTTATCCCTCCACTCATACAGCCTAACCTAAATGTCAGCATCCTGCATGTTAACATTTCACATTTTTACATTTCAGATGTTGACATTTTGAACACGACACATCAACAATGTCGACATCATAACTGTTGACATTGTGGTTGACATTATGACTGTCAACATAATAACTGCATCCCATAAGTAGAAGTTCAACTCTTTCCCATTTTAGCAATATTTCCTATACTTTCTAAAGAAAATCTTTTCCATCCACACTCTTATTTATTAATTTGCTTCCTAGTTAACATATGGGTGATATCCCATAACAGAAACTACATGTATGTAAAGCAGAAAAGGTCCAGCTGAGGGTATAGTTCTGGATGTAGGGAGGATGTTAGGTTTAGCAGTGCATATCTTCTGGAGAATCCTTTATGGGAGTCCTTTACTGTCTGGAAATGATGCTAGAATGTTGCTAGTAGCCTAAACCTTTTAATGCCATGTTCTAACACCTTTGTTGTGCATAAGAAAGCAGATTACATTAATTCCCTCCTCCAAGATTGAAATGCTAAACTGGCTGTGAAGTACTAGCACTCTATGTAGGGTCATGTATTTTGTAGACTACTTTAGGATTTTATATTTATATTAACTGTATGTATATCTGCTGCTTTCTGCAATAAAAACTCAAAAGGTGCATGCACACTTTCCGATATAGTAAAGGATATTGCCCATTTTCCCCCTTCTGAGCGATATTGTTTACTATATTGCCCAGTGTATATGCAGCTGACGATGGCCGATACGTTGGTCTTTAGCAGCCCGCGGTGTTGGCCTACATGCAGCTCAATTGGGACTCATCATGCAATGCTGCATGTACAGCCTGGCCGCGGAATGATGTCACTGTGCGATATTGCTAGAGATGTCGCACAGTGTGTATGCCCGCTGTCTGGCAGACCGGGCTGGGAGGAAACACACTAGGTGATGTCGCTCACGGACCACATTGCCTAGTGTGTACCCACCTTTAGAGAAAGGGAGAGAAATGGAGAGGAAAAAGAAAGGGATATGAGTTAGTTAGGGGAGAGATATAAAAGATAGAGAGAAGTGAAGAGATAGCGATAAAGAGAGGGAGAGAGAAAGAGGTAGAAAAGAGAAAGAGAGAGAAAGAAAGAAAGAAAGAAAGAAAGAAAGAAAGAAAGAAAGAAAGAAAGAAAGAAAGAAAGAAAGAAAGAAAGAAAGAAAGAAAGAAAGAAAGAAAGAAAGAATTAAAAGGTCAAAATCCTGTATAGGACTCTGCTAGGGAAAACTTTAATGCTGCAAAAAAATGTATATGTCTACAGTGTACATATGTAGGCAGCAGAAATACAATATATAGTAGCTTTTTAAAATAGCTTTTAATATTAAAATATATGCTTGCAATGTTACAAAATAAGCTACAAAAATGTGTTGTCTTCACATTTTAACTTGTAAACATTTAAAAATTGGTAGATAATGTAAAACTTGCCTCAGTTAGTTTAAGTGAATTCAATATGTTAGGCATAAGATTAATTTGCTCTAGAGAAGGATAATTAGCAATCATATGTTCTTATATAAACAGGAGGAGAATTGAAGCCAAAATATATTTAACGTATAATCGATCTTGCTTATGTGGCTCACAATGCTGACAATAAGGTATATTGCTTCCTGATTTTATTTCTTTCCTCAGTCAGACTGTAAAATCTATGCAATGTTATAGTCTATTTTATGTGGAAATGACATAAGTTCTGTTCAAATACCAGACTAAGCACCTCCACATATCAGCCCTGATCATGGCACATGAGTGGATATGAAATGTTTCCTTTGCACTTTTAAGGTGATGAAAAGGACAAGTAGGTCTTGGTTAAATCAGCTAGATTTGATGTGATGTCACAGCCTTTGGCTAAACATAGATTGACTTAATTCTCTCAATAATGAACTTTGGTCCAAAGCATTTAACAACTAGAAGAGAGAGACGTCTAATAAAACAAAGACAATCTCCTCATTCAGGTTATCTTGACTGTGCTGCAGGGGAAACATAGAAATATTTTTTAATCGAGATTCTCTGCAGCAGCTCTTTCCAAATGCCAGTATCCATCACTGATGACTGGATCAATAGCTGTGTTTTGGCCCTAGCCTCCTACGAGAGATGGCATGCCATCAGTGACAGACAAATATCACAGTTAAGCAAAATATCCAGCCAGACCTAGTAACATTTTTATTGATTTTTGTTGTGCAAATAATGTCTTTTTGGGCTGAATAAATGGCTTTGAGCCAAACAGTCATTGTTTATGATTCCAAAATGCAATAAAGGGACAGGAAATATATTATAACCAATGTCTCAAGGCACACAACATAATCATCCTTTGGTGGTGAAAAACTATCCAAGTGTAACCATGAGTGCATATTTATCTATGCTTAAAGGTACCTGTAGGACTTGCAAATCTTACACAAAATATCCTATTAGGAAACTGATGGTAGTGCTCCCTGACCTATTGAACAAATACTAGAGAGCTAGAAAAAAAAAATCACTATATTTCTTCAATCAATACTGCAAAACAGTTTAGTATATTCCCTACAAATAAAAGATCACATTTGCAATCAGCACATTAGTATGAATTGCAGCACAGCTAAAACAATCGTATCTGTTTCTCTACAATATTACAGAAGATTGCCAACGTTTCTTTTGCAATGACAGATGCATAAAAATATAATTTTGCAAAATGAAACTGTCAAAATGCATATGCTGATGCATCAGTATTCCTAATCCTAAAGTCTTCTCTGGGGGTAGCGCACATTACAGTAAGATCATTTAATGTTCAGTAAGTGTGAACGCCTCAACATTATGTATAATTTAATCAACTCTTCCGTGGCCAAAACACTTGACTGCATTTACATGTATAATATGTGACTTAACGGTAGATGGATACAGAAGGAGTCACTGCAGAGGAATAGAAACAATGTGTATATCTTGGAAAATGTTTACTGTGTAATCTGCTGGAGAAAAAAAATCTCATTATTTTAAACATTGCATAGGTGACAGGCAAATGTATCCTGACACAAAGGGAGGCTGCTAGAATTGATTTCTATATTTAACAAAGCTTTATGTATAAATTAGATACAGTATACTGGGCTTGCACCGCAAAGTGACTGATCACATTCATCTGAAAGAAATGGTAACACAACATTTTCTTCCTTGGACAATAATGCCAGTTCTGTATTTATGCATTTATAACTTATTCCAAATTGTCTATTTACATCATACAGCTATACAACCATACACAGTATGTTATAAACATGTAGGAGTTAATAAGTCACAATTAATTGAGATATACAGTATAAAAAGCTATTAGGAAAAAGTGCAGGGAAATCCCATGAGCATAGGCAAATAGGTTTTATGGGGGGAATTCAGTTGTTGGTGAATTGCCGTTGCTGCAGAGTTGAAATGCTGACAATGGCAGCCCAACTCGCACCCTTCGCTAGGACAATTCATACCCCTATTAGCTCAAAATGAGATCTGTATATTTTCAACGTCATTCAAACTAAGACAAGGGGAGAAATAATAAGATTTTTCTTACTGGTAAATCTATTTCTCGTAGTCCGTAGTGGATGCTGGGGACTCCGTAAGGACCATGAGGAATAGACGGTAGAGATGAGCGGGTTCGGTTCCTCTGAATCCGAACCCGCCCGAACTTCAGGTTTTTTACACGGGTCCGAGCAGGCTCGGATCTTCCCGCCTTGCTCGGCTAACCCGAGCGCGCCCGAACGTCATCATCACGCTGTCGGATTCTCGCGAGGCTCGGATTCTATCGCGAGACTCGGATTCTATATAAGGAGCCGCGCGTCGCCGCCATTTTCACACGTGCATTGAGAGTCATAGGGAGAGGACGTGGCTGGCGTCCTCTCCGTTTAGAGAAGGGAGAGACACAGTATTTTCGGGGAGCATTATTAGGAGGAGTACTACTGTATACTACTATACTACTTGCTGAAGTGATATTTATAGATTAGATAGTGTGACTGTAAGTGTATTATCTGACTTGTGGGGGAGACACTGACAGTGGGGAGCAGTTAGAGTCTGAGAGCAGGACTCAGGAGTACATATAACGTACAGTGCACACTTTTGCTGCCAGAGTCAGTGCCACACTGCCATTGTTGTGACCACACTGACCACCAGTATAATAATATATTTTGTGATTGTCTGCTTAGGCCTCGGAGTACTAGTTGCAAGTTGCAACGTGACCTGTCCTGAAGTGACCACCAGTTTAATAATCAATCACCACCAGTTTAATATATATATATATATATATAATTGTATATAATATATATATATATATAATATTGTATACCACCTACCCGTGGTTTTTTTTTTTTTTCATTCTTCTTTATACATACTACTATAGTAGCTTACTGTAGCAGTCTGCGGTGCTGTGCTGACCTGACAGTGTCCAGCAGGTCCGTCATCAGTCATTACATAATAAATATATATAGTACCTGTCCGGCTGCAGTACTAGTGATATTATATTGATTTCATCTCATTATCAATAATTTATCATCCAGTCTAGACTCTATATTAGCAGCAGACACAGTACGTTAGTCCACGGCTGTAGCTACCTCTGTGTCGGCACTCGGCAGTCCATCCATAATTGTATACCACCTACCCGTGGTTTTTTTTTTTTCTTTCTTCTTTGTACATACTACTATAGAGTATAGTAGCTTACTGTAGCAGTCTGCGGTGCTGCTGAGCTGACAGTGTCCAGCAGGTCCGTCATCAGTCATCATTACCTAATAAATATATTATCTACCTGTCCGGCTGCAGTACTAGTGATATTATATATACATACATATATATATTGATTTCATCTCATTATCAATCATCCAGTCTATATTAGCAGCAGACACAGTACGTTAGTCCACGGCTGTAGCTACCTCTGTGTCGGCACTCAGCAGTCCATCCATAATTGTATACCACCTACCCGTGGTTTTTTTTTTTCTTTCTTCTTTGTACATACTACTATAGTATAGTAGCTTACTGTAGCAGTCTGCGGTGCTGCTGAGCTGACAGTGTCCAGCAGGTCCGTCATCAGTCATCATTACCTAATAAATATATTATCTACCTGTCCGGCTGCAGTACTAGTGATATTATATATACATACATATATATATTGATTTCATCTCATTATCAATCATCCAGTCTATATTAGCAGCAGACACAGTACGTTAGTCCACGGCTGTAGCTACCTCTGTGTCGGCACTCGGCAGTCCATCCATAATTGTATACCACCTACCCGTGGTTTTTTTTTTTCTTTCTTCTTTGTACATACTACTATAGTATAGTAGCTTACTGTAGCAGTCTGCGGTGCTGCTGAGCTGACAGTGTCCAGCAGGTCCGTCATCAGTCATCATTACCTAATAAATATATTATCTACCTGTCCGGCTGCAGTACTAGTGATATTATATATACATACATATATATATTGATTTCATCTCATTATCAATCATCCAGTCTATATTAGCAGCAGACACAGTACGTTAGTCCACGGCAGTAGCTACCTCTGTGTCGGCACTCGGCAGTCCATCCATAATTGTATACCACCTACCCGTGGTTTTTTCTTTTTCTTTCTTCTTTGTAGTATAGTAGCTTACTGTAGCAGTCTGCGGTGCTGCTGAGCTGACAGTGTCCAGCAGGTCCGTCATCAGTCATCATTACCTAATAAATATATTATCTACCTGTCCGGCTGCAGTACTAGTGATATTATATATACATACATATATATATTGATTTCATCTCATTATCAATCATCCAGTCTATATTAGCAGCAGACACAGTACGTTAGTCCACGGCTGTAGCTACCTCTGTGTCGGCACTCGGCAGTCCATCCATAATTGTATACCACCTACCCGTGGTTTTTTTTTTTTCTTTCTTCTTTGTACATACTACTATAGTATAGTAGCTTACTGTAGCAGTCTGCGGTGCTGCTGAGCTGACAGTGTCCAGCAGGTCCGTCATCAGTCATCATTACCTAATAAATATATTATCTACCTGTCCGGCTGCAGTACTAGTGATATTATATATACATACATATATATATTGATTTCATCTCATTATCAATCATCCAGTCTATATTAGCAGCAGACACAGTACGTTAGTCCACGGCTGTAGCTACCTCTGTGTCGGCACTCGGCAGTCCATCCATAATTGTATACCACCTACCCGTGGTTTTTTTTTTTCATTCTTCTTTGTACATACTACTATAGTATAGTAGCTTACTGTAGCAGTCTGCGGTGCTGCTGAGCTGACAGTGTCCAGCAGGTCCGTCATCAGTCATCATTACCTAATAAATATATTATCTACCTGTCCGGCTGCAGTACTAGTGATATTATATATACACATACATATATATATTGATTTCATCTCATTATCAATCATCCAGTCTATATTAGCAGCAGACACAGTACGTTAGTCCACGGCTGTAGCTACCTCTGTGTCGGCACTCGGCAGTCCATCCATAAGTATACTAGTATCCATCCATCTCCATTGTTTACCTGAGGTGCCTTTTAGTTGTGCCTATTAAAATATGGAGAACAAAAATGTTGAGGTTCCAAAATTAGGGAAAGATCAAGATCCACTTCCACCTCGTGCTGAAGCTGCTGCCACTAGTCATGACCGAGACGATGAAATGCCAGCAACGTCGTCTGCCAAGGCCGATGCCCAATGTCATAGTACAGAGCATGTCAAATCCAAAACACCAAATATCAGTAAAAAAAGGACTCCAAAACCTAAAATAAAATTGTCGGAGGAGAAGCGTAAACTTGCCAATATGCCATTTACCACACGGAGTGGCAAGGAACGGCTGAGGCCCTGGCCTATGTTCATGGCTAGTGGTTCAGCTTCACATGAGGATGGAAGCACTCAACCTCTCGCTAGAAAACTGAAAAGACTCAAGCTGGCAAAAGCACCGCAAAGAACTGTGCGTTCTTCGAAATCCCAAATCCACAAGGAGAGTCCAATTGTGTCGGTTGCGATGCCTGACCTTCCCAACACTGGACGCGAAGAGCATGCGCCTTCCACCATTTGCACGCCCCCTGCAAGTGCTGGAAGGAGCACCCGCAGTCCAGTTCCTGATAGTCAGATTGAAGATGTCAGTGTTGAAGTACACCAGGATGAGGAGGATATGGGTGTTGCTGGCGCTGGGGAGGAAATTGACCAGGAGGATTCTGATGGTGAGGTGGTTTGTTTAAGTCAGGCCGAGACACCTGTTGTCCGTGGGAGGAATAGGGCCATTGACATGCCTGGTCAAAATACAAAAAAAATCAGCTCTTCGGTGTGGAAGTATTTCACCAGAAATGCGGACAACATTTGTCAAGCCGTGTGTTGCCTTTGTCAAGCTGTAATAAGTAGGGGTAAGGACGTTAACCACCTCGGAACATCCTCCCTTATACGTCACCTGCAGCGCATTCATAATAAGTCAGTGACAAGTTCAAAAACTTTGGGTGACAGCGGAAGCAGTCCACTGACCAGTAAATCCCTTCCTCTTGTAACCAAGCTCACGCAAACCACCCCACCAACTCCCTCAGTGTCAATTTCCTCCTTACCCAGGAATGCCAATAGTCCTGCAGGCTATGTCACTGGCAATTCTGACGAGTCCTCTCCTGCCTGGGATTCCTCCGATGCATCCTTGAGTGTAATGCCTACTGCTGCTGGCGCTGCTGTTGTTGCTGCTGGGAGTCGATCGTCATCCCAGAGGGGAAGTCGTAAGCCCACTTGTACTACTTCCAGTAAGCAATTGACTGTCCAACATTCCTTTGCGAGGAAGATGAAATATCACAGCAGTCATCCTGCTGCAAAGCGGATAACTGAGGCCTTGACAACTATGTTGGTGTTAGACGTGCGTCCGGTATCCGCCGTTAGTTCACAGGGAACTAGACAATTTATTGAGGCAGTGTGCCCCCGTTACCAAATACCATCTAGGTTCCACTTCTCTAGGCAGGCGATACCGAGAATGTACACGGACGTCAGAAAAAGACTCACCAGTGTCCTAAAAAATGCAGTTGTACCCAATGTCCACTTAACCACGGACATGTGGACAAGTGGAGCAGGGCAGGGTCAGGACTATATGACTGTGACAGCCCACTGGGTAGATGTATGGACTCCCGCCGCAAGAACAGCAGCGGCGGCACCAGTAGCAGCATCTCGCAAACACCAACTCTTTCCTAGGCAGGCTACGCTTTGTATCACCGCTTTCCAGAATACGCACACAGCTGAAAACCTCTTACGGCAACTGAGGAAGATCATCGCGGAATGGCTTACCCCAATTGGACTCTCCTGTGGATTTGTGGCATCGGACAACGCCAGCAATATTGCGTGTGCATTAAATATGGGCAAATTCCAGCACGTCCCATGTTTTGCACATACCTTGAATTTGGTGGTGCAGAATTTTTTTTTAAACGACAGGGGCGTGCAAGAGATGCTGTCGGTGGCCAGAAGAATTGCGGGACACTTTCGGCGTACAGGCACCACGTACAGAAGACTGGAGCACCACCAAAAACTACTGAACCTGCCCTGCCATCATCTGAAGCAAGAAGTGGTAACGAGGTGGAATTCAACCCTCTATATGCTTCAGAGGTTGGAGGAGCAGCAAAAGGCCATTCAAGCCTATACAATTGAGCACGATATAGGAGGTGGAATGCACCTGTCTCAAGCGCAGTGGAGAATGATTTCAACGTTGTGCAAGGTTCTGATGCCCTTTGAACTTGCCACACGTGAAGTCAGTTCAGACACTGCCAGCCTGAGTCAGGTCATTCCCCTCATCAGGCTTTTGCAGAAGAAGCTGGAGACATTGAAGGAGGAGCTAACACGGAGCGATTCCGCTAGGCATGTGGGACTTGTGGATGGAGCCCTTAATTCGCTTAACAAGGATTCACGGGTGGTCAATCTGTTGAAATCAGAGCACTACATTTTGGCCACCGTGCTCGATCCTAGATTTAAAGCATACCTTGGATCTCTCTTTCCGGCAGACACAAGTCTGCTGGGGTTGAAAGACCTGCTGGTGACAAAATTGTCAAGTCAAGCGGATCGCGACCTGTCAACATCTCCTCCTTCACATTCTCCCGCAACTGGGGGTGCGAGGAAAAGGCTCAGAATTCCGAGCCCACCCGCTGGCGGTGATGCAGGGCAGTCTGGAGCGACTGCTGATGCTGACATCTGGTCCGGACTGAAGGACCTGACAATGATTACGGACATGTCGTCTACTGTCACTGCATATGATTCTCTCACCATTGAAAGAAAGGTGGAGGATTATATGAGTGACCGCATCCAAGTAGGCACGTCACACAGTCCGTACTTATACTGGCAGGAAAAAGAGGCAATTTGGAGGCCCTTGCACAAACTGGCTTTATTCTACCTAAGTTGCCCTCCCACAAGTGTGTACTCCGAAAGAGTGTTTAGTGCCGCCGCTCACCTTGTCAGCAATCGGCGTACGAGGTTACATCCAGAAAATGTGGAGAAGATGATGTTCATTAAAATGAATTATAATCAATTCCTCCGTGGAGACATTGACCAGCAGCAATTGCCTCCACAAAGTACACAGGGAGCTGAGATGGTGGATTCCAGTGGGAACGAATTGATAATCTGTGAGGAGGGGGATGTACTCGGTGATATATCGGAGGATGATGATGAGGTGGACATCTTGCCTCTGTAGAGCCAGTTTGTGCAAGGAGAGATTAATTGCTTCTTTTTTGGTGGAGGTCCAAACCAACCCGTCATTTCAGTCACAGTCGTGTGGCAGACCCTGTCACTGAAATGATGGGTTGGTTAAAGTGTGCATGTCCTGTTTATACAACATAAGGGTGGGTGGGAGGGCCCAAGGACAATTCCATCTTGCACCTCTTTTTTCTTTAATTTTTCTTTGCGTCATGTGCTGTTTGGGGAGGGTTTTTTGGAAGGGACATCCTGCGTGACACTGCAGTGCCACTCCTAGATGGGCCCGGTGTTTGTGTCGGCCACTAGGGTCGCTTATCTTACTCACACAGCTACCTCATTGCGCCTCTTTTTTTCTTTGCGTCATGTGCTGATTGGGGAGGGTTTTTTGGAAGGGACATCCTGCGTGACACTGCAGTGCCACTCCTAGATGGGCCCGGTGTTTGTGTCGGCCACTAGGGTCGCTTATCTTACTCACACAGCTACCTCATTGCGCCTCTTTTTTTCTTTGCGTCATGTGCTGTTTGGGGAGGGTTTTTTGGAAGGGACATCCTGCGTGACACTGCAGTGCCACTCCTAGATGGGCCCGGTGTTTGTGTCGGCCACTAGGGTCGCTTATCTTACTCACACAGCTACCTCATTGCGCCTCTTTTTTTCTTTGCGTCATGTGCTGTTTGGGGAGGGTTTTTTGGAAGGGACATCCTGCGTGACACTGCAGTGACACTCCTAGATGGGCCCGGTGTTTGTGTCGGCCACTAGGGTCGCTTATCTTACTCACACAGCTACCTCATTGCGCCTCTTTTTTTCTTTGCGTCATGTGCTGTTTGGGGAGGGTTTTTTGGAAGGGACATCCTGCGTGACACTGCAGTGACACTCCTAGATGGGCCCGGTGTTTGTGTCGGCCACTAGGGTCGCTTATCTTACTCACACAGCTACCTCATTGCGCCTCTTTTTTTCTTTGCATCATGTGCTGTTTGGGGAGAGTTTTTTGGAAGGGACATCCTGCGTGACACTGCAGTGACACTCCTAGATGGGCCCGGTGTTTGTGTCGGCCACTAGGGTCGCTTATCTTACTCACACAGCTACCTCATTGCGCCTCTTTTTTTCTTTGCGTCATGTGCTGTTTGGGGAGGGTTTTTTGGAAGGGACATCCTGCGTGACACTGCAGTGACACTCCTAGATGGGCCCGGTGTTTGCGTCGGCCACTAGGGTCGCTTAGCTTAGTCATCCAGCGACCTAGGTGCAAATTTTAGGACTAAAAATAATATTGTGAGGTGTGAGGTATTCAGAATAGACTGAAAATGAGTGTAAATTATGGTTTTTGAGGTTAATAATACTTTGGGATCAAAATGACCCCCAAATTCTATGATTTAAGCTGTTTTTTAGTGTTTTTTGAAAAAAACACCCGAATCCAAAACACACCCGAATCCGACAAAAAAAATTCGGTGAGGTTTTGCCAAAACGCGGTCGAACCCAAAACACGGCCGCGGAACCGAACCCAAAACCAAAACACAAAACCCGAAAAATTTCCGGCGCTCATCTCTAATAGACGGGCTCCGCAGGAGACATGGGCACTTTAAGAAAGAATTAAGATTCTGGTGTGCTCTGGCTCCTCCCTCTATGTCCCTCCTCCAGACCTCAGTTAGAGAAACTGTGCCCAGAAGAGCTGACAGTACAAGGAAAGGATTTTGGGAATCCAGGGTAAGACACATACCAGCCACACCAATCACACTGTATAACTTGTGATAACTTTACCCAGTTAACAGTATGAACAATCACAGAGCATCAGATAAATCCTGATGCAACTATAACATAACCCTTATTTAAGCAATAACTATATACAAGCATTGCAGAAGAAGTCCGCACTTGGGACGGGCGCCCAGCATCCACTACGGACTACGAGAAATAGATTTACCGGTAAGTAAAATCTTATTTTCTCTAACGTCCTAGTGGATGCTGGGGACTCCGTAAGGACCATGGGGATTATACCAAAGCTCCCAAACGGGCGGGAGAGTGTGGATGACTCTGCAGCACCAAATGAGCAAACACAAGGTCCTCCTCAGCCAGAGTATCAAACTTGTAGAACTTTGCCAAGGTGTTTGAACCTGACCAAGTAGCCGCTCGGCAAAGCTGTAATGCCGAGACCCCTCGGGCAGCCGCCCAAGAAGAGCCCACCTTCCTTGTGGAATGGGCCTTAACTGATTTAGGCAGCGGCAACCCAGCCGCAGAATGAGCCTGCTGAATCATGTTACAGATCCAGCGAGCAATAGTTTGCTTTGAAGCAGGCGCCCCAAGCTTGTTGGAAGCATACAGGATAAACAAAGATTCTGTTTTCCTGACCTTAGCCGTTCTGGCTACATAAACATTCAAAGCCCTGACCACATCCAGTGACTCGGAATCCTCCAAGTCAGTAGTAGCCACAGGCACCACAATAGGTTGGTTTATATGAAAGGATGAAACCACTTTCGGCAGAAATTGTGGGCGGGTCCGCAATTCTGCTCTATCCGCATGGAAAACCAGATAAGGGCTTTTATGTGACAAAGCTGCCAATTCTGACACACGCCTAGCCGAAGCCAAGGCTAATAGCATGACCACCTTCCACATGAGATATTTTACCTCCACCGTTCTGAGTGGTTCAAACCAGTGTGATTTCAGGAAACTCAACACCACGTTAAGATCCCCAAGGTGCCACTGGAGGCACTAAAGGGGGATGAATATGCAGCACTCCCTTTACAAACGTCTGAACTTCAGGCAGAGAAGCCAGTTCTTTTTGAAAGAAAATGGATAAGGCCGAAATCTGAACCTTAATGGAACCCAATTGAAGGCCCAAAGTCACTCCCGACTGTAGGAAGTGAAGGAAACAGCCCAGCTGGAATTCCTCCGTAGGGGCATTCCTGGCCTTACACCAAGCCACATATTTTCGCCCTATACGGTGATATTGTTGAGCCGTCACATCCTAGCCTCTATCAGCGTAGGAATGACCTCATCCGGAATGCCTTTTTCTGCTAGGATCCGGCGTTCAACCGCCCTGCCGTCAAACGCAGCCGCGGTAAGTCTTGGAACAGACAGTGCCCCTGTTGCACAAGTCCTGTCTTAGAGGCAGAGGCCACGGGTCCTCTGTGAGCATTTCTTGCAGATCTGGATACCAAGTCCTTCTTGGCCAATCCGGAACAAAGAGTATTGTTCTCACTCCTCTTTTTCTTATGATTCTCAGCACCTTGGGTATGAGAGGAAGAGGAGGAAATACATAGACCGACTGGAACACCCACGGTGTCACCAGTGCGTCCACAGCTATTGCCTGAGGGTCCCTTGACCTGGCGCAATATCTCTGCAGCTTTTTGTTGAGGCGGGATGCCATCATTTCCACCTGTGGCAGTTCCCACCGACTTGCAATCTGCGTGTAGACTTCTTGATGAAGTCCCCACTCTCCCGGGTGGAGGTCGTGCCTGCTGAGGAAGTCTGCTTCCCAGTTGTCCACTCCCGGAATGAACACTGCTGACAGTGCGCTTACGTGATTCTCCGCCCAGCAAAGAATTCTGGTGGCTTCTACCATCGCCACCCTGCTCCTTGTGCCACCTTGGCGGTTTACAGGAGCCACTGTGGTGATGTTGTCTGACTGAATCAGAACCGGTTGGTCGCGAAGCAGGGACTCCGCTTGACGTAGGGCGTTGTATATGGCCCTTAGTTCCAGGATGTTGTTGTGAAGGCAAGTCTCCTGACTTGACCACAGCCCTTGGAAATTTCTTCCCTGTGTGACTGCCCCCCACCCTCGGAGACTTGCATCCATGGTCACCAGGACCCAGTCCTGAATTCCGAATCTGCGACCTTTGAGAAGGTGAGCACTCTGCAGCCACCACAGGAGAGACACCCTGGCCCTGGGGGATAGGGTGATTAAACGATGCATCTGAAGATGTGATCCGGACCATTGGAAGGTCCTCGCATGGAACCTGCCGAAGGAAATGGCCTCGTATGATGCCACCATCCTTCCCAGGACTCGAGTGCAGTGATGCACTGACACCTGTTTTGGTTTTAATAGATTCCTGACCAGTGTCATGAGCTCCTGAGCTCTCTCTATCGGGAGATAAACCCTTTTCTGGTCTGTGTCTAGGATCATGCCTAGGAGAGGCAGATGAGCTGTAGGAACCAACTGCGACTTTGGAATATATAGAATCCAGCCGTGTTGCCGTTACACTTCCAGAGAAAGTGATACGCTGTTCAGCAACTGCTCTATTGATCACACTTTTATGAGGAGATCGTCCAAGTACGGGATAATAGTGACACCTTGCTTCCGCAGGAGCACCATCATTTCCGCCATAACCTTGATGAATATTCTCGGGGCTTTGGAGAGACCAAACGGCAACGTCTGAAATTGGTAATGATAATCCCGTACCGCAATTCTGAGGTACGCCTAATGAGGTGGATAAATGGGGACATGAAGGTATGCATCCTTTATGTCCAGAGTCACCATAAAATCTCCCCCTTTCAGGCTTGCAATGACCGCTCTTAGCGATTACATCTTGAACTTGAACCTTTTCAGGTATATGTTCAGGGCTTTTAAATTCAATATGGGTCTGACCGAACCGTCCGGTTTCGGGACTACAACATGGTCGAATAACAACCCCCTCCTTGTTGAATGAGGGGAACCTTGACCACCACCTGTTGAAGATACAATTTGTGAATTGCAGTTAACACTGTTTCCCTCTCGTGGGGGGAAGCTGGCAGGGCCGTCGGTGAGGGGGCATCTCCTCAAAGTCCAGCTTGTATCCCTGAGACACAATATCTATTGCCCAGGGATCTAGCAGGGAGTGAACCCACTTGTGGCTGAACTTACGAAGGCGTGCCCCCACCGGGCCTAGCTCCGCCTGTGGAGCCCCAGCGACATGCAGTGGATTTTGTAGAGACCGGGGAGGACTTCTGTTCCTGGGAACTAGCTGTGTTGTGCAGCTTCTTTCCTCTGCCCCTGCCTCTGGCAAGAAAGGACGCACCTCGGACTTTCTTGTTTCTTTGTTCGAAAGGCTGCATTTGATAATGTCGTGCTTTCCTAGGCTGTGCAGGAATATAAGGCAAAATATCAGAATTACCAGCTATAGCTGTGGAGACCAGGTCCGAGAACCCTTCTCCACACAATCCTCATCCTTCCATATGCCTCTTAAGTCGGCATCATCTGTCCATTGCATATTCTACAGGACACGTCAAGCAGAAATCGACATAGCTTTGACTCTAGGACCCAGTAGACTCATGTCTCTTTGGGCATGTTTTTTATATATATATATATCTCTTAAGACAGCATCTTTTCTATATATACATATATATATATATATATATATATATATATATATACATACTAGGGTCTCAATCCCTGCTGATAAGGTACCTGTCCACGCTGCCACAGCGCTATAAACCCATGCCGACACAATTGCCGGTCTGAGTAGTGTACCAGAATGTGCACGCTATCTGCAGGATCCCTGAGGATAGCTGTTACGTCAGGGCTACCTTTTGGGCAAACGTTACACCCTAGGGGAAGATTCCCATCGTATCCTGGCCCTAGTAGGGAAGGATACTTCCTGAGAATTCTTTGTGGGAAACTGCAGTCTCTTGTCTGGAGATTCCCGCTCTTTTTAATCATGAGAGGAGGGAAATTTACCTCAGCTTTCTTCCCCTTAAACATGTGTACCCTTGTGTCAGAGACAGATGAGTCATCAGTGATATGCAAATCATCTTTTATTACAATAATCATATATTGAATACTTTTCTGCCATTTTGGCTGTAACTTTGCATTATCGTAGTCGACACTGGAGTCAGACTCCGTGTCGATATCAGTGTCTATTATTTTGGATAGTGATCATTGAGAGACTCTGAAAGTCTCTGCGACATAGGGACAGACATGGGTAGATTCCCTGTCTGTTCTCTAATCTTTTGTGCAATAAATTCACTTAATTACACATATCCAAACAGGTGTCGGCGTTGTCGACGGAGACACCCTCTCACACACATATTTGCTCCATCTCCTCCTTAGGGGAGCCTTTTACCTCAGACATGTCGACACACACGTACCGACACACCACACACTCAGGGAATGCTCATCTGAAGACAATTCCCCCATAAGGCCCTTTGGAGAGACAGAGAGAGAGTATGCCAGCACACACCCCAGCGCTATTAACCCAGGAATAACACAGTAACTTAATGTTAACCCAGTAGCTGCTGTTTATATTGATTTTTGTGCCTAATTATGTGCCCCCCCTCTCTTTTTACCCTCTTCTACTGTGTAACTTTAGGGGAGAGGCTCGGGAGCTTCCTCTCAGCGGTGCTGTGGAGAAAAAACATGGCGCTGGTGAGTGCTGAGGAAGAAGCCTCGCCCCCTCGACGGCGGGCTTCTGTCCCGCTTTCATGTACAATTTTGGCGGGGGCTCATACATATATACAGTGCCCAACTGTATATATGCAAACTTTTGCCAAAGAGGTCTCTGATTGCTGCCCAGGGCGCCCCCCCCTGCGCCCTGCACCCTTACAGTGACCGGAGTATGTGGGTGTAGTGTGGAAGCAATGGTGCACAGCTGCAGTGCTGTGCGCTACCTCAGTGAAGACTGGAGTCTTCTGCCGCCGATTTCGAAGTCTTCTTGCTTCTTTCACCCAGCTTCTGTCTTCCGGCTCTGCGAGGGGGACGGCGGCGCGGTTCCGGGATCAGACGACGAGGGTGAGATCCTGTGTACGATCCCTTTGGAGCTAATGGTGTCCAGTAGCCTAAGAAGCAGGACCTATCTGCAGAGAGTAGGTCTGCTTCTCTCACCTCAGTCTCACGATGCAGGGAGTCTGTTGCCAGCAGAGCTCCCTGAAAATAAAAAACCTAACAAAATACTTTCTTATAGCAAGCTCAGGAGAGCTCACTAAACAGCACCCAGCTCGTCCGGGCACAGATTGAAACTGAGGACTGGAGGAGGGACATAGAGGGAGGAGCCAGAGCACACCAGAATCTAAATTCTTTCTTAAAGTGCCCATGTCTCCTGCGGAACCCGTCTATTTCCCATGGTCCTTACGGAGTCCCCAGCATCCACTAGGACGTTAGAGAAATAATAGGTTCTAAGTATTAAGAATGTGCGAGAATGCAGATCGAAACATGCAAATTTGCAGTCACTGTCCCTGTATGTGTAGAGTGCAAGAGCATGCAAACTCCCAAGAAACTCACATCAAACCTTCTCTCCCTTGTAAAACACACCATCCAGATGTTGCCCCTGTGAAATATACAACTTCACCAATGTAATAGAGTGTGTAGATTTGCACAAGATTAGTAAAAAAAAAATATATATATTAAATAGACTCATTTAAGGCTAGTGCGTTAGCCTCAGTGCAGCGTGTTTAACAGAAGCCAGCACAGATCAGGTAGATCCGTGCAGGCATCTGTGTGTTAAAGTTAGGAAAGTGTTAACAAAAAATACAAGAAGCATATCCAGCAGTGAGTTCTGTGAGCCAGTCCTGGTCGTGAAAATACAGAGGAAAAAAGGTAGGAGTCCCCAGTATTTTCATTAGCCAGCACTAGGCTCTGGAAGATGGTTCTGGTTGGGGAAATATGGGGGACAAAAAGAGTATGCTGTTTGCATCTGAAGATGCAGCATCAGGTCTCCATCATGCGCATCAGTGGATCTGCAGCCAAAGATGCAGACACTGGCTTCAGCATGAGTCCATTTTGAAGAACGAACCCTGTCTCTTACCCAAATGCCTACAGTATGTCAGTCATGCTGCGTCATCCATGACATTGTGACCAGGGTTACACTGCAGCCCCAGTGCATGCCAGTCCCGAAAACCATTTGCAACCAAATTATGACTGCATACAGGCCTCAATCAGGCCCGAGGTTTCACCATTTTGTATTGGAAGTATTAGTGCAGTTGTAAACATATGTGTGTTTTATCTGTAGTCTTTTGCTTTTTTATTCTTTATTAAAGGATGAAAAAACTGTGGATTAAAAAAATAAATTAAAAATAAAAATATACAAAAAACAGCTAAAACATAAAACATTAAAAACATATCTCTTCTGTTATACTAGCAAAATAAAAACCTTTAGTAACGAATCTGGTTTTAACAGATACTTTGTTCTAGCACAATGAGGGTCATTCCGACCAGTTCGAACGCAGCGGTTCTTCGCTGTGGTGCGAACTGGTCTGGAATGCACATGCACGGCATGCGCACTGCGCTTGAGTGTCATTGCCCGGCGATAGAGGCCGCCGGGCAACGACGCTGACAGAGAAGAAAGAGGTCGCAGCAGCAACCGCAAGAAGATGGACAGCAAGAGGGCGTTCCGGGGTGTCAACTTACCGTTTGCTGGTGTTTTTCGGGGAGTGGTAAGTAAAACGCAGGCGTGTCCAGGTGAACGGAGGGCGGAGGTGTGACGTCAAAGCAGGCCCCATCATCGCTGGATCCGTCGCACAGGGTAAGTATGTCCAAGGCTGGTCTTGTATTGAGTGAAACTTTTTTTAGCATAGCAGGGCTGCACAAGCGAACGAAGCCCTGCTATGCTAAATTACACTCCCCCATAGGCGGAGATTAGTTGATCGCACCAGCAGCAAAATTTGCTTGGTCCGATCAACTAGGAATGAGGGCCAATATGCACATTGAATGTAAACATCCGATTGATTGCAGTAGGGTACAACATTTGTTTATACAGCAATACAATATTGTAAATTCATAGATGGTTTGAGAAAAGTTAACTATTAAGTTGCTTTGATAATTGATGTGCAAGCTTTGGTCATAAAATAGTTAAAATATCCAAATCAATGTGCAGGTAGATTATGGATACATTATTCCGACATGGTTTTAGATCTTGATGGATGCAAGCACTAGGAATAGCACATTAAATAATTATGTGTATCATTGTCTATGTCTGTCTTTGTAGTCTAGTTTATGTATAGAATCATTCTAGCGAATTTGTGTAAATAGACTATTTATAGAGCACTGTAATTAAAGCACAGCTGCTGGAGCTCTTTATGGCAAGGAACATAACAATCTGATTGCTTAATTATAAGTTGCAACTGCATTCATGGGAGAGTAAACACTGGAGAAAATTAAGAATAACATCATTAAATAACATACATGCTAAATAAATGGTAATATGAAATATTATAACTTTGTCCATGAATTCTGAATAATTGTAAATCATGAAATTATGACTATATGCAAATGAGCATCCAAAGTAGAACATTCAGTTTACAGACTGCAGAAATAAAGGAGAGATCAACAGAAATGTGATTAACTTGTTAGCATCAAATACAGTTAGAGCATTTTATTACAGATAAAGTCCCCTTTTTCTGAATCCCATATTTACTTCCCCAAATAAATAATTTTTAATCTGACAAATAGCTAAAGTGCTTTCAACCAAGGATTAAATGCAACTCAACCTTTCCATACCACTGATGCTTAAGTAGTAATGTATGGCCGTAGCTTTGATTTATCTTCAGTAAACTTACTATAAGTCACCCATAACTTTATTGTGACACACTTACATTTATAACTTAGCTAGCTTAGCACTATGAAATAACCACACGGACACCAATAGCTAGATTTAAAAGGTCAAAAATGGTATTTATTGTTTGATGACCTAAATTTTAAACTAAATATGGGAGGATGTCAAGAAAAGGCGCTACCAACTCACCAGGAGGGGACTCACAACTGCCTCCTAAAACATAAACCGCACTGTGCAAGACTCACCACCTTTACTCTAGCAGAGCCTTGGACGAAACAGCACGGGAACGTCTGTAGTCCACCCGCAAGGGGAGGACACACTCGCTGTTCTACCAAAAGGGGATGCCCCACAAATGACCACTTATGTAAACTTTGACCGCTGGCTGGTAGCGACTTTCCGCCCATCTGGCTATCAAAGCTGACTACTAAATTGAACTTGAGGCCCAAAAGCGGACCGAGAGCACAAAAATGAAAGGGCGGGTGGGAGGGCATCTAAAAAAGGCAAGGGGAAGATGGCTGCCAGTCCTGTAAATGTATACCCCTATATACACTCCTCCTACACAATGCCTGATAGGCACACTGGGTCACCTGACCCCGACCTGTCCATCACTAAGGCTAGCCCTGCCTATCCTCAACAAAATAGTCCCAAAAACTCAGGGTGCTTATGTGGCTTCAAGCCTATGCAGCTCTCTGCCTGCTTTAATATCAAGTCATATGTGTCAATGTCACAATATAGGGAGTGATTCACACCTGATCGCTGCTGTGCGTTTTCGCATAGCAGGTGATCAGCAATAGACTGCACATGTGTATGCATCGCAACGAGCATGTGCGTTGGCCAACAACAACGGGCATCGCCGGTCAGCTACAGGATGGTGCAAAAATTTTATTCACACTGGCGTTCGCAAGGTGATTGACAGGAAGAGTCTGTTTGTAGGTGGTAACTGACCGTTTACTGGGTGTGTCCGTAAAAACACAGGCATTCCCAAGCATTTTCCGGGAGGGTGTCTGACATCAGCTCCTGCCCTGATCAGCCTGTTCTCATCACACTGGAGGAGTAAGTACTGGGCTGCGCAGAAACTGCACACAGTGGATTTTTGCAGCTCGTCGTACACATGTAATAGCACATTTGCACGGCGAATTTACTCTCCCCCTTGGTTGGTGACAACGCAGGACAGCAAAGTTAGCAGCCCAGTGATCAGGTCTGAATTACCCCCATAGTTGCCCAGAAACAGGGCTGCCCATAGTGGGGTAACACATGTCTGGAGGACTAACAGGTCAAGGGGACCTGCTCATCCCAAAGACACCTAAACCATCTTTTTGGTGGGAATCTGGCACTGTAGTTATACTACTTAGTGACACCATCATGGGCCAGGCTCCCTTCAACTTTAGAGTTGTGAACCTATTTTTAATGACACTGCGCAGCTCCATAACATACAGATGAGCTAAGAGATGTGACCAGAACTACAAAATGTGTTAATTCTAGAAGATACAGGAGCTGACGGAAGGTCAGTGCTTAGTCCCTGTAAGAGTACTCACTCTACACAACATTATAATGTTCAATTCCTTTTGAAAGTCATGGAGGGGAGCCAGAAGAAATTGTTCAAGTTGCTGTGATTTACAATTTATGGGGTTTGGCAGTAAGTAAATTGTAATACTAATTATGTAATTACCACATTTTTCAGTAAATATCAGTGTACAATCATAGGTGTGCGCACACACACCTGTGCTGCCAATTAATGTATGTGTGTGTGTCCCTTCTGCCAATTAACACCCCCCCCCCTCCGGAGGAGCAGGACACAGCAGGAGCTCTAGGCACACTCACTCCAGCTGTCTGTCTTGGCGGCTCCTGTGTGAGGCTGCTGCCACCATCCATGGAGGGATTGATGGTGGCCAGGAGCTATGGGGAGCACTGTCCACGGAGGAAGCGATGGTGGCCAGCAGCTACTAATTCTTATAAAACTTAGTGAGTCCCTTCCCAGACAGCCAGGGACATTTTCCAAAGGTGGTTCTTCTGTGTATCATTCTATTGATGTGCAGGATTGCCTGTAGTTGCTCTAAGGAGGAAGGGGGGTAGGGGGGGGGGGCTGGGGTGGAGTTGTTTATTTTTAAGTATCTGTACTTGGATTGGATAATAGCAAGAGCTGAAATTGTGTAAATTATGCATAGTGTAGTGTTTAAAATGATATATTTTTGGACGCATTTTGTACATCATGGGGGTTATTCTGAGTTGATCGCTAGCTGCTGTTGTTCGCAGCGCAGCGATCAGGCTAAAAATTGGCACTTCTGCTCATGCGTATGCGGCTCAATGAGCACGTGCGACGTACTTTCACAAAAGCCGATGCAGTTTTACACAAGCTCTAGCAACGCTTTTCAGTCGCACTGCTGGCCGCAGAGTGATTGACAGGAAGTGGGTGTTTCTGGGTGTCAACTGACCGTTTTCAGGGAGTGTGTGGAAAAACGCAGGCGTGTCAGATAAAAACGCAGGAGTGGCTGGGGAAACGTAGGCGTGGCTGGCCGAACGCAGGGCGTGTTTGTTACGTCAAAACAGGAACTAAATAGTCTGCAGTGATCGCAAGCTAGGAGTAGGTCTCGAGCTACTCAGAAACTGCACAATCTTTTTTAGTAGCAGCACTGCGATCCTTTCGTTCGCACTTCTACTAAGCTAAGATACACTCCCAGAGGGCAGCGGCTTAGCGTTTGCATGGCTGCTAAAAGCAGCTAGTGAGCGAACAACTCAGAATGAGGGCCAATGTTCTCATAAAGTATCCTTCACTTATCACAGATTGTTTTTGCACCCACATACTAATAATTACTATTATACATTAATAACATTAATGTATAATAGTAATTATCAGTATGTGGGTGCAAAAACAATCTGTGATAAGTGAAGGATACTTTATGAGAACATAATGTAGTAAACACAAATTCACCAAATGGAACCAGAAAATTTGAATTACAATAAAACAGCCGCTCAAATAGAATAACTGAGCTGTAAATCATATATCACAATGTAATACACTAAAGATACTTCAAATGGGTGTGATGCACCTCAATATGGTATTTCAACAGTTGTGTACTGATACTGAACATGATAGTAGTAGTAGTAGTAGTAGTAGTAATAGCATCATCATCAGCAGCAGCAGTATATTACAGAACATACATAAAAATATAAAATGAGCTCTTTAACAAGAAAAACATTTTTTTGTGTGTTGCTTTTGAAAATTGTTACGCACTAAATTATACACCTTACTTGATTTATATTACCAAAGAGTATAATTTACTCTTGTAAACAGAATCAGTTTTATTTCCACAAACACTTTTAGATACAAATAATTTTAAAACACATCAAACTATACTACACATAGTAATAATCAACTCCTGTGATTGTTTGTAAATTCTCGTAGTAAAAGAGTAGAGCATAATGTTCCAATTTGCAAATTACAGGTACACAATAAAATCTGAATAACTATAGGTAAAACCAAGTACAAGACTACAGTAGTAGTGTTTCAAATATAAAATGTGATATGTTCTCGGAGGGGGATTAGTTACATTCCTAAATGTAATATTTGTATAGAAATATGGATGCGTTATTCTTGCTGTATGCCAATAAAGAGAAAGAAAACACAGGAGGAAATTTGTTAATGTGAGAAAGTAATAAGATAAATAATTAAATGGTATCATACATACAGATATGTCTTCATAAAACAAGCCTCAATACACCACGCACCTCGAAATGTCTGGCGTGAGTAAGCAGACAATTTCCGGGCAGCTTTGCTAATGTATTGGGCATCTTTTTTGCCAGCAGTGTGAATAAGATGCATTTTTGGGGAAAAAATGCATTAAACGTGCACACGACTAGATAAGACTAAAATCGCTGTTTAACATGACTGCCGCAACAATATAGGAGGACATGTCATTGTTAGCAAAGGTGTTTTTGTACAATCAAAACAGATTTATAGTCCAAAAACATCTCTTACAACTGTATTAATAATGAAATATTCTATTGACTAATGTGTGGCAATTATTGAAAAGTATTTTGCAACGTCTCTTAATATTGCGTGTATTTGGGGGTGGCATTCACTTTATATTGCCAATGCACCAGAAAACCACCAAATAAGTATATATGTTATTACTGTAAACCTTCAGCATAGTAAATGTTTACATTTAATTTAAAAAAAAAAACAGACAAAATCTAAAAAGAAATATCAAGTTTTATATTTTCCCTATTAAAATGTATTGCATGCTTATTATTTCAGAAGTAACACCACATTTAGGTGCTGGCAGTCTTTTATCTCAGTGAAGCTGACAATAACCTATCAAGCAAATTATTAAAAATTAAGGATTATGCTGGTACCTAATTTTGTGCTAATGTGTAAGTACAAGTCAGCCAATGTTCTCACTAGCTCGACAGATGCATTTCAAGATGCCATTGTTCTTTAAAAATAACAACTACAAACAAGACAGGCAACAGGACAAGATTCTGCTCTTTGTCACATACCCAGAATGCTCCAAGGGGAACACGGGATTATTTTAAAGTCAAGTGGAGAGTGGGATTTTCTTTGAAGTGCTTCAGTAATTATGTTTGCTCAAGAAAATATGGGAAAAGGCAGAGATATGAGGCTTCTTGATGTTCAAGAAAAGCTTGTTTGTGGATATAAGTCTTTGGTGAAAGGATGCAGTGACAAGTCATCTCCGTGAAAAGACTTCTGCTGAAATGTTATCCAGAAATGTACGGTGTCTGCTTCAGCATTGTTGTGTCAATCATAAAAGTTACACTTGCTTTGGGAGATGTGATATGGACAAAATTCTTTCAGAAGGAATTTAACTGTCTATTCCCAACTTTAATTTATTTTAAAATATTTTCCTGTTTCATGCTGTCATATCTAGGAGCAACGCAATCTCTTCACGACCTCTGGGTATGTAGACAAAACAGATATTTAGAATAATCACAACAATTGAAGCTATACAAAAATAACTAAGCAAATATTTTTAACCATCTCATTACTGTGTGCATGTTGTACCTTCCTGACCAGACTATGAATATAGAGAATATATTTTGTTTATTGCTTAAACTACTCAAGAAAATGTTATATTATTTTCCATACCAGTCTACCAGATATATCGGACTACTGTCAGTATATCAAGATAAATATATGAATATAATATTCAAGTAAGAAATGACAAAACTAAATCCCAATATGTTCATGTTTCCTATATTACTGTAATCTCAGATGTTTGATTTGAAAATATTCCATATGTCCTATAGAAAATGGTTTCAATTAATACCATTACTGTTAGACACCTATTTTCAATGGGTAACTAATCGGAATAATTATTTGGAAGACTTATAGGGGGGATTCAAATGTTTGAAAAGTCGTTTGGCTGTCTGTTTATTCCTGTCTATTAGACAAACACCCCCCCTCCCCACCCCAAATAAATAAATAATGAAATAATAAACCCATTAATGATGTCCTAGCTACATTGTACATAATATATACATCCCCTGCTTTTAATATAGAGTATAGCTTAAAGTAGCTAGAACAGCATTCAAGGTGCATTTTGTCTATATAAATGTGGTCGTATCTGTCTTTCAACCAATTTTTCTTAGTTACTTAGGGGATTCCCTGGGCTATTGTCTTGACTGTAACTTGACATTAAGAACTGTGTGCATGGACTCATCATCAATTCAGTGTACAGTAATTCGGAACGGAAGTTGAAGACTTTGGGCTAAGTTGGTCATCTTACAGTAACTATAATATTTAGAACTATGATGACCTTCCCTCCTTTTAATACACATTAAAACTTGAATAAGCTAGAACAGCATGAACAGTCTATTTTGTGAGTGCAGTTACAGCCCTGATAATAGCTTACACACTCTGTTACATGGCAAATGTATGGGGTGGTCTGTGCACAGGTATAGCCACAAAAAGCAGATGAACAATTCTGTTGCCTTATGATGAGGTATCTCTAAGACAAGGGTCAAGTACTTATGAATCCAGTGGTGCTCCAGTGAGGAATAAATATCCCATTGACACAGTTTTAATTGGATATTTATCCCTCACTGATTTAATATGCTCTTAAAGAATATTGCTCTCTTCATTAAAAAGCTTATTTTGTTTATTTTGTGTGTTTTTTCATGATAGAAATAATAAAAGCTAAGCTTTAATGAATATATGTTGCTAAGAGTGTCTCCAAACAAAAGAGTCTACTTTTTTCTTTCTCTTTTTGTACACTCTGAGACATGTTCAGATGCTTTATTTATTGATTTCTGATATTATTTCATAGTTTTTTTTTCTTGCCAAACAAAAAGTGACAATACTGAGTATCACCGAGTATGCCCCCATCAGGTGCACTCCAGGTAATGTTAAATTTTAAACCACCTTAGGGGGAATTCAATTGTTATTTGCTCCGGAGGCCACTAAATGGCAAACGATGGAGCAATTCAATTGTTGCTCCATTTGTGCCTGAACAGCGGTGCTGACATTTCTGCTTGCAGCCCCCTGTGCTGGCAAGTAGAAATGAGTGAAAAGTGACCTACAGGGGTCTGCAAGCAGAAATGTCAGCACCGCTGTTCAGGTCCAAATGGAGCAACAATTGAATTTACTGTATTTAGGTGCCCAGACAGCACTTTTCACATCACGCCCAGCGCTTTGATTAGGTTAAACCATTTTATGCAGATAAATCTGGCCTGTCTGTGTGCGATCAGAGCAAAAAACAAAAAAAAAACAATTAAATTGTGCCCCGGTATCTCCTATCACTTTAGATGGGACATCAGGTGTGCAAATCAATTTAATTAAGATTGAGTTCTAAATAAATATTTAGTGGTTTATGTTTATATATTTTTGTACCTTAGTCTTCTTGAAAGTAAAGGTCCATACACACTTAACGATAAAATGAGCGACGTCGCTCATTTTCCCCCTCCTTGAGCGACGTCGCTCATTTTATCATCAAGTGTGTATGCCGCCAGCGACAACCGATGCGCGGCCCCGCGGATCGGCAATGATCGTCGCTGTCGGTAGGGCATGCATGAAGGATGTGGACTGTCGTCCACGACCTTCATGCAGGCTGGCGGGGGCGTGACGTCACTGAGCGATATGAGCTGTCATATCGCTCAGTGCGTACAGGGGGCCGCCGACCGGCCGGCCCGGGAGGGGGAAACGTTAGACGATGTCGCTCACAGAGCGACATCATCTAATGTGTATGGGCCTTAACTCTACAGCTAAACTGTAAATGGTATAATTACAGGAAGCATACAGCTACAATATTATAGTTATGTTTTCTTAAATGACCTTGCATTTAATATATACATAAAGTATGTGACTCTTTACTGTATATACAGCTGTTAGAGTCTATCATTTGCATTTTAACATGTGAGTCACAAAATTTAGTCTCAAGACAGCAACAAAAAAAATAGTTCCCACATTTTTCTTGTGATTATAAATTATCTCTGTATTATCAAGTTGTTTTAAGCTAAATTATAGAATAAAGGAGAAATTAAAAACTACTGATTCATATTTGAAGCACACTCAAGATGTTGGAGGTTGTTATAATATTCACCTTATTATAAAAACATTTAAAAGAAATATATAATTACAGATGTAGCCAAGCTCATTGTGGCTACATCTTGCATGCACATACGTGCGTCTTAGAATGGGATGCGTAATTCGAATGAATGGGAGTGCCAATTGCTGCAGCTCGGCATGGCTAGGTGCGGACACATAACTCTCTCTCTTCAGTTCCCTTCATATTTCATTGCCCCCCTCCACAGCTCACACTGTTTTCCTCACACCTCACTGCCCCCCTACAGCTCACATTTCCCTCCTCGCACCTTACTTAGCTCATTGCCCAAATAACTGTTCCCCAACCCTTCAATGCCCCCCAACTGCTCACATTGCTTCTATCACAGCTCACTGCCCCATCACCCCCTTCCCCTGCACATTGTTTTAAGCTAAATTATAGAATAAAGGAGAAATTAAAAACTACTGATTCATATTTGAAGCACACTCAAGATGTTGGAGGTTGTTATAATATTCACCTTATTATAAAAACATTTAAAAGAAATATATAATTACAGATGTAGCCAAGCTCATTGTGGCTACATCTTGCATGCACATACGTGCGTCTTAGAATGGGATGCGTAATTCGAATGAATGGGAGTGCCAATTGCTGCAGCTCGGCATGGCTAGGTGCGGACACATAACTCTCTCTCTTCAGTTCCCTTCATATTTCATTGCCCCCCTCCACAGCTCACACTGTTTTCCTCACACCTCACTGCCCCCCTACAGCTCACATTTCCCTCCTCGCACCTTACTTAGCTAATTGCCCAAATAACTGTTCCCCAACCCTTCAATGCCCCCTACTGTTCACATTGCTCACAGCACAGCTCACTGCCCCATCACCCCCTTCCCCTGCACATTGTCTACGTACTGCTCACACTGCAAGCCAAAAACACACAGACACACACAAACACTGCACATACACACACACACACACACACACACACACACACACTCTGTACACATGCACACTGCACACAGACACACTACACACATACAAACACTGCACATACACACTGCTCACACAAACACACACACACACACACACACACTGTGCACACATATATACACATCTCACATACATACACACATACACACACACACACACACACACACATACTGCACATATGCAAACACTGCACACATAAAAACACACATTGCACACTTACAAACACTGCATATGCGCACACACACACACTGTGGGTCCTATGTAGCTTCGCCCCCCGACTCACATTTCACTCTCCCTTTTGGCCTTTCCTCTCCTGGTAAAAAGAAAAGGCCTGCTGCTTAGATGCTGGGGTTGGCACGCGGTGGAGGTCCAGCCTGCTGTGCTGCACTCAACAAGTGGCGCCCCTAGGCACGTTCCTCATATGTCTAGTGGGAAACCTGCCACTGATGGAGGTGGTGCCCATAATAACCAATCATGTTCCAGTTATAATTTATCTAGTACATTCTAAGGCTACAAATGTATTGACATTTGGCAGCTTGTGGAAGAGCAAACGCATATGGAAGGCTTTGTACTCCCAACATATATCAGAACAGCTGTCTTGGTTCAGCTCCACATCTACAGTATGCGAGCCTCCTTTTAATGCAACCTGCGTATCGGGCACAGTGAAGCCCAAACCTTTGTAGGGTCCCTGGTGAACACCACCAGCATGTTAGACTCCATGTCTCTTATCTAGGTCTCCTAAAGTACGAGTTACAGTAGCATCCACAAATCAATCCATGAGTTGCGACAATAGGGAAAGGAAGAGGTGCTAGGACATAAATCCTATAGCAGTGATAATAAATTGTAAGAGACAGTGATCAAATTCAATAGTTAGCCATATTTAGGACTTAGGAAATTCATTCCACTGGATACATTGGGGTAAATTTACTAAGGTAGGAGTTTTTTTAGAACTAGTAATGTTGCCCATAGCAATCAATCAATCAATCAATCAATCAATCAATCAGAGTCTATCTATTATCTTCTAGAAGCAGCTAGATAAATGTTAAGTAGAATCTGATTGGTTGCTATGAGCAACATCACCAGTTCTAAAAAACTCCCACCTTAGTAAATTTACCCCATTGTGTCAGTTGACTTGCATAGAAGTAGCTCTTAAAGTTGGGAACCCCTAGGCCTCTAGATTGAGAGGGTTGTTAAATGAATTTGAGTCTGACTTTAGGCCTTATATTGACCCAAATTAATTTTTCATATTTTTTTTGGAGTGTTTCAAAAGTCCTGGGGAACAGGAGTACAACTGTAATTGGGAGAACTTGATATAGGTATAGTAAGCAAGGAAGTACATAGAGGTGACTGTACCTATCCAAAATACCATTCATTTGTTCCAACTGTTGAGGTTTAATTTAACTGCAAAGAGAAGGGTAGGGTAATTTACTTGATACAGGAAAGATGGACTGTTCGTGATATATGCACTGGGATATATAATGTTATCATGCTGGTATTTGAAATTGACCTCAATTTTTGTGTGAAGTGGAAAGTAGAAAAAGTAGTGTCTCTGTTTTGGCCTTATTAATTTTAAACTTTGAAAGAGAGCTAAAATGCTGTAATTGTCTGAAAATATTTAGTAGTGATGTACTGCAGAGTGTTTCAAAATGTTTAATAATATGTCATTGATATATAAAGTACCAGTCAAAAGTGTGTTGTATTTACGATAACTTGAGCTAATAGTGACATGCACGATATCCTGGTTTTGGTGAATGCTGTTGCCAGTGGCTCAATGGTAAGAAAGAAAATAATGGGGGACAGTTTTCACTAGTGTATGCCATTATGGATATCAAACAGAAAATAAAGATTGCAGATGACAAGCTTTATGGTATAATGCCAAGATCACAGTCAAAAATTCAACCCCAGACCATAGACCAACAGACACTAATGCAATCAAAGGCACCAAGCAAGAAAAGTATCTGTATTTTTTTTTTTAAATAAAGTCTTTAGTTCTTCCAGTCTTCAATAAGAATCATATTCACAGCATGATTGGTCCAGGGATAAGATATGACATCAACCAGAAAGATACTTTAGTAGATATTAGCATGAGGTTTAAGCAAAATATTTATTTATTTATTTATTTTAAAGAAAAGTTTTTGGAGGACTGTTAGGGGTCTCCTGTAGGAAGACCCTGGGGGAGATGTACTAAGCCTTGAACAGTGATAAATTACACAGTGATAAAGTGCCAGCCAATCAGCTCCTGACTGCCATGTTACAGGCTGGGTTTGAAAAATGACAGTTATGAGCTGGTTGGTTGGTAATTTATCACTTTTCAAGGCTTAGTATATCTGGCCCTATATCACAGGGTCATGTTTTAGAAACACTAGAAAAATTGATCTCTTTTTATTTCCATATTTTATTTACATGTACAGTATATATTTTTTTCTTTTTGTGTTCTTTATACAACATTGAACGGATTGGTATGAATTGCTGTTGGTCACAATGTTGACAATTTCTATGAGACGGTAAAGCATCATAGGGGTAATTCAGATCGCAAGGGTGTGTTTTTTACAGCCCTGTGATCAGATAGTCGCCGCCTACAGGGGGAGGGGTAAAGCCTGTGCAAGTGTGCGGTCGCTTCTTTAGCAGAGCTGCACAAACATCAGTTTGTGCAGTCTCTGCGCAATCCAGGACTTACTCAGCCACAGCAATATATTCCTGGTGATCGAGGCCAGAGCTGATGTCAGGCAACCTTCCTCCAAACGCCTGAGCCCATCTGCATTTTTCTGGACACTCCTGCAGAATGGTAAGTTGACATCCACAAACGGCCACTTCCTGTCAATCACCTTGCAATCGTCCGTGCGATGTTTTTTTTTGCACCATCCCGCCGCTAAGTACCGTGCTGTTGTGCGATGCGCCAGCGCATTGCAGTGTATATGCATGCGCAGTTCAGACCTGATCGCCCGCTGTGTGAAAGCGTACAGCAGCTATCAGGTCTGAATTACCCCCATGTTTGAAGTTATAATGCCAACGGTTAAATGCTTAAATTAGCAATAGCATTATGTGCCGGCATGACATTATCCACACAGTAATTGTAACTATCAACAATCTACTTCCCAAGTGAAACTGTAAGACCAAGGTACCTAGGACTGGCTAGTGAAACAGTAAGACTTGCTGTACAAAACAGCAATTATTAATACTGAATATTTTCCACTGTACACTGTTAGTGCCCATAAGTGTGTAGATTCTATCTTTCTTTTTTTTTTTTTTTCATTCAGCCCCAAGACATTGATTGGTGATTACGCATAGTATAATTTGAGTTAATTACATGTAACGGTAGCACCTTGTCGCAAATGGTGTCTAGTGGCATGAATTGGAGAATCTGATTCTACACCATAACACCTCGGAAGCTTTTAGATACATAATATAACATAGAAATATAAATTAAGTAAAAATAGTTGTTGATTTATAAGCACGGGGGGGGGGGGGGTAAGTAAAACGTTTTCCTGTCATAAACTTTTAGGGGCGTATTGCAACTAGCAACGGCATCATTGAATGTAGTAGTCCTGAGCCCCGGCATTTTAGCTCTGATGGACAATTTGAATCACTATAGGTTTACTCAGAAGTTTGATAGTGGGACTATTGTGTACACAATGTTTTGTACACAAGTAGCAGATTTGAGACACTGGCAGTAGGTGTCTCTTTCCCAAAGCAATCGGCTGTGGCATTAACATATCTCCTCAATACTGCTGTGTAGAAATACGTTGTCATGGCTGCTACTTGTCCACCTTTGAATCAGACCCCCAAATGCTTAATTAAATTTAGCTATGAAACATTGGCTGTAAACATATTTAGAATGTTAAATTGAGAATAGTCTGTCCTATATTTTGGCAATTATGTGTCAACTGTTTGATAATGGTATGTCATTTTTTCCATGAACCCGTGCTGTCCCAAAACCACTGTAATATGTAAAAGCCTCAGTAATGACTCAGGAAGCTATGGTGGTCATTTCTCTTTTAGACAAAATGCTCCAAGGGAAAATACTTATGGGTCTATTTATCAAATAATATTGCAGTATATTCACCGTAAACAGCTGTTTTCATAGATAACTGCAAATATCAAGTATGCAATGAATGTAAAATGATGGATCGCAGCAAATATGTCCATAACCACCACAGTTTCTCCATTTCTGATAGCAGCCGCAGCTTCCATAAGTTTAGATGTGGCTAAGATTCTGAGAAGCTTCTCCCATTATGAATTAGCCTCCATGGCACGTACAGTATATTTGCAGCCCTGGGTAAGGGTGCCCTCCCTGCATGTTCTACTTCACGGAGCCTTATCCTCCCTTTTTTTTAAATTGCATTTATTTAAATTTTTAAATGTTACACCCAATAGAAACAGCGTATAAGTGAGATACATGGTCAGCACACATTACTCTAAAAATATATATAACATGTCAGAATAACAAGATGCATTGACATCTTAATATTCAGGAAAAGTGGTGCAGGAACCCAAAGGCGCCATTCAGGTCCCCAAAACACTGAAACTGAAACAGGAGTGCATTGGGTAGAAATATGACAAGTATAGACGCAAAATATAATTATATCCCAGCACCTAACACTAAGCCATACAGTGTAACGTCAGCAGGATCAATTATACAAAAAAATGCGCTAACCCAGCATCACAAAGAGATAGACTAGGTAAACACCACCCCCCAAATCCGCCCACCCTGTAGAACCAAATCCCCAACCTATGGCCTAGCTGGAACACCAAACATTCCATCCCAACTACACTATATAAACTTGGGGGCAACCAACTCCATGAACCCCTCGGGCATGGTGTATAGAGCCCAGGATCGTAAGGGACAATTAACAGAATACTAAATACACAAGCTACAGTTATTATATATGACTAAACAGAACTTATAAACAGATAAAAAATACAGATCAGCATTTAAGGAGGGTCGTCCCAACCAAAGGCCCAAAAAACAGCCAAATTTAGCATAGTTCCCCCAGTCCCAGCAGGGCACAGAGAAATAGAATTTGTAAAACCAAGATACTGTAAAGTATAAGGTCCCAGAAACCGTCCAGTGGAGGAGAGTACGGAGACATGCAGCTGGAACCAAAACCACGAAGAAGGATGGCAATGTCATCAGGTGGAGTCTTCCAGCAAGGCTCCGAGGAAAACAGCCAGTCCATAGCAGGAGTACTATAATCCGCAAAAGTGGGAACAACGTTATAAAGAGCACCGTTGCCAGCAAATATAAGAGAAAAATGTTACAGACACCTCCAGCATTAATGACAAATGGACTTGAATACTCCCTTTTTTGCCAAAACTTAAAGGAAGTCAACTGTCCCGTAACTCTCCTAGGTGTCAGCAGGAGAGATAGCCTGCAGTGGTGGCAAGTCACAACCGAAGTAAGACAATTCAGCATGCAGGCCCGCCAATTGAACCACAAGCCTCTCTCCAGAATCAGCAATAGCTTTTAGGATTTGATCCATAATAACCCAAAAAATGCAGATCCAAACTGAAAATTGAGATAACTCAGTACGTCACAGGAGATATACACCAGGCACAGTGCTTAGAGGCTATACTGTGTAATGCTGGAAGGCAGAGACCCCACTCCATAGAACACAGTCCAAGAAAGATAATATATCCACTCCGGATATTCCACAGGTGTAAATGGCGGCCGGATAAGTCGTTGACGGATAATCTGCAACCCAGGGAGCCCGCCAGAACCAGCAGCAGAAACCCCAAATGCTTTACCAAACAAGAACTGCAGCGAGGGACATTGTTAACACAGTGCTGCGGCCAGGAGCTATTACAGCCAAAATCCGAGATGGTGCCCACCACCCGGAGACGCCACGGAGGAGGATAAACAATCTCTCACAAACCAACAGCCACCAATCGCAGGCAGGCTGAGGGACCACCAGAACCTGGAGAGGTAAGTAAGGAAACAGTCACCGCAGCCGAGGAGACACAGGATATGTAAAAATGGATATATGGGCCTGGGAGCTAAGAAGTAAGCCTCCTACAACATGCCCGTCCAGGCCACGCCCCCCCCCTCCCTGCCTTATCCTCCTTTTAATCTAATTGTACTCCCAATGTTGGATTTGGATGCCTGACTTATTCATGCTGTAATTTTTGGTTTATTATTTGCTTGATGCCTGTAGATGAACTGACTCCCTTATTCTCCTTGTATTTTTACTTTCCCACCTTGTTTCCCATTCTTTTCTTTATCCCCATAATTTTTCTTTGCATAGTCACTAAATTTTAATGAAGAAAAAAATGACTACATTGTCTCCTTAGCTATTCAAAAGCCTGACAACTGCAAGTAAATGCTACACTTTATGACTAAGAATATGTGGTATAATTAAAACTATTGATGAGCGGATTCGGTTTTACTCGGTTCTCAAAATGGCATCTTACTGGCTCACGGATGTCACGTGTTTTGGATAGCCAATAAGATGCCGTTTTGAGAACCGAGTAAAACTGAGTAAAACCGAATCCGCTCATCACTAATTAAAACCTTTCAATGAGTGACAAGAAAATGTAAAATGCAACAAGCAATACAGATCCTGTTATTGATCATTACATCTCCATTAGGACTGCCATCATGGGGGGTACAGGGGTAACACTTATAAGGGGCTCAAGATGTCAGAAGGACCCTGGCCAGAAAATTCCATGTGACACTTCAACATTAGTTTACTCCTTCACTCACCTCTTGGCGATGGACTGTACAAGAATAAAAGTCTGAGTTTAGTAATTAAAAGTAATTTCCAGGGTCAAGATTTTATATGTCAATTTCAAATATAAAAAGTTCCATTCCCTTAATGATTTTTCTGTGCCTAATTAAAGCTCTTTAAATATTTGTGAGCTAAAGTATAATCTGTTTTTGTTGTTTTCCTGAGCATAAGTCTGGTTGCTTGTATTTGATGAAGCCATTGCTGTAGTTTCATGCTAGGTTACACAGAACAGATCATAAGCTTGGGGTAACATGCTTACCACAATACTTGTCAAGGGGCCAAATTATCCAGGCAAGCTAACTGTTCTCCAAAATAGATGTCAGTAGATTTTTTAGGTAATAAAGTATGAGCGATATGATATTTTCATTTTTCTTTTTCCTCAGTAAAGTCTATTAAAAAGTACTGTTCCAGAAATGTCATCCAACATGGAATTTATTGATGACTAAGAATACATCACTCATTTTCCCAGTGAATTTATTTCAATTTTTTTCTTTATCAGTTACTATCCTTTTTGTTCCAGGATGTTGTATTTTTAAAGATAATATTTTTCTATTCTTTTGTAAATATATACTGTAGTTCTCTAATGACATGGGAAAATACAATAAAGTCAGAAAAGTCACTATAGAAGAAATTTTAGAACTCGATATAGAAGTTCCTAACTACTTTCTCTTAAACTCAGATGCTTCTTCAGTTGTACTCTTTTAAACAGCTGTCTCTGAGTATATCTTGTGGTTCATAACTGCTTGCTTGTGTAATGTGGGCAAGTTTCAAACTGCCCTCTGGAGTTTTTATTATTTCTTTATCACCATTTGAAATTATTTCAGCAGGCTGATTCCATAACCATAGGAAAATTTGTTTATTTTTTATATTGTTATGGTGAGATGTAACAAGCCTTGGAGAGAGATAAAGGGGGTAATTCTAAGTTGATCGCAGCAGGAATTATTTAGCAGTTGGGCAAAACCATGTGCAGTAGGGGGGGGGGCAGATATAACATTTGCAGAGAGATTTAGATTTGGGTGGGTTATTTTGTTTTTGTGCCGGGTAAATACTGGTTGCTTTATTTTTACACTGCAATTTAGATTGCAGATTGAACTCACCACACCCAAATCTATCTCTCTCTGCACATGTTATATCTGCCTCCCCTGCAGTGCACATGGTTTTGCCCAACTGCTAAAAAATGTCCTGCTGCGATCAACTTGGAATTACCCCCAAAGTACCAACTCATCAGCTTTTAACTGTCATTTTACAGGCTGCATTTGAAAAATGACAATTAGGAACTGATTGGTTGGTACTTTATGTCTCTCCACGTAATCTCTCTCCAAGGATTGATACATGATGCCCTTAGACATTTCTAACCACACTTTGATGGATTACAATAGCTGTAGAGATGTGCATTGGGCACTTTTCGTGTTTTGTGTTTTGGTTTTGGTTTTATACTCGTGTTTTGGATCTGGATTGGTTTTGCCAATACCACCCTTTCGTGTTTTGGTTTTTTTCTTGCTTAGAAATACCCATCCCTTTCAAGCGCCTGAATGATACCACTAAGCTAATTGAGCAACTGCCACTATATATATGTGTTTTGGTTTTGGATCTGAATAATTTTTGAAAAAAACATAAAAACAGCTAAAATCACAGAATTTGGTAGTAATTTTAATCCTACGGTATTATTAACCTCAATAACATTCATTTCCACTCACTTCAAGTCTATTCTGAACATCTCACACCTCACAATATTGTTTTTAGGCCAAAAGGTTGCACTGAGGTGTCTGTATGACTAGGCTAAGTGACACAAGTGTGCAGCACAAACACCTGGCCCATCTAGGAGTGGCAATGCAGTGGCAGACAGGATGGCAGATTTAAAAAATAGGCCCCAAACAGCACATCATGCAAAGAAGAAAAAGAGGTGCAATGAGGTAGCTGTATGACTAAGCTAAGCGACACAAGTGTGCAGCACAAACACCTGGCCCATCTAGGAGTGGCACTGCAGTTGCAGACAGGATGGCACTTTAAAAAAACTAGGCCCCAAACAGCACATCATAGTAGAAAAAGAGGTACAATGAGGTAGCTGTATGACTAAGCCAAGCGACACAATTGTGTGGCACAAACAACATGGGACATCCTGTATTTTGCCCATATGTAATACACGCACAATATTGGTGGCACAGGAGAGCGTACCCCTTAACCACACATACAAGGCAAAGCCTGTCACATTAATTCAGACAATAATAACACTTTTATTTGGAGTTATTATAATAATATGCAGCACAGGCGAGCGTACCCCTACACCACACAGTGCAAACCCTGTAAAAATTATTTGAACAATATAAGTAATGTATATAGGCCTTTTATTGGAGCAAACAATTTAAAGTACAAGACAACACCACTGGACTGATGCAGCACAAGACAGCACCACTGGACTGGACCTATACAGCAGTACCCCTGGACTTATACGGCAGTACCCCTGGAGTTGTACGGCAGAGTCATAAAGGATGGCACTTTAAAAAACTAGTCCCCAAACAACACATAATGCAAAGAAGAAAAAGAGGTACAACATAGAATTGTCCTTGGGCCCTCCCACCCACCCTTATGTTGTATAAACAGGACATGCACATTTAACAAACCAATCATTTCAGCGACAGGGTCTGCCACATAACTGTCGCTGAAATGACTGGTTTGTTTGGGCCCCCACCAAAAAAGAAGCAATCAATCTCTTCTTGCACAAACTGGCTCTACAGAGGCAAGATGTTGACCTCTTCCTCCAATTCCTCACCCCTTTCAGTGTGTACATCCTCCTACTACCAGAGTATTAATTCGTCCCCACTGGAATCCACCATCACAGGTCCATGTGTACTTTCTGTAGGCAATTACAGGTAAAAGTCTTCCCGGAGGAATTTATAATTCATTTTGATGAACATCATCTTCTCCACATTTTGTGGAAGTAACGTCCTACGCCGATCGCTGTCAAGGTTACTGGCTGCACTATACACTCTTTCGGAGTACACACTGGAGGGGGGGAGGGGGGGCAACTTAGGTAAAATAAAGGCCAGTTTGTGCAAGGGCATCCAAATTGCCTCTTTTTCCTGCCAGTATACTTACGGACTGTCTGACATGCCTACTTTGATGCTGTCACTCATATAATCTTCCACCATTCTTTCAATAGTGACAGAATCATATGCAGTGACAGTAGACATGTCAGTAATTGTTGGCAGGTCCTTCAGTCCAGACCAGATGTCAGCACTCGCTCCTGACTGCACTGCATCACCGTCAGCGGATGGGCTAGGAAATCTTATCCTTTTCCTGGCAGCCCCAGTTGCGGGAGAAAATGAAAGTGGAGCTGTTGACGGGTCAATTTCTGCTTGAGGTGACAATTTTCTCACCAGCATGTCTTTGAACAAGAGATACAACCTAGGATTGAGCACGGTGGCCAAAATGTAGTACTCTGATTTCAACAGATTGACCACCCTTGAATCCTGGCAAAGCGAATGAAGGGCTTCAGCCACAAGTCCCACATACTTTGCGGAATCACTCCGTATTAGCTCCTCCTTAAATTTCTCCAGCTGCTGCTGCAAAAACCTGAAGAGGGGAATGACCTGACTCAAGCTGGCAGTGTCTGAACTGACTTCACGTGTGGCAAGTTTGAAGGGTTGGAGAACCTTGCACAAGACAGAAATCCTTCTCCTCTGCGCTTGAGTCAGGTGCATTCCCCTTCCTTTGCCTATATTGTATGTGGACGTATAGGCTTAAATGGCCTTTTGCTGCTCCTCCATCCTCTGAAGCATATAGAGTGATGAATTCCACCTCGATAACACTTCTTGCTTCAGGTGATGGAAGAGCAGGTTCAGAAGTGTTTGATGTCACTCCAGTCTTTGGCACGCAGTGGCTGAATGTCGAAAGTGGCCCACAATTTTTCGGGCCACCGACAGCATCTCCTGCACGCCCCTGTCATTTTTCAAAAAATTATGCACCACCAAATTAATTGTATGTGCAAAACATGGGATGTGCTGGAATTTGCCCAGATGTAATGCACGCACATTATTGGTGGCATTGTCTGATATCACAAATCCCCTTGAGAGTCTAATTGGGGGTAATCCATTGTGCGATGATATCCCTCAGTTTCCGTAAGAGGATGTCAGCGGTGTGCCTCTTAAGGAAAGCAGTGATACATAGCGTAGCCTGCCTAGGAATAAGTTGGCGTTTTTGAGATGCTGCTACTGGTGCCACTGCTGTTGTTGTTGCTGCGGGAGGCAATACATCTACCCATTGGGCTGTCACAGTCATATAATCCTTAGTCTGCACTGTTTCACTTGTCCACATGTCCGTGGTTAAGTGGACAGTGGGTACAACTGCATTTTTTAGGAAAATGAGGACCTTTTTTCTGATGCCTCTGTACATTCTTGGTATCGCCTGCCTAGTGAAGTGGAACCTAGATGGGATTTGGTACAAGGGACACTCTGCCTCAAACAATCCTCTTAGACCCACTGAACTAATGGCGGATACTGAACGCATGTCTAACACCAACATAGCTGTGAAGGACTCAGTAATCCGCTTCTGCAATAGGATGACTGCTGTCATATTTCATCTTTCTCACAAAGGATTGTTGGACAGTCAATTGCTTAGTTAAAGTAGTACAAGTGGTCTTCCGACTTCCCCTCTGGAATGACAATCGACTCCCAGCAGCAACAACAGAAGCGGCAGTAACAGCAGCAGTAGGCATACCATTCAAGGATCCTCCAGAGGATTCCTGGTTAGGAGAGGACTCCTCAGTCTTGCCATGGCCTGCAGGACTACTGACATTCCTGACTGAGGAGGAAGTTGACATTAAGGGAGTTTGAGGTGTGGCTTGCAGGAGCTTGGGTACAAGAGGAAGAAGGGATTTAGGTGTCAGTGGACTGCTTACACTCTTACCCAAAGTTTCACAACTTGACACTGACTTCTGATGAATGCGCAGCAGGTGACGTATAAGGGAGGATGTTCCTAGGTGGTTACTGTCCTTACCCCTACTTAATACAGATTGACAGAGGCAACACACTGCTTGACACCTGTTGTCCAGATTTGTGGAGAAATAATTCCACACCAAAGAGGTGGCTTTTTTGGTATTTTGCCCAGGCATCACAATGGGCTTATTCATCCCACGGAAACAGGTATCTCCCCTGGTGCCTGATTTAAACAAACCACATCACCATCAGAATCCTCCTCATCAACTTCCTCCTCAGCACCAGCAACACCCATATCCTCATCCTGGTATACTTCAACAGTGACATCTTGAATTTAATATCAGAAACTGGACTGTGAGTGCTACTTCCAGCACTTGCAGAGGGCATGCAAATGGTGGAAGGAGCCACCTCTTCCCGTACAGTGTTGGGAAGGTCAGATATCGCAACCGCCAACACACTTGGACTCTCCTTGGGGATTTGTGATACCATCTTAGAATGCACAGTTCTTTGCTGTGTTTTTGCAAGCTTAACTCTTATAATTTTTCTAGTGGGAGGATGAGGGCTTCCATCATTGTGAAGCTGAACCACTAGTCATGAACATAGGCCAGGGCCTTAGCCGTTCCTTGCCACTCTGTGTCGTAAATGGCATATTGGCAAGTTTATGTTTCTCCTCAGACAATTGAAATTAATTTTTTGGGGTCTTTTTACAGAACTTTGGCTTTTTGGATTTTACATGCCCTCTACTATTACATTGGGCATCGGCCTTGGCAGACGACGTTGATGACATTTCATCATCTATGTCATGACTAGTGGCAGCAGCTTCAGCACTAGGAGGAAATGATTCTTGATCTTTACCTATTTTATCCTCCAAATTTTTGTTCTCCATTATTATTCTGGAGTTATATAACAAGGGCCCTCATTCCGAGTTGGTCGGTCGCAAGGCGAATTTAGCAGAGTTGCTCACGCTAAGCCGCCGCCTACTGGGAGTGAATCTTAGCTTCTTAAAATTGCGACCGATGTATTCGCAATATTGCTATTACAAACTACTTCGCAGTTTCAGAGTAGCTCCAGACTTACTCTGCCTGTGCGATCAGTTCAGTGCTTGTCGTTCCTGATTGACGTCAGAAACACACCCAGCGTTCGCCCAGGCACTCCCACCGTTTCTCCAGCCACTCCTGCGTTTTTTCCGGAAACGGTAGCGTTTTCAGCCACACGCCCCTAAAACGCCGTGTTTCCGCCCAGTAACACCCATTTCCTGTCAATCACATTACGATCGCCGGAGCGAAGAAAAAGCCGTGAGTAAAAATACTTTCTTCATAGTAAAGTTACTTGGCGCAGTCGCAGTGCGAACTTTGCGCATGCGTACTAAGCGGATTTTCACTGCGATGCGATGAAAAAGAACGAGCGAACAACTCGGAATGAGGGCCAATATGCGGTAAAGGAGAGCTTACCTCTACACCACACAGGACAAAACCTGTGAAAATTTTTTGGATTAAATATTAATAACCCCTTTATTTGTAGTAAATATACAGCACAGGACAGCACCACTGAACTTATATGGCAGCACCACTTAACTGGACTTATACAGCAGTACCACTGGAATTATACAGCAGTATCACAGGATTTATACGCCATTACCACTGGAATTATACGCAGGATCACTGGAATTATATGGCAGTATCACTGCAGTAATATGGCAGTACTACTGGACTTATACGGCAGTACCACTGGACATAGACGGCAGTATCAATGGACTGGATTTATACACCAGTACCACTGGAATTATATGCCAGTACCACTGGAATTATAAAACAGTATCACTGGAATTATATGGAAGTACAACTGGAATTATATGGCAGTATCAATGGAATTATACACCAGTACCACTAGAATTATACGGCAGGATCACTGGAATTATACGGCAGTACCACTGGACATATACAGCAGTATTACTGGACTGGATTTATATGCCAGTACCTCTGGAAGTATACAGCAGTACCACTGGAATTATACGGTAGTATCACTGGACTTATACGCCAGTACCACTGGAATTATATGGCAGTATCACTGGAATTATACGGCAGGACCACTGGAATTATATGGCAGTACCACTGGACATATACAGCAGTATCACTGGACATATACAGCAGTATCGACGGAATGGATTTATACGCCAGTACCACTGGAATTATATGGCAGTATCACTGGATTTAAACCTCAGTACCATTGGACATATACAGCAGTATGACTGGACATAAACGTCAGTATCACTGGACATATACAGCAGTACCACTGCACATATACAGCAGCACAGGGACACCACCACTGGACAACACAGCACCACTGCAATGGACTGGATTTATACAGCAGCACTGGATATAAGGCAGCCGAGGACACCACTACTTTGACTGGACTGATGCAGCACAACACAGCACCACTGGACTGGACATATACAGCAGCACTGGACATATGGCAGCAGAGAACACCACCACTGTGACTGGACTGATGCTGCACATGACACCACCACTGGACTGATGCAGCACAAGACAGCACCACTGGACTGGACTGGACTTATACAGCAGCACTGGACATATGGCAGCAGAGGACACCACCACTGTGACTGGACGGATGCAGCACAAGACACTACCACTGAACTGATGCTGGACACTGAGGACGGAGACACGTCCTCTCTCTACACTCTCCAATGCCAGAGTGAAAATGGCAGCGATGTGCAGCTCCTTATATGGAATCCAAACCCAGCGAGAATCCGACAGCGGGATGATGATATTGTGCCTCATTCTGGTTTCCGAGTCAGGCGGGAAAATCCAAGCCGGGCTCAGATCCGGGCTTGATTGGGGAAGTTCTGGGGGGTTCGGTTCTCAGGGAACCAAACCCACTCATCTTTAAATAGCTGTATTAGTAAGTAGCTGTATTGGTGACACTGTGCTGTCTACAGATTCTAAAAGAAGATAAATGGATATTAATTTGAACCGCTTTTTTCTACAGATGTTGATGCATCAATGTTCTTAAGTTTCTTCCAGTCTATCAGATCTAAATCTAAAACAAAACCAGTATAAATATATAACCATACAATTATAATTATGAAGCAACAAATCATATAGTGAGGCTCATATCAAAAGGTAAAATAATTATATATTAAGAATAAAATATTTTAAATATTTCAGATTACATTTTTGGCTATAATGTACAAACACATGAAAGATTGCCGATTTTGAGCTGGAACGTTTACAGTAATTTGTGGAAACTGACTGGATTAGATCACAAGTTACCACCATTTTTTCAGGAGAGGCACAATGATTCATATAGGTTTCCATAATAGTGGTATGAATATTTTTACCAAGAATAATATTAGTTTAAAACTAGCTATAGTAATTACCTATTGTTCTGACCTTTCAACACGTTATTGACTTGATAGCATTGATCCAGTGGTGGAACTCCCAGAGGCAAGTGAAGCATTGGGCTCTGGGTGCCAGCTGTCAGAAGGGCACCAAGGAGCAGGTTTGGCAACAAGCAAGTACAAGTGGTACTGGTAAATCCATCTATAACAGCTGCCTGCTTTCTGCTGATTATTGCTGCATTGTAGGCAGCATTATAGATTGATCTAGGGTCTGGGGAGCCACTATCATTTACCAGTGACTGGTGCAATAAAATTATTTTGCATTGCAACACAGCATGCATGATGTCATGACCTGCTCAAAGAGATAGGAGGCACAGTGCAAAGACTAACAGCAGCCAGAAGACACAGGAGAGGGTGTCTGCGGGCTGGAGCTGGAGGGATGCAGGGTCTGAAGCTGGAGAGACAGAAGGGGGCTGGCTGTGGGACATTGAGGGCTAGAGAGACACTGGGGGCTGTAAAGGCAGAATGAGTCTGGATGGAAAGACATTAGGGGGATGGAGAGACAGAAGGGGGTGGCTGAAAAACAGTGGGGGCTGGGAACTAGAAGGGGGATGGCTGGAGAGACCCTGGGGGAAGGAGAGACAGAAAGGTGCTGGCTAGAGAGACATGGGGGCTGGAGAGATAAAGAGGCCTGGGAGATAGAAACTGGGGTGCTGCTGAGGCAAGAGGGGTCTGGCCAGTAAGACATTGGGGGTCTGGAAAGGCAGGATGGGCTGGCTGAAAAGACACTGGGGAGCTGGAGAGGAAAATGGGGATGGCTGGAGATAAACTGGGGGGCTGGCTATTAGCATTAATATGTAAAAAAAAACTTGTTTACCTTCCTAATGCTAATCAGATTGAAATCCCCAACCTGTTGAATGAAATTAGAGCAATATCTGCACCTCCTGCCAAAGCTAAAAGTGTTTCTATCAGGACTTACTTCAATTCTTAACTAAAAGATTGATAATAACTGCTACCCTTTTCCTTCATGGAATTTATCCCAGTGATGAGCAAGCACTACAATTCAATGAGATTATTTCACCTAGGTACTATGGGCCAGACTTAGAGATGTATGTAAATGCCTTTGTGATCCAGTACACAGCAGTTGTGCAAAAAATGTGAATGTCGCAGCCGCTGCTATTTGTAGTGAGATGCCCACTGGAGGCGTCTGAAATCCACTGCTCGTGTGCGAAGGTGCAAACATAGGACTCATATCAGCCAATAATCAATCTTCTGATTAATGCGGCATGGCCAGTGGTAGTAAAATTCTGGAGCTATTCTAAAGACATATGGGATAGCAGCTACAAGCTGTTCCACATTCCTGGAATGGACACGACATGCCTGCACTGGAATTGCCTCTCCTCTGTTACCTCACAAAAATGCTCCCTGCCTGTCACTCATCCTTATGAAGACATTGCATGAGTATGGTGTCAGCACAATAACATCTCATCATTCAAATCAAATGTGTCAAATTGTTAAATAAGTGTATTAGGGCCAGCAATATGTCTACAATGTTCAACTGTAGATGGCCAAATCATTAGTATGTTAAATGGAAAATCGTAGTCCATAGGGATCCCATTAAATCTGATTGAAGAATATTTATTGTAATTGTATAATTGAAGTTAAAAGGCCCTATTTAGACCTAATTGCTGTTGTGCAATTTTGCAAGGCGGCCAGTTGTCGATCGACTGTGCATGCATACGGATCGAAATGCGCACGCGCAAGGCCAAACTGCAAAAGAAGTCAGTGACTTTTATGATCGCTAGGCGTATGCAAGGTGATTGAAGGGAAGTGGACGTTTGGGGGTGGTAACTGGCTGTTTTTTGGGAGTGTCAGGAAAAACGCAGGTGTTCCAAAGCGTTTTCAAGGAGGGTGTGTGACGTCAGCTCCGGCCCTGTACAGTCTGCTTCTGTCGCACTGTAGAAGTAGGTCCTGGGCTACGCACATACTGCACAGACAGGAAAAAACATTCAATGGTGAGTGAGTTGTGAACAGATTTGCATCTTCTGCATCTGACAGGTGTATGCAGAGCTTTTTTCAAGGCGTACGCAGACTTGTACAGGGGGAGTATTCATTCTGTTTGGGTGGTGACTATATGATCGCAAACCTCTGCAAATTCTCAAATGTGCAGTCAGGTCTGAGTCGGGCCCAATGAACTTACAACTCTTAAATTGTGTATGTACTGACACTGACTTTTGCTCTGTAAGATTAAATGCAATTTGTTTTCAAAGTAACCACTCATTATAGTTTATATATAAAACTAGTTAATAATGATCAAATAAAAATGTAAAACTAAACTACATCTGTACGCCCTGTATGTTATGTATTGATATTATGGCCTAGTAGTGCATCCATATATTTGAAAACATAAATACAGTATGTACACATCATCTCATGTGTCCCTCCTAACAAAAAGAATATTGAAGACCATCTATGAATATACATTCAGATTGTACTACTAGAATGCTTCTCATATCTTTTACCAGTGAAAGTGCCAGCCAACATCCTTCCTGTGTACAAGGTGGCAGTGTTAGGGAACTCCAGCGTTATGTGTATGAAACCTCTAGAGCTGGTGAGAGGGTATTCTTCCAATAACAGCCACTTTTATTCCCTTAGAGGTGTATTCACTGACTGGTACTTGAGATGCCACCTGGACTTAAACCTCTAGCAGTAGGGGCTAACAGAATAGGCTGGAGACCACAAGACACAAGATAATAAACCTAAAGTGTAGCAGCTAGCAAGGCAAGAGTTCATTGCAGGCAGACTGGATACCTTACAAGATATGCTAACTGAAGACTGTAGAACAATGATGACTGAACAATGATGACTGAAGTAGCAAAGTGTTTATTGCAGGTGACCACAGCTAAGTGATGGTTAACTGCTGGGAAACAAACAGGTGCTGGGTGCGTACTGTGATTGAAAGCAGAGTGCCACAGCATGAACCTAGTTGCAGAAAGATTACCTGAATGAAGAGTGCGACTAGGCTGCAGTCTGCAATAACAGACAGAATGCAAACTCCGTGGCTAAATTGTGATGGAATACAGGTTCAGAATTTCCAGAGATACTGTAGTTTGCTGCAGACATGCGATTACAGCCATAACTAGAGTGGATGTACTCAGAACCAGGGCTGGTAGGATATTATCACTGAAACTTGGCAGGAGCCTGGACTTGGATCAGGACAAGACATGAGATTAACTGGAGGGCCATGGCAAGACAATGACATGGAGCAGTAATGAACACAGGATAGCAGGTACAGGGCAAGATCCAACAGGGCATGGGTGCAGGACTCGCAGGAACAGCACACAAAAGGACCGAGGCAGGATACAGGAATGCAGGTACACAAAGGCAAGGAATCAGGACACAGGAACAGACAGACTGGGAACTGTATAAGGTACAGGAACCATGTGATGAGCTCACAGGTGCAGTGATGAAAGAATATCACTGGCATGGCGGAACTGACCAGAATTCCTAATGAAAGTGAGACAGACCAATTACAGGTGTAATCAGGCTGGAGTCAGGTAATGAGGCAATCCAAACAGGTGTACTGCTGCACATAGCAGCCAACATCCTAGTTGCTAGGAGACAGCTAGAAATACAAACAGGAATAAGCCACAGCAGTGACTCATAACAGGCAGCAGCATTCCCGGAGATTAATGATGTGTAAACTATGTAAACTAGGAATTGGCACTTGGGCTCAGTTTAGGTAGATTAATCTATATTGAATACCAATGTACCTGATATCTGTCTATGTTAGGACCAGTAGTCCAATAGCAGTAAAAGTGAGAGCGAATGGTTCAACAAAGGTACATATCTTACAGAAATTTTACAAAATGTTGGAATATTGAGCAGATAACATCTCATAGCTTATGTCCATTTCAGTTTCCAAAATATTATGCATTTCAGATACTGAAATGTGCTGATGATAAAGATGACGCAGCTTGTTGTGTATCAAAATTAGGCAGCCAACAATTTTCTATTTATTGCAGTGAAACAATATAGATGCATCTAGCCAACCTACAGTCAATTACTTTTTTACATTGTTACACACAAGGGATTCTAGATTGCTTTTACATAGTTACATATTTAATGAGGTTGAAAAGAGGCAAAATGCCCATCAGGTTCAACCTGTAATCTGTCTTAAGCCGAGTTCATTATAATGTCAACAGAGCCGGCCCTAACCAATCTGATGCCCCAGGCAAGATTTTGGCTGGTGCCCCCTAGCACCACCACTAGTTCCACCTCTGACCCTGCACCCCTTTCCCAACACCACCATTATTATTATTATTATTACATTTTATTTATAAGGTGCCACAAGTGTTTCGCATCATCGTACAAAGTGGGTCATTCCGAGTTGTTCGCTCATTGGCGATTTTCGCTATACTGCGATTAGTCGCTTACTGCACATGCGCAAGGTACGCAGAGCGCATGCGCTTAGTTATTTTACTGAAAACTTAGCTGTTTTGCTGTGGCTTCTGTGGCGCTTTTCAGTCGCACTGGTGTTCGGTAAATGATTGACAGGAAAGGGGCGTTCCTGGGTGGTAACTCAGCGTTTTCCCGGCATTGGCTAAAAAACGCAGGCGTGTCAGGGAAAAATGCGGGAGTGTCTGGGCGAACGCAGGGCGTGTTTGTGACGTCAAACCAGGAACGAAACGGCCTGAGCTGATCGCAGTGTAGGAGTAAGTCTCGAGCTACTCAGAAACTGCGAAGAATTTTCTATTCGCAATTCTGCTAATCTTTCGTTCGCAATTCTGCTATGCTAAGATACACTCCCAGAGGGCGGCGGCCTAGCGTGTGCAATGCTGCTAAAATCAGCTAGCGAGCAAACAACTCCGAATGACCCACAAAGGACAGTACAGGAAGAAAAAACTTACCATTACAGTACATAAATACCAAAAATAGAGTACAGGTAACAAAGAGCCCACAATTCTCAATACATAATACAGCTTAGATATAAGTAGCGAGTGAATGATCTGCTAGGAGCTGGAGGCCATAAATAGAGATGAACCTTTAGATGGTCGCTGAGTAGGAGAGAGCTGCAAGTGAAGTGTGAGGAGAAGAGGGCTTTGACAACAAGAGGAAAGAGGGCCCTGCTCTGCAGAGCTAACAATCTAGTAGGAAGGGGCGACAGACAGATGACATGAGGTGCAAGCAAGCAGGAGGTAGCCTGATGGCAGGATGTAAGCAAAGCAGAGATGTTCACCCCTCACCCATAGCAGTCCTTATTTTGGTTTTCCTACCCCCTGTAATTTAAATAAGAACAGTGTGCACATTTGGCACACAGCCCAAATAGGTATATGTTTTTGCTGGCAAGGGGCATGGCCACACAATAGTACCCCCAATTCAAATTATGCCACAAAGTAGTGCAATTTTATTCACAATTTATCATGTGATAGTGTCCCTGATTCACGGTACATCACACAGTACTACCACTTTACCTTATATACATTACTCCTTACAGTAGTGCCCCTTATTCACATTACATCACACTGAATTGCTCCTTATTCACATTACACTACACCATATTGCTCTTTGTTCTCATTACACAATACCATATTGCTCCTTATTCACATTACACCACAACATATTGCTCTTTATTCACAATAGACCACACAGTAGTACCCTTTCTATACTTTACGCCACACATTAAAGCACCTGATACACATAATGTCACACATTAGTAATGTATTTCTACACATAATACCACACAGTAATGCCCCTTACACATATGACACACATTATTAATGTCCTTATAAACATAATGCGCCTTACACATTATGCCAACCTTTATAAATGCCCTTATACACGTAATGTCCCTTACACATATGCCACACATTATTAATGCCCTTATACACATAATGACACACATAGTGCCCCTAACACATATGTCACACATTATTAATGCCAGTATACACATAATGACACATATAGTGCCCTTTACACATTTGCTGCACATTATTAATGCATTTATACACATGAAACGCATAATGCCCCTTACACATATGCCGAAAACTATTGCACAACCAAACCACCTGCATACAGAACTGACACAGCGGCTAACAATTTGTCCTCTGCCTCTGCTTGAATACAGATGTGTCCTCATAAATCTTGCCTCCATGCGCCATGCAGCAGGAGATGCCTGGCGTGAGTCTACTGGCAGCTCTGCTAACGTCAGGTGCCTATTTTTTTTAATGAAAATGCATCTTATTTGCATTGCTATGTGGCTAGGATGCACTAGCAGCTTCTGCTGATTAAAGTGATATGTGGCATGCCTATAAACTGTGTGCGACTGTGGCTGTATCTGCATATGAAATGCTACACACAGAATATAGGCATACCGCATATCATTTTAATCAGCAGAAGCTGCTTGTGCCCCTAGGCATACCAGATGCCCTAGGCAATTGTCTAGTTTACCTATGCCTATGGCCGGCTCTGATTGTCCCAATTGAAATAATGTTTTATGTTTAGTTATCAACTGAAATTCATGTTCCCCCTAGATTAAAAATGTCAATATTTTAAATGCTATAACCTTGGATATCTTTTTCAGTCAGAAATGTATCCAATCCATTTTTAAATGCATATATAGAGTCCACCATTACCACCTTCTCCTGCAGCACATTACCACCTTCTCTTACAACACAGTGTGGCAGCAACAGATTAGATTATTTCTGTTTAGAGGAGTGACACAGACCTTACCTTCTACCAAGTCCCCTGGAGTAAGAAACGGGACATCACATTAACCTGTAGGCTGTTTTCTGGGACGCAAGTCTTTTTTTTTTTGTTATTACAGGAGTGAAGGGGGCAAGTGTCTTCAATAGGAGAGTTCATAGAAGAATAACAGAAGAGGGTGATGGAACGTTAAAATTTGCCATTTTAAAATTTGCATATTATTCTGTATCATCAAGAGTCACGTGTAGTCATTATGGTCTGTACATCAACACAAAGATTATATTTATAATTTTTTATTATTATGATTTAAATTCATGTTATGTAAGGAATAATGCCCCCATATTTAAAATGATTACAGATAGTAGAATTTACTTCCAGTCCAATTAACCTGTAATCTTGGGATTTATTCTATATATTTACAAATCTCATTCTTTTAGTTTACATTAGAAGTAAACCATTTTCAATTTTTATTTGAGATATTATCGCTGCATACAGCCTGAAGTGTCAAGTGATTCCATGTGACATACACGTGACAGCCTGTTGAATCAGAAAATAATCACTATTTGTTTTACAAATAATAAAAAAAAATGAATGCAAAATAAAGCACAGTTGTAGAGTTATTTAAACATATCATATATAGTAGCTTCTTTGGGGTACAGAGTGTATTGATTTCTGGCTTTCACTAAACATCCCAATAAGGTCCTTGATTGGTCTTGGGGGAACATTGGTAAAAACAATAAACAATTAGATTGCAACTGGACAAAAATAGTAATACAGAAAGATGATTGCCTATGGTCTAGTGTGCAAAAAGAAAAGGGCAGCCTGTCTGTTGCAATACCCACTTGTTATTGATGTATTCTGGGATGTCACTGTCACTGTGGCTTCAGAGGACATTGGGAGTGATTTTCTAATAAGGAGAGGAGTATTTATTGCAGAAACCTTAAGCTAAGATTATTCTTCAGGACTAACAAATCTAGGTCACCATGAATAAGAAACTGTGTGAGGATACTGCTTTTGATGTCTCCATATAAGATATATGCAAATGTAATCGGCAGCATTTAGAGAATAAAACATAACATTCTATAACAGCAAGTACCTTTGTCAGGACTTATATTGTAACCTAACTGATAAGAATAATATGTTATATTATGAGAGCTTTCACCCCAAGGTACCAAAAGAGGTTTGCCTAAGAGCTGAATAATTAGGGTCAGGAGGATAGATTCAGAAGATGTGCAATTGACATGAGAGCCTTGGATGTTGTTGCTAAGTTTATGCAGAAGGGATATAAAAATATATTTTAATGCACCTTATAGAGAAAGTGTAGAAGACTCAGAAGAGATACTTTCACATCATGTCAAATGTAAGTCAATAATTCCAAGAATTCCCTTTTAAGTCACAGTGGGATTTGTAGGATGATTTGCAAGACTGTATATAAATATGGGCTCTTGTTGATATTATAGGGCAAATTTATCAAAAGTATTTGCAGAATATCCATGTAAGCAGGGGCTACCCAGGATGTATGTAAGGGGGGTTCACTACGGCTGGCTGGCGGTCGGGCTCCCGGCGACCAGCATCCCGGCGCCGGGAGCCCGACCGCCGGCTTACCGACAGCGTGGCGAGCGCAAATGAGCCCCTTGCGGGCTCGCTGCGCACGCCACGCTACGGGCACGGTGGGGCGCTACGCGCGCCACACTATTTTATTCTCCCTCTATGGGGGTCGTGGACCCCCACGAGGGAAAATAAGTGTCGGTATGCCGGCTGTCGGGCTCCCGGCACCGGTATACTGAGCACCGGGAGCCCGACAAACGGCATACAGAAGACCACCCTGTAAGGGAATATCTCTGATTCTGCTGCAATCCACTAATTTTTGACCGTAAAAGTAGCCCCCATGTCAAATTTACCAAGCTTGCCTCAGTAGCTAACGCCATTTGGGCTATGGGCTATACTCCAAAAAGTTTCTAGGAGAGGGATCTGAAGGCTCCCTACTACTATTCCTTTCATGCCCCATCTCTACAATTTGTTTCTGCTGCTATACACCAAGTGTACATGCTATGGGCTCCTACTAGCAAAACCTGTCACAAATGTGCATTGATGCCAAGAAGGAAGGGAGCAGATACTATTTACCCAGACCCAGGCTTGTCTAATGGGCACAGCAGGGCCCAAGGCTTGTCTAAGGGGAGCAGCTGAGCAACACTTAATATGTTTAACAAATATTTTTGGGATAAATTGATTAAGTAATTTATAGGGAATATATTAATAGTGCAATAAGTATACAGAAAACCAAATCAGCCTTACATTACTTATTTAGAGTGTATTTAAGTGAAACTGAATAATTAGCAACAATATTTATTTTAAAATGTATGATGTCCAGTGTATTAAAGCACAACCTGTTCTCTTGCATGCTGCATTCAGGAGATTTTCAAGTTTTATCTGGCATATTTGGTTATAACTTGTTAATACAACTATAGAGTATTCTGTGGCGCATTCATTTGACCTGTTCATGTTGTCTGTGGCTACAGTGCTTGTAGTACAGCTGTTGTCTTTGGCTGCTGACAGTAGGACGGTTTGAACTCCTGTACAGCATGTGAGTTTGCAGCTCTGTGTGGTAACTTTGCTTATTTTCAAATAGCATGCAGTCAGAAACTAAAATTGGACTTGATATATATTTTATATGAATGTCATCATATTAACTTCCACACAGAGTAACACATTGTTATTTAAGCATTTACTTAATTAGTCAATGCATATTTTTAAAAATAATATATTGATAGTAGTTGAAAATGGTAACAAATTAGTTTCAAACATTAATTATTACATTAAGACACAACCCGAAAAGAGATACACAGCTGTAAGTACGATAATCATTTAGTCTAACAATGAAAATGCTTTTCATAGCACAGTTCTTAAAATTGTCTCTAAGGGTGGGTAAACACTTAAACAACATCAGTCCAATTTGCTTTTTCTGGGCAAACTGAAACAACAAATAGGGCATATCGTTAGGTGTGTATGCTTGATTGCGTGCTCCCGTCGGTCGCATACGATATCTTCTGGTCGGCCACGCTGCACTGCCAACCAGAAAATATGTACGATGCCTTGCTGCAGAATACTGCATGGCATTGCACATAGAACTTTCATCCCTTGCATCGTGTTTTAGCACTTGCATCGTGCAAGTGTGTACGCACTTGCCGATGCAGGGTATGTCGTCCGTCAGCTTGGCTGGGTACACATCGTCCTAGTATGTACCCAGCCTAAGTCAGTTGTTGTTACTGAAATAAGTAATGATCTATGTACACCATTTAATGTATACAGTCATCAACATGTTTACTATCCATTCTACTAATTTCTTTTTGTCTTTTTTATCTGTTAAATTTCAGAGTATGACTGGTTTAAGAATCCATATGAAACATTGCTCCCACATGAACGTTATCAGTTTTCATAAATTCCCAACATGCATCTGGAACAATTGTAAACAAGATCTGAGGTCATTATTCAGCTGTGGCTTTTCTTACACTTTTTTTCCCCAAGTACAAAATGAAAAAAGCAAATATGAAGCTTTAAAGGAGTAAAGGAGTAAATAATAATAATAATAATAATAATAATAATAATAATATGCAGGGTTTTTTTTTGAAATTTTCTTTATGTATATGATATTTCATAATAGTGTATTTTGGTATATTCAAATCATTGCCTTAAGTATAAAGACACAGTTACAGGTAAGACTTGATTCTCAGAAAATATTTTATTATTGCAGTTTTCATCCTCTGTCAAAGCTTTTCAATTAATAAAATATATTGGGGATGATTGATTTATTTGTAGGGGGATCTACTGACTGCAAAGAAATATATTGGAGAGGTTCCTTACTAAGTATGAGCCCTGCTGTAGAACTGTGCCTGCAATATGGCGTAACAATTTTGACATACATCAAGCTTCATAGCAAAAATATGTGCATTTCTTTATTGTGCATGTGTCCATCTTAGACTTGGAGCACTTTATGCTTAGAGAGGCAGAATGGGAGAGAACAGCTTTAGGTGAGTTACCACAGCTAAACAATTACCCCAGGGCTATCCAATTAGCCCCCGTAAACCGGCATTTATCGGGGATTATGCTTTGCAAGCCTCAGGCACCTGATAACCAGCCCCAGGAGACCCCTTATTGGACGGTACCACATGGGTTCACGATTTTATCACAGATCCCGTCCGTTATCAGCTGATAACGGGTGATTTAACGTGCATTAAAAATTACCTGTAATTGGATAGTCCGATAGCATTATCGGGCTAAAAAGCCTGTTATTACCGTGCGGTAAATCACTGCATCTAATAGGATACCACAGTTTGAACACAAATGTGTTTGACATGCAGTTGGTAACATGCATTTTTACTAATGGAAAATGTAGATGACACCATTGTTTTCATTTCACTTCCATTAAATGCGTTGTATAGAGCAGACAGCATTTGTATAACCTGGAAAGTTTTTTTGGAGAAATGCTCCAGCAGTGGAAGTTGACTAGGCAGACACAATAGCAGCAAGGAACTGAAACCCTTCAATTATAATCCTCCAAGAAGTAAGTTGAACAAGCAGGCGCATCCCAGGGCCCTTTTCTAGGGCTATTTAACATCAGATTCTTCTTTTGAGTTATCCCAGTTGGAGAAGAAAAATGACAAAAAGAAAATACAACAGTGAAATATTGTTGGTCAGCATGATATTTCACTAAATAAACTCTTTGCAATGGGGGTTTTGAATACAATGAAGAGAAAGTTTAATAAATATTTGTACATTTTCAAGTGATAATAAACTTGGTTCACTATTTTCCAATCGCCCTTAAGGCATGTACAACTATTGGTAATAAATTGATTAAATCAGATACATCTACAAAAAAAGAATAGAAAAGAACTTTTTTGCTTACACAAACTTTTTTTGTGTTTATATTGTGGCCACTGCACTGATGGAAGAGATGTTTTCTCATGTAGTAATTAATTAGCAGCTTTCTATGTAAGTATAAAGATATACTGTATATAAAGGCCTATGTACCAATATTTTTCTAATAAAATACTGTCAAAATGAGTTTTATCACAACTTTGTCATATTTTTTTTACCAAAATCTATTAAAGGGCTTTTGGAGGAGATTTCACAAAAATCTCTTTCATGCCCTAAAATTTGCACCTGATTTGAATCCTGATCGCATTTCCTTCACAGATCATATCACATCTGGCTTACATTCAATCTTTAAAGGGGTTTAACTATAGTCAGGCATATTGTGCACTGTTCTTTGCTTGATTCAACTTCAATGTTACATACAGACTAAGCACCAAGAACCAGGGCCGTAACTAGGTGTGTGCCAATGGTGCCTGGCACACAGTGCATATGCACTGTTGGCGCACACCACTGGCAACACCCACTGGTCCGCACTGCAGCCACCACACTGTGTGGGGTCTGACCAGTCACCCACAATATATATATATATATATCAGCCACACTGCTCAGCTGCAGCTACCTCACATAAAGCTGGGTAGTGCTGCAGCACGTCCACCCCACCTCCCTGCTCCCCTTCCTCTGCCCCGTCCACTGGGAGAGATAATATCTCTCTCATCCCACCCCCATCCCACCCACAGTGCCCTGCACTGCAAAGAGCCGCAGCATAGGGCAGGAAGGACAAGAGGACTGCTGGCCGGTGAATGCTGCTGCCCCGGAGCAAACATAAGTATAACACTCTCTCTGTCTCTCTCTCTGTCTCTCCCTCCCTTTGTAAAAAAGGACTCTACCTGGCATAATTTGTAAAAACGAGGGACTCTGCTGCCTTCATTTGTAAAAAGGGGACTCTGCCTGCCATAATGTGTAAAAAGGGAGACTCTGCTGCCATAATATGTGAAAAGGGGACTCTGCCTGCCATACTGTGTAAAAAGGGGGCTCTGCCTGCCTAATGTGTAAAAAGGGGGACACTGCTTCCATAATGTGTAAAAGAGGAACTCTGTTGCCGTAATGTGTAAAAGGGTACTACCGTACTGTGTAAAAGGGGAATCTGCTTATTGTAATGTGAAAAAAGGAGACTAAATCTGCCGTAATGTGTAAAAGGTACCTCTAACTGCTGTAATGTGTAAAAGGGGACTCTACCTGCTGTAATGTGTGAAAGGGGACTCTACCTGCCGTAATGTGTAAAAGGTAGCTCAACCTGTTGTAATGTGTAAAGGGGGACTCTACCTGCTGTAATGTGTAAAAGGTTACTCTACCCAGCATAATGTGTAATAGGGGCTCTGCCTGGAGTATTGTGTAAAATGGGGCTCTACCTGGAGTGTTAAAATGGGGCTCTACCTGGAGTGTTGTGTAAAATGGGTCTCTACCTGGCACAATGTGTGACAGGGGCTCTAACTGGTATAATGTGTGATAGGGGCTCTACCTGGCATAATGTGTAAAATGGAGCACTACCTGGCATAATGTGTGATTGGGTCTCCACCGGGTGTAATGTGTGACAGGGGCACTACCTGGCGTAATGTGTAAAAGGGGCTCTACCTGGTGTAATGTATGTAAGTGGCCATACTCTGCAGTGTAATTTGAATAATGGAGACTACTGTACAGTGTAATATGAATTGGTATTATTTTGTGGCCATGCCTATTTCTCATGAAGCTATGCCCCTATATTTTTGTAGCATACTGGCCCTATTTTAAATATGGGTGGGGCATCGATGCTGTCAGGCACGCCGCACTAAAATATCTAGCTATGGCACTGCCAAGAACATTAAGGCTGATGCCTTATCACAAAAATTCCTGCCAGTTCAAGGTGTCTTTAGACCGCAGACTCCAATTCTTCCTGCATCTTATATTCTTACCAGTATTACCCAAGACTTAGCTTCTTCACTTCAGTCCTTGTAGGCTAAGTTACCCTCTGCAACACCTTCTGGGCATTTGTTTATACCTAAAAATCTTAGAGGGGCAGTTCTTACTGTCCTTAATTCTAACAAGACTTCTGGACATCCATGCATAACCAGAACATTAGAATTGCTTTCCTGATCTGTATGGTGGCTGACCATAACTCAGGATATACAGTACTTTATTTGGTCATGTGACATCTGTGCCAGGAATAAAACTCCTTGAACACCACCCTCTGGGCATCTGTTACCATTATCTGTGCCTTCCAATACATGGTCCCATATTTCTATGGCTTTCATCGTGGACCTCCCAGTTTCCTCCAAGTGTTCTATGATTTGGGTAATTCTGATCATTTCAGCAAATTGGCCCATTTCATACCAATGGCTAAACTAAACAGTGCTATGGAGATGTCGGCAATGTTCATGCTGCATGTCTTCAGCTAACATGGATTGCCCCAGGATATTGTCTCTGATTGAGGTACCCAGTTAATTGCACACTTCTGGAGATCTTTCTGTGAAAAATTGGGTATCAATCTCAGCTTCTCCTCAGGTTATGACCGCAATCTAATGGACAGATGGAGTGGGTAAATCAATCCCTGGAGCAGTACTTTCTATTGTTATGTGTCAAAGTGTCATAAATTACTGGGTGGAGCAGCTACTGCTGGCAGAATTTGCCTATAATAATTCCTATCATTCATCTTTCACAGTATCACAGTTTTGACCTGATTTAACAATACATTTCTTCTACTAGCCTTGTGTCTTGTCTCCGGGTTATCTGGAAAAATGTGCATCAAGCTCTCAGCAAGGCCTTATTCCACTCCAAAAAAAATTCAGACAGACATAGTAGACCATGCACATTTAAAGTAGGTGACATGGTGTGGCTGTCTGCACAGGATATTACAATTTAGCAGTCTTCTCAGAAATTAGGACCCCAATACATTTGCCCATTTTAGATCTCTAAACAAATAAATCCTGTAGCTTTTCATCTCCACCAAAGTCTCTGAAGATTAATAATACAGTCCATTGTTCTCTTTTGAAAACAGCCTTTCTCTCTAAAAAGTTCAGAGGCTGTCATCCTAGAAAACATTCTCCAGTTAGGGTCCAGGGTCATTAGGAGTTTGTGGTGGAGAAGATCCTGTATTCAAAGGCAGGAACATTTCTTGGTACATTGGAGGGGCTATGGAACAGAAGAGAGAAAGCAGATTCCTGAAAGATTTCTTTATCCTCCTAAGCTTAAGAAACTATTCTTCAGAGAGTTTTCAGATAAACCTGGCTCTAGGATTTTCTTACCACCTCTTCAAGAGTAGAATACTACCAGGAGCTACCAAGCAGCTCCTTTTCTGCATGAGTCCCATTTGTTGCCTGTCAATTGGGACATTGCGTCTTCCGGGTGCAAGGGCTACCTGTCCCCATCCATCTCTATTCAACCAGGGTGCCACTCAGCTATGGCATCCCTGGTTTCCTAGCAATACAGCCGCTCACTTTTAGTGAGCTTAACTACATGCAGCACTGCAGCTGCACATAGTTTGTTAATTATAGAGGCACTCCCAGGCTGCCTTCCCCATTGGTTTGTGCTACTCTTAAAAGCCAGCCCAGCTCTCTGTGTGTTATGATTCCTGAACTCCAGACCGGAGGAGATCTTATGACAGGGATCCGAGTTCAGGAAAATAAGCTGGTTGTGGGAGCTGGAAGGCCTAGTAACCCCTGGCGCCCTAACTCCGTTGTCTCGCCCGTGTTATCAGAAATCCCCTGCGAGACTATGGTTGCTTGAGCCCATGGCAGCCGCGTTCGAAGGGCGGATTATGTCTGCCCAACCCCGATGCCCCCGCAGGTCTTAATGGGAGACAAGGGGAAGTCCGAGACAGGGTGATAACAAGGGGCCCTCTGACTAAGCAACACGGCCAGGGGTTACAAGCTGACTAACTAAACCAAAAGGTATGTGCGGACTAGCCGCCAGGGAAAAGGACAACCAAAGATCCACTGATCCGACACTCCTATCCGGCACCGCTGGACACCAGAGTGGATCTGTGGAAGCGGAATCCTCCGCAAAACTCCAGAACACAATATAAACAAAATAATAAACAGTAGCGGACAAGCCGCAACACACGGCTGCGCCGCGACTCACGAACACCACCAGATGTTAAAGGTGCTCGGTCAGACTCCAGGAACAGATGGTAACTTCCGAGTACAGGATCTCTGAGGACAGGAACAACCGAATAGACCGGGACTGGGAACTCTCTGCAGCAGACAAGGCAAACAGGAAACTATCACCGGCGTCTGTAGGAAGTCCTGAGGATGCCTTTATTCAGGCATCCTCCAATCAAGATCCAGACAGGACAATCAAAAGAAATGCCGTGCAGCTTGCATGCTGCACGGCCAGCACATAATCAGGGCAATGAGGATAGACCCAGCAACGGGGAACGCGGCTGCACGTGGCGTCCCCGTTGCTAAGGCCAGAGGCGGCTCCGTGCGCCCGGCGTCTCAGCGTTGCCAGGGAGCCGGCGGCTGAACGCGCCCGGCGTCCCTGGTTGCTAGGCGCCGGGCCGCACGGCCGAGCGGACCCCGGCGCCTAACACTGTGCTGGTTATAGCTTGTGCTATCCATGATCCATGACATGTGTTCTTTCAAATCTTGTGGAAAGTCTGATGGATTTCCTGCTCTTTCATATGCTGTCCCTACCTCTATCCTAGTGTGTTAACCCTTTGTCTGCCTTCCCAGTGTTCCTGCTATCAGCCTGCATACATTCTACACAGTGCCACATCCCCCTGTCTGAAATTTTGACACAACTCTGACCTTACCCTCCATGCTCCTGTGTACATTTACCCTCAGTTATTCCCTAGTCCATTATTATGTGGTCTTCAGCATAATGTGTGAGCCCCCACTGCTGGAGGTTTAAGTCCAGGGGATCCTCTAAGTACCAGTGTGCGTATCAAGCACTAAGTGAAAAGTGAGGGGTTGATATTAGTGAAGACACTCTTGAGGGATCTAGGGGTCTCACAATAATAGTGCTTGAGTTTCTAACAGCTGTTTGTAGTTGTAATGCATCCACTGGGGTGTACAGGAATTCTGCTACATCCCAAAGCCTACACACATATTACTAACAAAGAGGACCAGACAATCAATGGAAAAATGTCCCTGAGTGAAACATCAAGCTGAAAAATCTAGGAACAGCACTTATGAGGTCTAAGAATGGTACAAAATAGCAAGACGGTGCTATATCAATTGATCAGCAAGTATAAACTGAATCAATGTTTTAAAATTTGGAATGGCAGACATCAGGCCAGTTACTATGCCTACAGATAAGATCTCTAAAGTTAGATCCAACTATAAAAACTGAGATAGAAGAAATGAAAGACATTACATTAGTAGCACATAACCAGATATCACACATACAGTAAGTCAGTTGAACTAGTATACGATTAATCCTGGAAACAATATTAAATGTTTGATAAAATTTATCCAGAGATATTTAAAAGGAAAAGTTTGTAAAACTTGAAATTCTCCAAAAAATGTATAATGCAGATGAGGATGATTTACGTTTCTGTATGGGATATCTATTCATGACGGCAGCTGGACAATTCAGAAACAGTCCATAGTAGCTATGACCACCACCCACCAAGGAAGAGTAAATGGCTCTTAAGGAAACTACAAAAGGCTCTAATGGATCAAAGACACATTGAGCCTGATTCAGAAGTGGATACTAATGTAGAAGCAGCTGCAGCTTTTGTCAAAGCTGCATCAATGAATTTCTGCTACTGCTTACTAGAGGTGAGCAGGTCTGGTTCTCTGAGGGTTTCCCGCCAAACTCGAACCTCAAAATGAGGCAAAATTTCATCATCTGGATTCTCACACATTTTGGATTCTATAAAAGTCCTGGTGATCGGCTTCATTTTCACTTCATCTTTGGAGAGTGTACTGAATGGTCATGTGCTGGGTTGTGTGGAGTGGGGCATGGGCATGGAGCTGGTGGCTGCTGTGGGCCAGTTTATCAGTCCAGGGGTTCTCTGTCTGCCATCTGCTGTATCTGACAAGGACCTGCTGTGTCCTCCAGGGGTGCTTTGTCCACCTGGGGATGATCTGTCCATACATCCAGGGACTCTGTCCCAGTGTTACAAAATAAAACTAATATTTTATTAATTTAAAATGATTTTAATTTTATTTTTTGTGTGCTGTGTCCCAGTATACATCCAGAGGTGTCTGTATAGTGGGTGTCTGTATAGGGGTTTTTTTGTCCATCCATCGAGGGGCTGTGCCCCAGTGTAAAAAAAAACAAACGAACTAACATTTGATTAATTTAAAAAAAAATTTTGTTCTGTACCCCAGTATACATCCAGGGTCTGCTGTGTCTGTACAGGGGTGCTCTCTCTATCCATCCATCCAGGGTCTCCATCCCAGTGTAAAATTAAAATAATAAAAGCTAAAAAGCCTAAAATATAATTATAAAAAAAAAATATATATATAAATATATTATCAGTGCTGTACCCCAGTGTACTATAAAAATGTTATTTTCATAATTACTGTGGCAATGACAGTCAGACCACAGTATATTATTATTTCATACTCATACACGGATTGTGTGACACTGTTGATTAAGGTGGTACCACAGTAATATATTTTATTTTATTTCATTCACATACATGTATTGTGCTACACTGTGGGTGATGGTGGCACCACAGTGATATATTTTCATACTCATACACATGTTATGCGACACTGTGGGTGAAGGTGGTACCACAGTAATATATTTTATTTTGTACTCATACACATATTGTGTGACACTGTGTGTGAAGGTGGTAACACAGTAATATGTTTTCATACTCATACACATATTGTGCAACACTGTGGTGAAGGTGGTACCACAGGAATATATATTATTTCATACTCATACACGTATTGTGTGACACTGTAGGTGAAAGTAAACCTCAGTGTTAGATTATTATTTCTGACTCATACACATATTGTAACACTGTAGGTGGTACATTTTTTTACAAATTTTGGTGTATGCTGTACCCCACTTGGTTCGTGTTTGTTGATAGACATGGGGGATGAACAATTGAGAAGAGAGCATGAAGAACATACTAGTGCTGCAGATGCTGCCACCAGTCACTATGACACAAGCCCATCACTGCCATAGATGGCTTAAGTCAGGACATGTAAAATCAAAGAAAAAGTATGTCAGATTAGTAAAAGTCAGAATAATGCAATAACCAATAAAAATTGTTGTCTATGCAATAAAGACCATCACCAATGCCCCCATAGATTAAATAAAATTTTTAGAATCAAACAAATTAAATTAAATTACTAATAAATCCTTCCTTCCGCTACATGCATACTCTACCTTCCTTGGTCCCGTGATCTAGTTAATTAATTAATACAAAAATTAGTTGTGTATATTGGTCAAAAACATACATATTTACAACATGGTATATACTGTGTGTAAAGCTTTCTGAGGCAACCTGAGGTGCTCCACCCATTGTTGAAAAATCAAAATTCAAACAGCATTGAACTTGGGAGTTATAGTTTAGCTGGAGAGTCACAGGCTGCTTTTCTCTGATGTAGAACAGCAAATCTTGGTCCCATTATCTCCAACAACCACCCGGAGTACAAAATATACATCTGTTTACAGTGTGTACTATTAGCACCTCCACAAACAAGGCCACCACCTTTCTATTAGATTTACAAAAAAATATATAGCATACTTGTCAGTCATTCACACTGGCAGTAGCCATTTATGGTTTGCTCCCTATGATTGTCAATATTCATGAGGATGTGGCACAAAATGACTGCACAAACTGTATGTTAACTAGTGATGTGCACCGGAAATTTTTCGGGTTTTGTGTTTTGGTTTTGGGTTCGGTTCCACGGCCGTGTTTTGGGTTCGAATGCATTTTGGCAAAACCTCACCGAATTTTTTTTGTCGGATTCGGTTGTGTTTTGGATTCGGGTGTTTTTTTAAAAAAACCCTAAAAAACAGCTTAAATCATAGAATTTGGGGGTCATTTTGATCCCATAGTATTATTAACCTCAATAACCATAATTTACACTCATTTCCAGTCTATTCTGAACACCTCACACCTCACAATATTATTTTTAGTCCTAAAATTTGCACCGAGGTCGCTGGATGGCTAAGCTAAGCGACCCTAGTGGCCGACACAAACACCTGGCCCATCTAGGAGTGGCACTGCAGTGTCAGGCAGGATGGACCTTCAAAAAAATACTCCTTAAACAGCACATGACGCAAAAAAAAAAAGAGACGCAATGAGGTAGCCGTGTGACTAAGATAAGCGACCCAAGTGGCCGACACAAACACCTGGCCCATCTAGGAGTGGCACTGAAGTGTCAGGCAGGATGGCACTTCAAAAAAATTGTCCCCATACAGCACATGACGCAAAGAAAAAAAGAGGCGCAATGAGGTAGCTGTGTGACTAAGCTAAGCGACCCTAGTGGCCGACACAAACACCTGGCCCATCTAGGAGTGGCACTGCAGTGTCAGGCAGGATGGCCCTTCAAAAAAATACTCCCCAAACAGCACATGATGCAAAGAAAAAAAGAGGCGCAATGAGGTAGCTGTGTGACTAAGCTCAGCGACCCTAGTGGCCGACACAAACACCTGGCCCATCTAGGAGTGTCACTGCAGTGTCACGCAGGATGGCCCTTCAAAAAAATACTCCCCAAACAGCACATGACGCAAAGAAAAATGAAAGAAAAAAGAGGTGCAAGATGGAATTGTCCTTGGGCCCTCCCACCCACCCTTATGTTGTAAAAACAGGACATGCACACTTTAACGAACCCATCATTTCAGCGACAGGGTCTGCCACACGACTGTGACTGAAATGACGGGTTGGTTTGGGCCCCCACCAAAAAAGAAGCAATCAATCTCTCCTTGCACAAACTGGCTCTACGGAGGCAAGATGTCCACCTCATCATCATCGTCCGATTCATCACCCCTTTCACTGTGTACATCCCCCTCCTCACAGATTATTAATTCATCCCCACTGGAATCCACTATCTCAGGTCCCCGTGTACTTTCTGGAGGCAATTGCTGCTGGTGAATGTCTCCCTGGAGGAATTGATTATAATTCATTTTAATGAACATCATCTTCTCCACATTTTCTGGAAGCAACCTCGTACGCCGATTGCTGACAAGGTGAGCGGCGGCACTAAACACTCTTTCGTAGTACACACTGGAGGGAGGGCAACTTAGGTAGAATAAAGCAAGTTTGTGCAAGGGCCTCCAAATTGCCTCTTTTTCCTGCCAGTATACGTACGGACTGTCTGACGTGCCTACTTGGATGCGGTCACTCATATAATCCTCCACCATTCTTTCAATGGTGACAGAATCATATGCAGTGACAGTAGACGACATGTCAGTAATCATTGGCAGGTCCTTCAGTCCGGACCAGATGTCAGCATCAGCAGTCGCTCCAGACTGCCCTGCATCACCGCCAGTGGGTGGGCTCGGAATTCGTAGCCTTTTCCTCGCACCCCCAGTTGCGGGAGAATGTGAAGGAGGAGATGTTGACGGGTCGCGTTCCGCTTGACTTGACAATTTTCACACCAGCAGGTCTTTGAACCTCTGCAGACTTGTGTCTGCCGGAAAGAGAGATCCAACGTAGGTTTTAAATCTGCACTGATTTCAACAGATTGACCACACGTGAATCCTGGTTAAGCGAATGAAGGGCTCCATCCACAAGTCCCACATGCCTAGCGGAATCGCTCTGTTTTAGCTCCTCCTTCAATGCCTCCAGCTTCTTCTGCAAAAGCCTGATGAGGGGAATGACCTGACTCAGGCTGGCAGTGTCTGAACTGACTTCACGTGTGGCAAGTTCAAAAGGTTGCAGAACCTTGCACAACGTTGAAATCATTCTCCACTGTGCTTGAGACTGGTGCATTCCACCTCCTTTGCCTATATCGTGGTCAGATGTATAGGCTTGAATGGCCTTTTGCTGCTCCTCCATCCTCTGAAGCATATAGAGGGTTGAATTCCACCTCGTTACCACCTCTTGCTTCAGATGATGGCAGGGCAGGTTCAGGCGTTTTTGGTGGTGCTCCAGTCTTCTGTACGCGGTGCCTGTACGCCGAAAGTGGCCCGCAATTCTTCTGGCCACCGACAGCATCTCTTGCACGCCCCTGTCGTTTTTTAAATAATTCTGCACCACCAAATTCAAGGTATGTGCAAAACATGGGACGTGCTGGAATTTGCCCAGATGTAATGCACGCACAATATTGCTGCCGTTGTCCGATGCCACAAATCCCCAGGAGAGTCCAATTGGGGTAAGCCATTCTGCGATGATCTTCCTCAGTTGCCGCAAGAGGTTTTCAGCTGTGTGCATATTCTGGAAAGCGGTGATACAAAGCGTAGCCTGCCTAGGAACGAGTTGGCGTTTGCGAGATGCTGCTACTGGTGCCGCCGCTGCTGTTCTTGCAGCGGGAGGCAATACATCTACCCAGTGGGCTGTCACAGTCATGTAGTCCTGAGTCTGCCCTGCTCCACTTGTCCACATGTCCGTGGTTAAGTGGACATTGGGTACAACTGCATTTTTTAGGACACTGGTGAGTCTTTTTCTGACGTCCGTGTACATTCTCGGTATCGCCTGCCTAGAGAAGTGGAACCTAGATGGTATTTGGTAATGGGGGCACACTACCTCAAGCAATTGTCTAGTTCCCCGTGAACTAACGGCGGATACTGGACGCACGTCTAACACCAACATAGTTGTCAAGGCCTCAGTTATCCGCTTTGCAACAGGATGACTGCTGTGATATTTCATCTTCCTCGCAAAGGACTGTTGGACAGTCAATTGCTTACTGGAAGTAGTACAAGTGGTCTTCCGACTTCCCCTCTGGGATGACGATCGACTCCCAGCAGCAACAACAGCAGCGCCAGCAGCAGTAGGCGTTACACTTGCATCGGAGGAATCCCAGGCAGGAGAGGACTCATCAGACTTGCCAGTGACATGGCCTGCAGGACTATTGGCTTTCCTGGGTAAGGAGGAAATTGACACTGAGGGAGTTGGTGGTGTGGTTTGCGCGAGCTTGGTTACAAGAGGAAGGGATTTACTGGTCAGTGGACTGCTTCCGCTGTCATCCAAAGTTTTTGAACTTGTCACTGACTTATTATGAATGCGCTGCAGGTGACGTATAAGGGAGGATGTTCCGAGGTGGTTAACGTCCTTACCCCTACTTATTACAGCTTGACAAAGGCAACACACGGCTTGACACCAGTTGTCCGCATTTCTGTTAAAATAATTCCACACTGAAGAGCTGATTTTTTTTGTATTTTGACCAGGCATGTCAATGGCCATATTCCTCCCACGGACAACAGGTGTCTCCCCGGGTGCCTGACTTAAACAAACCACCTCACCATCAGAATCCTCCTTGTCAATTTCCTCCCCAGCGCCAGCAACACCCATATCCTCATCCTGGTGTACTTCAACACTGACATCTTCAATTTGACTATCAGGAACTGGACTGCGGGTGCTCCTTCTAGCACTTGCAGGGGGCGTGCAAATGGTGGAAGGCGCAAGCTCTTCCCGTCCAGTGTTGGGAAGGTCAGGCATCGCAACCGACACAATTGGACTCTCCTTTGGGATTTGGGATTTCGAAGAACGCACAGTTCTTTGCTGTGCTTTTGCCAGCTTAAGTCTTTTCTTTTTTCTAGCGAGAGGATGAGTGCTTCCATCCTCATGTGAAGCTGAACCACTAGCCATGAACATAGGCCAGGGCCTCAGCCGTTCCTTGCCACTCCGTGTCGTAAATGGCATATTGGCAAGTTTACGCTTCTCCTCAGACGCTTTTAATTTTGATTTTTGGGTCATTTTACTTTTGTGTTTTGGATTTTACATGCTCTGTACTATGACATTGGGCATCGGCCTTGGCAGACGACGTTGATGGCATTTCATCGTCTCGGCCATGACTAGTGGCAGCAGCTTCAGCACGAGGTGGAAGTGGATCTTGATTTTTCGCTATTTTTTTAACATCCACATTTTTGTTCTCCATATTTTTATGCGCACAACTAAAAGCCACCACAGGTATACAATGTAGATGGATGGATACTATAGTATTATATTACTTATGGACGTCGAGTGCACTGACGACACAGAGGTAGGTACAGCCGTGGCCTACCGTACTGCTATATATATATATAATATACTGTATAATAATAACGGACCTGGTGGACACTGTCAGCAGACTGCTAAACTAGTATGAAGAAAAAAAAACCACCACAGGTATACAATGTAGATGGATGGATAGTATTGTATTATATTACTTATGGACGACGAGTGCACTGACGACACAGAGGTAGGTACAGCCGTGGCCTACCGTACTGCTTATATATATAATAATATACTGTATAATAATAATAACGGACCTGGTGGACACTGTCAGCAGACTGCTAAACTAGTATGAAGAAAAAAAAAGCCACCACAGGTATACAATGTAGATGGATGGATAGTATAGTATTATATTACTTATGGAGGACGAGTGCACTGACGACACAGAGGTAGGTACAGCCGTGGTCTACCGTACTGCTTATATATATATATAATAATATACTGTATAATAATAATAACAGACCTGGTGGACACTGTCAGCAGACTGCTAAACTAGTATGATGAAAATAAAAAAAAGCCACCACAGGAATACAATGTAGATGGATGGATAGTATAGTATTATATTACTTATGGATGACGAGTGCACTGACGACACAGAGGTAGGTACAGCCGTGGCCTACCGTACTGCTTATATATATAATAATATACTGTATAATAATAATAACGGACCTGGTGGACACTGTCAGCAGACTGCTAAACTAGTAGGAAGAAAAAAAAAGCCACCACAGGTATACAATGTAGATGGATGGATAGTATAGTATTATATTACTTATGGAGGACGAGTGAACTGACGACACAGAGGTAGGTACAGCCGTGGCCTACCGTACTGCTTATATATATAATAATATACTGTATAATAATAATAACAGACCTGGTGGACACTGTCAGCAGACTGCTAAACTAGTATGATGAAAATAAAAAAAAGCCACCACAGGAATACAATGTAGATGGATGGATAGTATAGTATTATATTACTTATGGACGACGAGTGCACTGACGACACAGAGGTAGGTACAGCCGTGGCCTACCGTACTGCTTATATATATAATAATATACTGTATAATAATAATAACGGACCTGGTGGACACTGTCAGCAGACTGCTAAACTAGTATGAAGAAAAAAAAAGCCACCACAGGTATACAATGTAGATGGATGGATAGTATAGTATTATATTACTTATGGACGATGAGTGCACTGACGACACAGAGGTAGGAACAGCCGTGGCCTACCGTACTGCTTATATATATAATAATATACTGTATAATAATAATAACGGACCTGGTGGACACTGTCAGCAGACTGCTAAACTAGTATGAAGAAAAAAAAAGCCACCACAGGTATACAATGTAGATGGATGGATAGTATAGTATTATATTACTTATGGACGACGAGTGCACTGATGACACAGAGGTAGGTACAGCCGTGGCCTTCCGTACTGCTATATATATATAATATACTGTGTGATAATAATAACGGACCTGGTGGACACTGTCAGCAGACTGCTAAACTAGTATGAAGGAAAAAAAAGCCACCACAGGAGTGTTTTTCAGGCAGACAAACGTATACTGGACTGGTGGTCACTGTCAGAAAAACTGTGCACTGTACTCCTGCTATAACTGCTCCCCAGTCCCCACAATTAGGCAGTGTGAGCAGTGCACTCAGCACAGATATATCATGCAGCAGTGCAGCACACTGAGTGAGCACAGATATGGTGGAGCGTTTTTTTCATGCAGAGAAACAAAGGATTAAACTCACTGGTGGTATAATCAAAACCCTGCACTGTACTCCCTAACAGCTGCTCCCCGTCCCCAATCCTCCCCACAATTATAACTAAGTCACTCAGTCTTTACTCTTTTCTAGTAATATAACGGAGAGGACGCCAGCCACGTCATCTCCCTATCAATCTCAATGCACGTGTGAAAATGGCGGCGACGCGCGGCTCCTTATATAGAATCCGAATCTCGCGAGAATCCGACAGTGGGATGATGACATTCGGGCGTGCTCGGGTTAACCGAGCAAGGCGGGAGGATCCGAGTCGCTCGGACCCGTGAAAAAAAAGGTGAAGTTCGGGCGGGTTCGGGTCCCGAGGATCCGAACCCGCTCATCACTAATGTTAACAACAGGTGCTCTGTAGATGTCACTCAGATAATCAGGTTTTAGATGTTTGGTTGAACTTGGTTCACAGGGGATTGGACACAAATTGGCTTCAGTGAGCCTGCTCCGATATATGCCCACAATAGCTCTGTGCAATGGTGCAAAGTCAAACACTGTATGATATCTACTGACAAACTCTCCATGCTCGAATAGCGAACCTTCTCCAGGTCAAAGATGTCTTTCAGAAACTGAACAACTTAATCCTACATAAAGGTTGAAAATAATTTTAACGGATGATTAGCAAACCTTGTCCAGGTCAATGATGTCTTTTAGGAATTTAAGAACTTAATCCTACATTGAAGGTGAAAATAATTTTAACGGATGATTAGCAAACCTTCTCCAGGTCAGAGATGTATTTAAGTAACATAAGAATTTCAACCTACGTTAAAGTTTAAAATAATTTTAACTAGAGATGAGCGGGTTCGGTTCGTTGAGATCCGAACCCCCCTGAACTTCACCTATTTTACACGGGTCCGAGGAAGCCTCGGATCTTCCTGCCTTGCTCGGTTAACCTGAACAAGGCCGAACGTCATCATCCCGCAGTCGGATTCTCGCGAGATTCGTATTCCATATAAAGAGCCGCGCGTCACCGCCATTTTCACTCGTGCATTAGAGATTGAACGGAGAGGATGTGGCTACGTTCTCTCCCTGAAAAGCTCCATATCTGTGCTCAGTGTGCTGCAAATATCTGTGCTCAGTGTGCTGCAAATATCTACGTTCTCTGCCTGAAAACGCTCCATATCTGTGCTCAGTGTGCTGCAAATATCTACATTCTCTCTCTGAAAAGCTCCATATCTGTGCTCAGTGTGCTGCAAATATCTGATCAGTGTACTGCATTGTGGGGACCAACAGTATATAATTATAGTACAGCACCGTAGGCCATTGCTGTATCTTGCAGCTCCGTGTCAGACTCAGTTCTAGACAGTATCCTGATCATCAGTGCTCAATATCTGCTGCATTGTTGTGTGACCAGTATATATATATATATATATTATATATAGTAGTACAGTGCAGCATTTTGGTGACCAACAGTATAGTAGTACAGTACAGTAGTCCATTGCTGTATCTTGCAGCTCCGTGTCACTGCAAGTATCCATATCTGTGCTGCATTGTTGTGAGCAGTAATATAGTAGTACAGTGCAGCATTTTGGTGACCAACAGTATATAGTTCTACAGTACCGTAGTCCATTGCTGTATCTTGCAGCTCCGTGTCACTGCAAGTATCCATCAATATCTGTGCTGCATTGTTGTGAGCAGTATATATAGTAGTACAGTGCAGCATTTTGGTGACCAACAGTATATACAGTAGTTGTACAGTACAGTAGTCCATTGCTGTATCTTGCAGCTCTGTGTCACTGCAAGTATCCATCCATATCTGTGCTGCATTGTTGTGAGCAGTATATATTGTAGTACAGTGCAGCATTTTGGTGACCAACAGTATATAGTTGTACAGTACAGTAGTCCATTGCTGTATCTTGCAGCTACGTGTCACTGTAAGTATCCATCCATATCTGTGCTGCATTGTTGTGAGCAGTATATATAGTAGTACAGTGCAGCATTTTGGTGACCAACAGTATATAGTTGTACAGTACAGTAGTCCATTACTGTATCTTGCAGCTCCGTGTCACTGCAAGTATCCATCCATATCTGTGCTGCATTGTTGTGAGCAGTATATATAGTAGTACAGTGCCGCATTTTGGTGACCAACAGTATATAGTTGTACAGTACAGTAGGCCATTGCTATTGATATAATAATACTGGCATATAATTCCACACATTAAATAATGGAGAACAAAATGTCATAGTAGAGAGCATGTAAAATCAAACAAACTAAAGTTCAGTAAAATTACCCAAAATCTAAATAAAAAGCATCTGAGGAGAAGCGTAAACTTGCCAATATGCCATTTACGACATGGAGTGGCAAGGAACGGCTGAGGCCCTGGCCTATGTTCATGGCTAGTGGTTCAGCTTCACATGAGTATGGAAGCACTCATCCTCCCACTAGAAAACTGAAAAGAGTTAAGATGGCAAAAGCACAGCAAAAGACTGTGCGTTCTTCTAGATCACAAATCCCCAAGGAGAGTCAAATTGTGTCGGCGGTTGCGATGCCTGACCTTCCCAACACTGGACGGGAAGAAGTGGCTCTTTCCACCATTTGCACGCCCCCTGCAAGTGCTGGAAGGAGCACCCACAGTACAGTTCCTGGTAGTCAAATTGAAGATGTCACTGTTGAAGTACACCAGGATGAGGATATGGGTGTTGCTGGCGCTGAGGAGAAAATTGACAAGGAGGATTCTGATGGTGAGTTGGTTTGTTTAAGTCAGGCACCCGGAGAGACACCTGTTGTCTGTGGGATGAATATGGCCATTGACATGCCTGGTCAAATTACAAAAAAAATCACCTCTTCAGTGTGGAATTATTTTAACAGAAATGTGGACAACAGGTGTCAAGCCGTGTGTTGCCTTTGTCAAGCTGTAATAAGTAGGGGTAAGGACGTTAACCACCTAGGAACATCCTCCCTTATACATAACCTGGAGCGCATTCATCAGAAGACATTGACAATTTCAAAAACTTTGGGTGACAGCTGAAGCAGTACACTGACAACTAAATCCCTTCTTCCTCTTTTACCCAAGCTCCTGCAAACCACACCACCAACTCCCTCAGTGTCAATTTCCTCCTTAGACAGTAATGCCAATAGTCCTGCAGGCCATGTCACTGGCAAGTCTGACAAGTCCTCTCCTAACTGGGATTCCTCCGATGGATCCTTGAGTGTAACGCCTACTGCTGCTGGCGCTTCTGTTGTTGCTGCTGGGAGTCAATCGTCATCCCAGAGGGGAAGTCGGAAGACCACTTGTACTACTTCCAGTAAGCAATTGACTGTCCAACAGTCTTTGCGAGGAAGATGAAATATCACAGCAGTCATCCTGTTGCAAAGTGGATAACTCATGCCTTGGCAGCTTTGTTGGCATTAGACGTGTGTCTATCCAACGTTAATTCACAGGGACTTAGAGAATTTCTTGAGGTAGTGTGTCCCCGGTACCAAATCCCATCTAGGTTCCACTTCTCTAGGCAGGCGATATCAGAAAAAGAGTCACCAGTGCCCTAAAAAATGCAGTTGTACCCAATGTCCACTTAACCACGGACATGTGGACAAGTGGAGCAGGGCAGACTCAGGACTGTATGACTGTGAAAGCCCACTGGGTAGCCCACTGGGTAGATGTATTGCCTCCCGCAGCAACAACAGCAGCAGCGGCACCAGTAGCAGCAGCTCGCAAACGCCAACTCGTTCCTAGGCAGGCTACGCTTTGTATTACCGCTTTCCATAAGAGGCACACAGCTGACAACCTCTTACGGAAACTGAGGAATATCATAGCAGATTGGCTTACCCCAATTGGACTCTACCGGGTATTTGTGACATCGTACAACGCCACCAATATTGTGCGTGCGTTACATGTGGGCAAATTCCTGCACGTCCCATGTTTTGCACATACAATGAATTTGGTGGTGCAGAATTTTTTTAAAAATGACAGGGGCGTGCAAGAGATGCTGTCGGTGGCCCGATAAATTGCAGGCCACTTTTGGCAATCAGCCACCGCGTGCCGAAGACTGGAGCACCAGCAAACACTCCTGAACCTGCCCCTCCACCAGCTGAAGTAAGAGGTGGTAACGAGGTGGAATTCAACCCTCTATATGCTTCAGAGGATGGAGGAGCAGCAAAAGGCCATTCAAGCCTATACATCTGCCTACGATATAGGCAAAGGAGGTGGAATGCACCTGACTCAAGCGCAGTGGAGAATGATTTCAACGTTGTGCAAGGTTCTGCAACCCTTTGAACTTGCCACACGTGAAGTCAGTTCAGACACTGCCAGCCTGAGTCAAGTCATTCCCCTCATCAGGCTTTTGCAGAAGCAGCTGGAGAGATTGAAGGAGGAGCTAAAACGGAGTAATTCCGCTAGGCATGTGGACTTGTGGATGGAGCCCTTCATTCGCTTAACCAGGATTCAAGGGTGGTCAATCTGTTGAAATCAGAGCACTATATTTTGGCCACCGTGCTCGATCCTAGGTTTAAAGCCTACGTTGTATCTCTCTTTCTGGCAGACACAAGTCTGCAGAGGTTCAAAGACCTGCTGGTGAGAAAATTTTCAACTCAAGTGGAACGTGGCCCATCAACAGCTCCTCCTTCACATTCTCCTGCAACTGGGGCTGCGAGGAAAAGGATAAGAATTCCGAGCGCACCCGCTGGCAGTGATGCAGGGCAGTCAGGAGCGAGTGCTGACATCTGGTCCGGCCTGAAGGACATGCCAACGATTACTGACATGTCGTCTACTGTCACTGCATATGATTCTGTCACCATTGAAAGAATGGTGGAGGGTTATATGAGTGACCGCATCCAAGTATGCACGTCAGACAGTCCGTACGTATACTGGCAGTAAAAAGAGGCAATTTGGAGGCCCTTGCACTGGCTTTATTTTACCTAAGTTGCCCCCCCTCCAGTGTCTACTCTGAAAGAGTGTTTAGTGCAGCCGGTCACCTTGTCAGCGATCGCTGTACGAGGTTACTTCCACAAAATGTGGAGACGATGATGTTCATCAAAATGAATTATAATCAATTCCTCCGTGGAGACATTCACCAGCAATTGCCTCCAGAAAGTACACAGGGACCTGTGATGGTGGATTCCAGTGGGGACGAATTAATACTCTGTGAGGAGGGGGATGTACACAGTGAAAGGGGTGAGGAATCGGAGGATGATGATGAGGTCGACATCTTGCCTCTGTAGAGCCAGTTTGAGCAAGGAGAGATTGATTGCTTCTTTTTTTGGTGGGGGCCCAAACCAAACAGTCATTTCAGCCACAGTCATGTGGCAGACCCTGTGGCTGAAATGATGGGTTTGTTAAAGTGTGCATGTCCTGTTTATACAACATAAGGGTGGGTGGGAGGGTCCAAGGACAATTCCATCTTGCACCTCTTTTTTTTATTTATCTTTGCATCATGTGATGTTTGGGGCCAATTTTTATAAGTGCCATTCTGTCTGACACTGCAGTGCCACTCCTAGATGGGCCAGGTGTTTGTGCCGCCCTCTTGTATCGCTTAGCTTAGTTATCCAGCGACCTCGGTGCAAATTTTAGGACTAAAAATAATATGAGGTGTTCAGAATAGACTGGAAATGAGTGGAAATATATGGTTATTGAGGATAATAATACTATAGGATCAAAATTACCCCCAAATTCTATGATTTAAGCTGTTTTTGAGGGAGTTTTGAAGAAAAACACCCGAATCCAAAACACACCCGAAGCTGCCCACTGCTGTCGCTTATCTTAGTTAGCCAGCTAGCTTGGTGCAACCTTTTGGCTTAAACTGGATGAAATAAATATTGTGAGTTGTGAAATGGTCAGAATAGAGAGGAACTGACTGGAAATAAATGTTATCGCGGTTAATAATACTGTAGGAACTAAAACAGGCCAAAGGTCTGTGATTTTAGCTGATTTTATGATTTTTGTAAAAAAAAATACAGATACAAAACCAAAACCCACAAGGGCTGTTTTGGCAAAACCAATACAGATCGAAATCATGAAGGAGTTACAGATCCAAAACCAAAACTTAAAAACCAAGATTTGGGCCGACACATATCCCTACTGCTTACTGACTGGCTACAGCTCTAATCCGATGCAGTGCACAAATAGTCGCAACATCAATTGGACATAAGCCACAACATCGGTCACTGGCTCAACCCTATGGTTGCACAAACTATCCAATGGTACATGGCCACCGGTGCTAGAGGAACTGCATCTTACAGTACAGTCCCTGAAACAGGCATGACTTTGACACAGCAACCAACATACTACTGACAAAATCCATCCCTCAAGCCACTGCTCAGGACTGCCTGACGGAATTGAATAAATCTCCATGCAAATACAATTTTCACCCGCCGGTGGTAATTATCGGGAGACGTGCAGTGCATCTCAGATGCATGCACTGATTTAAAACATTGAGTGCTTGGGAACACCTATGCATTAATTAAGTCTCTTTGAGGGAATTTAATTCAGCACGAAAAGGACTCACATATCCTAAACATGTTTTCGCAGAAATCTGGACTTAACGGTATTTGATCAATGTGCTTTATTTCATGTCATATTATGTTTTTTAATAAGCATAAAGTGTGTGACTTTGGTTACAGCTGTTGAAACTCATAGAAAGGTTTGTTTTGTATAACTGGAGACAGCCTTGATCAAGGGGAAATGTTGGTTTGTGCTGTCAAGGAATCCTTCTTACACAAATGACTCTTGCAGATGACTCCATCACTCATCAATCCTTGTGTGCAGCATCACTGCACTGAGGATTCTTAATCTTATCACACAAACAACAAACTAAATAGACATGCTGTATATTTCCTGCTGTACACACTGTGCATGTGGGTCATTAGGTCGACCTGAAAAAGGTTGACAGTGTATAGGTTTACCCCAAAATGACAACATGGGAAAAAGATTGACAAGGTGAAAAGGTAGACAAGGAAAGCATCGTCACAGGAAAAGTTTGACATCAGTTTTTTAGTTGTCATTTACTCATAAAATGACCAGGAACCCCAATTAATGCACGCCGTCCCCTTGCATTGCTCACTACTCTTGCCATGCTATAGGCAAAGTGCCTCACTAGAAGTTACTATTCCCAATAGTAGTCTACTGAATGGTAAAGTATGAAAATGTTAAAATTGGAAAAACAATTTGTAAAAAACTCATGTCGACCATATGCTGTGTCGACCATTTCCACATCGACCTTTTGACTATGTTGACCTTTTTACCACATTGACCTAATGCATGTTGACCAATAGTATTGACTGTCAAAGTTATTACTGTTGACCTACATACTGTATATGCCATACTGTATGTTCTGCATTTCAATAATCCTATGATCCTGGTTAAGCTACAAATTTAATTTGGAGTTTCAGAAGGCTCGTTCTTAGGTCCTCTGCTTTTCTCAATCTATACCTCATGTCTTGGTAAACTAATCAGCTCTTTTGGATTTCAGAGTCATCTGTACGCAGATGATAGTCAAATCTACCTATCCTACCCAGATTTGTCATAATCTGTATTGGTCTGTGTCACTGAATACCTTCTGCCGTTTCATCTTGAATGTCATCTCACCACTTCAAACGTAATATTTCCAAAACAGAGTTAGTTATATTTCCACCAGCCAATAGCAGTTACCAACCTGATGTCTCTATCTCTGTTGAGAATTCAACAATCAGTCCTACCCCACAAGCTCACTGCCTACTTGACTCTGAACTGTCCTTTGTTCCCCACATTCAATCTGTCTCAAAATCACGTTACATGCATCTAATAAAACATACCCAAAATAAATCCATACCTTACACAAGACACCGCAATACCTCTTATCCAAGCTCTCATTATCTCCTGCATTGATTATTACAATAGTCTTCTTACTGGTCTTACCAAAAAGAGACTCTCACCACTACAATCCATTCTGAATGCAGATGCTAGGCTAATCTTCCTCACTAGATGTTCATCGGCTGCAGATTCACTCTGTCAGTCCCTCCATTGGTTACCTGTATTCTACCTCATTCAAATAAAATAATTTTACTCACACACAAGGCCAATAAACATACTAGACCTATGTACATCTCTTTGCTTATATCAAAATATCTCTGAACCCGACCTCTCCACGCATCATAAGATCTATGTCTCTCATCCACACTCATTACTTGCTCCCATTCACGATTGCAGGACTTTATTCGAGCAGCACCCACTCTGTGGAATGCCCTACCATGCACAATAAGACTCTCCCCTAGTCTCCAGACCTTCAAGCTTTCCCTGAAAACTCACCTCTTCAGGCTAGCTTATCACGGGTGGTCTTCAGTATGCCGGCGGTCGGGCTCCCGGCGACCAGCATACCGGCGCCGGGAGCCCGACAGCTGGCATACCGACACTTATTCTCCATCGTGGGGGTTCACGACCCCCCTGGAGGGAGAATAAAATAGTGTGGCGCGCATACCGTGTACGTAGCGTGGCGAGCGCAGCGAGCCCGCAAGGGGCTCATTTGAGCTTGCCACACTGTCGGTAAGACGGCGGTCGGGCTCCCGGCGCCGCTATGCTGGTCGCCGGGAGCCCGGCCGCCGGCATATCGTAGTGAACCCCTTATCACATCCAAGACCGCTCAGTGAAACGTCATAAGCTTTCCTATACAGTCACATCCCCTCTGTAAAGTCCACACATATCCTGACATATTTTCTCTTTCTTCACCTTCCCATCCTCCTGACTCCAGGCCAAAATCACTGTGTGACCTTGACCTCACCGTACAGCCCACCAAGAACCTTTGCAATCTGGTGAAAAAATTATGCAACAGATAGCATCTATCCTTGTGCATCACTGCCTATTTCCCAAAAGATTGTAAGCTTATGAGCAGGGCCTTCCTACCTCTATGACTGTTGGTTTTAACCAAGCTTTGTTTTATCATTATTGTTTCCAATTATAAAGTGCAACAGAATATGCTGCTCTATATAAGAAACTGTTAATAAATAAATAAAATAATTATTTTCTCCATATCATAGTATTATGTCTTTATCCTATAATATTTAATACAGGACTGTCTACGCCAAGTGTGTATACTATATTATTAATGCATAATCAAATTTTAAGGAATAGAATTGCAAAGGAAACTTATTTAAACTAAAGTATATTGTGCTTCCATTTTCTGCTCGGTTAACAGAATACAACTCATAGGGATTTACAGCTTTTCCAAAACAGAGATTTTTTTCACCCTTTAGCTGGTAAAGTGTAAGATGGAAAGGTCATATTATCGTTGCTCTTAGTACTGACATCTACAGCAAGTAGAATATTGTAACATGAGAAAAACCTTCTGTATTCCCTGAGGCTTCTGTATGGATTTTTTCACAGATCTTGTGCAAAGCTGCCCTTGATGGCAAAATTGGGCAGTGGATATGCTAGTATTTCTTATATTCATGGTAGAGTTTAAGACTACATAACATAATCTGAGAGCTGCTTATCACTGCATGCACATATCTTGGAACTTCATTTCACAAGAGAAGCTCTCTGTAAAAACATTTTCAATGTTTGCAAGTATCAATGTTACATGTTGTGGAATGTGATCATTTATATGTTCTAAACCAGTATGTGAATAATGTCTTACTTATCATTATTGTTACATGAGTATATAAGTGTTTTATAATACATTAACCAGCTTTACACTAAAATACTACCTTGGACAAAGTAAATAGAGTTAAAAGTAGAGCTGTGGGATTGTAATTCTAAAATCACATTACATACCTACAGTATTATTAAACTCAGTAACCTTAAATTGCATTCATTTCTAGTCAATTTTTACCAACTAAAAACTGATAATATTGTTTTCATCCCATTTAATCCAATGGCTGCAGGAAGCTGGCTGGTTAATAAGCGACAGAGCAGTGGCACAAACACACAGCAGTTGCAGAAAAGAAAAGTGGTACAAGATGGAATTGTCTTTGGGTCCCACCACCCCTTATGTAGGAAATTATAAAGGACATGCACAGTTTAACAAACCAAGCATTTCAACGAAGGGACTGCCACTTTTGTGGCTGAAGTGCTTGGTTTGTTTGAGCAAAAAAAAAAAAAAAAAAGCTACCAAAGGCCTTAAGACAACTAAGCTAACAGTGCTGTCAATGATCTGTACAATTGCAAGATGTAATCATCATTATCATCCTCATCAGTGTTTACATTATCCTGCCACAATATTGAATTCATCCCCACTGGAACCTACTATTATTTCTCTAACGTCCTAGTGGATGCTGGGGACTCCGTAAGGACCATGGGGAATATACGGGCTCCGCAGGAGACAGGGCACTTTAAGAAAGAATTTGGATACTGGTGTGCTCTGGCTCCTCCCTCTATGTCCCTCCTCCAGACCTCAGTTTGAATCTGTGCCCGGACGAGCTGGGTGCTACTTAGTGAGTTCTCCTGAGCTTGCTATAAGAAAGTATTTTGTTAGGTTTTTTATTTTCAGGGAGCTCTGCTGGCAACAGACTCCCTGCATCGTGGGACTGAGGGGAGAGAAGCAGCCCTACTCTCTGAAGATAGGTCCTGCTTCTTAGGCTACTGGACACCATTAGCTCCAGAGGGATCGTACACAGGATCTCACCCTTTGTCGTCCGATCCCGGAGCCGCGCCACCGTCCCCCTCGCAGAGCCGGAAGACAGAAGCCGGGTGAAAGAAGCAAGAAGACTTCAAAATCGGCGGCAGAAGACTCCAGTCTTCATATGAGGTAGCGCACAGCACTGCAGCTGTGTGCCATTGCTCCCACACTACACCCACATACTCCGGTCACTGTAAGGGTGCAGGGCGCAGGGGGGGTGGGCACCCTGGGCAGCAATTAGAGACCTCTTTGGAAAATGTTTGCATAATATACAGTTGGGCACTGTATATATGTATGAGCCCCCGCCAAAATTGTACATGAAAGCGGGACAGAAGCCCGCCGTCGAGGGGGTGGGGTTTCTTCCTCAGCACTCACCAGCGCCATGTTTTTTCTCCACAGCACCGCTGAGAGGAAGCTCCCCAGTCTCTCCCCTGCAGTTACACGGTAGAAGAGGGTAAAAAGAGAGGGGGGCACATAATTAGGCGCAACAATCAATATAAACAGCAGCTAATGGGTTAACATTAAGTTACTGTGTTATTCCTGGGTTAATAGCGCTGGGGTGTGTGCTGGCATACTCTCTCTCTGTCTCTCCAATGGGCCTTATGGGGGAATTGTCTTCAGATGACCATTCCCTGAGTGTGTGGTGTGTCGGTACGTGTGTCGACATGTCTGAGGTAAAAGGCTCCCCTAAGGAGGAGATGGAGCAAATATGTGTGTGAGAGGGTGTCTCCGTCGACAACGCCGACACCTGTTTGGATATGTGTAATTAAGTGCTAAGGTGAATTTATTGCACAAAAGATTAGAGAACAGACAGGAAATCTACACATGTCTGTCCCTATGTCGCAGAGACCTTTAGAGTCTCTCAATACTCACTATCCAAAATAAGACACTGATATCGACACGGAGTTTGACTCCAGTGTCGACTACGATAATGCAAAGTTACAGCCAAAATGGCAGAAAAGTATTCAATATATGATTATTGTAATAAAAGATGATTTGCATATCACTGATGACTCATCTGTCCCTGACACAAGGGTACACATGTTTAAGGGGAAGAAAGCTGAGGTAAATTTCCCTCCTCTCATGATGAAAAAGAGCGGGAATCTCCAGACAAGAGACTGCAGTTTCCCACAAAGAATTCTCAGGCAGTATCCTTTCCCCACTAGGGCCAGGATATGATGGGAATCTTCCCCTAGGGTGTCACGTTTGCCCAAAAGGTAGCCCTGACGTAACAGCTATTCTCAGGGATCCTGCAGATAGCGTGCACATTCTGGTACACTACTCAGACCGTCGATTGTGTCGGCATGGGTTTATAGCGCTTTGGCAGCGTGGACAGGTACCTTATCAGCAGAGATTGAGACCCTAGTATGCATATAGATATATATATGTATATATAGAGATATATATATATATATATATATTAAAGATGCTGTCTTAAGAGATATGTATATATAAAACATGCCCAAAGAGACAGGAGTATACTGGGTCCTAGAGTCAAAGCTATGTCGATTTCTGCTTGACGTGTCCAGTAGAATATGCAATGGACAGATGATGCCGACTTAAGAGGCATATGGAAGGCTGAGGATTGTGTGGAGAAGGGTTCTCGGACCTGGTCTCCACAGCTATAGCTGGTAATTCTGATATTTTGCCTTATATTCCTGCACAGCCTAGGAAAGCACGACATTATCAAATGCAGCCTTTCGAATAAAGAAACAAGAAAGTCCGTGGTGCGTCCTTTCTTGCCAGAAGCGGGGGCAGAGGAAAGAAGCTGCACAACACAGCTAGTTCCCAGGAACAGAAGTCCTCCCCGGCCTCTACAAAAATCCACCGCATGTCGCTGGGGCTCCACAGGCGGAGCTAGGCCCGGTGGGGGCACACCTTCGTAAGTTCAGCCACAAGTGGGTTCACTCCCTGTTAGATCCCTGGGCAATAGATATTGTGTCTCAGGGATACAAGCTGGACTTTGAGAAGATGCTCCCTCACCGACGGCCCCGCCGGCTTCCCCCCACGAGAGGGAAACAGTGTTAACTGCAATTCACAAATTGTATCTTCAACAGGTGGTGGTCAAGGTTCCCCTCCTTCAACAAGGAGGGGGTTATTATTCGACCATGTTGTAGTCCCGAAACCAGACGGTTCGGTCAGACCCATATTGAATTTAAAAGCCCTGAACATACACCTGAAAAGGTTCAAGTTCAAGATGGAATCTCTAAGAGCGGTCATTGCAAGCCTGAAAGGGGGAGATTTTATGGTGACTCTGGACATAAAGGATGCATACCTTCATGTCCCCATTTATCCACCTCATCAAGCGTACCTCAGAATTGCGGTACGGGATTGTCATTACCAATTTCAGACGTTGCCGTTTGGTCTCTCCACGGCCTTGAGAATATTCACCAAGGTAATGGCGGAAATGATGGTGCTCCTGCGGAAGCAAGGTGTCACTATTATCACGTACTTGGACGATCTCCTCATAAAAGCGAGATCAAGAGAGCAGTTGCTGAACAGCATATCACTTTCTCTGGAAGTATAACGGCAACACGGCTGGATTCTATATATTCCAAAGTCGCAGTTGGTTCCAACAGCTCATCTGCCTCTCCTAGGCATGATCCTAGACACAGACCAGAAAAGGGTTTATCTCCCGATAGAGAGAGCTCAGGAGCTCGTGACACTGGTCAGAAATCTATTAAAACCAAAACAGGTGTCAGTGCATCACTGCACTCGAGTCCTGGGAAGGAGGGTGGCATCATACGAGGCCATTCCCTTCGGCAGGTTCCATGCGAGGACCTTCCAATGGGACTTACTGGACAAGTGGTCTGGATCACATCTTCAGATGCATCGGTTAATCACCCTATCCCCCAGGGCCAGGGTGTCTATCTTGTGGTGGCTGCAGAGTGCTCATCTTCTCGAAGGTCACAGATTCGGCATTCAGGAGTGGGTCCTGGTGACCATGGATGCAAGCCTCCGAGGGTGGGGGGCAGTCACACAGGGAAGAAATTTCCAAGGGCTGGTGTCAAGGCAGGAGACTTGCCTTCACATCAATATCCTGGAACTAAGGGCCATATACAACGCCCTAAGTCAAGCAGAGACCCTGCTTTGCGACCAACCGGTTCTGATTCAGTCAGACAATATCACCGCAGTGGCTCATGTAAACCGCCAAGGCGGCACAAGTAGCAGGGTGGCGATGATAGAAGCCACCAGAATTCTTCACTGGGCGGAGAATCACGTAAGCGCACTGTCAGCAGTGTTCATTCCGGGAGTGGACAACTGGGAAGCAGACTTCCTCAGCAGGCACGACCTCCACCCGGGAGAGTGGGGACTTCATCAAGAAGTCTTCATGCAGATTGCTAGTCGGTGGGAACTGCCACAGGTGGACATGATGGCATCCCGCCTCAACAAAAAGCTGCAGAGATATTGCGCCAGGTCAAGAGACCCTCAGGCGATAGCTGTGGACGCACTGGTGACACTGTGGGTGTTCTCGTCGGTTTATGTATTTCCTCCTCTTCCTCTCATACCCAAGGTGCTGAGAATCATAAGGAAAAGAGGAGTGAGAACAATACTCTTTGTTCCGGATTGGCCAAGAAGGACTTGGTATCCAGATCTGCAAGAAATGCTCACAGAGGACCCGTGGCCTCTGCCTCTAAGACAGGACTTGTGCAACAGGGGCCCTGTCTGTTCCAAGACTTACCGCGGCTGCGTTTGACGGCATGGCGGTTGAACGCCAGATCCTAGCAGAAAAAGGCATTCCAGATGAGGTAATTCCTACGCTGATAGAGGCTAGGAAGGATGTGACGGCTCAACATTATCACCGTATATGGCGAAAATATGTTGCTTGGTGTGAGGCCAGGAATGCCACTATGGAGGAATTCCAGCTGGGCCGTTTCCTTCACTTCCTACAGTCGGGAGTGACTTTGGGCCTGAAATTGGGTTCCATTAAAGTCCAGATTTCGGACCTATCCATTTTCTTTCAAAAAGAACTGGCATCTCTTCCTGAAGTTCAGATGTTGTAAAGGGAGTGCTGCATAATCAGCCCCCTTTTGTGCCTCCAGTGGCACCTTGGGACCTTAACGTGGTGTTGAGTTTCCTGAAGTCACACTGGTTTGAGCCACTCAAAACCGTGGAGTTAAAATTTCTCACGTGGAAGGTGGTCATGCTATTAGCCTTGGCTTCAGCTAGGCGTGTGTCAGAATTAGCGGCTTTGTCACATAAAAGCCCCTATCTTGTTTTCCATATGGACAGGGCAGAATTGCGGACCAGTCCACAATTTCTGCCAAAAGTGGTGTCATATTTTCATATGAACCAACCTATTGTGGTGCCTGTGGCTACTCGTGACTTGGAGGATTCCGAGTTGCTGGATGTGGTCAGGGCTTTGAAGGTTTATGTAGCCAGAACGGCTAGAGTCAGGAAAACTGAGTAGCTGTTTATCCTGTATGCATCCAACAAGCTGGGTGCTCCTGCTTCAAAGCAAACTATTGCTCGCTGGATCTGTAACACGATTCAGCAGGCTCATTCTGCGGCTGGATTGCCGCTTCCAAAATCAGTAAAAGCCCACTACACAAGGAAGGTGGGCTCTTCTTGGGCGGCTGCCCGAGGGGTCTCGGCATTACAGCTTTGCCGAGCAGCTACTTGGTCAGGTTCAAACACTTTTGCAAAGTTTTACAAGTTTGATACCCTGGCTGAGGAGGACCTTGTGTTTGCTCACTTGGTGCTGCAGAGTCATCCGCACTCTCCCGCCCGTTTGGGAGCTTTGGTATAATCCCCATGGTCCTTACGGAGTCCCCAGCATCCACTAGGACGTTAGAGAAAATAAGATTTTACTTACCGGTAAATCTATTTCTCGTAGTCCGTAGTGGATGCTGGGCGCCCATCCCAAGTGCGGACTTCTTCTGCAATACTTGTATATAGTTATTGCTTAAATAAGGGTTATGTTGTGGTTGCATCAGGGTTGATCTGATGCTCCGTTGTTGTTCATACTGTTAACTCGGTAAGTTTATCACAAGTTATACGGTGTGATTGGTATGACTGGTATGAGTCTTGCCCTGGATTCCAAAATCCTTTCCTTGTACTGTCAGTACTTCCAGGCACAGTTTCTCTAATTGAGGTCTGGACGAGGGACATAGAGGGAGGAGCCAGGGCACACCAGTATCCAAATTCTTTCTTAAAGTGCCCTGTCTCCTGCGGAGCCCGTCTATTCCCCATGGTCCTTACGGAGTCCCCAGCATCCACTACGGACTACGAGAAATAGATTTACCGGTAAGTAAAATCTTATTTTAAGTCTCTGTACTTTGGTGTAATTGCCGGTAAAAGTCTTCTTCATGAAATTTGTAGTTCACTTTGATAAACATACATCATTTTTTGCACATTTTGAGGAATTGGCCTTCTAAGACGATCGCTGACAAGGTTCCGGCTGTGCTGAGTAAACACTGGAGGATGGTCAGTTATGTAAAGGTACAAGGGCCTCCAAATTGCCCTTTTTTCCTTCCAGTAGTCAAAGAGACTCTGTGTCATGCAACTTTGTATGCTGTCATTAAAATAATCCTCCACCATTCTTTGGATGGTGACCGTATCAGATGGAGTTACAGTACAGGTGTCACTAATTTTGGGCAATTCATTTATACCCCTTTCACATCGCAAAAATAACCCGGTATATTGCCGAGTTTGAGCCGTGTCAACCCGGTTTGAGGTGCTGTGTGAAAGCGCCATTATGAATTTACCGTGTCAAACAACCCGGTATTTCAACCCGTGTAAAAAGAAGGATCCTACACGGTTCAGAAACGGTTCATTTGGCAGTGTGAAGCCTCAGACCCGCTATATTCAACCCGGTAATCTTAAAAAGGAGATGATAGGTTGTCTCCCTGCATGATGTCACCTGTCTGAACCCGGAAATAAACAGGCAGCACGCTTTAAACAGTGTGTTTTTATTACTACATTCACAGTGCTGCATGTGCTACAGTGCTTGGGGAATATGGCAAACTGGAGTGAGGATGAGGTTAGGGAGCTGTTACGGATAAGAGGGGAGTCGGAAATCACCCACCAAATGACAGGGACTGTTAAGGATGCAATCACATACAAAAACATAACGAAGATGCTTGCAGCCTCTGGATTCCACCGTACCTCCCAGCAGGTAATCAATAAACTAAAGGCCCTTAAAAGGAATTTCCATAAGGTCCACGACCACAACAGAAACAGAAGTGGTGCTGCCCGTATGGAGTGGCAATATTATGAGCAGTGTGCCACCATATTTGGCCACACAGCACTTGCAACACCGGTTAGCTTATCCTCCAGCATAGCAGCAGCAGAAACAAGACAGGCCTGTGCTGCTTCCTCCTGCAGCGTACAGGACCCAGATACCCGAGCACAGGACCCAGACACCCGATCACCACCACCACCATCTCCACTACTCGTACTGGATGATACGCAACCGATGGCAACCACTATGCCTGACCCAGTTGTACAGGAGCCCAGCAGGACTGAAACCACTGATGCGCCAGAAGACACAGCGGCTGGGCCAAGTCAAATGGCCCCAATTGCACAAACGCAGCCTTTGCGTGGAAACAGTAAGTACAACAATCCTAAAAGCATAATAACTAACATTAACAATTAACGTAAACTAAACACAAACTAACAACTCTAAACATTAACGTCATTACATCTGAGAAAAAAATGCATACAATTAAAAATGATAAATGTTGCAGAGTATATGCAGTGTGTAGGTGGAAGGAGGCCACAAAACACGTTTGCAAACACTGCTATTTTATATAAGCTCTTTGCAAATTCCAATAACATATTATTTGATTTGTGTCTGCAGTATATACTGTTCCGCCAAGGAGGCGCCGGCCAAACAAAACGGAGCAAGCTGCAAGAATTATGACCACTGTCCTGGTGGAAAAATTAGAGCAGATGGACGCTGCTATGGCTGATCGAGAAGATGCACGTCTCGAGCGATTTCTGCAGGCAGAGCAAGACATGAACAATACATTTATGACGCAGCTGATCTCTATGCAGGAAACCTATAATAGGGATGCAAGAGAACGTCAGAGAGAAATGCAGGAATTTCAAATGTCCATATTTGACCGAATGTTCCAATGCATTGAAGGGCTGCACACAGTGCCACCAAACTACCCTCAACCATATACCCAATATTACCCTGGACCCCCCTACTATAATCATACCACACCTCAACCAACGCCACACCATACCCATCCTCGACATAACCAACCCCAACAAACCCCACCTCCACTAACTCCAACTCACTATACCCATCCTCGACATACACAACCTCAACACACCCAATCACCTTCTGAAACGGAGACAACTACAGAGTCTCCTGTTTATCGTAATTTAACTTAAATAGTTATTGTTTTTAAAAAAAGGTTGGTTTTAAAATCATAGGAGTGTTTTTACTGCACTATTACTGGTTTGACTTGTATTACTGTAAAGATTGCACTACTTTATTTTCCAAAGTTTTATACAAATTAAAATTCTACGGTCTCTGACCTTTTGTTAATCTTTGGACTTGTCCTATTTTTACTTACAAACAAACAAAATGCTTGATACATTCATTTCAAATTGGATATTGATGTTGTACATTTGTATCGACACAGTAGCAGAATGTCAACTAAACAGGTTTATTTTTTTTTATCAACAACAATTAACATAATATACAAACTGAAAAAATTAACGGAGTAATGAGGGAAGGTTGGCCATTATAGCAGACCTCATCTGTTCTGCACTTCCAGAATGGTCGCCCAAATAGGCCTCACAATCAAGTGCAGGGTACGCAGCAGAGGCCTGCACTGTCCACTCTGGTAGGAATTCCTCCCTCTGAAACTCACATAGGTTATGCAGAATACAACATGCTGCAACAATGTTAGGCATGATATTAATGTCTACATCATTGCGCTTCATAAGACAGCGCCAGCGTCCTTTTAATCGTCCAAAGGCATTTTCGACCACCATTCTTGCCGAGCTCAGGGTGTGCGTATATGTAATTTGATTGGGGCTCAGCTGGACATGTTGGGTGAACCCCTTCATGAGCCATCGTCGTAACGGGTAGGCTGCATCACCAATTATGTGTACCGGGATCTCCACTCCGTCCACAAATTTGGATTTCTAGTAGGAATATAGATTAAAAAAAATGTACGTTAGCAATAAGAAATTGGAATACAAATATGAGCAGACTCCTCCATGATGGGCAGGCTGGTGGGCACATAGGAAGCATGTTGGAAGGTAACGCCAATTGGTCCCAATGTAAATTAAATTGCAGTCATCTATTACCTGCTTGATTCATGAACATTGCGTCATTTTAACACATCTTTTCTTGGGCATGTTTTCAAAAGTATTAAAATTATTAAACAAAATCACCTCTCTTGGAAAAAGGTAGCCCCCTTGCTTGTCCTCTGCTACCCGGTACAGATCAGAGTTTGCAAGCACTCGAGCGTCATGTGACCGCCCCGGCCAACCGATGAATACGTCTGTGAAACTATATAAAAATATATAAAAATATATATTAAGTTGTAAATTAATTATAAACAATTAGCATTAAGAAAACACAATGATAAGAACATTACCAATACTTATGATCCACCACAGCTTGCAAAACAATGGAATGCCATCCCTTTCTGTTGTAGTAGTCGGCATGATTATCATGAGGTGCGATTATAGGGATGTGGGTACCATCAATTGCACCTGCACACTGCGGATATCCAGACTCCACAAATCCCACAATTGTTTCATCCAAACGCTGGCCTTGCGGAAGAGAAATAAATCTGTGGTATAGGTTGTCCACCAATGCTTTGGTCACTTCATGTACAATGGTGCAAACGGTAGATATACCCACACCAAACAGGCAAGCAATTGTGCGATATTCACCTGGAGTGGCATACCACCACAATGCTATAGCTAGCCTCCTGCTTGGCTCTATTGGTGACCTGAAGTTTGTGGTCTGTCTAGAGAGTGCTGGGGACATTAAATCCAAAAGATAGTGGAATGTGTGACGTGACATCCTGAAGTGACACTTCCACTGAACATCCTGAAAGTTCAGTACACTTTGCATAAAAACTTGCCCATGCTGCCGTTCTCTAGACCACAATTTTCGTTGAGTACTGAGGTTAAGGTTGAGTATGGTGGTCACAGAAGCAGATATAAACGATCTCCTCCTGCGCAGGTATTGCCGACGACGAATGGTGGTGTCTCTCAAATACTGCAGCCTCCTCCTCCTCATAACATAGCTGCTGAACAAGCTACAGAATGTGAGAAGCTCAAATATCCTCTCACAGGCTGAATCCAAGAGTAGTACAGCTGAGACTATCACAAAGTCTATAGAGACATGTGCTGTGTCGGCCATGATTGCTGCACTACTGAGCACTCCCCAGCCCCTCCTTGTAATACCTTTACAACCTCATCAATAGGAGACAGAAAAGTCCATTTATAATGACATCACAAATGTTTTCAAAGGGTGAACCGGGTTCAGTGTGAAAGGCACCAACCCGGGAATAACCCGGTAATAACACGGCTCCAAACTGCGATGTGAAAGGGGTATAGCGTGTTCAGACCCGGGTCGGAAGCGTGTTCAAAAGCCGGTTCTTTACCGGGTTAGCGATGTGAAAGCGGTATTAGACTCAATCAGATGTCAGAATGTTGTGTTGATTCATCTGTATCACCACAGGGTCTCTTGGAAAAGCTTGGGGTTTCTTTTCAGGACTAATTTTCTGGTCATCATTTTTTGACAACTCTGCTACACTCTGAGTGAGAAGGGTATGCATCATCATGTGAGGCAGAAGAATATGCCTCACTTGCAGATTCAGAACCACCACTTATAAATAAAGGTCAAGGCCTGGCTCTTTCCTTGCCACTACGTGTAGTCAATGGCATGTTGACCATTTTGTTTTTTGCATTAAATTTTCCCTTTACTAGAGGTGGGGTTTTTTTCTTTACCACTGTAAAATATACATATATTTTATTTTTATTTCAGTGCCCTGCTTTAAACCCTCCATGCTTTTGACCATCAGCTTTGGTATAGCGCTAGTATCATCATGACTGGTCACAGCAGCCGCAGCGCTAGTAATTGGTTGCTATTCCTGCTCTTCTCTCGACTGATTATTATCCATAGCAATGAACATACACAAGTTGTAAAGAAAAAAAATCAACTGTAGTGTTTATTTATTGGAACTATTTTTGCTAATGACAACTCACATTGTGGACTTACAGTGCTTATATTGTGTGAATACAGTGAGGTACAGCACCTTCACCACACATACATTTCTTTTATTTATTTTTTTGCAAATGACAACTCACACTGTAGGGAGTCACAGCACAACAAATGTATTATGGGACAGCACTTACTGTTTGTTAAAAAATACATTTTTTAACTTTTTGCAAATTACAACTCACACTATGGAGTCACAGTGCTTAGATATATGAACGCAGTGCGGCACAGCACATATTTAGTTATACTGAACACACACGTTTAAAAAAAACTTCAAAAACTTTTTTTCACCCATGTGGTGAGGTGAGGCAGAGCTATTCCTGTCATATTAACGTATATGCCAGAGTTTTGACTGTAAAAAGTATATGAAAAATACAAAGATTATATTAAAAATATATTCTAATCATTTTTATAGTCATAACTCAGCAGTAAAAAGTATTTGGCCTATCTTTTCTACACATCTATGATCAAAACTCACCAATTATCCAGCAGTATATACTGCTGCACCTTTGTATAATGCCCACATGAACCCTTTGACTAATATATTGTGTGTACATCTGACTCTGGTACTAGCTAATGCCTCCTGAGGCCTTTACCTTACCACAAGTCCCTGTTATAAATGATCACAAATGACAACTCACACTGTAGCGTCACAGTGCTTATTCATTATAAGCACTGTTACTCCAAAGTATGAGTTATCATTTGTGATAAACAGGGACAGACAGTGAGTTTATTGGCTGCAGGCCAATCTGGCCCTGAACACACACTTTTTTTTGGGGGGGGGGAGCTTCAGGGTCCTGTGGTGCACACAGGATCACGGTTTCAGGGATTTTTCTGTATTCCTTCATCATCGGAGAACAGTAACACTGAAGCTTAGTTAGATCTGTTGATAAATTGGCAGTTCAGCCTTTCGATGCAGCCAGCATTCCACCAACAGTGAATGTCATGATATGCCTTCCTTACAATTAATAACCATTAGCAATGTATGTCAACTTGCTGTTATGGAATAATTACCACCTACCTTAATTACAGATCTTACAAATTTCTACAAATGTGGTGTCTATGATGCTACTTTAATGTCCCCCCTTCCCAATACTCTATTTCATTTAACCTATTGGACCTTCTATTGTAATCCTATTTTACTCTTATATTGTACAGTCTTACTTGGATCCTTTCATTGACTCTTGTCCTCTATGTTGACCACCCAGTATACAACTCTCTACTGTCACACATATGGTTTTTCCATCAGTTGAACCTGTTGTGGGTTCATAACCACCTCCCCGCCCCAACTCTCTTTTCCTCCTTACTCACAATTCAATCACAGCTTATATACCCTGTCTGTCCATATACATCATATTCCTTTGTGCTTCTTTGTTAATTTATCATGCCTTTGGTCATTTTGTGGTAGCAATATTGTTTCTCTTAGTGATTTTCTTATGGTCAATGTCAACATATTTGTCACTGGGTGTTTTACTCCATATTTGCATATTGTTAAATAAAACATTTATGAATAAAGAGGTTACTTTAAGAACCTTTTATTTCCTTGGAATCAGTACAATTCATAGACTGGAAGGTAGTGAAACTAAGAGAACATTCTTGGGTGGACTGAGTTTATATATTGTATATCTATCTGTATATATATATATATATATATATATATATATATATAGAGAGAGAGAGAGAGAGAGAGAGAGAGAGAGAGATAAAAGGAAGTAATGCAATGCATTATAAAAACTGTGATGCCTTACTATTTTCATATTTTTTATTAAAACCCTAATAGTTGGTTATTCATGGTGCCACCATTTTGTCCTAACAAATGTCATCAAAACTTACCAATAATAAACAATTGACAACAGTGTTTGCATTTAAAATGATTAAACTTTATTGATACAAAAAAATAGTGGTGATCAAAAGAACGGACAGGAACACACAATACATGCACACAGTCCAAATGTTGGTGTACAACAATTGTTCCAATTACCATAATGGTTCTATCCCATCAAGTAGGGTTGCCAATGCCATATGAACCAAATACATATTTTGATAAAAGCAATGACATTACCATTTTCTACCATCATCACAAACCATTAACCACAAACAAAACACTGAAATAGAGGGAGAGAGAGCAAGGGTGGTAAATTTTTAAGCACAAAGACGATGTTAGAAGGATCTTGTATAACCAGTAATGTCTTAAACACACATATCACTGTATTCTTAGAAGACAGTGATAGCGCAAATAACACATCTCACCACAACCTTAGGGTTTATCTGTCCTCAGGCTTAATCCAGACTTCAAATTTCTATTATGAAAATAAAAGATGCCTTCAGTTCTGCTTAAGAATATTATTATTATTATTATTATTATTATTATTATTATTAGTTTATTCATATATAACTTTGCCAGTTACAATTCATACAAATCTGCACCTGTACAGAGAAGCCACTAGCGGAACACTCTATAAACTATATCCATACATTTCACTGTACTGTACTGGACTTTTCTTTTAAAAAAAAAATGAATTCTGGAATATATTCAATGCTTTATTTTTACTTTTTTTTTTTTTTTTTTTTTTTTTTGCAAACACTGATTTTCCATCTTGTTTTTTAAGAACCTTTTTTTGTAGCCAAATCATGTTTTGTGTTACAAATTCATTTTTATACTTAATTTGAGTCAACTTGTTTTCTGACATGTTATAATGTATTTGCTTGTCAGTAGGGTTTTATGTGCCTTCAGTGATAATAGGAAAATATAAATATAAAAATTAGCTTCTTTCTTCTGCATGCCAATGATTAGTGCCTTAATTTATATCTTTGATTAGGCACCCATAAAAAACACTCTTTGTAAATAAGAAAAATAAGACAGCAGTGCTACTAGACATATTTTAGGGTGGTAGTAACACAGCTAAGCACTGTTCTTTAATCTGTTCTTTCAAATAATTAAAATGTTCAGTAAGTGTCATGGTGCATGTCAATATCTGAATGGACAATAAATGTTAGAACAAGGTAAATAATTGCCTGGCTGTACTTGTGCTAATGACTATAAACTTTTACTATGCTAATTTTCTCTTCACTTTTAATTACAGATCAATAACAGTTTGCTGTTGACATTTAAAAATGCTGAACCACAAGCACAAACAAAGACAGAATGGAAATATACATTGTGGTACTGGATTTGCCAAATCAATAAACTATGCCATTTAACAAATAGAAGCATGTAAACAACTGTCAGAGATCAGGTGGTGTAAATACCTTGCTTAATAATTGTTTAATAACATCCAGCATCACTTAAATAGTAGATTTCCACTGCTTAGATAAGCTGTGCCTTGTTTGCTATGATCTTTCAACCACAGTGTCAAGACTTATGGAAATATAATAGAAGCACTAGGTGATTGAAAATAACAGGAGGGGAATTACTAGAGATGAGCGGGTTCGGTTCCTCGGAATCCGAACCCGCCCGAACTTCAGGTTTTTTTACACGGGTCCGAGCGACTCGGATCTTCCCGCCTTGCTCGGTTAACCCGAGCGCGCCCGAACGTCATCATCCCGCTGTCGGATTCTCGCGAGGCTCGGATTCTATCGCGAGACTCGGATTCTATATAAGGAGCCGCGCGTCGCCGCCATTTTCACACGTGCATTGAGATTGATAGGGAGAGGACGTGGCTGGCGTCCTCTCCGTTTATAGAGAAGAGAGTGAGACTAGAGTAGAGAGAGACACAGTATTTACTTTAGTAATTTTGGGGAGCATTAGGAGGAGTACTACTACTTGCTGAAGTTATAGTGTGACTGTATATCTGACTTGTGGGGGAGACAGTGGGGAGTAGTTAGAGTCTGAGAGCAGGAGTACATATTTTAACGTACAGTGCACACTTTTGCTGCCAGAGTGCCACACTGCCATTGTGACCACACTGACCACCAGTATATATTGTGATTGTCTGCTTAGGAGTACTACTTGCAAGTTGCTGATAGTGTGACCAGTGACCTGACCACCAGTTTAATTAATCACCACCAGTTTACTATATATATATATATATATATATATAATTGTATATAATATATATATAATTGTATACCACCTACCCGTGTTTTTTTTTTTTCTTTCTTCTTGATACATACTACTATAGTAGCTTACTGTAGCAGTCTGCGGTGCTGCTGAGCTGACAGTGTCCAGCAGGTCCGTCATCAGTCATTACATAATAAATATATATACCTGTCCGGCTGCAGTACTAGTGATAATATATATATATATATATATATATATTAATTTCATCTCATTATCATCCAGTCTATATTAGCAGCAGACACAGTACGGTAGTCCACGGCTGTAGCTACCTCTGTGTCGGCAGTCGCTGGTCCATCCATAATTGTATACCACCTACCCGTGGTTTTTTTTTTCTTTCTTCTTGATACATACTACTATAGTAGCTTACTGTAGCAGTCTGCGGTGCTGCTGAGCTGACAGTGTCCAGCAGGTCCGTCATCAGTCATTACATAATAAATATATATACCTGTCCGGCCGCAGTACTAGTGATATTATATATATATATATATTAATTTCATCTCATTATCATCCAGTCTATATTAGCAGCAGACACAGTACGGTAGTCCACGGCTGTAGCTACCTCTGTGTCGGCAGTCGCTGGTCCATCCATAATTGTATACCACATACCCGTGGTTTTTTTTTTTCTTTCTTCTTGATACATACTACTATAGTAGCTTACTGTAGCAGTCTGCGGTGCTGCTGAGCTGACAGTGTCCAGCAGGTCCGTCATCAGTCTTTACATAATAAATATATATACCTGTCCGGCTGCAGTACTAGTGATATTATATATATATATATTAATTTCATCTCATTATCATCCAGTCTATATTAGCAGCAGACATAGTACGGTGGTCCACGGCTGTAGCTACCTCTGTGTCGGCAGTCGCTGGTCCATCCATAATTGTATACCACCTACCCGTGTTTTTTTTTCTTCTTTCTTCTTGATACATACTACTATAGTAGCTTACTGTAGCAGTCTGCGGTGCTGCTGAGCTGACAGTGTCCAGCAGGTCCGTCATCAGTCATTACATAATAAATATATATACCTGTCCGGCTGCAGTACTGGTGATATAATATATATATATATTAATTTCATCTCATTATCATCCAGTCTATATTAGCAGCAGACACAGTACGGTAGTCCACGGCTGTAGCTACCTCTGTGTCGGCAGTCGCTGGTCCATCCATAATTGTATACCACCTACCCGTGGTTTTTTTTTTTCTTTCTTCTTGATACATACTACTATAGTAGCTTACTGTAGCAGTCTGCGGTGCTGCTGAGCTGACAGTGTCCAGCAGGTCCGTCATCAGTCATTACATAATAAATATATATACCTGTCCGGCTGCAGTACTAGTGATATTATATATATATATATATTAATTTCATCTCATTATCATCCAGTCTATATTAGCAGCAGGCACAGTACGGTAGTCCACGGCTGTAGCTACCTCTGTGTCGGCAGTCGCTGGTCCATCCATAATTGTATACCACCTACCCGTGTTTTTTTTTTTTCTTTCTTCTTGATACATACTACTATAGTAGCTTACTGTAGCAGTCTGCGGTGCTGCTGAGCTGACAGTGTCCAGCAGGTCCGTCATCAGTCATTACATAATAAATATATATACCTGTCCGGCTGCAGTACTAGTGATATTATATATATATATATTAATTTCATCTCATTATCATCCAGTCTATATTAGCAGCAGACACAGTACGGTAGTCCACGGCTGTAGCTACCTCTGTGTCGGCAGTCGCTGGTCCATCCATAATTGTATACCACCTACCCGTGTTTTTTTTTTTTTCTTTCTTCTTGATACATACTACTATAGTAGCTTACTGTAGCAGTCTGTGGTGCTGCTGAGCTGACAGTGTCCAGCAGGTCCGTCATCAGTCATTACATAATAAATATATATACCTGTCCGGCTGCAGTACTAGTGATATTATATATATACATATATTAATTTCATCTCATTATCATCCAGTCTATATTAGCAGCAGACACAGTACGGTAGTCCACGGCTGTAGCTACCTCTGTGTCGGCAGTCGCTGGTCCATCCATAATTGTATACCACCTACCCGTGGTTTTTTTTTTCTTTCTTCTTGATACATACTACTATAGTAGCTTACTGTAGCAGTCTGCGGTGCTGCTGAGCTGACAGTGTCCAGCAGGTCCGTCATCAGTCATTACATAATAAATATATATACCTGTCCGGCTGCAGTACTAGTGATATTATATATATATATATTAATTTCATCTCATTATCATCCAGTCTATATTAGCAGCAGACACAGTACGGTAGTCCACGGCTGTAGCTACCTCTGTGTCGGCAGTCGCTGGTCCATCCATAATTGTATACCACCTACCCGTGGGTTTTTTTTTTCTTTCTTCTTGATACATACTACTATAGTAGCTTACTGTAGCAGTCTGCGGTGCTGCTGAGCTGACAGTGTCCAGCAGGTTCGTCATCAGTCATTACATAATAAATATATATACCTGTCCGGCTGCAGTACTAGTGATATTATATATATATATATATTAATTTCATCTCATTATCATCCAGTCTATATTAGCAGCAGACACAGTACGGTAGTCCACGGCTGTAGCTACCTCTGTGTCGGCAGTCACTGGTCCATCCATAATTGTATACCACCTACCCGTGGTTTTTTTTTTTTTCTTTCTTCTTGATACATACTACTATAGTAGCTTACTGTAGCAGTCTGCGGTGCTGCTGAGCTGACAGTGTCCAGCAGGTCCGTCATCAGTCATTACATAATAAATATATATACCTGTCCGGCTGCAGTACTAGTGATATTATATATATATATATTAATTTCATCTCATTATCATCCAGTCTATATTAGCAGCAGACACAGTACGGTAGTCCACGGCTGTAGCTACCTCTGTGTCGGCAGTCGCTGGTCCATCCATAAGTATACTAGTATCCATCCATCTCCATTGTTTACCTGAGGTGCCTTTTAGTTGTGCCTATTAAAATATGGAGAACAAAAATGTTGAGGTTCCAAAATTAGGGAAAGATCAAGATCCACTTCCACCTCGTGCTGAAGCTGCTGCCACTAGTCATGGCCGAGACGATGAAATGCCAGCAACGTCGTCTGCCAAGGCCGATGCTCAATGTCATAGTACAGAGCATGTAAAATCCAAAACACCAAATATCAGTAAAAAAAGGACTCCAAAATCTAAAATAAAATTGTCGGAGGAGAAGCGTAAACTTGCCAATATGCCATTTACCACACGGAGTGGCAAGGAACGGCTGAGGCCCTGGCCTATGTTCATGGCTAGTGGTTCAGCTTCACATGAGGATGGAAGCACTCAGCCTCTCGCTAGAAAAATGAAAAGACTCAATTTGGCAAAAGCACCGCAAAGAACTGTGCGTTCTTCGAAATCACAAATCCACAAGGAGAGTCCAATTGTGTCGGTTGCGATGCCTGACCTTCCCAACACTGGACGTGAAGAGCATGCGCCTTCCACCATTTGCACGCCCCCTGCAAGTGCTGGAAGGAGCACCCGCAGTCCAGTTCCTGATAGTCAGATTGAAGATGTCAGTGTTGAAGTACACCAGGATGAGGAGGATATGGGTGTTGCTGGCGCTGGGGAGGAAATTGACAAGGAGGATTCTGATGGTGAGGTGGTTTGTTTAAGTCAGGCACCCGGGGAGACAGCTGTTGTCCGTGGGAGGAATAGGGCCGTTGACATGCCTGGTGAAAATACCAAAAAAATCAGCTCTTCGGTGTGGAAGTATTTCACCAGAAATGCGGACAACATTTGTCAAGCCGTGTGTTGCCTTTGTCAAGCTGTAATAAGTAGGGGTAAGGACGTTAACCACCTCGGAACATCCTCCCTTATACGTCACCTGCAGCGCATTCATAATAAGTCAGTGACAAGTTCAAAAACTTTGGGCGACAGTGGAAGCAGTCCACTGACCAGTAAATCCCTTCCTCTTGTAACCAAGCTCACACAAACCACCCCACCAACTCCCTCAGTGTCAATTTCCTCCTTCCCCAGGAATGCCAATAGTCCTGCAAGCCATGTCACTGGCAATTCTGATGAGTCCTCTCCTGCCTGGGATTCCTCCGATGCATCTTTGCGTGTAACGCCTACTGCTGCTGGCGCTGCTGTTGTTGCTGCTGGGAGTCAATGGTCATCCCAGAGGGGAAGTCGTAAGCCCACTTTTACTACTTCCACCAAGCAATTGACTGTCCAACAGTCCTTTGCGAGGAAGAAGAAATATCACAGCAGTCATCCTGCTGCAAAGCGGATAACTGAGGCCTTGACAACTATGTTGGTGTTAGACGTGCGTCCGGTATCCGCCGTTAGTTCACAGGGAACTAGACAATTTCTTGAGGTAGTGTGCCCCCGTTACCAAATACCATCTAGGTTCCACTTCTCTAGGCAGGCGATACCGAGAATGTACACGGACGTCAGAAAAAGACTCACCAGTGTCCTAAAAAATGCAGTTGTACCCAATGTCCACTTAACCACGGACATGTGGACAAGTGGAGCAGGGCAGGGTCAGGACTATATGACTGTGACAGCCCACTGGGTAGATGTATGGACTCCCGCCGCAAGAACTGCAGCGGCGGCACCAGTAGCAGCATCTCGCAAACGCCAACTCTTTCCTAGGCAGGCTACGCTTTGTATCACCAGTTTCCAGAATACGCACACAGCTGAAAACCTCTTACGGCAACTGAGGAAGATCATCGCGGAATGGCTTACCCCAATTGGACTCTCCTGTGGATTTGTGGCATCGGACAACGCCAGCAATATTGTGTGTGCATTAAATATGGGCAAATTCCAGCACGTCCCATGTTTTGCACATACCTTGAATTTGGTGGTGCAGAATTTTTTAAAAAAACGACAGGGGCGTGCAAGAGATGCTGTCGGTGGCCAGAAGAATTGCGGGACACTTTCGGCGTACAGGCACCACGTACAGAAGACTGGAGCACCACCAAAAACGCCTGAACCTGCCCTGCCATCATCTGAAGCAAGAAGTGGTCACGAGGTGGAATTCAACCCTATATATGCTTCAGAGGTTGGAGGAGCAGCAAAAGGCCATTCAAGCCTATAGATTTGAGCACGATATAGGAGGTGGAATGTACCTGTCTCAAGTGCAGTGGAGAATGATTTCAACGTTGTGCAAGGTTCTGCAACCTTTTGAACTTGCCACACGTGAAGTCAGTTCAGACACTGCCAGCCTGAGTCAGGTCATTCCCCTCATCAGGCTTTTGCAGAAGAAGCTGGAGGCATTGAAGGAGGAGCTAAAAGGGAGCGATTCCGCTAGGCATGTGGGACTTATGGATGGAGCCCTTAATTCGCTTAACAAGGATTCACGGGTGGTCAATCTGTTGAAATCAGAGCACTACATTTTGGCCACCGTGCTCGATCCTAGATTTAAAACCTACCTTGGATCTCTCTTTCCGGCAGACACAAGTCTGCTGGGGTTCAAAGACCTGCTGGTGACAAAATTGTCAAGTCAAGCGGAACGCGACCTGTCAACATCTCCTCCTTCACATTCTCCCGCAACTGGGGGTGCGAGGAAAAGGCTCAGAATTCCGAGCCCACCCGCTGGCGGTGATGCAGGGCAGTCTGGAGCGACTGCTGATGCTGACATCTGGTCCGGACTGAAGGACCTGACAACGATTACGGACATGTCGTCTACTGTCACTGCATATGATTCTCTTCCCATTGAAAGAATGGTGGAGGATTATATGAGTGACCGCATCCAAGTAGGCACGTCAGACAGTCCGTACTTATACTGGCAGGAAAAAGAGGCAATTTGGAGGCCCTTGCACAAACTGGCTTTATTCTACCTAGGTTGCCCTCCCACAAGTGTGTACTCAGAAAGAGTGTTTAGTGCCGCCGCTCACCTTGTCAGCAATAGGCGTACGAGGTTACTTCCAGAAAATGTGGAGAAGATGATGTTCATTAAAATGAATTATAATCAATTCCTCCGTGGAGACATTGACCAGCAGCAATTGCCTCCACAAAGTACACAGGGAGCTGAGATGGTGGATTCCAGTGGGGACGAATTGATAATCTGTGAGGAGCGGGATGTACACGGTGATATATCGGAGGATGATGATGATGTGGACATCTTGCCTCTGTAGAGCCAGTTTGTGCAAGGAGAGATTAATTGCTTTTTTTTCGGTGGGGGTCCAAACCAACCCGTCATTTCAGTCACAGTCGTGTGGCAGACCATGTCACTGAAATGATGGGTTGGTTAAAGTGTGCATGTCCTGTTTATACAACATAAGGGTGGGTGGGAGGGCCCAAGGACAGTTCCATCTTGCACCTCTTTTTTCTTTCATTTTTATTTGCGTCATGTGCTGTTTGGGGAGTGTTTTTTGGAAGGGCCATCCTGCGTGACACTGCAGTGCCACTCCTAGATGGGCCAGGTGTTTGTGTCGGCCACTAGGGTCGCTTAGCTTACTCACACAGCTACCTCATTGCGCCTCTTTTTTTCTTCTTTGCGTCATGTGCTGTTTGGGGAGTGTTTTTTGGAAGGGCCATCCTGCGTGACACTGCAGTGCCACTCCTAGATGGGCCAGGTGTTTGTGTCGGCCACTAGGGTCGCTTAGCTTACTCACACAGCTACCTCATTGCGCCTCTTTTTTTCTTTGCGTCATGTGCTGTTTGGGGAGTGTTTTTTGGAAGGGCCATCCTGCGTGACACTGCAGTGCCACTCCTAGATGGGCCAGGTGTTTGTGTCGGCCACTAGGGTCGCTTAGCTTACTCACACAGCTACCTCATTGCGCCTCTTTTTTTCTTTGCGTCATGTGCTGTTTGGGGAGTGTTTTTTGGAAGGGCCATCCTGCGTGACACTGCAGTGCCACTCCTAGATGGGCCAGGTGTTTGTGTCGGCCACTAGGGTCGCTTATCTTACTCACACAGCTACCTCATTGCGCCTCTTTTTTTCTTCTTTGCGTCATGTGCTGTTTGGGGAGTGTTTTTTGGAAGGGCCATCCTGCGTGACACTGCAGTGCCACTCCTAGATGGGCCAGGTGTTTGTGTCGGCCACTAGGGTCGCTTATCTTACTCACACAGCTACCTCATTGCGCCTCTTTTTTTCTTTGCGTCATGTGCTGTTTGGGGAGTGTTTTTTGGAAGGGCCATCCTGCGTGACACTGCAGTGCCACTCCTAGATGGGCCAGGTGTTTGTGTCGGCCACTAGGGTCGCTTATCTTACTCACACAGCTACCTCATTGCGCCTCTTTTTTTCTTTGCGTCATGTGCTGTTTGGGGAGTGTTTTTTGGAAGGGCCATCCTGCGTGACACTGCAGTGCCACTCCTAGATGGGCCAGGTGTTTGTGTCGGCCACTAGGGTCGCTTATCTTACTCACACAGCTACCTCATTGCGCCTCTTTTTTTCTTTGCGTCATGTGCTGTTTGGGGAGTGTTTTTTGGAAGGGCCATCCTGCGTGACACTGCAGTGCCACTCCTAGATGGGCCAGGTGTTTGTGTCGGCCACTAGGGTCGCTTATCTTACTCACACAGCTACCTCATTGCGCCTCTTTTTTTCTTTGCATCATGTGCTGTTTGGGGAGTGTTTTTTGGAAGGGCCATCCTGCGTGACACTGCAGTGCCACTCCTAGATGGGCCAGGTGTTTGTGTCGGCCACTAGGGTCGCTTATCTTACTCACACAGCTACCTCATTGCGCCTCTTTTTTTCTTTGCGTCATGTGCTGTTTGGGGAGTGTTTTTTGGAAGGGCCATCCTGCGTGACACTGCAGTGCCACTCCTAGATGGGCCAGGTGTTTGTGTCGGCCACTAGGGTCGCTTATCTTACTCACACAGCTACCTCATTGCGCCTCTTTTTTTCTTTGCGTCATGTGCTGTTTGGGGAGTGTTTTTTGGAAGGGCCATCCTGCGTGACACTGCAGTGCCACTCCTAGATGGGCCAGGTGTTTGTGTCGGCCACTAGGGTCGCTTATCTTACTCACACAGCTACCTCATTGCGCCTCTTTTTTTCTTTGCGTCATGTGCTGTTTGGGGAGTGTTTTTTGGAAGGGCCATCCTGCGTGACACTGCAGTGCCACTCCTAGATGGGCCAGGTGTTTGTGTCGGCCACTAGGGTCGCTTAGCTTAGTCATCCAGCGACCTCGGTGCAAATTTTAGGACTAAAAATAATATTGTGAGGTGTGAGGTATTCAGAATAGACTGAAAATGAGTGGAAATTATGGTTTTTGAGGTTAATAATACTTTGGTATCAAAATGACCCCCAAATTCTATGATTTAAGCTGTTTTTTAGTGTTTTTTGAAAAAAACACCCGAATCCAAAACACACCCAAATCTGACAAAAAAAATTTGGTGAGGTTTTGCCAAAACGCGGTCGAACCCAAAACACGGCCGCGGAACCGAACCCAAAACCAAAACACAAAACCCGAAAAATTTCAAGTGCACATCTCTAGGAATTACAAGAAGGCTATTGTTGAAGCACCTCTAAGCTTATATTTATTTTTTTATGTATTTATTTATTAACAGTTTCTTATATAGCGCAGCATATTCCGTTGCGCTTTACAATTAGAACAGTAATAGAACAAAGCTGGGTAAAAACAGACAGACAGAGGTAGGAAGGCCCTGCTCGCAAGCTTACAATCTATAGGGAAATAGGCATTGATACACAAGGATAGATGCTACCTATCATATAAAATTTAGGAATACAAGCTCCTGTCACAGATGTCTTTTATTAGCAAAGAGCCTATTTAATTGCACATATAGGCTGATGTTAGTAAAGTGTTCCATGTCTTAATTACTATAATGCAATGGTGGGCCATGGAGGGGGAAGGATATAATTGGAGTGATTGTCTCACCTAGTACTGACTACAGAGCAAATTTTAAGGAAGACATGTGCTGCTTTTATCTCCACATGTTGCATGTTGCTCTCCTTTTTACTAGTGATGTGCACCGGATATTTTTTGGGTGTTGTGTTTTGGTTTTGGATTCGGTTCTGCGGCCATGTATTGGATTCGGACGCGTTTTGGCAAAACCTCCCTGAAAATTTTTTGTCGGATTCGAGTGTGTTTAGGATTCGGGTGTTTTTTTACAAAAACCCCTCAAAAACAGCTTAAATCATAGAATTGTGGGGTCATTTTGATCCCATAGTATTATTAACCTCAATAGCCATAATTTCCACTCATTTTCAGTCTATTCTGAACACCTCACACCTCACAATATTATTTTTAGTCCTAAAATTTGCTCCGAGGTCGCTGGATGACTAAGCTAAGCGACCCAAGTGGCCGACACAAACACCTGGCCCATCTAGGCGTGGCACTGCAGTGTCAGACAGGATGGCACTTCAAAAAAATAGTCCCCAAACAGCACATGATTCAAAGAAAAAAAGAGGTGCACCAAGGTCGCTGGATGGCTAAGCTAAGCGACACAAGTTGCCGACACAAACACCTGGCCCATCTAGGAGTGGCACTGCAGTGTCAGACAGGATGGCACTTCAAAAAAATAGTGCCCAGACAGCACATGATGCTAAGAAAAAAAGAGGCGCAATGAGGTAGCTGTGTGACTAAGCTAAGCGACCCAAGTGGCCGACACAAACACCTGGCCCATCTAGGAGTGGCACTGCAGTGTCAGACAGGATGGCACTTCAAAAAAATAGTCCCCAAACAGCACATGATGCAAAGAAAAAAAGAGGTGCACCAAGGTCGCTGGATGGCTAAGCTAAGCGACACAAGTGGCCGACACAAACACCTGGCCCATCTAGGCGTGGCACTGCAGTGTCAGGCAGGATGGCACTTAAAAAAAATAGTCCCCAAACAGCACATGATGCAAAGAAAAATGAAAGAAAAAAGAGGTGCAAGATGGAATTGTCCTTGGGCCCTCCCACCCACCCTTATGTTGTATAAACAGGACATGCACACTTTAACAAACCCATCAGTTCAGCGACAGGGTCTGCCACATGACTGTGACTGAAATGACTGGTTGGTTTGGGCCCCCACCAAAAAAGAAGCAATCAATCTCTCCTTGCACAAACTGGCTCTACAGAGGCAAGATGTCCACCTCCTCCTTATCGTCCGATTCCTCACCCCTTTCACTGTGTACATCCCCTCCTCACAGATCATTAATTCGTCCCCACTGGAATCCACCATCTCAGGTCCCTGTGTACTTTCTGGAGGCAATTGCTGGTGAATGTCTCCACGGAGGAATTGATTATAATTCATTTTGATGAACATCATCTTCTCCACATTTTCTGGAAGTAACCTTGTACGCCGATTGCTGACAAGGTGAGCGGCTGCACTAAACACTCTTTCGGAGTACACACTGGAGGGTGGGCAACTTAGGTAAAATAAAGCCAGTTTCTGCAAGGGCCTCCAAATTGCCTCTTTTTCCTGCCAGTATACGTACGGACTGTCTGACGTGCCTACTTGGATGCGGTCACTCATATAATCCTCCACCATTCTTTCAATGGTGAGAGATTCATATGCAGTGACAGTAGACGACATGTCAGTAATCGTTGGCAGGTCCTTCATTCCGGACCAGATGTCAGCACTCGCTCCAGACTGCCCTGCATCACCGCCAGTGGGTGGGTTCGGAATTCTTAGCCTTTTCCACGCACCCCCAGTTGCGGGAGAATGTGAAGGAGGAGCTGTTGACGGGTCACGTTCCGCTTAACTTGATAATTTTCTCACCAGCAGATCTTTGAACCTCTGCAGACTTGTGTCTGCCGGAAAGAGAGATACAACGTAGGTTTTAAATCTAGGATCGAGCATGGTGGCCAAAATGTAGTGCTCTGATTTCAACAGATTGACCACCCGTGAATCCTGGTTAAGCGAATTAAGGGCTCCATCCACAAGTCCCAAATGCCTAGCGGAATCGCTCTGTGTTAGCTCCTCCTTCAATGTCTCCAGCTTCTTCTGCAAAAGCCTGATGAGGGGAATGACCCAGTTCAAAGGGTTGCAGAACCTTGCACAACGTTGAAATCATTCTCCACTGCGCTTGAGTCAGGTGCATTCCCCCTCCTTTGCCTATATTGTAGGCAGATGTATAGGCTTGAATGGCCTTTTGCTGCTCCTCCATCCTCTGAAGCATATAGAGGTTGAATTCCACCTCGTTACCACCTCTTCCTTCAGATGATGGCAGGGCAGGTTCAGGACTGTTTGCTGGTGCTCCATTCTTCGGCATGCGGTGGCTGAATGCCGAAAGTGGCCAGCAATTCTTCAGGCCACCGACAGCATCTCTTGCACGCCCCTGTCGTTTTTTAAATAATTCTGCACCACCAAATTCAATGTATGTGCAAAACATGGGACGTGCTGGAATTTGCCCAGATGTAATGCACGCACAATATTGCTGGCGTTGTCCGATGTCACAATTCCCCAGGAGAGTCCATTTGGGGTGTGCCATTCTGCGATGATGTTCCTCAGTTTCCGTAATAGGTTGTCAGCTGTGTGCCTCTTCTGGAAAGCGGTGATACAAAGCGTAGCCTGCCTAGGAACGAGTTGACGTTTGCGAGATGCTGCTACTGGTGCCGCTGCTGCTGTTCTTGCTGCGGGAGGCAATACATCTACCCAGTGGGCTGTCACAGTCATATAGTCCTGAGTCTGCCCTGCTCCACTTGTCCACATGTCCGTGGTTAAGTGGACATTGGGTACAACTGCATTTTTTAGGACACTGGTGACTCTTTTTCTGATGTCTGTGTACATTTTCGGTATCGCCTGCCTAGAGAAATGGAACCTAGATGGTATTTGGTACCAGGGACACAGTATCTCAATCAAGTCTGTCGTTTCCTGTGAATTAACGGTGGATAACGGAAACACGTTTCTCACCGCCCTGGCTGCCAAGGCTTGAGTTATCTGCTTTGCAGCAGGATGACTGCTGTGATATTTCATCTTCCTCGCAAAGGACTGTTGGACAGTCAATTGCTTAGTGAAAGTAATACAAGTGGTCTTCCGACTTCCCCTCTGGGATGACGATCGACTCCCAGCAGCAACAACAGCAGCGCCAGCAGCAGTAGGCGTTACACTCAAGGATGCATCGGAGGAATCCCAGGCAGGAGAGGACTCATCAGACTTGACAGTGACATGGCCTGTAGGACTATTGGCTTTCCTGTGTAAGGAGGAAATTGACACTGAGGGAGTTGGTGGTGTGGTTTGCAGGAGCTTGGTTACAAGAGGAAGGGATTTAGTGGCCAGTGGACTGCTTCCGCTGTCATCCAAAGTTTTTGAACTTGTCACTGACTTATGATGAATGCGCTGCAGGTGACGTATAAGGGAGGATGTTCCGAGGTGGTTAACGTCCTAACCCCTACTTATTACAGCTTGACAAAGGCAACACACGGCTTGACACCTGTTTTCCGCATTTGTGTTAAAATAATTCCACCACGAAGAGGTGATTTTTTTTGTATTTGACCAGGCATGTCAATGGCCAAATTCGTCCCACGGACAACAAGTGTCTCCCCGGGTGCCTGACTTAAACAAACCACCTCACCATCAGAATCCTCCTTGTCAATTTCCTCCTCAGCGCCAGCAACACCCATATCCTCATCCTGGTGTACTTCAACAGTGACATCTTCAATTTGACTATCAGGAACTGGACTGCGGGTGCTCCTTCCAGCACTTGCAGGGGGCGTGCAAATGGTGGAAGGCGCCACCTCTTCCCGTCCAGTGTTGGGAAGGTCAGGCATCGCAGCCGACACAATTGGACTCTCCTTGGGGATTTGTGATTTAGAAGAACGCACAGCTTAAGTCTTTTCATTTTTCTAGCGAGAGGATGAGTGCTTCCATCCTCATGTGAAGCTGAACCACTAGCCATGAACATAGGCCAGGGCCTCAGCCATTCCTTGCCACTCCGTGTCGTAAATGGCATATTGGCAAGTTTACGCTTCTCCTCAGACACTTTTAATTTTGATTTTTGGGTCGTTTTACTGAACTTTTGTTTTTTGGATTTTACATGCTCTCTACTATGACATTGGGCATCGGCCTTGGCAGACGACGTTGATGGCATTTCATCATCTCGGCCATGACTAGTGGCAGCAGCTTCAGCACGAGGTGGAGGTGGATCTTGATCTTTCCCTATTTTACCCTCCACATTTTTGTTCTCCATTTTTTAATGTGTGGAATTATATGCCAGTATCAATAGCAATGGCCTACTACTATATATACTGCGCACAACTGAAATGCACCACAGGTATGGATGGATAGTATACTTGATGACACAGAGGTAGGTAGAGCAGTGGCCTACTGTACCGTACTGCTATATATTATATACTGGTGGTCAGCAAACTGTGTAAAACTGAAATGCACCACAGGTATGGATGGATAGTATACTTGATGACACAGAGGTTGGTAGAGCAGTGGCCTACTGTACCGTACTGCTATATATTATATACCGGTTGTCAGCAAACTGTGCAAAACTGAAATGCACCACAGGTATCGATGGATAGTATACTTGACGACACAGAGGTAGGTAGAGCAGTGGCCTTCTGTACCGTACTCCTATATATTATATACTGGTGGTCAGCAAAATTATACACTGTACTCCTACTATATCCTACAATGCAGCACAGATATGGAGCGTGTTTCAGGCAGAGAAGGTATAATACTGGTGGTCACTGGTCAGCAAAACTCTGCACTGTACTCCTCCTATATAATACTGCTGGTCCCCAGTCCCCACAATAAAGCAGTGTGAGCACAGATATATGCAGCACACTGAGCACAGATATGGAGCGTTTTTCAGGCAGACAACGTATAATACTGGTGGTCACTGGTCAGCAAAACTCTGCACTGTACTCCTCCTATATAATATACTGGTGGTCCCCAGTCCCCACAATAAAGCAGTGTGAGCACAGATATATGCAGCACACTGAGCACAGATATGGAGCGTTTTTCAGGCAGACAATGTATAATACTGGTAGTCACTGGTCAGCAAAACTCTGCACTGTACTCAGAGCCGGCCCTAACCAATATGATGCCCTAGGCAAGATTTTGACTGGTGCCCCCTAGCACCACCACTAGTTCTGCAGGAGATGCCTGGCATGAGTCAGCTGGCAGCTCTGCTGACGTCTGGCGCCTTTTGTTTCTGAAAATGCATCTTATTTGCATTACTATGTGGCTAGGATGCACAAGCAGCTTCTGCTGATTAAAATGATATGCGGCATGCCTATATTCTGTGTGCGACTGCTGCTGTATCTGCATACGAAATGCTACATTACAGTAATTTCCAGGAACACACTGCAATTAAGTATTTCGTATGCAGATACAGCCGCAGTCACACACAGAATATAGGCATGCCGCATATCATTTTAATCAGCAGAAGCTGCTGGTGCCCCTAAGCATACCAAATACCCTAGGCATTTGCCTAGTTTGCCTATACCTAAGTCCGGCTTTGACTATACTCCTCCTATATAATAAACTGGTGGTCCCCAGTCCCCATAATAAAGCAGTGTGAGCACAGATATATGCAGTACACTGAGCACAGATATGGAGCGTTTTTCAGGCAGACAACGTATAATACTGGTGGTCACTGGTCAGCAAAACTCTGTACTGTACTCCTCCTATAATACTACTGGTCCCCAGAATAAAGATATGCAGCCCCCTGAAACAAAGTGAGAGGACGCCAGCCACATCCTCTCACTATCATTTCCAATGCACGAGTGAAAAATGGCGGCGATGCGCGGTGACGCGCGGCTCCTTATATAGAATCCGAATCTCGCGAGAATCCGACAGCGGGATGATGACGTTCGGGCACGCTCGGGTTAACCGAGCCATACGGGAGAATCCGAGTATGCCTCGGACCCGTGTAAAATGGGTGAAGTTCGGGGGGGTTCGGTTTCCGAGGAACCAAACCCGCTCATCTCTACTTTTTACTAGGTACTTTTAATATTGTATTATTTATTAGGAGTGTTGCTTTCCATTAAGCAGCAAGAATGATTGCTTTTAATGTATACAATAAAATATAATGTGTTAATAAAATTTTGATTTATAAGAGTGCCCCAGCAAACAGTATTCTTTCTCTCTTTTCAATACATGTTATATTACATGACTCTTGATAGTACCACCAACAGAGTGATGGTGTTAATTAAACTTAGCTTTACACTGTCTTATATGTTGGTTTGACATATTTTATTACATATATACATATACATATTTAATTACATATATAGATCATTCAGGATCAGGTATGTGTAGAATTCCATTCTCTCCTGTTAAGAACTCTCCATTGGTAAACCTTGTCATTAGGCCCAGGTTAATTAAACAGCATCCCACTAATGTACTGAGACATTCAGCCCAGGTTTTTGGTATAGTGTTTTTCTTTCAGGCATTATGCCTGTGGTTATTGAAGGCCCATGTAGGAAGTGGAGTTCTGTCTGGCCCCCTCACTACCCGTAAACCTGACAAATCCTGTTTTCCCTCCAAAACTCAAAACCTATTTTGATAGCCCCACACCTGAGATGCTGTAATTATTGTCAATGAGTGAGGTTGTTGTGAATCTGGATTTGGGTTTTGGTGTGATGAGGTGTCAGTGGACCATGAGGTGAAAGTTGCTGGTTAGATATATCATTCTTTCTCATATCCGATACAGGGTAAAAACTAGTCTCAGTGGAGACCCAGTACATGGGCGTGGACTCTAACCATTGCCGGTTTTCATCTGGTACCTTGGCTGGGTCACCAGTGCTAGTGCTGGTTCAGTGCTTGTTCTGGTTCACTAGCACTGAAATTTGGAAAGAGGATAGCTGGACTCAGAAACAACTGAAGTTTATCACTGGAAGATGGTGAGCAGATGAGATTAATAGGATTGGATATTGACCTGAATTAGCTGTAACTGAGAGACTGTTGGTACCGATGGTCTGTGGTTAACGTCTGGAACCTATGATCTGTGGATAATGACTGGTACCAATGGTCTATGAAAGTCGACAAGAACAGGTGGTCTATGAATATCATCTGGAATCAATTGTCTATGAATATCAGATAGAACCGATGGTCTATGAGTATTGGCTGGACCAATGGAGCCAAGAGTATCAGCTGGGACCTATGGAACCAGGAGTATCATCTGGGACTGTTGGAATCAGGAGTATCGACTGGGACCGATGGACATAGGAGTATCTTGCTGGGACCAATGGAACCAGGAGTATCGGCTGGGACCAATGGAACTAGCCTAAATGGAAGAACCACTGGAGCTCTGCAGAAACATACTGCTAGGCTGTGGACAACATTGCACTGGCAGCCTGTGACTCTAGTTCAATCCACTTTATACCCTAAGGAGGTCAGAGATTGGTTGCTGTGATCAATTGAAGAGCTGGCTGTCACAGATTGGCTGAGGACTGGTCACGTGAGTGTAAGCAACATGGCTGTGCCCATGCCTGGGATTTAGAGGGAACTCTGGCATGGAGAAAGTAGGCCCAATTTATGGGGAAGCAGAGACTGAGCAGAATGTGGATAACATGCACCAGAGAAGGTGCATGTTGGTTTCATTGTATGTGGACAGCACAGGCAAACTTCACACTGAATTTTGAAATCTGTAGATTACTCACACAGGAGAGCTCACACAGGTGGCTAATCAACAGCTAGCAAAACAGACTGCAGCCAGTGGCACCAAGAATGGGGGGCGGGTCCCATTGCCCCCCTTTCTCACTTTGTAGACCATGTCCACTAGTACTTGGCCCCACCCCAGTAGGCTCTCTCCCCAGCAAATATGTCAAAAGAAGAAAAAAAAAAAAGGGGGTGCGCTATCAATAGCAGCTGGTATGGGGATGGTAGAACCCCTGGAATAATGTGGACAACAAGATAAAAAGGTTACCAGCGCTGGCTGATCATGCTTATAAAATATGTAAATAACAATCTATATTCCAAAAGGCTTAATAATTAAAATACCACATTTATTTCACATGTATAGACATATAAAAGGATTAATATATGATAAGGGAATATTCGATAATATATGCCACAAGATGTCTCAATTATTTATATATCCACATTTGGCTGTTAGTAGCACTCAAGGGGACTAAAGTCACTGGATATGTCCATCACTAATAGGTTATTTTTGCATAAAGCCGATAATTTTGCAGATGTGAGGTATTTACCAGTGATCCTGAAAGCAGATAATGTCCACCTGTTGTATAGCTGGGTCGGTTATCCTCTTTGGCATGGAGGATTGGATCCGAAAGGGTGGATGCTGCTAAAAGCCTGTCCCAAATAGTATACACCAGAGTGTCAGTAAAGCCAGTGGTAATGATGAATGTCCGGATGAATGAAATAGCTCAACATGTTTCGCTGGTTTAGATGATCCAGCTTCCTCAGGAGCAAAGCACACATGCTGCTGTTTGCTGCACTAGGGAGAGAGGCAGCTGCTGAAGGAGTCACTGCGCTCTCTCTCCCTGCGTGATGTGTGCGGGTGTGGGAGGTGAACATTTGCACCCAGGCGCCACTGGCAGAGCCCCATTAGTCCTCCCGCCGGTGGCCCCTGCAATAATCCTAGTAGTTTTTTACATTTCCTATGTAGGGGGCTGGCTCCACCTCCTTGCATTGTCCACACCCCCTACCAATACCTGGGCCCGACACAGTTGTTGGCACCCCTGACTGCAGCTTGTATTCTAGGAGACTTCACAGGAAGCAACACTTGGTACCCTTAGAACTGGATAAATGGGCTAAACCTAGTGAGCAGGAAACACTGAATTGCAGGACTGATGGCAGAGGTAAGTCAGGATTGTGACAGTGATACTGGGCCCCAAGTTCTATATACCACCCCAGGTTCTTTATACTTGGAATAAAGATCTAAATAGTAGAATTTGATGGCCAGCTCTGTGTAGGCAGGAAGGTTTTAAAGGGACAGCACTGTTTATTCTGTGGTTATTCTTGTACAGCGTAAGCGATATTTATTTTATTGCGGTGTCCATGCAGAATTTATTTATTAGAGTTAATTGATTAGTGTTAATTGTTAGAATAGTTTATATACCCCATGCTTATATGCATTTCACTTGATTAAAGTAGTATTTTAGGACAGTAAGTTGAAGAATAAACAAAACGAGAAGCTTTGTGTTTGTGATGTCTCTGTTCTGTCTTTCTTGTCCTCTGGGCAGTAGTTTGCCTTGCCCTCAGGTTCTAGGTTGAGTTTCCATCTAGCGTGCAAGCAGGCGTAGGTGAATCTCAGGATCTGAGACTAAAAGTACCATGGATGATTTCCACTTAATCCTGAAATCCCTATTTTATAGCATATTGGAGCATTAGGGTGTTGCGATCGTCTTAAAAGTTGGAGGTTAATCACACATTGTCCTTCCTACTAGACCTCCTAGATTTTATCCTGTGCCTCACCATTTGGGGTTTGTTGAACCTGGGAATTAACTCTCCTAAATGTCAGGCAACTTTTACACCAGCATGCCCTGCCTTTTTTGTATAACAGGGCTTGCTAGACTTATGGATCACAAAAATCTTTTTTTAATATATTTTTTCCACAAGAATCATCCCACAATGCCACCCCACTGCTTTAAAAACAAAACAAATCAAAAAACCTCTAGGCAGGATCATAACTGTAATACCATATAGTCATTGTGGCAATGATTGTGTTAAAAGCTGTAGGGTACAGTGTTTGTGTTACTAGTGCACAGTTTGAGTAAAATAAATGTGGACACTGCCACTGCAGTATCTGAAAATACAGTTGGTACAATCAAAAAGGCAGCTCTTCTCGAATACTCAATATGGGGCACTCCTGTTATCATCAATAAAAGGGCACTCCTGGTATACAAAATAGGACAGTGTTAGTTATGCAATATAGAATCATTTCTAAGTCATTCATATAGGCAACAAAATACATGTTTGTTTATTTTTTTCATATCATGGAGATATTTAGAACAGGTTGGGGGTGTCAAGGGTGCCCATTATTTATAGTTTGCTTCATGTTGCAGACTGGATACATATCTATAGGTATATATTTATGTAAACAAGCATTTGATGCTTTTCAGTGGATTAGGTGTGTGTGTGTGTGTGTGTGTGTGTGTGTGTGTGTGTGTGTGTGTGTGTGTGTGTGTGTGTGTGTGTGTGTGTGTGTGTGTGTGTGTGTAGGGGGGGTAATGCTCTGCAACACTGATATGAATGTAATCCATAAAGTGTGAACAGTACAGCAAACATTTTACATTGTGGAGGAACTCCCTTAGTTTGCTGTCTCTGGAAATGAAAGTGGTGATACTTAAATTGTACAAATTAGTTTTGGGTGGGGTGAGACATAAAGCAGAGTAACTTGCATAAACAGAGAACAAACACTAATTGTTTCAATTACTGCTTATTAAATGCTATGTTGGACTTTAGAAGTTGGGGATGGGTCACAACCTAAGCCACGCACCTTCTAATTATCCTAATAACATTGTCCACTTAAGAATAGGGTACAAAGAGCACATTGCTTGATGATGAATGCCTTTTCTAATTTGTACAGTGTGATTTACAACTATAAAATTATACATATGATTCTATTTTGTTTTATTTGTAGTAAGTTTATATTACTGCATGTTGAATTACTTGTTATTTTAATTACTGTGATAAAAAGAGATGTATTGTATTGTTATAGGTTTGATGGGGTGTAGTATGGTATGCCGGTGGCCGGGCTCCCGACGACCAGCATACCGGCACCGGGAGCCCGACAGCCAGCATACCGACAGCGTGGCAAGCGCAAATGAGCCCCTTGCAGGCTCGCTGCGCCCACCACGCTGGGGGCACAGTGGCATGCTACACTATTTATTTTCCCTCCAGGGGGATCGTGGAGCCCCACGAGGGAGAATATCTGTCGGTATGCCGGGTGTCGGGATTCCGGTGCCGGTATATTGTGCGCCGGGATCCCGACATTTGGCAACCTGAAGACCACCCGTTTGATGGGATCACGAAAGGCTGTCAAAAATAAGTTATTTTGCATCTAGACAAACCATATTGCCATACATGTATTTATTTTTTGTATGCATAGAAAATACTGACTGCTTTTGTTTGTCGCAAAATTAATGAATGACTTTAATTAATTATTCATAACAATTATTTATTACCAGGAAGTTGAGTTACACTGCTAATCAGAATTCTTGGAGTAATAATGATAGAATTCTAATGGAAATAATGAAGCACCCTAAAGACATTGCTACTCAGAACCATTGGTAAGAAGCAATAACCTTACAGAAATATTTCCCAGAATCCTTGATGCAATTGATGTGACTGCACTCTCGCTGTAACTCCTGTGCCATGTTTTAATCCATCAGTAAGCACTTTTTAACTGTTGAATAGAAGACTTATTCTTTGCTGTCACGTTAATCATTAAATATAAGGTACTGCTGTTGCACATAAAATATGCCTCTTGGTGGCAGAAATGTACAAGCCCATGTTATCATCATGATACATCAGCAGCATAGTTAACTACCTTTGATCTTATTGTGAAAGAGATATAATACAAAGATAATCAGCATTTAAATTCATTTGATTGTTTGACATGGATTCTACACACAAGTAAAATCAATAATGATTGTACAATCTGAAGGTACAATGTCAACTGCATAACGAAAAATGTCTTTACTATGTTAGATAACATCGCAGATAATCCTAAGAGAGTCAATATGCATTCCTTTTTTTTTTAGAAGAAGCACTTGAACTTTCTTCTGTATGTGCTTATTGCAGCCCAGCCTCCAAGTGCAGATGGAAAAAAAGGAAGATCAAAAGAGGAATGACAAGTGGGCTTAGCAAATACACTCTCTTCTACAGTTCAGTATTTGCTGTTCTCTGGCAAAACAAGCAATTATACTGTTTCATTTACTGTAAAGACTGAGAACAGGAATGATACTATTATCTTGATGTAAGCATGAAAAATATTCTGTTGATTTATTTACAATATGATTATGCCAGATGACTGTACAGCACCTGTTACACAGTATCAGATGGATGTACCATTACCATTTGTTCACAGAAAATATATGATTATTTATGTAATGAAATCTAATCTGTTAGGCTGGATTAGTTTTGTATTGCAATACATACACAGAAAGATGGAGTATTTTAAAAGTGATTGTGTTTCTTTTTCTTTTTTCCTTGTTTTAGTATGGAATTGTAATTATATTTCTATGTAATCATATTATTTGTATTCATCTGAATATTTTTCTTTTCACATTTATAATTCCAGTCTACGACAGGGTGAACATAATACAATTTCATGCTATCTTATTTCATGTAGTTGGCTGTCTTTCTTACATCCAAAATCTACTTTCTTTCTAGGGGGAAATATGAGAGATGCCATTACAAGCTTGTCAGCCACCTGCTGCTGTCACTATGCTCTGTACAATATTTTAACATCTACCTATGTACAGCGGTCCAACAAGCTGGCATGTAATATAAAATCCTCGCTGCCAAAAGAACAATATAAGCTACTGAATTGAAAGATTTTTTGCAAAATGTTATATCTGTTCAACGTCTCATCCAGCTTCCCAGTGTTGAGCCTGCAGCATGTAATTAAGTCTATCCCTATCCTGTCTTTAAGCAACTACAATGTTGCTACAGGGACATTGTATTGTAGGAGAATCTGCACCAGAAACCACAAGGGGGTTCATGTAAAACACACAAAGGGTACCCCCACAAATGGATTGACCACACTTTATGTGACAACCCCTACAGTTATCACAATGAAGCAATGAGGTGTGAAATGTTCACAGAAAGCTGTGAGTGCCGTCTTGGCTTGGAGATCTGACAAGGCCAAACAACACTAACTGTGGGCAGTCAGTGCCAAGTTTGTCCATCATGTGCATGCTTGGGCTGCAGAAGACACATACACCATACGCAGGTCAGGAAATTAATTATCAAAATAGCATTTTAATGTCAGAGGCTACTACAAGTTGGTAGTACAAGTTATTTGTCCAGGAAACCCTACCAAACTTAGAGCCTAAATCAGACCTGATCGCAGAAGCAAAATCTTTCTCTAATGGGCAAAACCATGTGCACTGCAGTTGTGGCAAATACTGTATAACATGGGCAGAGATAGTTTCATTTGGGTGGGTTATTTTGTTTCTGTGCAGGGTAAAAATGGGATGCTTTATTTTTACACTGCAATATAGATTTCAGTTTGGACACACCTGACCCATCCAAATCTAACTCTCTCTGCACATCTGCCCCTCCTGCAGTGCGCATGGTTTTGCCCATTGGAGAAAAATGTTGCTGTTGCGATCAAGTCTGAATTAGGCCCTTAATCTTTTATAAGGATATTACAATCACTATATAATTGCCAAGTAACCAATACCATACAATATAGGGGGTAATTCAGACCTGATCGTAGCAGCAAATTCGTTAGCAGTTGGGCAAAACCATGTGCACTGCAGGGGGGGCAAATATAACATTTGCAGAGAGAGTTAGATTCGGGTGTGTTATTTTGTATCTGTGCTGAGTAAATACTGGAAGCTTTATTTTTACACTGCAATTTAGATTTCAGTTTTAACACACCCCACCCAAATGGAATGCTCTCTGCAAATGTTATATCTACCCCCCCCCCCCCCTGCAGTGCACATGGGCCCTCATTCCGAGTTGATCGGTCGCAAGGCGAATTTAGCAGAGTTACACACGCTAAGCCGCCGCCTACTGGGAGTGAATCTTAGCTTCTTAAAATTGCGACCGATGTATTCGCAATATTGCGATTACTAACTACTTAGCAGTTTCAGAGTAGCTCCAGACTTACTCTGCCTGTGCGATCAGTTCAGTGCTTGTCGTTCCTGGTTGACGTCACAAACACACCCAGCGTTCGCCCAGGCACTCCCACCGTTTCTCCAGCCACTCCTGCGTTTTTTCCGGAAACGGTAGCGTTTTCAGCCACACGCCCATAAAACGCCGTGTTTCCGCCCAGTAACACCCATTTCCTGTCAATCACATTACGTTCGCCGGAGCGATGAAAAAGCCGTGAGTAAAAATACTTTCTACATAGCAAAGTTACTTGGCGCAGTCGCAGTGCGAACATTGCGCATGCGTACTAAGCGGATTTTCATTGCGATGCGATGAAAAATACCGAGCGAACAACTCGGAATGAGGGCCATGGTTTTGCCCAACTGCTAACAAAATTGCTGCTAGAATCAAGTCTGGATTACCCCCAAAGTGAAATACACACAAGTGTAATGTATCCCAAGCTTCCAGACACTTGCTGGTTCTGATTTGTTACTATGGGATTGGTGACATAGGGGGAAATATAAGGAAATATGGGGGGTAATACAGAGTTGATCGCAGCAGCAAGTTTGTTAGCAGTTGGGCAAAATCATGTGCACTGCAGTTGTGGCAGATATAACATTTGCAGAGAGAGTTAGATTTGGGTGGGGGTTTTTTGTTTCTGTGCAGGGTAAATACTGGCTGCTTTATTTTTACACTGCAATTTAGAATTCAGTTTGAACACACCCCCCCCAAATCTAACGCTCTCTGCACATGTTATATCTGCCCCCCTGCAGTGCACATGGTTTTGCCCAACTGCTAACAAATTTGCTGCTGCGATCAACTCTGAATTACCCCCCCCCCCCCCCCATATTTCCTTATATTTCCACAGGTCTGTTTGTTCTCTGAGGTCATTATGGCTGTGTAGATGTTTCAGACTGTAACCACCTCTTGATTGCGGAGACACATCTAATCATTATTATAGAAAATCATGTACCTTAAATTGATAATCTGCATGTTAAACTGGCAGCCTCACCCCCACCCCCCGAAAAAAAAAGAGGAAGAAGAAAATAAGAAAACAAGTAAGAAAAGCTTTAATGCAAATGTTGTGGATGCTACTTGCGATGTCATGGGCATAAATGGACATAAATACATTATTTTTAGCTTTTAGACACAAATGTGGTCAACTAAGTATTATCCCCAAAGTATGGAGGAAGATTATAGTAAAACAAAAGTCGCATATGAATACAATCAAAAACACTATTGTTGTATCACAAAACTCCAGGTAAAAGCATCTGGAATTAGTTCATATTTTGATGAAAAGTTTCATTTGCAGCCCAGAATGAACTAATAACTCATAATTTCATTTTGCTAGAAGCGTGAATATTTTTAGTAGTAAGTTATGACAATTGTTTTATGTCTATTATATAATCAGCTACTGTGCCAGTTTAACAGTTGCACATTTAGGGGTAAATTCAATTTACCAAGGTGGGAGTTTTTTAGAACTGCTGATGTTGCTCATAGCAACCAATCATATTCTACTTAACCCTTATCTAGCTGCTTCTAAAAGATAATAGATAGAATCTCATTGGTTGCTATGGGCAACATTACCAGTTCTAAAACACTCCCACCTTTGTAAATTTACCCCTGAGAGCTGGAGGGAATCTCCTACCACCATAGTTGTTGCTGGTTCCCTGACTCCCAGACACAGCTTCTCTTTTGCCACAGCAGCACTGTATGGCTGTATCACCAACTAGTTATTTCCCCTTCCATCACCACATTTTTCTCAACCCCCACCATCACCGGGGAAGAAGAGAGAAAGAGAAAGAGAGAGAAAAAGAGAGAGAGAGAGGCAGGATAATACAGGAGAAGGGGAAGAGAAATGGTACGAAAGATGGGGGGAAAAGTTTGCCAATGCCAGGTACAACTGCTAGACACCTGGCAAATAGCATATACAAAGTAGAAAAGAGATATAGTTTGCTGCGCTAGTCAGATGTGAGAGCAGCTCGATAATGTGATTGAAAGGTCATGCCATTGGACTGAATCAAGTGCTAAATGTAATGTGCCTTAGTGCTGAATTGTGTACAGGTATATCGAAATGGTGTGGACTAGGACTGAATGGGAGCACAAGGCAGCAGAAGCTTCTACAATGTCTGACGTCCCCGAAAACTGACACACTGACTTCCGGTTGCTGCAGAAAACTACTCTAGCAGGAAAAGAATTAGGGACAGCTTACCACAGCCTATACTGCAGAAGCGGCTGCAAGGACTACCTTCACCCAGCACTATTGCAAAGTTCCAATAAAACACCCAAAGAGGCTGTAAACATTGAGGTCAATTGACCTTTTGAAACACCAGTCATTTTATTTATTTTATTATTTGCTTTGTTCTCATTGTGTATGTTTTATCTGTTTTCATCTTCTTCTGAGGAATTCTTATATCTTTTTTTTTATTTTTACATTTATTTTATTATCATGTTAATTATTATTTCTATTGACACAATCCAGAACTAAGGCACATTGGGGGTCATACCGAACCAATCGCACGCTGCGCTTCTTCGCAGCCGTGCGATTGGGTCAGAACTACACATCAGCGGCGGCCGCATTGCGCGGACGCATCGTTGCTGGGTGATGGCCATCGCCAGGCAGCGATGCCACTAGCAAAGAAAGCGGTCGCAGCGGTGACTGCAAGAAGATTGACAGGAGGAAGGCGGATCCGGGTGGCAACTCACCATTTTCAGGGAGTGATGTGTCCAATGCAGGCATGTCCAGGTGTTTGGAGGGTGGATGTCTGACGTCAATTCTGGGACCTGCATCGCTGGATTGATTGCACATGGTAAATAACTCTTACCCTGGTCTTCTTTTACAGGAAACTTTTTTTGCATAGCAGGGCTGCACAAGCATTCACAGCCCTGCTATGCAGAAATACACTCCCCCATAGGCGCCGTCTAGTTGATCGCATGGGCAACAAAAAGTTGCTACTTGCGATCAACTCAGAATGACCCCCTTTGCTCTTAGCGCTTGGTTCACCCCAAAGGCTGTAACCTGCCCATAGCATATACAAAGTAAAGTGCCTGATAAATCATTAGGCTGATTAAGCTTCATCTTTGGGTACTGGGAGAACACCATCTATTCAGTTACAAATACCTGGCCTGGTTCTCTGAATGTCTTCTAATGACACTGCAATCCTTTCACAACATATGCATCAACAAGCTGGTTGGAGTCACCATATACATCCAGTACTACTTACTATGTAGTAGTGGATGGATGCCTGTTGAAAGACAGTCCACTTAATACAAGTGCAGAACTTCAGAAGGGACAACTGAGCCTGTAGGCAAATGATAGCTTAGAGGCGATGGTGGCACTATTTGGCACTTATACAGGGTATGTCAATGTCGATGTTCCCAAATTCAATAATTTTTACTCAAGTTTATAGTAACAGAAGTAAACACAATAAGTACTTGTTGAAAAGGAACACTCATCAAGTTTTTATCAGACAAATTATAAATGTTCAATGTGTGCTCTATGTGTAGCATGGCACACATCAAGCCAGTAAGTTCCTCCCAAACCCTCTGTATCACGTGAGGGTCAATTTCTGTGATGGCTGCTCTGATGCATGCATACAGGTCAATCAGCATCATTTCAACTGGTGGTAAAACAAGCGATCCTTAATATAACCCCACAAGATGAAATCACACGGGGTGAGATCCGGGGAAAGTGGTGGCCAAAACAGTCATTTTTGATCCATCACATCTGCATGGCCAATCAATCTTTGTTGCAACTGATTATTGAGGTGGCTCCAAATTTTGTTATAGTAATGAAAATGGGCATAATCCTGTTGAAAGATGAAGTCAGCACTGTGTTCCAACAATTGTGAGACGATCCATAATTCTAGCATGTCAAGGTAGGTGACGTCATTGAAATAAAAAGGGCCCATATATCCTGTGATTAGAAATGACACAGAAAACATTGACTTTAGGGGACTCATGTTTGTGTTGCAAGAATATGTGGGAATTTTCAGTAACCCAAATTCTAGCATTATGTTTGATCACCTTCCCTAAAATGTGAAATCCCTCTTCATCACTTCCTATTCCATTATCCTGTGCAGATTGTCACAGAAAGACAATCGCATGTCTAAATCACTGTTCTACAGAGCTTGCAGCATCTGTATACATTAGGGTCTCATTTGCAAATGTTTGCTTAGAACCTGTCATACAGTTTTCTGCAGGATACAATTACTCATCCTGCTCAGTAAATGGATTTTTAGGGCTCTTTGTGAAACTTGCTCAGACTTACTCCACTCCCCTATTAAAGGACATCAGATAAATTTTCACTTGCAAATTCAGCCACTTCTGAATTGGGGATGCTGCCAAAATACCCACAGTCATTATCCTGAGGACCAGAATCTCGACACATCCTGGAGGTAAATGCAAGGTTTGGGGTTAGGGTTAAGCAGTAAGGGGAGGGTTAGGCTGTGGGGGTGTAAGTGAGGTTTAGGCTGTGGGAGGGGTGGGTTATGTTTAGGATTAGGGGTAGGGTAAAAATAGTTACTGGGATGTGTTGGGATTCTGCCCATCGTGATCCTGCTGTTGGTCTACTTACTGGATCCGGACTGCCGGTATCTCATTGCCAACGCCGAAATGAACTCTCTCAAAATGCAGTTGAATGCTCATGACAGACTTTTTTGTATGAAAAGCAAGAACACAGAATGCCTTATGCTCTCCACTAGTAGCCATTTTCCACAGCTCCTGAGGTTCACTAGTGGAATATCTACTGAACCAGCAGTGGGGAATTTGAACGTTGAGAGATTGCACTCATTACATTTTGCATAGCAAATCATAGAAATTGGGAACATCATTTTAACTTACCCTGTTTACTGTATTTAGCTGTATTACAGTGTTCTATGATGTTACATTGTCCAGCTACAGAAGTAATGAGAAATGGTCACCAGTGTCCCACAGACATAGCAGCGCTCATGTGCTTGTTATTCAGGTTAAGGGTACTCTGCTTTGCAGTGTCACATTTATATATTTATTTCCTAATGCCTGCTTTGTCATCATGTCCTGCTGTAATGTGCAAGTTATACTTTAAGGGCATTTGTGATTGTCAAATCTAATGAGGTGTTTGTGGTGAAGCTGGAATAATTCTCCCCTCATCTCATATGAAAGTAAGTTGTGGACTTGCCTTCCCTTGAATGCACAAATGTAATGGGTCCATCACACTTCAAGAACTCTGCGGCATGGTCTAGATAAGAGCTGGAACAGATATGTCTCCTTGGATCTCCTGCAGTTATGATCTTTTACCTGCATCCCAGTGGGTTAGTAATTGCCCAGTGCAGCTGTTCTACACTCTTAACACCTGATTGGCCTGCGGCATCCCTACAGTACCTCCCAGGGGTGCATCCACTTCTGGGGGTCTACCTGCCAAGCTGCAGCTTCAGCCTAGATTTTAGTGCCAGACCAGCAATTGGTACCTAGACTCAGTGCTCCCCACCCGGCGCTTTGTCTTCTGAATGGACCAGGGAGTTGGAGTGACTCATAATGTTCTCCTGCTGGTAGCTGGATCTGGGTGTCTGCCATCTTGGATCCCATACATCTTGTGGAGGTGGGTGACTACTGCTTTTCATTACCAGCATTCCAATTGATAGCCTCTACCTCTACACTCTCCATTATTATAAACTTTGCAGAGCTTGTTATGCAGTTTGTAATACATGTTACACTATCACCACATGGCTATCTGGAATAGTTATATGATGTGAAGTGCCTAGCTGTCAGGCCACCATAATGGCAGGATTGATTAGGATGATTTGATTTTAAAGTCTCCCATCACCTAATTACCTGCATGCTCCCGTACACAGTGGTACCTCTGTTTTAATGCTGTTAATGCAATTACATTATGGTTTTCAAAAAGTCAAGATGGTCAAAAGCTGTTCCACCAGTGGTTTTCTTAAAGCCCTCACTCCAAGCTGCCAGATCTAAAGGGCAGTGATTCAGAGAAAGGGCTAGTCTTCCGCTGTTGCGGACAGATCCTGTACTTCCAACTCACGCAGGTCGCATAGTCAGGATGGATTGGCTGATGCAGTTCACTAATGCAATGGCTAATGCAATACAATGACTAATGCTATATGAGTTTTACCAGACATTATAGGTTTCATACCCATAATGCGACATTAGTGCCATTATGCTTCAGCGGTCTCTCCTAGATTCACAAAAAGCTATTTTAGTTCTGTTCCTCACGTATTTTCTCTTCCATTTTCCACCTTTTGTTTCTTTCCCCTCTTTTCTTTTTTTGTGATTCACACTACTACACAGTAGAATGGTTCTTATTTTGTTTAAGGTTGGGTATATTACTATCTAAATGGGATGTAATGAAGTCTTATTTCAGCATTCGTGCGGGATGCTGGCTGAACATGGATATTTTTTTAAAGGGACAATCATGTACAAGACTAAACCATGCCTTGTACATGACTGCCCCTTTGCGCAGCCACTGAATTTGGACTTCATTTCATCCTGCCCTCTGTATGTTTTATTTATGATGAATGTAATATTACATAACACTACGAGACTTAATTTCCTGCAATAATTGAAGCCTGTCCACATCCAACTTGCTAGATTAAAAGACCATAATACTACTGTACAGGAAACGCACTTTCAAGTTCAACAGTCAGCTTCCCCTTTATTTACCAGTCCTAAGTTTCCTCATTGCAATACGGCCAATGACACACATAAAAAAGCGGGGGCTGGCCATACTTCTATCCTGCAATTGTTATTTTGTACTCACTAGACAATATGCGGGTGTATATGACAGATAACTAATCAAGATTGGTATCGGAACCCGGCATACGGGATGCAGGCTGTCTCTATACTGACAGCGGCATCCCAACCACGAGAATACCAGCAGGGGGTTGAGGAACATTGAGGCCCCTTCCAGGCTCACTGTGATCGCCACACTGCGGGCACTGTGGCTCGCTTCGCTCACCATAGATTCTATTCTCCCAATATGGGTGTCGTGGGCTTCCAGTGATTTAAATCACTTCTTACCACCGCAGCATAAGATGGAATGAGTTCTGTGTAGCATGGTTTGGTCAGCCTGCAATCAGCCCTGTGGAAACCAACAATGCAGTAGGGTTCCGAATGAAGCTGGTAGATAGTAGAATAGGAAGGAGAGGGTTCTTTGCAGCATGGCTCAATCAGCCCGTGATCAGTCAAGCGTTACCTGTAGTGAACTGGAGTCTGACACCATATTGCTTCTGTTTTCCATTTGCTGTCTAGATATGCGGTCCCTGTTTGTGACTTTTACAAATACTTGAAAAGACATTGGTTAACAAGGTCCTTCTAAAACCTGATTTTCCTGTATATTTTGGTGAAGTTCTCTTCTACCTGTCATAAAGGGGGTATAACTTGACGGTACTACATACAAGTGTCAAATATTATGAAAGGCAAACTCCCCTAGTATCAACACAAATGAGAAGGTGATTTCTCGAACGTCTCTCTGCATAAACCATGCAGAAATGTTTTAAAAAGTGATTCATATATTATACCTCACCCAGGACTCACAGCATATCATCTGGACTTTATATACATTTTTTTGGAGAAACTATGAACAAGTGGGTGGAATTTTTTTTCATGTACAGTAGTTGGGGATTGTCTATTCCTCCAGCCTATTGGGGTAGCAGTCCTTTACCTCAATTAGCTATTAAACAGGGGAAGCAATATCTCCTAATCCACTGGTGGCTCGCTTTTATTACTACCTGGGAAAGATGTCATTAGGGAATAGATAGGTTATGGGTCATATACTTGTTGCCCCAATGGCGGCTATAGCATATTATAGCTATGGAGGTCCTCTTCTGTACCTAGTATGGAAGTTATTGAAGGAAAGATACAGAGGCATTTTGAATTAAAGATAGCAGTGTGTAAATATTCTTCTTCAGCCTCCTCTCCTTTTATGAGATGGTCTGGATTGAGTGAATAATGGTCATTGATAATTGACTCTGATATAAGTTGGTTCAAGCCTCCAGGATGCTTATGCCATTTACTAATATCTGCTGTATTATGTTTCTCTCCGTTATTTTTTTTATTGATACATGATTATGTGCATAAACTGTGTTCTCATACCCTGGGCCTTTGCATGCCCCCTTGTTTTTTCTCCCATGTTGCAATTGTTTTGTGTATCCTATTTCTCTTTCAATAAAAAAATATTGTTAAAAAAAGATAGACCTCAATTTGCTTTGACAACCCACAATGTGGGTTGTCTAACACAAAGCGGGGGAGTCACATAGGGGCAGATGTAATAAGCCTGGAGAAGTGATAAGTGGAAGGTGATAATGCACCAGCCAGTCAGCTCCTAATTGTCATTTTTCAAACCCAATCTGTAACTTGACAGGGAGCTGATTGGCTGATGCGTTATCATCTTACACTTTATCACTTCCTAAGGCTTAATACATCTGCACCATAATGTACAATGCGACACAGAGCAGGGGAAGACATAATGTGAGGGTGTGTGATATGATTTTCTACGGTTATGTTGATAGTAAAAAAGTTGACATGAAAATATCAACATGGTCGATCTGTCTACATGCAGCATGTGGACATAAATAGTGTGTTGACAGGAAGCATGCTAACATTCATCACATCTACATGGATGCTATGCTGACATGATGAACTTTAGACAAACCATCTCTGGTGGTCCAGTGGTGGCTTTTCTCTTCTCCAGGCAGCTGCAGGTGCTCTAGAATATTCTTCCGAGTACAAGCGGTCACGTTGAGTATTAATCCCCCTTTCCCGGACCCTAATCCCTACCCCTGACTTTCTCCCTAGTGCTTAACCCTATTCCCCCGTGCAGCCTAACCCTAAACTCCCGCCGCAGCCCTACCCTTACCCTCCTGGCAGTGTATAACCCCAACCATCAGCAATCTCAAGATGATAACATTTCATATGGTTTCATTTCAGATGTCAACATGATGCTCGTTGACATTGTGAACATGTTGACATTCTCATTTTCACATTGTGGTGTCAACATTATGAATATCAACACTGTTACTGTCGACCATCTGACCATATACCAATGTGGGGTGTAAAAAAGAGCAGGGGGAGACACTATAATGTGAAGTGTGATGGGGGGCGCTATAAGTATATTATGGTCGGATACCTTATTCAGGCCATGCCTATATTATGGCCTAGTTATTAAGGCTTCTGAGATATTACAGATATTTCATTTTATACAAATGTGTTAGATCATCAATTCCAGTGATTTGTTCCAGCAGTAAGATCGTGGCCCTCATTCCGAGTTGATCGCATGCTAGCTGTTTTTAGCAGCCATGCAAACGCATAGTTGCCGCACACGGAGGAATGTATTTTTGCTTTGCAAGTGTGCGAACGCCTTTTGTGCAGTTTCAGAGTAGGTCTGAACTTACTCAGCCCTTGCGATCACTTCAGTCTTTTTGATGCCGGAATTGACGTCACACACTCACCCTCCAAACGCCCGGACACGCCTGCGTTTTTGCTACCACTCCCAGAAAAAGGTCAGTTGACACCCATAAACGTCCTCTTTCCGTCAATCTTCTTGCGATCAGCTGTGCGTATGGATTCTTCGTTAAATCCATAGCTCAGCAATGATCCGCATTGTACCCGTACGACGTGCATACGCATTGCGGTGCATACACATGCGCAGTAGAGACCTGATCACTGCGCTGTGAAAATCGGCAGCATGCAATCAACTCGGAATGACCTCCCTAGTGCAGAAACATTTCCCTTTGCTTGAGTTAAATCAGGCTCCTTAAGGAACTTATTTGCTGATTTTCAGTCTGTAAGAGAGAAATTGAAAGGCAAAGATTAATCTTCCTATGTATCAAAATTGAAGCGCTCCAGTCTCTGCAATTATTCCTGGCTCACAGGCTAAAGACAATATGTTAATATATTACATGTTTTAATCCGAAATCCCAAGTTAAAATGGGCAATTATCTAACGCATAATTTCTTTGAAGCTATAAAATAAACAGATAAATAAATAGCAATGTCTCTGAAATCATTGGAAGTCAATCTTTCTATGTAACTTCACTGTTAAGTAGTTTATCACCTTTCATGAAACGATTATTACAGCTAATAGCCTCAAAGGAGAAGAACAGTGCTATACTTTATTGCAATCACTTGACATTTTTATGAGTTGTCTTAATGAAGGTATTCTTGCTTAAAGGAAGCATATAACTTGGACCTTGATAATAATTGCCTAGAGGAAACTAATTAAATACTCATCACAGCCGTATAAAACTAGTCATCTATAAAACATAACATTAAACCACAGGTAACAAGTTTTTATTTACTAATATGTTTAACTTCTGTATAAGATAGCATGTGTTAATTAGCCTGCTAAAAAGATGTGAATGGACTTAATCAGTTCCATATGCATGATATTCATATCATCATTATTATGATTATTATAATCTATTTATAAGGTACCACAAGTAGTCTGCTGTGACGTACACTGGGGTATATTGCATATTTATTGTATTGGTTCTAGTATTGTTATGAATTCCCTGGGTGCTGATTAAACCAAAAGTCACAAAATTCTAGCAGTCAATTTAGAATTATATTTATTGTTGGAAAATACAATGGCAGGAGGAGGCAGATGAACTTTATACAGTATGCAGACAAAGGCTTGATAAGGCAGATATACTTGAGCTGATATCCTTAAAATGCAGATTACTTTGACAATGCAGATTTTATAGCAAGGGCATAGGTACCATAGGTTCAGGCAGTGCAGCTGTTATGGGGCCCAGAGCTGAGAGGGGCCCACCTTCCCTGTCAAAGTTACATGTGTTATATACATTTGTCACCATTAGTAGATACATAAGGGCCCTTGCAACGTTTGCAATGGGGCAGAGGTGTTGGAATGGGGGGAGGGCAAGGGGGCAGCATGCCCCCCACCAAGCGTGGCGCGGCTGAGGGGGAGCGCTTACGTCCAGATCCCCGTGGGTGACTCCCTCTGTAAAAACATTGTGCTGCCACAGCCTGCTATGCCCCATGTCTCCCTAGCCGGCTATTCACAGATGCATTACTGGGAGGAGGCGTGGCCATACTGATCCTGCTGGGACATCTCTGCCTCCTCCCGGTAATGAATCTGTGAAGACCCTACTAGGAGGACATGGGACATAGCAGGTTGGGGCAGCATGCTGTTTCTACAGGAGGAGTCGCCCGGAGGTAAGCGCTCACCCGTACTGGGCGGTGGGTGTGAGGAGGTTTGGGGGTGAGCCAAAATGTCAATTTTTTTCTATGCCCACATCCCCCAACCTTAAAACATTCTGGTGCCCCGACTTTGGGTCTACAATATATATAGTTATGCTCCTGATCCTGATCATTGTATGAACTGTGTCACAACTGAGGGCCTGAGCTGACGGGAGGCAGCCTCAGTTGTAGGGGCTGAGATGTACCGGAACCTGGGAGGTTGTATCAGACCCCTGGACATGTAAGTAACATGAATAATAACTGCCCGAAGGCGTGACCACGACAACTTGGATAAAAGTCAATGATGTTTATTATGACAACTCCGCAACACAGCAGCAGTAAAAGAAAACGTAAAAGTCAGCAAAGAATAAATACAGTTCCTGGGTACTACAGGATGGCAGGAGCCACAGGGCACTGGTAGTGTGAGATAGTTCTTATGATCTTCTAGATGGAAAGTCCTTACCAGGCCCGACTGTAGCAATGGAGATAACCCAGGATTGTGCCAGCTGGTGTTCCAGGAAAAGCTGGGTTGCTGAAGATAAAACAGCTGCTGTGGATACTGGCTGGAACCAGACTGTTGTTAGCACGGAGTGGATACTGGCTGGAACCAGTTAAATAATAAATGAACTTGGGAGCGATGAAATATGAACTGAAATGTAGAACTTGAGAGCGGAGAAATAATAATACCGGTGGAGAGTGGTAAAGTGTAGAAAGGACACCGGCCCTTTAAGGGAAGCTGTACTCTGCTGGAAGCTGAGCTGGAAGCAGGTAATGTTGTAGCTGGAAACAGATGAATCCACAATGGATTGGAGAGTCAGGCTACACCGCAGGTGGAATGCTGGTGCGGGTCTCTATGGTGGAAGTCTTGAGACAGGAGCTGGAACCTGGAAGACAATCACAGGAGAGAGACAAACAGGAACTAGGTTTGACAACCAAAGCACTGACGCCTTCCTTGCTCAGGCACAGTGTATTTATACCTGCAGCAAGGAAGGGATTGGCTAGGCAATTATGCAGATTATCAATACTGAGAACAGATTGGTGGAAATGATCAGCTGACAGAATCCAAGATGGCTGCGCCAATGCAGACACTTGGAGGGAAGTTTGGTTTGTAATCCATGTGGTAATGAAAACAGTAATGGCGGCGCCGGCCACCGGAGACAGGAGGCGCCAGGCTGACAGATGCACATCCAACCACGCGGACACAGCGGAGGCCGCGGCTGACGTAATCGCCACTCAGACACTCTGCATGCAGAAGTTCAGGGACGGCGGCGGAGGCCGCGGGAGACGCCATGCCAGGTGTAATATGGCGTTTACTGTGACAGCGTCCCAGAGTGACAGGAGAGGATACAGGAATGTACACATCAGGATAACAGATGGAATCCGGTCCTGGAGCGCTGAGCCAGCCTTAGGAGGCATCTGATGGGTAAGAAATGGCGTCCAGATACCCGGATCGTGACAGCACCCCCCCCTTTAGGAGTGGCCCCAGGACACTTCTTTGGTTTTTGAGGAAACTTGGAATGGAATCTCCGGACCAAGGCAGGAGCATGGACATCAGAAGCATTGGTCCATGAACGTTCCTCAGGACCATAACCTTTCCAGTCAATAAGATATTGTAGTTGACCGTAACGGTGACGTGAGTCCAGGATCTTGGCCACTTCATACTCAACGCCTCGTTGAGTTTGGACTTTCGGAGTTGGAGGAAGTGAGGAATGAAACCGATTCAAGATCAGCGGTTTCAACAGGGAAACATGGAATGTCCTGGGTATTTTTAAGAAGGGAGGCAACTGGAGTCTGTAAGCAACAGGATTGATGACTTGTTCAATCTTGAAAGGACCGATATAGCGAGGTGCAAACTTCATACTGGGAACTCTTAACCTCAAATTCTTCGTGGATAACCATACCCGATCACCCACCTTGAGAGCAGGAACTGCTCGACGCTTCTTATCCGCAAACTTCTTGTACCTGAACGATGCCTTGAGCAGAGCTGATCGTACGCTCTTCCAGATATTGGCAAACTGATGCAAGGTGATATCCACTGCGGGGACAGAAGTTGCTGGAAGCGGTTGGAACTCAGGGACTTTAGAGTGGAATCCAAAGTTAGTGAAGAATGGTGTTGAAGCAGATGAAGAATGATACTGGTTGTTATGACAGAACTCGGCCCAGGGAAGTAATTGAACCCAGTCATCTTGAGAGGAGGACACATAGATGCGGAGGAAGGCCTCCAAGTCCTGATTCACCCTCTCGGTTTGACCATTGGTCTGAGGATGGTAAGCCGTGGAAAACTTTAGCTTGACTTGGAGGACTTGACATAAACTTCGCCAGAATTTGGCGGTGAATTGAACTCCTCGATCTGAGATAATTTCTTCAGGAAGACCGTGGAGTCGGAAGATCTCTTGTATGAATACTTGAGCCAACTTGGAAGCTGACGGAAGACCGGTGAGAGGAATGAAGTGTGCCATCTTGGTGAACCGGTCAACTACCACCCAGATGGTATTGAACTTGTTGCACATGGGTAAGTCTGTAATGAAATCCATCGACAAGTGGGTCCATGGTCGACGGGGAACGGATAGTGGAACCAGTTGCCCCGCAGGCGACTGGCGGGATACTTTATGTTGGGCACACTTTGGGCAAGATGCAATAAACTCCAAGACGTCCTTTTTCAGAGTTGGCCACCAATAGGACCTAGAGATAAACTCCAGGGTTTTTTGGATACCTGTATGTCCGGCAAAACGGGAAGCATGGGCCCAATGCATGAGCTTCTTCCTTAGCATCGGCTTCACAAAACTTTTCCCTGATGGGGGCGTAGAGTCCATCCCTACCGTGGAGAATGCCAACGGATTTATAATAGGATGCTTGTCTGAAGACTCTGACTCATTTTCTTGCTCCCATGAGCGGGAAAGGGCATCGGCCTTGCGATTCTGAGAGCCCGGACAGAACTGGAGTTTAAAGTCGAACCTGGAAAAGAAAAGTGCCCATCTGGCCTGACGAGGGTTGAGACATTGTGCGCCCTTCAGGTATAAAAGGTTCTTGTGGTCTGTAAGTATGGTGATTGAATGAGAAGCTCCCTCCAACAGATACCTCCACTCTTCTAGAGCGAGCTTGATGGCTAGCAACTCCTGGTCGCCAATGGCATAGTTGCGCTCAGCTGGGGAGAACTTCCGGGAGAAGAAACTGCAAGGGTGTAAATGGCCATCTTTAGCCCTCTGAGATAACACCGCTCCTACTCCAACGGAGGAGGCATCCACCTCTAAGATGAAAGGAGAGTCGATGTCAGGCTGTTTCAGAACAGGCGCAGAGATGAACCTTTGTTTTAAAAGATGAAATGCTTGCATGGCTTCTTCAGACCACTTGGACGGGTTAGCACCCTTCTTAGTGAAAGCAGTAATAGGCGCCACAATGGTGGAAAAGTCTCGTATAAACTTTCGGTAATAGTTGGCGAACCCTAGGAACCTCTGGACCCCTTTGAGGGTTAAGGGTACCGGCCAATTTTGGATTGCTTGTAGTTTCTCAGGATCAATCTCTAGTCCGGAACCGGACACAATGTACCCTAGAAACGGAATGGACTTGACTTCAAAGACGCATTTTTCTAATTTGCAATAGAGATGATTGACACGGAGACGGGACAGAACCTCTTTAACCCAAAAACGATGTTCCTCTAAATCGTTGGCAAAAATGAGGATATCGTCTAGATAGACCACGACATGACGGTATAGAATGTCTCTGAAGATCTCATTGACAAAATGCTGGAAGACAGCTGGAGCATTGCTCAATCCGAAGGGCATGACGAGGTACTCATAATGTCCGTCACGGGTGTTAAAGGCGGTCTTCCACTCGTCACCCTCACGGATCCGGATGAGATTGTATGCACCTCGCAAGTCCAGCTTTGTAAAGATGGTAGCTCCGCTAACTCTGTCAAAGAGCTCAGTAATCAGGGGTAAAGGATAACGGTTCTTGATGGTAATGTCGTTCAAACCTCTGTAGTCGATGCACGGCCGCAGACCACCATCTTTCTTTTTTACAAAAAAGAAGCCTGCGCCGGCTGGAGAAGAAGAAGGTCGAATGAACCCCTTTGCTAGGTTCTCTTTAATATATTCCTCCATAGAATGCGTCTCAGGCAGAGACAACGGATAAGTTCGGCCTCGAGGTGGAACCTTCCCTGGAACGAGATCAATCGGACAGTCCCATTCTCTATGAGGAGGAAGGATATCAGCAGAAGCTTTACTGAACACATCCGTGAAATCTTGATATGGAGGAGGTGGAACATCAGACGACCTGGGGGAGGAAGAACAGACAGGCAATACTTTAAACAAACATGTCTCAGCACAGGAGGAACCCCATTCCAGGATTTGCGTAGTCGTCCAATCAATTGTAGGATTGTGAAGACGGAGCCATGGAAGGCCCAGGACCACAGGATGTGTGGCTCTTGGAATCACTAAAAAAGAAATAAGTTCGGAATGAAGAACTCCCACTCTCAGACGAACTGGTAGAGTCCTTAAAGAAATAACTGCATCAAAAATTTTGCTGCCATCCACGGCAGTTAAAGAAATGGACGAAGGAAGTCTCTCGGTGGGTAGGGACCACCGTTTAACATAGGCTTCGGTAATAAAGTTCCCAGCTGCTCCGGAATCAAGGAGGGCAATGACGTTCCGATAACGTTGAGCAACTTGAAGCGAGACTGGGAGATTACAATCTTGAGGAGATGGAGAGGAGATCATTACTCCTAGCCGGCCCTCTCCTTGGCGAGCTAGGATTTGGAGTTTCCCGGACGTTTGGGACAGGCATTAATGGTGTGAGACGGAGCTGCACAATAGAGACAGAGAAACTCGGAGAGACGTCTTCGGCGCTCAGCAGGAGTTAAACGGGAACGGCCAAGTTGCATGGGCTCATCTTTAGATGGTGACAGTTGACGAGGAAGAGGAGCAGAAGATTTTGGAGCAGATGATCTTCCACGCTCAGTTGCTCTCTCTCTGAAACGTAAATCAACTTTCGTGCAGAGTGAGATTAGCTCATCTAACTTAGAAGGTAAGTCTCTGGTAGCTAACTCATCTTTAATACGCTCAGATAAGCCATGCCAGAATGCAGCATACAGGGCCTCGTCGTTCCATGCCAGTTCGGATGCCAGGATCTGGAACTGTATCAGATATTGTCCTACAGTACGTGACCCCTGGCGTAAACGGAGAATCTCGGATGAAGCTGAGGTTACCCGGCCTGGCTCGTCGAAGATGCGCCTGAATGTTGACACGAAGGCAGTGTAGGAAGATAGCAGGGTGTCGGACCTCTCCCATAACGGTGATGCCCAATCAAGGGCTGAGCCACTGAGAAGAGAAATAATGTAGGCAATTTTTGTATGGTCACTGGGAAAATTGCCAGGTTGTAGCTCAAACTGAATCTCACACTGGTTGAGAAATCCCCTGCAGAATCTTGGAGATCCGTCAAATTTTGCTGGCGTTGGAAGATGAAGACGTGGAGCAGAAATGGGTAAGGTGGGTGGGGTTATAGCTGGAGTCACTGTGGTTGACGCACCAGACGCGCCTGATCCACGGAGAGTTGTCTGAATCCCATCCAGCTGAGTAGAGAGATCCTGGAGACAGCGGATGATGTGGCCCTGTGCAGCCTCCTGATGTTCTAGTCTGGCTGCCAGTTCTTGCATCGGCCTGGCCGCTTGATCCTGGTCTCCGGCTGGATTCATTAGGTCAGTGCTTACTGTCACAACTGAGGGCCTGAGCTGACGGGAGGCAGCCTCAGTTGTAGGGGCTGAGATGTACCGGAACCTGGGAGGTTGTATCAGACCCCTGGACATGTAAGTAACATGAATAATAACTGCCCGAAGGCGTGACCACGACAACTTGGATAAAAGTCAATGATGTTTATTATGACAACTCCGCAACACAGCAGCAGTAAAAGAAAACGTAAAAGTCAGCAAAGAATAAATACAGTTCCTGGGTACTACAGGATGGCAGGAGCCACAGGGCACTGGTAGTGTGAGATAGTTCTTATGATCTTCTAGATGGAAAGTCCTTACCAGGCCCGACTGTAGCAATGGAGATAACCCAGGATTGTGCCAGCTGGTGTTCTAGGAAAAGCTGGGTTGCTGAAGATAAAACAGCTGCTGTGGATACTGGCTGGAACCAGACTGTTGTTAGCACGGAGTGGATACTGGCTGGAACCAGTTAAATAATAAATGAACTTGGGAGCGATGAAATATGAACTGAAATGTAGAACTTGAGAGCGGAGAAATAATAATACCGGTGGAGAGTGGTAAAGTGTAGAAAGGACACCGGCCCTTTAAGGGAAGCTGTACTCTGCTGGAAGCTGAGCTGGAAGCAGGTAATGTTGTAGCTGGAAACAGATGAATCCACAATGGATTGGAGAGTCAGGCTACACCGCAGGTGGAATGCTGGTGCGGGTCTCTATGGTGGAAGTCTTGAGACAGGAGCTGGAACCTGGAAGACAATCACAGGAGAGAGACAAACAGGAACTAGGTTTGACAACCAAAGCACTGACGCCTTCCTTGCTCAGGCACAGTGTATTTATACCTGCAGCAAGGAAGGGATTGGCTAGGCAATTATGCAGATTATCAATACTGAGAACAGATTGGTGGAAATGATCAGCTGACAGAATCCAAGATGGCTGCGCCCATGCAGACACTTGGAGGGAAGATTGGTTTGTAATCCATGTGGTAATGAAAACAGTAATGGCGGCGCCGGCCACCGGAGACAGGAGGCGCCAGGCTGACAGATGCACATCCAACCACGCGGACACAGCGGAGGCCGCGGCTGACGTAATCGCCACTCAGACACTCTGCATGCAGAAGTTCAGGGACGGCGGCGGAGGCCGCGGGAGACGCCATGCCAGGTGTAATATGGCGTTTACTGTGACAGCGTCCCAGAGTGACAGGAGAGGATACAGGAATGTACACATCAGGATAACAGATGGAATCCGGTCCTGGAGCGCTGAGCCAGCCTTAGGAGGCATCTGATGGGTAAGAAATGGCGTCCAGATACCCGGATCGTGACAAACTGGAGGTTATTATAATGTTACATACTGCAATATGAACTGGGGGCACTGTAATGTGGCACATTATCGATTGGATACACTATAGTGTGGCATAATATGAACTGGGGAAACTGTATGTCATAATGTGAATTGTGAGTACTGTGTACAGGTTGAGTATCCCTTATCCAAAATTCTAAATCCCACATTTTTCGGTGCCCTACTGAGATGACATATATATTATATATTATGTGTATATAACTATATATAGATATATTATATAGATATATAATGTAATATAATATACATATATATAAGTGTCATTATCTCAGTAGGGGAACCAAAAATGTGTGATTTTTAATTTTGGATAAGGGATACTCAACCCTGTATTAGCAATGTGTACTGACTTAATGTGTACTGGTAGCCTACAATGTGACATAACATAAACTAGGGCACTACTATGGTTCATAAGATAAACTAGAGCACTACTATGGGGCATAAGATTAACTAAGGCACTACTATGGCTCAGAATATCAACTAGGGCACTATTATGGGGCATACAATTAACAGCTGCTGCGGAGAGGTGTCTCTCTAGAAGCATTGGGACAGGGACCCCTTCAAATTGTTGCTATGAGGCCCCCAAAGTTCTAGCTATGCCCCTGTTTTCTTGGTATGACAAATTTACTTGATAAGGCATATTACTTTGACAAGGCAGAAATATTTATCAAAGCAGATCACCAAGTATCCAGGAATTTTGGCAAGGCAAAACATGAAACAGCAGTCCAAACAGAAGTTACTTGGCTTGGTAAATGCAGAAAACATGAACAGGTTATATTAACAGGAGCAGGAATCCAGAAAACATGAACATCAGTAAACATTCCTAGTCTATGCTGGTAATTGAATCATTAATTACCTGACACTTGGGTGCAGAAAAGAGTCCAGAAAGCAGCACCTTTGGTAAAGACCAGTACTGTAGCTCACATACAGGAGCCCTGGCATCATATTACTAGTAAACACTGCAAAACCAACATAATTCTAAGTATGTAGATATCGAAAGTAATAAATTTGTCAGTCATTTGACAAGACTGACAAAAGGCCCTATTGGCCTGAAAGGGATTAAACCCTGAAGCAGTACCTGCCATTTTTTTTTACTATGCCTTTTTGTAAGTAGTTAGTGACTAATGGGTTTTCTAATACCACTTTTAGACAAAAAAGTCTGCAAGTCCTGGCAATTACCCAGCATTCAATGCTGGGAAGTTTTGCCGGGACCTGCCTGACAGCCCTTTCACACAGACAAGCAAATTACCGGGTCGAGAATTTTGACCTGGTAATTTGCAGATCAACACGGGTATAATGTCTGTGTGAAAGGGTCAACCATAGTCGAAATTCCTGTGTCTTTGACCCTGGTAAATTCCAGCGTCGAAGTCCCGGGAATTTCAACCTGGGTTGACCCTTTCACACAGAAAAAGGACCCGTGTTTTTCATGAAAGTACCGCGTGGAACTGCTTCACTTAGTAATTTCAGTTTCTATCTGAAAGGGGTATCACAGAGGGAGGAGCTGATGCCACAGGAATGTTTATAATGTTAGTTACACTGACTGAGGCCTTTTTGATTTGAAGCATCAGATAAGAAAAGAGTACTACTTATTTATTGTCAGTGATGTGCACCGGAAATTTTTCGGGTTTCGTGTTTTGGTTTTGGATTCGGTTCCGCAGCCGTGTTTTGGATTCGGACGCCTTTTGGCAAAACCTCCCTGAAAATTTTTTGTCGGATTTGGGTGTGTTTTGGATTCGGGTGTTTTTTTACAAAAAACCCTCAAAAACAGCTTAAATCATAGAATTTGGGGGTCATTTTGATCCCATAGTACTATTAACTTCAATAACCATCATTTCCACTCATCTCCAGTCTATTCTGAACACCTCACAATATTATTTTTAGTCCTAAAATTTGCACCGAGGTCACTGGATGACTAAGCTAAGCGACCCAAGTGGCCGACACAAACACCTGGCCCATCTAGGAGTGGCACTGCAGTGTCAGACAGGATGGCCGATTTAAAAAATAGTCCCCAAACAGCACATGATGCAAAGAAAAAAAGAGGTGCACCAAGGTTGCTGGATGGCTAAGTTAAGCGACCCAAGTGGCCGACACAAACACCTGGCCCATCTAGGAGTGGCACTGCAGTGTCAAACAGGATGGCAGATTTAAAAAATAGTCCCCAAACAGCACATGATGCAAAGAAAAAAAGAGGTGCACCAAGGTCGCTGGATGGCTAAGCTAAACGACCCAAGTGGCCGACACAAACACCTGGCCCATCTAGGAGTGGCACTGCAGTGTCAGACAGGATGGCACTTCAAAAAATAGTCCCCAAAAAGCACATTGGCAAGTTCAAAGGGTTGCAGAACCTTGCACATCGTTGAAATCATTCTCCACTGCGCTTGAGTCAGGTGCATTCCCCCTCCTTTGCCTATATCGTAGGTAGATGTATAGGCTTGAATGGCCTTTTGCTGCTCCTCCATCCTCTGAAGCATATAGAGGGTTGAATTCCACCTCGTTACCACCTCTTGCTTCAGATGATGGCGAGGCAGGTTCAGGAGTGTTTGCTGGTGCTCCAGTCTTCGGCACACGGTGGCTGAATGCCGAAAGTGGCCCGCAATTCTTCGGGCCACCGACAGCATCTCTTGCACGCCCCTCTTGTTTTTAAAAAAAATTCTGCACCACCAAATTCAATGAATGTGCAAAATATGGGACGTGCTGGAATTTGCACACATGTAATGCACGCACAATATTGGTGGCATTGTCCGATGTCACAAATCCCCAGGAGAGTCCAATTGGGGTAAGCCATTCTGCGATGATGTTCCTCAGTTTCCGTAAGAGGTTGTCAGCTGTGTGCCTCTTATGGAAAGCGGTGATACAAAGCGTAGCCTGCCTAGGAACGAGTTGGCGTTTGCGAGATGCTGCTACTGGTGCCGCCGCTACTGTTCTTGCTGCGGGAGGCAATACATCTACCCAGTGGGCTGTCACAGTCATATAGCACTGAGTCTGCCCTGCTCCACTTGTCCACATGTCCGTGGTTAAGTGGACATTGGGTACAACTGCATTTTTTAGGACACTGGTGACTCCTCTTTTTCTGAGGTCTGTGTACATTCTCGGTATCGCCTGCCTAGAGAAGTGGAACCTAGATGGTATTTGGTACCGGGGACACACTAACTCAATAAATTCTCTAATTCCCTGTGAATTAACGGTGGATACCGGACACACGTTTAACACCACCCAAGCTGCCAAGGCCTGAGTTAACTGCTTTGTAGCAGGATGACTGCTGTGATATTTCATCTTCCTCGCAAAGGACTGTTGGACAGTCAATTGCTTAGTGGAAGTAGTACAAGTGGTCTTCCGACTTCCCCTCTGGGATGACGATCGACTCCCAGCAGCAACAACAGCAGCGCCAGCAGCAGTAGACGTTACACTCAAGGATGCATCGGAGGAATCCCAGGCAGGAGAGGACTCGTCAGACTTGACAGTGACATGGCCTGCAGGACTATTGGCTTTCCTAAGGAGGAAATTGACACTGAGGGAGTTGGTGGTGTGGTTTGCAGGAGCTTGGTTACAAGAGGAAGGGATTTAGTTGTCATTGGACTGCTTCCGCTGTCACCCAATGTTTTTGAACTTATGAATGACTTCTGATGAATGCGCTCCAGGTGACGTATAAGGGAGGATGTTCCTAGGTGGTTAACGTCCTTACCCCTACTTATTACAGCTTGACAAAGGCAACACACGGCTTGACAAATGTTGTCCGCATATCTGTTAAAATAATTCCACACCGACGAGGTGATTTTTTTTGTAATTTGACCAGGCATGTCAATGGCCATATTCGTCCCACGGACAACAGGTGTCTCCCTGGGTGCCTGACTTAAACCAACCACCTCACCATCAGAATCCTCCTTGTCAATTTCCTCCTCAGCACTAGCAACACCCATATCCTCATCCTGGTGTACTTCAACAGTGATATCTTCAATTTGACTATCAGGAACTGGACTGCGGATGCTCCTTCCAGCAATTGCAGGGGGCGTGCAAATGGTGGAAGGCGCCACCTCTTCCCATCCAGTGTTGGGAAGGTCAGGCATCGCAACCGACACAATTGGACTCTCCTTCGGGATTTAGAAGAACGCACCGTTCTTCGCTGTGCTTTTGCCAGCTTAAGTCTTTTCATTTTTCTAGCGAGAGGATGAGTGCTTCCATCCTCCTGTGAATCTGAACCACTAGCCATGAACATAGGCCAGGGCCTCAGCCGTTCCTTGCCACTCCGTGTCGTAAATGGCATATTGGCAAGTTTACGCTTCTCATCAGACGCTTTTAATTTAGATTTTTGGGTCATTTTACTGAACTTTTGTTTTTTGGATTTTACATGCTCTCTACTATGACATTGGGCATCGGCCTTGGCAGACGACGTTGATGGCATTACATCGTCTCGGCCATGACTAGTGGCAGCAGCTTCAGCACGAGGTGGAAGTGGATTTTGATCTTTCCTTATTTTACCCTCCACATTTTTGTTCTCCATTTTTTAATGTGTGGAATTATATGCCAGTAATATATCAATAGCAATAGCCTACTGTACTGTACTGCTATATATTATATAATGGTGGTAAGCAAAATTCTGCACTGTCCTCTTACTATATAATACTGCGCACAGCTAAAAGGCACCACAGGTATGGATGGATAGTATACTTGACGACAAAGAGGTAGCTAGAGCAGTGGCCTACTGTACCGCACTGATATATATTATATACTGGTGGTCAGCAAAATTCTGCACTGTCCTCCTACTATATAATACTGTGCACAACTAAAATGCACCACAGGTATGGATGGATAGTATACTTGACGACACAGAGGTTGGTAGAGCAATGGCCTACTGTACCGTACTGCTATATATTATATACTGGTGGTCAGCAAAATTCTGCACTGTCCTCCTACTATATATACTGCGCACAACTAAAATGCAGCACAGGTATGGATGGATAGTATACTTGATGACACAGAGGTAGGTAGAGCAGTGGCCTACTGTACCGTACTGCTATATATTATATACTGGTGGTCAGCAAAATTCTGCACTGTCCTCCTTCTATATATACTGCGCACAACTAAAATGCACCACAGGTATGGATGGAAAGTATACTTGATGACACTGAGGTACATAGAGCAGTGGCCTACTGTACCGTACTGCTATATATTATATACTGGTGGTCAGCAAAATTCTGCACTGTCCTCCTACTATATAATACTGCGCACAACTAAAATGCACCACAGGTATGGATGGATAGTATACTTGACGACACAGAGGTAGGTAGAGCAGTGGCCTACTGTACCGTACTGCTATATATTATATACTGGTGGTCAGCAAAATTCTGCACTGTCCTCCTACTATATAATACTGCGCCCAACTAAAATGCACCACAGGTATGGATGGATAGTATACTTGACAACACAGAGGTAGGTTGAGCAGTGGCCTACTGTACCGTACTGCTATATATTATATACTGGTGGATAGCAAAATTCTGCACTGTCCTCCTACTATATATACTGCGCACAACTAAAATGCACCACAGGTATGGATGGATAGTATACTTGACGACACAGAGGTAGGTAGAGCAGTGGCCTACTGTACCGTACTGCTATATATTATATACTGGTGGCTAGCAAAATTCTGCACTGTCCTCCTACTATATAATACTGCGCACAGCTAAAAGGCACCACAGGTATGGATGGATAGTATACTTGACGACAAAGAGGTAGCTAGAGCAGTGGCCTACTGTACCGCACTGATATATATTATATACTGGTGGTCAGCAAAATTCTGCACTGTCCTCCTACTATATAATACTGTGCACAACTAAAATGCACCACAGGTATGGATGGATAGTATACTTGACGACACAGAGGTTGGTAGAGCAATGGCCTACTGTACCGTACTGCTATATATTATATACTGGTGGTCAGCAAAATTCTGCACTGTCCTCCTACTATATATACTGCGCACAACTAAAATGCAGCACAGGTATGGATGGATAGTATACTTGATGACACAGAGGTAGGTAGAGCAGTGGCCTACTGTACCGTACTGCTATATATTATATACTGGTGGTCAGCAAAATTCTGCACTGTCCTCCTTCTATATATACTGCGCACAACTAAAATGCACCACAGGTATGGATGGAAAGTATACTTGATGACACTGAGGTACATAGAGCAGTGGCCTACTGTACCGTACTGCTATATATTATATACAGGTGGTCAGCAAAATTCTGCACTGTCCTCCTACTATATAATACTGCGCACAACTAAAATGCACCACAGGTATGGATGGATAGTATACTTGACGACACAGAGGTAGGTAGAGCAGTGGCCTACTGTACCGTACTGCTATATATTATATACTGGTGGTCAGCAAAATTCTGCACTGTCCTCCTACTATATAATACTGCGCCCAACTAAAATGCACCACAGGTATGGATGGATAGTATACTTGACAACACAGAGGTAGGTTGAGCAGTGGCCTACTGTACCGTACTGCTATATATTATATACTGGTGGATAGCAAAATTCTGCACTGTCCTCCTACTATATATACTGCGCACAACTAAAATGCACCACAGGTATGGATGGATAGTATACTTGACGACACAGAGGTAGGTAGAGCAGTGGCCTACTGTACCGTACTGCTATATATTATATACTGGTGGCTAGCAAAATTCTGCACTGTCCTCCTACTATATAATACTGCGCACAACTAAAATGCACCACAGGTATGGATGGATAGTATACTTGACGACACAGAGGTAGGTAGAGCAGTGGCCTACTGTACCGTACTGCTAGTGGCGTAACTACTGCCCCCGCAGCCCTCGCGGTGGCTTGGGGGTAAGGGTCTGAGGGGGTGCCGCCACTGATTTAGAGCAGATTGACATGCGGACGAGCATCCGCATGTCAATCTGCGGTCTCCTCACTAACCCGCCGTCGCTGTAAGGAGGGACACGGAGCGGACGGCACAGCGCGCGCCTCTCCTGTGTCCTTCCTGGGTCTCCGGCGGGTCTAATAAAGGAAGTGCCGTTCATGAGCTCAGATTGGCTCACGAACCGGCACTTCTTTTAACAGACCCGCTGGAGACCCAGGAGGGACACAGGAGAGGCACGCGCTGTGCCCTCCGTGTCCCTCCAACACAAAACAACGGGGGAGCACGGGGGGGGCATTGGGGGAGCATATGTGGCACTGAGGGGGCATACATGGCACTGGGGGGGTGTACCTGGCACATGGGGGGGCTATATTTTGCACTGGGGGTACGTGAGTGACTGGCACTGTGGGGGAATATCTGGCACTGGAGGCATATGTGGCACTGGGGGGTCTTTATTTGGAACATGGGGGGCTTTATTTGGCACTGGAGGCATGTGAGTACCTGGCACCATGGGGAAATATCTGGCACTGGGGACATATGTGGCACTGGGAGCACAGCTCTAGCAACAAGCACTACCCCCAAGCAACGAGCATTACACCCAGTGCATGAAACTCCTGGCAACGAGCATGACACCCTGAGCATGAAAACCCCTGGCAACGAGCATGACACCGAGTGCATGAAACCCCCGGCAACGAGCATGACACCCAGTGCATGAAACTCCTGGCAACGAGCATGACACCCTGAGCATGAAAACCCCTGGCACCGTGCATGGAACCAAGAGCATGAAACCCCTGGCAACGAGCAGGTAATTTAAAAGTAATTAGAAGTGTTACTGTAGGATTTAATGTGTAATGGGCATTGCAGTGTGTGGCATAATGTATCACGGACATTGCGGTATGTGTCATAATGTGTCACAGGCATTACGGTGTGTGGCATACTATATCACGGGCATTGTGGTTTGTGGTATAATGTCTCAAGGTCATTTCAGTGTGGCATAATGTATAACGGGCATTGCGGTGTGTGGCATAGGGTATAACGGGCATTGCGGTATGTGTCACAGGCATTACGGTGTATGGTATACTATATCACGGGCATTGTGATATTGGGTATAATGTCTCAGGGTCATTGCAGTGTGTGGCATAATGTATCACGGACATTGCGGTGTGTGTCATAATGTGTCAGGCATTACAGTGTGTTGTATACTATATCACGGGCATTGTGGTATGTGGTATAATGTCTCAGGGTCATTGCAGTTTGTGTCATAATGTGTCACAGGCATTGTATGTGCTATAATGTATCAGGGGCATTGCAGTGTGTGGCATAATGTATCACGGAGATTGCGATTCCTGTCATAATGTGTCACAGGCATTACGGTGTGTGGCATAATGTGTCGGGGGCATTATGGTGTGTGCATATTGTGTCATGTGCATTACTGTGTGTGGCATAATGTCTTAGGGCAATTGCAGTATGTGGCATAATGTATACTGGGCATTACTATAAAGAGGAAAAATGACAAATAATGTAAGGGGCATGAATCAGGATTATTTTTCTTTCCTGTGGTGGCTAACGTCTGGGCGTGCAGGTTGCAAAACTGGGGTATAAGGTAGTCTTTTCCTGCAATGTCACGCCCCTTTATGTGAAGCCACACCAATTTCAATGAAGCCACGCCCTTTTTGCGGCACGCACCTTCGGCGCGCGTATATTTGTCCCTTCAGTAGTGCCAATTATGGGGAATGGGGGATGGGGGGGGGGCGCAGAAGAATTTTTTGGCTTGGGGGAGAAAAATTTATAGTTACGCCACTGCGTACTGCTATATATTATATACAGGTGGTCAGCAAAATTCTGCACTGTCCTCCTACTATATATACTGCGCACAACTAAAATGCACCACAGGTATGGATGGATAGTATACTTGATGACACAGAGGTAGGTAGAGCAGTGGCCTACTGTACCGTACTGCTATATATTATATACTGGTGGTCAGCAAAATTATGCACTGTCCTCCTACTATATATACTGCGCACAACTAAAATGCACCACAGGTATGGATGGATAGTATACTTGACGACACAGAGGTAGGTAGAGCAATGGCCTACTGTACCATACTGCTATATATTATATACTGGTCATCAGCATAATTCTGCACTGTCCTCCTACTATATATACTGCGCACAACTAAAATGCACCACAGGTATGGATGGATAGTATACTTGACGACACAGAGGTAGGTAGAGCAGTGGCCTACTGTACCGTACTGCTATATAATACTGGTGGTCACTGGTCAGCAAAATTCTGCACTGTCCTACTATACTACAATGCAGCACAGATATGGAGCTTTTTTTCAGGCAGAGAACGTAGATATTTTCAGCACACTGAGCACAGATATTTGCAAGCATACTGAGCACAGATATTTGCAGCACACTGAGCACAGATATTTGCAGCGCACTGAACACAGAAACTGAGAGAACGCTGCACGTCCTCTTCCTATCATCTCCAATGCACGGGTGAAAATGGCGGTGACGCGCGGCTCCTTATATAGAATACGAATCTCGTGAGAATCCGACAGCGGGATGATGACATTCGGGTGCGCTCGGGTTAACCGAGCAAGGCGGGAAGATCCGAGTCTGCCTCAGACCCGTGTAAAATGGGTGAAGCTCGGGGGGGTTCGGATTCCGAGAAACTGACCCCGCTCATCACTATTTATTGTGTTTTTATTTTTTGCTGGTGTCTATTGGTTTTTATTTATTTTCACTGCCTTGCTCTGCTGTTTACTGTCCTTGCCCTTTCTTTCTGTCATATATCCACCAGATGGGTGGTGGACCAGCTCAACTAGTTTCAAACCTTCCCTGCTTTGTTAGTAAGACACAGTAAAAGGTGTACTGGGCTTTCATTAGTTGATTTCTGGATCAGTGCAAGGAACTGTCCATTGTTCCAAAGGGACCTACTGCTTTATGGCCCAAATTTTGAGGAGACTCTATTGGCACCTACTCCTTGGCAAAGATTGCAATTAGAAGTGAACAGATTGTGTTGCCAGTAGGACATCTGACATATTCTTTGTCCATACTATATAATGGGGTGGTCTTCAGTGTGCTGAATGTCGGGATCCCGGCGCACAGTATACAGGCGCCGGAATCCCAACACCCGGCATACTGACAGCTATTCTCCCTTGTGGGGGTCCATGACCCCCCTGGAGGGAGAATAAAATAGTGTGGCGCACGTAGCGGCCACCGTGCCCGCAGCGCGGCGAGCGCAGCAAGCCCACAAGGGGCTCCTTAGCGCTCGCCACGCTGTCAGTATGCCGGCAGTCGGGCTCCCGGTGCCGGTATGCTGGTCGCCGGGAGCCCAAGCGCCGGCATACCATACTACACCCATAAAATGCCCCTCACTATATCACATGTACCTGCAAGGGTAAAACCTGTGCCCTGCAGTGTTTCTTGGGTTGCATTTTTTCTATTGATACTGTTTTCATTTATATCACCTGAAGATGTGCTTATTTCTGCTGGCTTCCGAGGTCTGTCCTTTAATACCAGCTTAGCCATGTATGCATATGTTACACATATCCTAGTTCAGTGGATCCCAAACTTTTTTGAATCACGGCGCCCTAGAGTATCAGAATTTTTTTCACGGCACCCCTAGGCCAAAAGATTTTTATTGAGTGATTTAGAATAAATATTAAATTATGTAAATTGTGTTTTTATGTCATCCTTAGGTTCAATTGTGTGGTGTGGGACAGGAATTGCTTCTGTTTGTCCACATATTTTATGATTGGCAGCCACCAGCACTGGTTTTACCTATTACATTGATCATAAATAATTTTTATGGACAGAAAATGGTTACATGACTCCCTCCCTTACTGTTTTGTATGGGATCTTTTGATTTTGGGTCACCCTTATGGTTGCGCTACACTACTCTGTCCTGATGATGTTATTTTGTTGGGGATAAAGTTTTTCAGGGTACTGGTATTTCCTGCTTACCTGGGCTTTGTCTTCAAACCTGCAATATTCACTCTTCATCATTTGTTATGGTGTATGTTAAACACCCAGTTTGGATGTATTTTTGTACGAGCCTTTTTTTTGGTGCCATCTTTTTTGTCATGGTGGATTGCACCTGAATGAGGAGGGGGCAGCAGTGCTGGGGGGAAGGATGGTTAGAAGGTTGGAAGAAAACTTATACTAGGTGCCTGGGGAGAGGGTTTAGCTAGAAATTATGGGTCAAGCAGTGAGAGTAGTAAGGCTGGAGGTAGTGAGATGGATGGTGGAGAAGGGGGAGGGAAAGAGCAACCGGAACGGGTTTTACTAAGGGTATTACCAAAACACGATATAACAAGGATTATGAATCACCAATAATGCATATAGAAAATGATGATCCTAACACAAGAGGAAACACTTATCTTAATTGTATGTATGTAAACGCTAGAAGCCTCACATGGAAACAGGGGGAACTGGAAGTCTTTGTAGCAAACAGTATGATATTATAGGTATTACTAAAACTTTGTGTGACAAAACTCATGATTGAACCGTTAATTTGGAGGGTTACACGCTGTTCAGGAGAGACAGAATATTAACAAACAGGGTGGAGAGGTATGTCTTTATGTAAAGCCTTTTTTAAAACCAGACATAAAGGATGACATTCACGATGGGAATGTAAATACTGTGGAGACTTTATGGGTAAAAACTTCATGTGGCTGAAAGGGAACTAAAAAGCTAGTAATAGGGATATGCTACAAGTCGCCTAACATTAATGTGTCTGATGAGGAATCATTACTGAAACAAATCGAAAAAGTGGCAGGATTAGGTGATGTAATAGCGTTGGGTGATTTTAACTATCCAGAGATTAATTGGACAAATGATTCATGTGATACTACTAGAAGTAATAGGTTTTTAAACACACTAAATGATCACTACTTACTTCAATTAATCAAGGAACCAACTAGGTACAATGCAATATTAGACTTGGTACTAACAAACAATGGGGAATTGATATTGAATATTACAGTAGGGGAGCCCATGGGAAACAATGACCACAATAAGGTCACATTCAATATCAGTTTTTTACAAACAGCCCTATACAGGCTCACTTTAAACTTTAGCAAAGCTAACTTTGCCATGATGAAGGAAGCTTTAAGTGGCATTGACTGGGATTTTTGGTTTCAAGGCAAGAATACCACAGAGAAATGGGATGTATTAAAAACTTTACTCGATGGTTATACTCGTACGTTTATTCCCATGGGCAGCAAACGTAGGAGTAATAATTCCAAAACAATGTGGCTTAACAAAAAGATTAAGGAACTAATGGACAAAAAGAGGAGAGCATTCAAAAAGTATAAATCAGACGGAAAGTTGGAGTCATTCCAGTACTATAATAATTGTAACAAAATATGCAAAAAAGAAATCAGAATGTCTAAAATAGAAACGGAAAACATAATATCAAAGGAAAGTAAATCAAACCCAAAAAAGTTTTTTTAAAATACATAAACAGCAAAAGATTAAAGAAAGAGAGTATAGGCCCTTTAAAAGGCAAGTTGTGCTTCCTAATCATAGAAAACATTGACATAGCAGAAGAATTAAATTAGTTTTTCTCATCAGTACTCACAAGAAAGGATCAGATGGCGGGATTGACGTATAACCTCAGCAATGAGAATATCCCACTGCTAAGTGCTTATTTAAGTGAGGAAGAAGTCTATGATCAATTAAAAAAAAATTAAGATTAATAAGTCACCTGGTCCCGACGGAATTTACCCAAGGGTTCTCATGAAGCTACGCTACAAATTAGCAAGATGTCTATATTTGATTTTCATTGACTCACTTACATCAGGCATGATTCCCAAAGACTGGTGTATAGCGAAAGTAGTGCTAATATTTAAAAAAGGAAGTAAATCTGAGCCGGGTAAAAACAGACCAGTAAGTCTTACATTTATAGTGGAGAAAGTACTGGAAAGTATTTTAAGGGATATAATACAGGATTTCCTTGAAACCAATAATGTTATTAATAGGAACCAACATGGATTTGTGAAGGATAGATCATGTCAAACAAACATAATAGGCTTTTATGAAACAGTTAGTACAAACTTAGATCAGGGTAAAGAGGTGAATGTTGTCTTTTTAGACTTTGCTAAATCTTTCGATACAGTACAGTACCTCACATGAGACAAAGCTACAAGTTAAGAGAACTTGGGCTAGGGAACACATTATGCACTTGGATGAGTAATTGGTTGGATAAAAGGGAGCAGCGAGTAGTGGTAAATTGTACTTTTTCAAAATGGATTGAGATACTCAGCGGTGTGCCACAGGGGTCTGTACTTGGTTCACTATTGTTCAACATTTTCATAATTGATCTATTAACAGGTCTAGAGAGCATAGTGTAAATTTTTGCAGACGATACCAAATTGTGTAAGGTAATACATTCAGTGGAGGATGCTGAATCTCTTCAGAATGACTTATTTAAACTGGAAGCATGGGCTGCAAAATGGAGAATGAGGTTCAATATAGACAAATGTAAGGTAATGCACTTAGGTAGCAAAAATAAGAACACTACCTGCAAACTAAATGTGTCGAAACTAGGGAATTCTGTACTGGAAAAAGATTTAGGTGTTCACATAGATAACAAACTTAACAGCAGTACACAAAGTAGGAATGCAGCAAAATAGGCAAACAGGGTATTAGCATGTATTAAGCGGGGAATTGATGCAAGGGATGAGAGTGCTGTACTCCCACTATATAAATCACTAGTGAGGCTATGTTTTGAATACGGTGTACAATTATGGGCACCATACTACAAAAAGTATATCCTGGAACTAGAAAAGTTCAGAGACAAGTGACCAAATTGAAAAAAGGGAATGGAGACTCTAGAATATTTCGCAAGACCATAAAAAAGGACAAGTGAACACCCGCTTAGGTTGGAGGAGAAGAGATTTCGCACAAAGAGATGGAAAGGTGTCTTCACAGAGAGCACAGTACGTATATGGAATTCCCTGCCTGAGAGAGAGGTGATGGCAGACTCGGTCACTACTTTTAAGCTTGATAAGTTCCTAATGGAAAAGGTTATGGTGGTTAAATCATGTACTATAGTAATAAAAAAACTGAGTATTTTAGTTTATGGCTAAACACTCACCACAGTTAAAATTAGTCTTAAAAATAGTTCAGTGTAGGAGACCACTAACAGGTTGAAGTCAATGGACAAATTGCCTTTTTTCAACCTCAGAAACTATGTTACTCTGTTACTATGTATTATGAGGCCTTACTGTAGACAAAGCACATGGCCCTATGTGGGCACTGCTATTATGTAGTGTAGGACTGCTGATATCAAAGAATCCATGAAGTGGCTCAGCAGCTTCCCTTGTATTTGCAAATTCATGTAACAAATATCTCTGAAATTCTATTACCATATAGGTTCAAGTATTGTTACAGGTATTAGTGTGCTGGGGATATACCATGGGGGGAGCAACCCCCTTTCTGTTTGATGTGACCCCTCCCCTTTTCTAGTACCTGATAAGTATCTCCAGAGTGATTGAGCTACTACCACTGTTTGTATTTTAAACACTGCCTAGATAAACATATGGTCATATATTGTTGCTTTAGTCTTATGTGTGGTTTCATTGAATTTATTTCCTGCGGTCACACGTTAACTATGTCATCTTACCCATTTATGGAAGAATTATGGAGACTGTATGATGCAGGACATTTTTTCTGGTCAATCTGGCCCAGATCTCACAGTTCTCAATGTTAATTTGACTTGGTATCATTTGGCATTGCCCAGCACCCTGCCCTTCCAAGATTGAAGTCACATATCATACATTGCTTTTAGCACCCTGTTTGCATTTGCATTGCAGGTTTCACATTATTGCTCCACTTATTTTGGCACATAACTACAATTTCATGTATTCATTTACTTTTTTCATCAGGTATTTGAAGTATGCCACTAACTGCAGCACTCTGTTTACAGTGCATGCCAATACTTCTTTCCCCTTTGAAGTGTTATATTTCAGCTTTAATTTATGCAGATGTTTCATGGGTATTTTGTGTTTATGCACTGGTTATGCCGTCTAAACCTACTGCTTTAATGATAATGTTGTGTGATGTCATAGCGAGGGATTTGGCCCTTTTGTGTTAACTTTAGTGCTGAAAAGATAGACCAATCTGTAGTTACACTGCCATCTAACTGGTGTCTCTGGCCACTGCATATTTTGTGCAGCACTCTAGTGTTAGAAGTTCTCATTTCAATGGCAGCCTGGTAACCAGGTACCCTTCAAGTTGGGTTTTTAAGTGATGCATTTCTGTTCTGTGTTAGTTACCAGTAATTATGGTGCTCAGTTCTCCTGAAGGCTGACAACTTAAGTATAAAGGACATTCAACCATCAGGATTTTGAGTGTTGCCACTTAATAATGTTCTGGCAGTTTGAGATAGTGAGCTTAGTGTAGCTGCCAATAGTAAAAGTCGGGGGAGGGGATTTAGGAGCATATAGTGGTGTAAGGCTGGGTACTCTACCTCTCTGTTCCAATTTTTACAGGAGAGGGAAAGACAGTAATCTGGTTTCATCACCATTTGTATTGTTACATTGATCTCTATCATTTCTCTTTCAGTACCTCTGCTTTTCTGCCCCCCCTCTCAGCACTCTTCTGTGTCTATACTCTAATTCATCATTCTGTCTTCCCTGCTTTCATTACTTTCCCCTGTCTCTTCGCTCCCTTCTCTTTCACTTTGTCTGCTCCTACTGTCTCTTTTGATGTCTCAGTTCTAGTGTTCAGATGTTTCTGCATGCGCACTTCATGAGGTTGTAGGATGAGTCTGCAGTGTCTGGTCATGAGCTTGAGGATGGAGCCCACACAGAACCTTCCAAAGAGTCCATCGCAACAGTGAACAGGTCAGCAGGCACCAGGTGTCTTCATCATCTTCCTCCAGTTCTGATAGGGATAGCTCTGTGGAGAAGGGTGCAAAATGTTCACAAAGCAGCTTGTGAGGGTCTAGGAGTTGGTGTTGGAGGTTGGTTTGTCCGATGAGAGCAGTTTGGGTTCCCTAGTGGTCCCTAATGGAGGGGAGTGCACTGCATCAACACCGGGGTTTGTGTCAGAATATTCGAGACAGGATAGATAATAGTGGGAAGTATTAATGTTTTTGCCTTATCTACTAAAACAAAGGAGTTTTTTGCCAAGTTTTGGGCTGGTCACATGAGAGTCCCCCAAACATGTGAATCCAGCTGTTGGTTTGCCACATGTTGCGCTCAAAAGAATTCAGAAGGCCTGGGTTGGTCAGTCCCTTTCCTCCTTTGGTGGGCCTGGTTCTTTCATCAGTGGGAGTGATTCCCAAGAAGGATCCAGGGAAATATAGGTTGAGCCAGCATCTGTCTTAAGGTGGACATACATCATACAATTATCTGGTATATAATCTGCTAGATCTAACTGGTTGGAATGAAAATCTGTTAATGGATGAGAGCAATTGACAATCAACAATTTGCTCCCAAATGCTGGAAAATAAACAAAAACTATTGTTCAGGCAATTTGGTTAAATTATAGATTTAACCAATTTGTATGAACAATCGTTTTTGTCCATTTTCCACTGTTTGGGAACAAATGGTCGATTTTCATTTGCTCTCTTCCATTACCAGATTACCAGTCAGATCTGCCAGATAATTGTGTAGTGTATGCCCAGCTTAATCCATATAAATCCTCTGAGAACTATGCCATTCCTCCTAGATTGTGTTGCGAGCAATATCAGTCCTTTAATCAGGCACTGGATCTGGTGATGTGCCTTTCCTCCTGTTACCCCTATATCCTGAATCATTCATTTTTTTGTCTTTTCATTTGCCAGACATTTTCTACATAGGCATATGTTTGCCTATGAGATGTTCTGTCTTGTGTGTCTTTTTCGAGTGTTTCAGGACATTCCTCCATTGGTGTGAGATTGCTGGAAACGGGGCAATTGTGGTGGCTCAGGACATTGATGATTTCCTGGGCATTTCCTTATTCTCCCCATTGCTTTGAGATGCTTTTTCCGGTACAGGCCTTGTTTACATTTATTGAGGTGTCTGTGGTGAGCAATAAAATTGAGGAGCCTTTGATGAGGATTTCCTTACTGGGTATCAAAATTGATATCTTGGATTATTGCTGTCATCTTTCCTGGGGTAAGATCAATAAATTGTGAGAGGGGTTAACATCATGCTGGAAGTCAAGAAGCATACACTGAGATGGGTGGAATCAATGTTAGGTTTACTTTATTTTGCTTGCAGGTTAGTGCCCATGGAGAACATTTTATGTTAGAAGCTAGAGTGGTCCATGGATGGCATTTTGCTCCCTTAGTATTTTATTAATTTGTTGGCAGGAGTAAAACGTAATCTGCGGGTTTGGAATGTATTCCTTTCCCATTTCAATGGTATGGAGATTTGGCCTGCCTCCTCCTGCAGTAACTCAAACTTGCAGCTTTTTACTGATGTGCAATGGTTTTGGGGCATATCTGTCTCATAGTGCACAACAATTGGCCTGCAGAGTGGATACTGGAAGGTTTAACAGAAGAAAAAAATATACTGTTGCTTCCTATAGTAGTGGCATTGGAGCTGTGGGGGAAACATTTGTGCAACTCTAGCATTGTTTTTTGGTGTGACAACCTTGGAGTGGTGCAAGCGATCAACCATCAGAGTTCCTCTTCTCTTCTGGTTGTTCATTTGTTATCCAAGTTTGTCTTTCCCAGCCTTCTGAATGTTTATTTTGTAGTTAAACATGTTCCTGGGGTGAAAAATATAATTGCAGATGCACTATCGCAGTTTAATTTGCCTTGTTAAAGGGAACTAACCACCCAGGCTATGCTTGTTGATGAACAATGTCCTCTTTATGTTTGGCAGGTTATCAGGTTAGCATGGAAGAATTAGTGACATGGCTATTGCACTCAGTACGGTGAGCTGCTATCAGACATGGTGGCTCAAGTGGGAGCTATTCTCATGTTTCCGTGGCTCAGGCAGGTAAGTCCTCATGAATGAAATATATGCACAAATGCAATGCCCTGTCCCAGTTCTACATTTACATAAACACATGTGTGTAATATACAATAAAAGCAATAGTCACCACAAGGATTGAAAATTCTCTTAAATATTCAGTCACCTGAGAAGGGAATTCAGGCAGATGTAAAAGGCTAATTGCTGGATCTAGCTCCCACTTACTTCAATACTTGAAGTAAAACACACACCTTCTCATTCCTCCAGGATGAATCTGAAACAGTGTTTCCCTCTCCTTAAGCACTTTTCAGTGTTAAAGGTCAAGAGGACATGTGAAAACAGAGAAGTACACTGCAGATATATGGAGCAATGAAGCATCAGGAGCGTAAATCCTGATTTTTCTCGATGTTTCAACAATATTTTTTTATGGGGTATCCAATTATATCTCCCATAAAAAAAATATTTTTCTGTGCAAAAACATACAGGTTCAGTGAAACCTGTGTGTTTTTGCCACCACAGACCCGAAAAGCCATCTCTTTTTGATGGATTTTGTTTCACCTGCCTGAGGCAAGTAAAACAAAATCCCTGATAAGCCATGGTGACTCCTCTAGTCAGTGCCCCACGCCCGCCACAGCAGGAACTGGGTAGAGCAGTGAGGGAGCCTGGAAGCCAGTGCTCAGCCCTTTGACACACATCTACCTCGTTTTCCTTACCCTGGGTGCCCCTGGACAGACTGGGGTCATGTGATGGGGAGCCAAAGCTATCACTACGGAAGAGCCAGAGCCATTAATTAGAGAGATGATGCCCAGTGCATCAATGCACTGATATAGCTGACACAATCCCTGATAAGCCGAGGCTTATCGGGGCTAATAGGATAGCCCCGGTTGCGGTAATGTACCCCAGGTAATTGTATAGCCCTAATAATCCTTTTAAAAGCACCAGGTTTAATAACATATTGCACTTACAATATAAAGCAGAGTAAAAGCGCATAGACAAATCTCCGGAATGGCAAACTGCAACAGTCATGTTAGTCCTTAATGTCCATGATGTAAATTGGACTGGCTGATCTCCAGATTCGGATACCGTGGTCCACCTAAGCAATACTACACAGTCAGCAGCATTTTACATATTCTTGAATTCCCTTCTCAGTTGACTGAATATTTAAAAGGATTATCAATACCTATGGTAACTATTGCTTTTATTGTGTATTACACACAGGAGTTTATGTAAATGTGATACCTAGAGAGTGCTTTGTATTTGTGCATTTATTTAATTATTTTCGATTTTTTGAGTATATACTGGTTGCATATTCTTTTGCACTCATTTAGCTGCACTTCCTATTTCATTGCACACCTTTCTAAGGTAAAGGCTCATGCCAAATTATGCTGGTTTTTGTATGGAGCCTGTATACTCAGGGACATTTGGTCACGGTTGTACAGCATATTTTTATGTGAGTGTCTTAATTTTCTTCCCTCCATGACCAGCCTGACCCCCCCAAATCCTTCTTGGTGTCAAGTGCTTTGAGTGATTGGTCCCCATCTACATCTCTGTCACTTGATCATAGACAAAACATTGACATTTTGCTTTTGCCCCATCTTTTAGATTAGGTTCCCTTGGTTTGTTATTTTGGCTTTATTGTTTCAGTTAGGTTTTACCATGGCAAGTTTTAAGTTTTTGAGCTTGTCGCTACTTCTAAAAGTGCAAATTCACCCATCCCTTGTTCAGAAATTATAGTCCAGCTAGGCATAGTTTTGTGCCATCTGCAGCATTCAAAGACCGGTAAAGGATGTTGGCGTTCCATTCAGCCATGATCTGGGAGTAAGGCGGGTCCAGTGACATTGGAAAAAGCCTTTGTGCAGGTATGGGTAGATCAGGCCATTGCATGAGTGATGCAGATGGGTCCTTGGTTACCAAGAACCAATTTTGTCATGAAATGTTGTGTGTTTTGATTAGGTCTCACGCTGGTTGTGTTCAGTTCCTACTCATTTCAGATTGGAGCTGCTATATCTGCAGCTTCCGCAGGCCATCCTGACACTGAGAGTCAGTTTCTGTGTCATTGGCATTCTAGTTCAATCCGTCGCTATATCTGTGCTGGTTTATTTTTGTATTATTTATTATTTTATTATTTTTAAAATAATAGACTAATTGGTGAGATACATATGTTAAAAATATAAAACACTCTCAGAAGTTGGAATTAAAAAAACTAAATGTCTCATTCAAATTAATAAATATAGGAACATAATAAAATAGATATTCTCCTTGGATCCAATAATATGTATAATTATTAGTGATGTGCACCGGAAATTTTTCAGGTTTTGTGTTTTGGTTTTTGATTCGGTTCCGCGGCCGTGTTTTGGATTTGGACGCGTTTTGCCAAAACCTCCCTGAAATTTTTTTGTCGGATTCGGGTGTGTTTTGGATTCGGGTGTTTTTTTTACAAAAAACCCTCAAAAACAGCTTAAATCATAGAATTTTGGGGTCATTTTGATCACATAGTATTATTAACCTCAATAACCATAATTTACACTCATTTTCAGTCTATTCTGAACACCTCACACCTCACAATATTATTTTTAGTTCTAAAATTTGCACCGAGGTCGCTGGATGGCTAAGCTAAGCGACACAAGTGGCCGACACAAACACCTGGCCCATCTAGGAGTGGCACTGCAGTGTCAGGCAGGATGGCACTTCAAAAAAATTGTCCCCAAACAGCACATGATGCAAAGAAAAAAAGAGGCGCACCAAGGTCGCTGTGTGACTAAGCTAAGTGACACAAGTGGCCGACACAAACACCTGGCCCATCTAGGAGTGACACTGCAGTGTCAGGCAGGATGGCACTTCAAAAAAATAGTCCCCAAACAGCACATGATGCAAAGAAAAAAAGAGGTGCACCAAGGTCGCTGTGTGACTAAGCTAAGCGACACAAGTGGCCGACACAAACACCTGGCCCATCTAGGAGTGGCACTGCAGTTTTCTAGCGAGAGGATGAGTGCTTCCATCCTCATGTGAATCTGAACCACTAGCCATGAACATAGGCCAGGGCCCCAGCCGATCCTTGCCACTCCGTACCGTAAATGGCATATTGGCAAGTTTACGCTTCTCATCAGACGCTTTCAATTTTGATTTTTGGGTCATTTTACTGAACTTTTGTTTTTTGGATTTAACATGCTCTCTACTATGACATTGGGCATCGGCCTTGGCAGACGACGTTGATGGCATTTCATCGTCTCGGCCATGACTAGTGGCAGCAGCTTCAGCACGATGTGGAAGTGGATCTTGATCTTTCCCTATTTTAACCTCCACATATTTTTTCTCCATTTTTTAATGTGTGGAATAATATGCCAGTATCAATAGCAATGGCCTACTACTATATATACTGCGCACAACTGAAATGCACCACAGGTATGGATGGATAGTATACTTGATGACACAGAGGTAGGTAGAGCAGTGGCCTTCCGTACCGTACTGCTATATATACTGGTGGTCACTGTCAGCAAACTGCAAAACTAAAATGCACCACAGGTATAGAATCTAGATGGATAGTATACTTGACGGCAAAGAAGTAGGTAGAGCAGTGGCCTTCCGTACCGTACTGCTATATATACTGGTGGTCACTGTCAGCAAACTGCAAAACTAAAATGCACCACAGGTATAGAATCTAGATGGATAGTATACGTGACGACACAGAGGTAGGTAGAGCAGTGGCCTTCCGTACCGTACTGCTATATATACTGGTGGTCACTGTCAGCAAATTGCAAAACTAAAATGCACCACAGGTATAGAATCTAGATGGATAGTATACTTGACGACAGAGAGGTAGGTAGAGCAGTGGCCTTCCGTACCGTACTGCTATATATACTGGTGGTCACTGTCAGCAAACTGCAAAACTAAAATGCATCACAGGTATAGAATCTAGATGGATAGTATACTTGACGACACAGAGGTAGGTAGAGCAGTGGCCTTCCGTACCGTACTGCTATATATACTGGTGGTCACTGTCAGCAAAACTCTGCTCTGTACTCCTCCTATATAATACTGCTGGTCCCCAGTCCCCACAATAAAGCAGTGTGAGCACAGATATATGCAGCACACTGAGCACAGATATGGAGTGTTTTTCAGGCAGACAACGTATACTGGTGGTCACTGGTCAGCAAAACTCTGCACTGTACTCCTCCTATATAATATACTTGTGGTCCCCAGTCCCCACAATAAAGCAGTGTGAGCACAGATATATGCAGCACACTGAGCACAGATATGGAGTGTTTTTCAGGCAGACAACGTATACTGGTGGTCACTGTCAGCAAAACTCTGCACTGTACTCCTCCTATATAATACAGCTGCTCCCCAGTCCCCACAATTAAGCAATAAGCACAAATATTTTCATCAAGATTAATAAACGGAGAGGACGCCAGCCACGTCCTCTCCCTAACACTTCCAATGCACGAGTGAAAATGGCGGTGACGCGCGGCTGCTTATATAGATTCCGAATCTCGCGAGAATCCGACAGCGGGATGATGACGTTCGGGCGCTCTCGGGTTAACCGAGCCATACAGGAGAATCCGAGTATGCCTCGGACCCGTGTAAAATGGGTGAAGTACGGGGGGGTTCGGTTTCCGAGGAACCGAACCCGCTCATCACTAATAATTATACAGCAATTTAGCTAGTATGCCCAAGTGTTTAACTCCTTTGGCTGGATGTAATGGAGCCTGAGATCACTGGAGGTACAGGATGCGGGCCAATCTTGAACTTTTTTAAAGGGACAAACACTTACAAGGCAAATCTGTAAATCTAAGTCCGAGATCGACCGGCATCCTGCACTTCTGGCGAAGTCGGACTCCATTACATCCCGCCACAAGTGCAAAGGAGAGAAGCAGCATATAAATTCATTTTGTGGAAATAAGATATAATACCTGCAATAGCCTTGAACCTCTCAATGATAGTCTGTCTGTAAAAGTGAGTATTCTCAGCGGTTTAATCTCTATTCCTTGAAAGCCAGTATATCCAACGAGGCATGTGGGTCCTGGTGTGTTTACTGCAACAATCCAGCTGATTTCCTTTTTTCAGGATGACAGACATTGAAATTTCATGTCTGTCATTACTAAATGCTCGTGCTCATCTCCACCTCTATCCTTTATGTGAGCGTCATTGCATTAAAGGTATGAACTGTATGTAGTATTCTATCTATACGAAGTAAAGTGCCTTCTAACTTTTTTCAATAGATGGTCACAGGCGAGACAATATTTAAGTTTGAACACATGTAATAATTAATAATTACTTTCAGGGAAATGGAATGAAGAACAGCACACCCATGTCCATGATTTATATTAACTGTTGACTTTCAAAAATATATTATTCATCATATAATACTGTAATAGGTAAGGAAAGCACAGATAAAAGAAGTCACAAAATATGTAAAAAAAATATTTACAGTACAGATTCAATTTTACAGGAGAATAAATCACTTGGATTTCTTTTTTTTTCTGGCAATTACTAAATACTTACATTGATTGACAGGTGCAGCAGCGCAGTTCAGTGAAGCATTTATTCTAGTATTATGTTAAATGGTGTTAAAAAAAATCAGTCTTCACAGAAGTATGTAGGTGTCTGCTGTACGCAAAAGGCAAATAGCTGTTTTGAACTATAAAGACTATTTAAAGGTTTAGTGTACACCTTGGATTCCTATTGCTGACAGAAGTACAGAGACCTAAATCCATTGCATACTGGGACTAACTGATCAAAGCAGTAGTTAAATCTATCCATGGAAAATCTAAGTAGTCTTTGGAGGCAGCTCTTTGAATGCAGATTAGTGATTTCATTGAAGTAGTCAATCAACTGCCTTTTCCCTGGCTGCTGAAATGTCATTCAGTGAGCATACAGGATAAAAAAATGAGTAAAAAATAATATTTCAACTTGAACAACCTTAGTATTTGTAGACTTGATCACATGAATCTGCTTCAGTCAAGATCATTTCTAAGGTAGCTACAGGAATGAATCTCACAAAGGGACTAGGTTTAATCATCCAATCCCAGGCTGTATTGATTTTGAGACTACTTGCAATGACTATATAAATAAGCCATTTCTTTGCAACTGTATCTGGGGCCGGTCATGAACCCAAAAACCTTCACAACCTGGTCCAAAGTGAATTATGCCCTGCAGAAATAAATTAATAAAACGAACACGGCCAGGCTTCCACACCAACTTACTTTCACATTTCAAGAGCTTAAAAATATAAAATCAATAATCATTTAGTCATAAGAGTAAATGAAGCGACATAACATCAAAGTATACCCTTTAGCCATTCCAGTCATTCTAGGTAATTTATCTCATCAAAAGCTACTGGTAATAATCCTTTTCATTCCCAGACAAGCAGTCACACAGCTGCTGTATTATCCAACAGTAAACAGGTTTTAAGAAAATATTAAAAATCAATATATGTTTCCTTCTATCAGACCAGATGGCATCCATCATAAATGTGCCTTTGTTAGGAGTTTGTTAAGTTTCACAAACCATGGTGGAAATGACAACTGAATTAACAACATAAAACTAGGTCTGACTTAATGACAACTGACATCTGGATTTGCTTAGACCTACATGTCCTGAGAAAAGTGGAGAATGTGATGAAAATCAACAAATAGCCAATTGCATTAAGCTGCATAATTGAATCAAAACAACAATCAAACTCACATCAATCCCCCTAACAAGTTACCTATTACCATATATTGTTTGATTCCAGGTGTTTTACAGGCAGTGTGATAAGTGCCCTCTGTTAAATAGCAAAACACAGCATAGAAGTAAGCTTCATTACAGTGGCTTCAACGATACTGAAAGGGTTTTTAGTGATGGAAACTTTTCTCTGTCATTTGTGGATATTCTGTGTAATAAAGAGAAGACTGTTACTACAGTGTCTTATTGCTGCACAACACTGCACTGTGGCACAACTCAGTGCTGCCTAGTGCATGACTTGCATCAATGGACCTTTATGTCTGCATGAATAAGATAGGTGTAGAGTAGGTAGGTGGAGACCAGGTGCCACAGAATATGTCCACTACCCCCGGAAAAAAAATGTTTAGCCCCTTTCCAGGCTTACACTGTAAATGTACAGCTTGTTAAATGATTGCAGCTAATTAACATTTAAAATGACAACTGCAAAACTCTGAATGATAAAAAAGAACTCATCAAAACTAGTAATGCACTGCCAGTGTAAATCAAGTCGTTTTGTTGTGAAAATGTAGCCAAAAACAATCATTTTGGTTAAAATATGGTTTGTTTGTCTCTCTAAGTAAAATTAATATAATCTTAGATAATAAACTGTTATTATGTAACTGTTACAGTATTACAGTGCTGACATCTGTAGAAGTGTTAAACCAACATATTTGTCAAACTGTGACTATAGAAAATGCTGGATCTCCTCATTTACCTTTTACTTTATTCAGTTTTGTTTTTTCTTGTTTCTAGCTGCAAACGGGGATCCTATAACTACTGCTTTGGTTCTGATGACACAGTAACAGCATAAATACTTCAACAAGCTGTAAATGTGTGCACTTCAGACATCTCAAAGGGAAATGTTGTGATGTCATAGCCAACTCTGGCCCTCATTCCGAGTTGTTCGCTCGTTGCCGAATTTCGCTATATTGCGATTAGTCGCTTACTGCGCATGCGCAATGTTCGCAGAGCGCATGCGCTAGTTATTTTACTCAAAAGTTTGGTATATTACTCACGGCACTACGAGGAATTTTCTTCGTTCTGGTGATCGGAGTGTGAATGACAGGAAGTGGGTGTTTCTGGGCGGAAACTGGCCGTTTTATGGGTGTGTGTGAAAAACGCTGCCGTTTCTGGGAAAAAGGCGGGAGTGGCTGGAGAAACGGGGGAGTGCCTGGGCGAACGCTGGGTGTGTTTGTGACGTCAAACCAGGAACGAAACTGACTGAACTGATCGCAGTGGCAGAGTAAGTGTCGAGCTACTCGGAAACTGCTAAGAAATTTCTATTCGCAATTTTGCGAATCTTTCGTTCGCAATTCTGCTATGCTAAGATACACTCCCAGAGGGCGGCGGCTTAGCGTGTGCAATGCTGCTAAAAGCAGCTAGCGAGCGAACAACTCGGAATGAGGGCCTCTATGTGAAGGAGGCTAGGGAGAAGTGTGCTGGTAAATCTACATTTAAAAGTGACTAAAAAAAAAATAAAATAAATTTTTTACAGCCAATGTTGAAAGTAATAATGGGTAGAATCAGAAAGCACCATCAATCAGATCGCTTGATTAGACTCAAGCTGGGTACACAGCTTTGCGATTTTCTTTAGATGTGATGGTTTATTTATTTCTCTCCTGTCCAGGAGTCCTGACTGCAGAGCCAAAACACACCATTAAAATCATACTTGTGAACTTCGATCACGGGCTGACAAAATTTTGAAAGAAAATGATCATACATACTCTCCCGATCCTGGGCTACACTCACAGCAGGTGTGCCTGGAATTAGCCTAATGGTTTTTATATATATATATATATATATATATATAGGAAGAAGAGAACACAAGCACCAAAATGTGTTTTAAATTATATAAAAAGGTGAAAGCAGGTATATGGGGTGGTAAGTTTAGCTTGATCACTTATCTGGTTTATATATGCAATGATCTTTCAGCCTTCATTTGGATTCAGTACATGGAAATAAAAAACAGCAAAACATAGTGTGCACCATTCATAAAACATATCGCATAACACTGTCTGAATCAGAGCGGCATCATTAGGGATTTAGCAAGTTCCCACTAGTAAATACTTCTTAGCCACATCAGTTTAAAATTTAAAAACATAAATTTAATACAATAACATAAGAATGGCTGAATAACACACGTACAAGAATTAAAAACATATAGAGCTTATCTATCCATAAATTGGACATCTGCAAAGCGTCCCAACGCGTTTCGTCCGTCAGTGTCTGGACTTCATCATCCCCTTGATGAAGTCCAGACACTGACGGACGAAACGCGTTGGGACGCTTTGCAGATATCCAATTTATGGACAGATAAGCTCTATATGTTTTTAATTCTTGTACGTGTGTTATTCAGCCATTCTTATGTTATTGTATTAAATTTATGTTTTTAAATTTTACACTAATGTGGCTAAGAAGTATTTACTAGTGGGAACTTTCTAAATCCCTAATGATGCCCCTCTGATTCAGACAGTGTAATGCAATATGTTTTATGAATGGTACACACTATGTTTTGCTGTTTTTTATTTCCATGTACTGAATCCAAATGAAGGCTGAAAGTTCATTGCATATATAAACCAGATAAGTGATCAAGCTAAACTTACCACCCCATATACCTGCTTTCACCTTTTTATATAATTTAAAACACATTTTGGCGCTTGTGTTCTCTTCTTCCTATATTCACTGTATGTGTCTAACAAACACATTTTTCTGCTTCACAAGCTGCCACTCAAAGAAAAATTGAGGAGTGTTATGTGTCAACTCTAGGTGTTTATACGTCATTATATAAATTTAGTACCGCAAACAGTACCTAAGCGCCGGCTCCTTCGCTTCTCTCTCTCTATATATATATATATATACATATATATATATATATATATATACATACAAGGTAACTATAAAAGAAATAGACACTTTCAACATTTTATATAGAGCAAAGTATTATTCATAAAATCAAAATACTGACATGGATAGGTAATACATGTCTGTAAGTTACAAATGTTCTATGTGTGAGCCTTTTATTTCAAACACCGTAATAATGATGTTCGAGTTTGTCATCGTTACTTAAACTTTGCAGTAACTGTAGCTTATACAGAAACATTTGTAAACATTTGCACAATTTTTTTCATATAGTCTGTTGTGGAACTTGCAAATGCTGTCGACTTGCGTGTTTAGATCTCAGACACGAGCCACTTGTTCCTCTGACATAGGGGGTAATTCCAAGTTGATCGCAGCAGGAATTTTGTTAGCAGTTGGGCAAAACCATGTGCACTGCAGGGGGGCAGATATAACATGTGCAGAGAGAGTTAGATTTGGGTGGGGTGTGTTCAATCTGCAATCTAAAGTGCAGTGCAAAAATAAAGCAGCCAGTATTTACCCTGCTCAGAAACAAAATAACCCACCCAAATCTAACTCTCTCTTCACATGTTATATCTGCCTCCCCTGCAGTGCACATGGTTTTGCCCTATTGCTAACAAAGTTCCTGCTGTGATCAACTCAGAATTACCCCCATAGATGGGCTCCCAGAACTTTTCACTTTGCATGAGCAACCAGTGGTTGTAAATTTCTTGCTCCAGTCATAGGTGGACTGCCTTGTAGGTGGAGGTTTCCTATATTGTGTTCTAAAATGCCACTGTGAGTTTGTTTTTGCTAATTCTAGCACAAAAATGTCTTCTCTACCAGATTAGCAGTCATGTTGTTTATATGATGCAACCCAACTGTGATTTTTTTTTCGTGTTTCTCCACTCAGAGCCGGCAAAGGTAGAGGTGTTAAAGGCAGATGCATAGGGCATCTGGAATGCTTAGGTGCAATCCCAAACCTAGAGCCAGCTCAGCTATCCCAGTCAGCCAGGAGAAGACTGGAAAGGTAGGAGACTGCAGCAGCAGAACACAAAGCCGATGCTCAGCCTCAGACAGGTAGGAAGCATGTTTACTTTCTCTTTCTGTCTGATATGGTTGAGCACCAGTGGCGGATTTACTGATAGGCAGCCAAAGCAGCCGCCTAGGACTCCAAGGGTGTCAGAGGGCCCAGACCGCCCACCAACAGTGATGCTTAATTCAGTGTATATTTGCATAATAGGGCGAGAAGAGAGGTGCATCATGTGTCCTGGGTGCCGTTGTCAGCGTGGTGCAACTACAAATTACTGTGTCACACACTGCAGAGAGGCCCCTGCCTGCACTCCCACCCTACTCCCACCAGCTAAACTCCAGTTCCCACCCCTGCCCTGTTGTAAACTTCTGTGTCCTGGCGCGTGAAGGGAGGAGCTGGCGGTTGTCAGTGCTGAGGGAACAGGGCCCGGGTGTGCACAACTTCGGTGCATTGCGGGGAAAGGGGTATTCCGGCAGCTGCCAGTGCTGCAATGGGGTGGTTGTCAGTGCTGAGGAAACGTGGGGGGTGGCTGGGGAGGGTGCTAGCAACTTCTGTGCCCTGGCGGGGGAAGGAGGGTGGCGGCAGCTGTCAGTGATGCCAGAACAAAGGGTTAGGCTTCACTGTACTGGGAGGACATTTAGGATGGATGGGTATGCCAGCGGTTGTTTGCTGTGGTGCGGTGGGGGGGGAGAGGGGACCAAGGTGGGCTCTGAGGTATATATTGTACCCATCATCCTATTTATTATATATAAACTGTGCCCTTCTGGTATATAGTGCATCTGGAAAGTATTCACAGCGCTTCAATTTCCCACATTTTGTTATGTTACAGCCTTATTATTGAGAGGTTCAAGCTCCATCATGTTGTATGGGAAGCGTCGGTGCACAGACATTTTCAAATCTCTGCAGAGATGTTCAATAAGATTCAAGTCTGGGATCTAGTTAAGCCACTCAAGGACATTCACAGAGTTGTCCTGTGAATGTCCTTGAGGTTCACAGAGGAATGCTGTAGCTCTGACAGAGTGACCATCGGGTTATTGGTCATCTCCCTGACTAGGAAAGAAAGAAGACAGCTTGGTAAGTATACTACTGTACTGGGAGAGCACAATACCTACCCGGCATTGGCACTGAGGCACAGTGAGGGTCAGTAAAGAAGAAAATACAGATTTTGGGGGTGTTTGCACTGCAACCGAAAAGACAGAATGGGGGTCAAGGGGACTGTAAAAAAAATAGTAAATAAAACAAACGGAGGGTTGGGGGGAGGCACTGGAGGGACTTCTCCCCTCATGTGCATTTATTTCTCTTATACCCCTTTTAGACCGCCACCTATGAACACGGGTTTTTGACAAATGAACATGCATAACCCGTGTTCAGGTGCGGTCTGAAAGGTGAAAGGGTTGAAATACCAGGTCAAGCAACCCAGTATTTCAACACTGGTCGCGAGCAGAGTTGAACTTGTGTTCAACCCGGCTCACTGTGCGGTGTGAACGGGAGACGGGTCGATACGACCCGTTTCCCATTCACTGTGTGTGTAAGGGTGGTACTTGGAGATCATGTGATCTACAAGTGCCGCTGCCGCATCACCACTGACATCACAAGCCCGGCAATGTGCCGGATTGCAGACAGTGGCAGCAGGGCACCTGAGGCGGGTCGCACACTGGGAGCTCCCGTGTCAGGCTCCCGTTTGCGACCCGCCTCAGGCAGTCTGAAAGGAGTACAATTTACACTAGCTTATACTCCATACTCCCTTTGATGGCACCTAACCCCTAGTTTTCTGTACTTGTTCTATATTGTCTTGAACTGTAAGTGCTGTTTTGCTCATTTGTTTATGTACTCTGTAATGGGCGCTGAGGATCCATTGTGGCGCCATATAAAGGATCATGATAATAATAATAATAATAATAATAATAACAGAATGGGGGGGGGATCAGTATTGCAAAAAATAATAATAATACAGATGGAGGGGGTGGAGATGCTGTGACCAAAAAAAAAAAGTTGGCGAGGGGGGGCAGGTGCTTCTCAGAGCATGCGCATAACAGCCATGCCTTTCTGAACGCCTTTGCTGTTTTCTGACTAGAGCCCAAGAGCTACAGTATGGTTGTCTTCTTTAAGATATATTTTACTCGGTGTCGGACTGGGGCATGAAGGGCCCACCGGGGGAATGCAGTGATAGAGGCCCATACTTAGGGGTGTGGCCAGCCTACAAAGAGGGTGTGGCCAGAACACAATAGTTTAGTGCAGTGTGATGCAACATATCATGTATAATACAAGTGCACAGTCTGGAACCTGATCCCTAGAGGAAGGAGTGGGCCCTCAGGCAGTGGGGCCTACCGGTGGTTTTCCTGGTACCACTGTGGGCCAGTCCGACCCTGATTTTACTGGTGGGGAAACAAGTTCAAATGTCTGTGTTGTAGGTGTGGGGGCTTTAAATTTTGTTTTTTTGGGCTATCCAAATAGGCTCCCTTTTTTTTCACCCAAAACCTTTACCCTTTTCCTGCAAGAATATATATTATCTGTGAAAATGAAAAGCTGCAGACCAATGTTTTTTTTGCACCTGCGATCATGGAAAAAAAGACTACTTATTGCGAATTGGGGCTAATTAGATAAACCAATACAGTTTTGTTGCTAAAATTGAAGCACACAGGCCATTGACTTATCTCTAAAGCTCAGTACACTCTAGACGATATGTTGTTTGATCCAACGGATCGGCCCGACGTATCGTGCACATAGTCTAGTGTGTACAGACTATTGCGTGGCCCCGTAGGTTGTTCACTACATCTTCTGATCTGCCTGCAGTGTGTCAGAGGAGGGGAGTGTTATGGATTGTTTGTGGAAGGGGGGCCCCAAGTCAGTGTTTTGCATAGGCCCCACGAGGTCTAAATCCACCTCTGCTGAGCACTGACAGCTGCAGAGGAAGTCAGGCAGAGCACATAGGATAAAGATAAGATATGGATGATTGGCAGGAAGATATATATGAGAGAGGAGGTTCATGACGCTGCTATGGGGGGGCAGATACATAGGGAGTGGGGGTTTAAGGAGCTGATGACACTGCTGTGAAGGGGGGGCACAGGGCACTGAGGACACAGCTATGGGGGCATATACATATGGGGAGTGTATGTAATGTGTATGGTGTGCTATGAATGTGTGTGTAATGACTGTATGGTGTTCTGTGTATGTGTGTGGTTTGCTACATATATGTGTGCAATACATAAACACCCTGCAGAAAATCCTGTGTGTTCCCTTGACATGAACAGTGGAGGCTCATGTGGCTAATTACACTGATTTGGGTGGAAGGTTGTATACACATGGAGAGTGAGGGCTGAGGGGGCTACTATGAAAGGAGGAGGAGACTCATGAGGAGTGGGGGCATTCTGGGCTAATAACTCTGTTATAAAGGTAGGGGGATAAACATGGGGAGTGGCAACTTTGGGGACTAAGGACACTGCTATTGGGGAAGGTTGGAGACCCCTTAGGGAGTGAGGGCTGAGAGGGCTACTAAAACTACTATAGGGGAGTGGGAGACACATGGGGAGTGGTGGCTTATGGGGTAATGATACTGCTATGGGGGGAGGGGGATACACATGGGAAGTGAGGGCTGAGGGGGCTAATAATACTGCTATGGGTGAGGGATAGACACACAGGGAGTGAGGGTTCAGGCAGTTAATAACACAGCTATGGGGGAAGACACATGGTGAGTGGGGGAAAGGGGGCTAATGACACTGTTATACGGGTAGGGGGAGACTTATGGGGGGTGGGGGTCCCAGGGAGATATGACACTGCAATGGGCAAGGGTGGACTCCATCATCCACCCTGATAAGAACTGACCCAGTGTGTGTACTAGTGATGATGGTCTCCAGGATGGAAGGTGGAAGGTAGCAACAACAAGCTCCAAAAAAAATGCAGAATAAAGAGAGAAACTCTTTTTGGGTGGGCACGCTTTTAGTTACTTTTGAGGGAGATGTAGTAATCAGGGAATTAATGGCAGGGATGCATGTGTGCTGCTTGCTGTGCATGGAGGAGAGTGAGGAATGGCAACTGCAGCCAGGATAGGAAAGACACAATGCAGATTACATCTGACCAGAGGGGTACTGGGTGAGAAGTACTGGGTGATGGGTGCTGTGCTGTGCTGGGAGAGGGCCGCAGTGACGTGCGGTGGGGTGAGGCAGGTGAGGCACAGCCCTTCCTGTCATACTTACGTTTGTCCCAGAGTTTTGACTGTGTAAAGTATATGATAAATACAAAGAATATGTTTGAAATATCTTCTTTGCATTATTCTAATAATTTTTATAGCCAAATCTCTGGAGTAAAAAGTCTATGGCAGGTGAGGCAGTGCCTCACTTACCTATCTTTTCCGCTCATCTCTGATCAAAGCGCACCAAATTTTCAGGGGTTTATACTGCTGCACCTGTGTATAATGCCCAGATGTACCCTTTGACTCATATATTGTGTGTAAATCTGGCTTTGGGGCCAGCTAGCGCCTCCTGAGCCATTGCTGTGCAGTGAGGTGAGAGCATGGGGTGCTGTGCTGTGAGGGAAGTATGTGCCCTATAGAATACCTCCTGAGGTGAGTTTAACTGCAAGTACTGAATATGTTTTATAGTCTTACTACTGTTGCACAAAAGCTGCAAATTTGAGACTTTGTAAAACTATGGTGGGTCAGACTTAAAATGTGCAGAGATTTAGATTTTGGAGGGTGATGTCTGAGCCTAAAAGAAATTAAATTGTAAAAATGTGGGCAAAAGCAATAAATATTTACCCTGCCTACAAAAGAAGTATACATTTATTTGCACCTCTTGCAGTGCGCCATGGTTTGCAAAGTTGCTTGCTTTATTTTGCTTTTATCCAAACTCAGAATAAGCCATTGGTGTACTCCCATGCTTTCAGCATCCAAGTCTATCTGCAGTAGTCTATTTGCACTCTGAGCTATCCTTAACTCATAGTCATCAATAGTGGCGGTTCTAGGTATGGGCAAGCAGGGCAACTGCCTGGGGTGCTGTGACCTCAGGGTGCAGCCGCAGTCACCCCACTGATGCCAGCCCACCCTCCTCACTGCCACCACAGTTTACAACTGTACATCGGAGATATCAGGCCCGGAGACGAAGGATACAACCATCCTCACAGCTAGCCCTCTTCCCTACCCCAGCTGACCCATATCCATTGACCTTCACTTTGGCAACCTTCCCACTGGCCTCCTCCCCAGCAACCCCCCCATCGGCCCTGTTGCAGGGCCGACAGGGGATGCCGGTAGTGACCTGCAGAAGCATGCATGCATGTCATGTGTACACACTAGATGATGTACCCGATATGATTCTCTGATCCCCAGGATTGGTCAACATATCATCCAGTGTGTACCCGACTTTAAGTGAAGCTTGCTCTTTCTGTAGGTCAAAAATAAATAAAACTGAGTTACAGTGGAGGGATGTGCAGAAGATGGGGAGGCATTGCACAATTTAAAGCATATTAATATTAACTGGGGCCCTGGGTTGTACATATGCCATTGTCTCCCATGCATTACTTCAGTAGTGACAGCAGGTACCAGGCACACACACACAGCACGCCGAGGTGACAGCACTACAGAGCCTCAGCAGTGCCCCCTCCAGGCCAGGCTCCAGCTGCTGGAGAACAAAATGCCCAAGAATACAATGTCCACATGGTGCTGCTCAGTGGCTCTGTCCTGTTCATGGGTCTTCTGTTGGTGCCCATGTTGCCTAAGGAGCTGCAGGGATCCATCAGCGTGGTCATCATGCAGGGGGGTCCCAGTGGAAGCGGCTGTCCAGTCTCCCCTGGAGCAGAGCAGAGGAGCCCCAGGTACTGGGGGGGAGCATCAGGTCATGGTATGGAGCACATGGGAGAACCACCTGATCTACGCACAATGACCCACTGATGTTTACGCTGGCCAATTGGAAAAGAGATGGGTGGGTGCACTAGTCTTAAACTGAGTGCATGCAGTTGTTAATGGATGAATGGAATGGATCTCTGAGATCAGTTCCTGCCGTGACTGATTGCCACCCAAAAAATGCCTGCCAATAGTTTTCTGACCCTTGGTCTAGAAAAAGACCTTCATTTTTCCCTCAGGTAGCCTCAGCAGGTCACCCCCTCAGAACCCACATCCATAGGCAACTGCCTAAAGCTACCTAATGAAAGCACCTCCCTTGTTGACACCCTGGCTCTCAGGATGCCAGCATATGGAACACCGGCACTAGAATACCGACACCTGTTACAATACCAACACCAGAATCCCAACTACCAACATCCTGAAAATAAGTTTATGGGGTAGGTTAGGGTTAGGCTGCAGGGGAGAAGGTTGGGGTAAGGCTGCATGGAAAGAAGGGTTAGAATTAGTGGGAGGGTGGAAACAAGGATAGCATACTCACCTTACAATTGTCGGGATCATGGCTGTTGGGATGCCGATGTCGGTCTTCTGAAAACTGGCATTCTCAGCGCCAGGATCCCATACACAACCCCTTTGATGGATACCTCTGCAAAATCATTTTGGATGATAACCTAGTTCAGGGGAACATGACCAATGCCTCAGTGCAGTACTATGATGATTTCTGTCCCTCAACTTGAGACTAAGGGGGTCATTCCAAGTTGATCGCTCGCTAGCTAGATTTAGCAGCCGTGCAAATGCTATGCTGCCGCCCGCAGGGGAGTGTACTGTAGCTTAGCAGAAGTGTGAACACATGTGCAGCCGAGCTCTGCAAAAACAGTTTGTGCAGTTTCAGAGTAGGTCTGAACCTACTCAGCGCTTGTGTCCGAGTTTGACATCATACACCCACCCAGCGAACGCCCAGCCACGCCTGCATTTTTTCAGACATGCCTGCGTTTTTGCAAACACTCCCTGAAAACGGTCAGTTGACACCCAGCCCCCTTCCTGTCAATCTTCTTGCGGCCGTCAGTGTGAATGAAAACTTCGCTAGAGCCTGAGCACAACCACAAAGAGCTTTGTACCCGTACGTCGTGCGTGCACATTGCGGGCCATACACATGCGCATAAATGCCGTTTTTTCACCTGATCGCTGCACTGCGAAAATCGGTATACGTTTGACAAAAAACGAAAACAACATATATTATATACTATAAAACAGTAGGCTATTTCCGGCTGTTACACTTAGTTAAAAGTCCACGATTTTTACTTTCCAATCACATTCCCATTCCTAGCTAAAGGGAATGAATCCTGGATTTCCAGAAATAAGGTGGTATGTTAAAAACGGATCCAATGGCTCTGTTCACTGTAACGGTTGGTCCTTTGATTACATCAACATATTACACTACTGTTTTATAGTATATAATATATGTTATTTTCGTTTTTTGTCAAACGTATACCGGTATTAGGATCACATTTTATTTATTTTATTGAGTAATATTATTAGATCAGATCCTCCTACTTTTAGGTGTTGTAAACACTATACTTTAAATAAAGAAAACATTATTTTTATGAAAGAACATTGTTATTGTACATATTTATAAAATCGAATATTTCGACTATTATAGTAAGGAATATATTGATACACTTGAAAATTATAAGCGCTGGGAGATATTTTTATTTTATTTATTCAGATTTCAAGAGGCTAGTGGAAAGCCTTTTTTTCTCCATAGCAGCTGTAAGTCAATCAAGTGAGGCAAATAAGCGCAGTCCTCAAATCCCCCCTGCTTCTTTGGTACTGCGAAAATCGGCAGCAAGCAATCAACTTGGAATGACCCCCTAAACCCTGACATGCGCCACTTCCAAGTATACAAAGTTCCATATATTAGAAAAAAACTCCTCTCCTCACATGGTGTCAAAGTAGAGACTGCTAAAAACGGGCTATCCAACAAATGTCTGCCTCAAGAGACAAGCTCAGCACACAACACTTTCAGGTTATGACCAATTACTTGTCCAAGTATTTTCCAATAGTCAAACCAAGATGCTGCTGTATCCAACCTCAAGTCTGTGTTGACTAGCAGTACATCCTTACAATATTTTTCACCTTCCTGTCTTGATATCTGTGAATGCCTAACAGCACACATCATTGCAAGTACTGTATAATCATGAGGTCATTTTGAGATTGGCCCTTCATCGCAAAACTGCTTAAACCACTGCACACTGCCTCTGTTCAAATACAGTTTCTTTTTTTTTCAATATATATTTTATTGAGGTTTGCAAAGTACAGGAAAAAATAGCAAGAAATAGCATGGGGTCCAACCAATACACCAATCCCAGTTGTATCACAAGTTAACCAAACACAAAAATGGTGGAGCCGGGGCAAAACCTCACATTTTCCATTTTCTAATATAACATACCAAGATTGTGGACAATAGGATTATAAAAGTCATGTAAGAGCTGTTTTGCAGTATAAACAGTCGCCAATCAGGTATAAAAATAAAACAAAAAGACAAACAGTATAACATTCTAATGCATCCTCCCTGTCGGGGAAGACAGAAACTAAAAACCATAAACAAACAGAAAACTAAAATAAAATAGTACCTGCCCAGGCTAAGGGACCGACGACCCATCCATAGAGACATCAGAGCTAGAGGAAATATGAGGTTGACGGAGAACCAGAAAGTAGGAGATGAGAAGAGGGGTGTATATGGTTATGGTGGGTAGCAGAGATCAGTGCGTGAAGGGGATAAGAAAAAGGGGGAGAGATGGGAAGGTAAGGGGAGTTAGGTGGCTATGGGAGAGAAACCGGGGGGTTATCAGTCAGGAGTTGTAGGCCGTACCATGTGGTGCAGCAGAAACTCTGCTGAATAGCAAATTTTGTTAAGAGTGGGTAGCTTATGTATGAATCGACCCCAGCATTGAAATAGCGCAGGAGTCAGTATTTCCTTATTGAGAGATGTTTCTAACCAATCCATTGTGAACAGGAAAAGGAGCCTAGAGGTCACTAGAGGTAATGTGGGAGGGGTGTCGTGGATCCACTGTTGAAGTATAGCTTTCCTGCCTGCCGCTGAGAGAATCACTACTAGTTTCGCATCCTGGGAAGGGAGATCAGTTTGGTCACGAATATGTCCAAAGAGAGCCCAAGAGGCAGTGCATTAAAAACGTAAACCCAATTCGGAGGTACCATAGGCCATCAGCTCAGCCCAGAAAGCCTGAATAAGCGGGCAGTGCCAAAAGCAATGCATCAAATCAGCTATCGATGCAGAGCATTTTACGCATTTTGCCGAGTCAGATAAACCCATCAAATGACTCCTCTTTGGAGAGATATAGGCTCTATGTAGGATTTTATCGGACATTTCCTGGTACAAGCTGGCCGGAATAATTTTTAGAGAGGCTGTGAAACTATCCATGACGTCGTTAGGAGACATTGCAGGAATTTGGGAGGACCATTTCTGAACCTGAGTTAAGTCAGAAGTGGGGACATGTTCTGTTTTTATGCGGACGTAAATGGTTGAGATGGAATATGTCCCAGAGCGCAGAAGCGTGTCTAGGGAGTTAGTAAAGTCTGACGGGAGTAAGTGTGAAAGGACCGATTGTATGTAGTGCGAGGCTTGAAAGAAGAAGAATAAGTGGTGAGGGTTGATGTTGAATTTAGTCAGGACATCAGCAACGGAGAGTAACTTCCTCCCTGAGTCCAATAGGTCGGCGATCTGCACAATTCCAGCCGCGTGCCAAGCGGTGAAGGGAAGAGAGGCTTTACTTTTCTGAAACTGCAGATTACCGACCAAAGGTAAAAATAATGAGTAGGTGTATCGTAGCTGCAGAGATTTTCTAGATAGCCGCCATGCTATAATGGTAGAAGTTAAAAGTGGGTTGTCAATGTGCAGGGATAACAGTTCAGATTTAGTCGCATGGAGAAGAAAGCTTAAGGATAGAGGGGCACAGAGTTGGGAGTCAATCATCAAGTCGGTAAAGGCTGAAGTACCTCTAAGCCAGTCCATGGCGAAGCGTAAGAGGCATGCTCTATTGTATTGCTCTATGTCCGGCAGATTCATACCCCCTTTCTGTACCATCTGGGACAATTTTAAAAAGCTTATTCTGGGACGTTTATTGGCCCAGATAAATTTTGAGATAGATGAGTTAAGAGAAGATACGTCAGATTTTGAGAGCATAATTGGAACCATCTGGAGGACATAGAGCAGTTTGGGAAAGCTAGCTATTTTAACTAGGTTGCAGCGTCCCAATAAATTGAGGGGTAGTGTTTGCCATAGCGTTAGTTCAGTCTGATTTTTGACAAGAACAGGGCATATATTGTCGGAGTAGAGACGGGTGGGGTCAGAAGGAAGAAGAATACCAAGATATGCAATATGTATGGGGGCCCAGCGAAATGGAAAAGGAATGTCCCAGCCCATGGTGACTTGAGGAAATATGGCTAGAGCCTCTGATTTGTCATAATTGATGGAGAAGCCGGCAAAGGAGGAGAAACATTCAATAGCATCCTGCAATGCTGGAATGGAGTGTCTCGGATTGGAGGTGAGAAGGAGGATACCATCTGCAAATGCCATCAATTTTATCTCTCTATTGCCTATCTTAATACCCCTGAAGGTAGATAAGTTCAGAATGTATCGTAAAAAAGGGTTCTAAAGCCAGGTTGAAAAGAAGGGGGGAGAGAGGGCATCCCTGTCTAATTCCCCTTTCAAGGACGAAGGGAGGTGAAGGAACATTATTGACTACCACCTGCGCAGTAGGGCGATTATAAAGGGAATCGATAAGGCCACGGAAATTCTCGCCAAATCGTTGATGGAGCAAGACTCTAGTCAAGTGGGGCCAAGCTATCTTGTCAAAAGCCTTTTCCGCATCAAGGTTTATCAGTATGTTATCAGTGAGATTGTGAGTGCGCGAGTGGGTGATGGCTGTTAGGGCAGCTCTAATACCCTGAACAGATTGTCTATTTTTAATGAAGCCCATCTGCGCAGGTGACACAACATAAGAAAGGCAAGGCTGTAGCCTGTTGGCCATAAGCTTTGTGAGAATTTTAAAATCTTGGTTGAGCAAGGAGATCGGTCTATATGAGCCGGGTAAGGAAGGATCCTTACCAGGTTTTGCTAGAACTATAATAGTGGCTTTGTTGAATCTAATTGGAGTGTGTTTAGAGGTAAGAATGTGGTTGTAAAGAGACGTTAGGGTGGGAGCCAGCTCGTCACGAAGCATTTTATAAAACTCTGCACCAAAACCATCTGGGCCAGGACTTTTGTTGTTTGGTAAGGTTTTAATAACATCAATCACTTCCTCAACCGTGACCGGGGATGCTAGGGAATCTCTCTCCTCCCGGGTCAATACCGGGAGGGAGGCTTTCTCCAGAAAGGAGTGGTTCACTTCTGGATCATCAGGACCCTTGGCATATAGAGATTGGTAGACATTTCTAAATTCGGTGCAAATAGTTTTGGGATAAGTAGTCAACGTGCCAGAGCTATGGACAGCGTTCACCCATGTGTGGGATTTAGGGCCTTGGTGAGATTGGCCAGCAATTTGCCCGATTTATTGCCCCATCTATGAAATCTATTCCGTTAATAATCATAGGATAATTGGGCTCTCTCCGTGAGGAACGTATCATAGGTGATTTTGGCAGAGAGGTAGGCCTCTTTGTGTGCAGGGGTATCGTGCTGGGCATACCTCCGATATGCTGAGGTAAGGGTGGCACTCAGGGTCTGTAATTGGGAAGTAAACTTCTTCCATTTGGAATGAGTATAGGACATTACGTGTCCTCGGAGGACAGCCTTAGCCACACCCCAGAATACTGTAGAGTCTGAGCACTGGTCTCCATTATCTAGGTTGTAGTTAAGCCAGGATTGCTTTAAATGTAAGAGGAAATCAGTGGAGTGGCGTAGATAAGCAGGGAAGCGCCACCTAGGAGTACTACGTGGAGGCAGAGTTAATTGGATGTGGAGAGAGATTGGGGCATGGTCAGAAATAATGATATTCCCAATGGAAGTGTGGGTAACCTTGGGGAGAAGGCCAGTGGTGGTAAAAATGTAATCAATTCTAGAGTGGGAGGAATGAGGATGGGAATAGAAAGTGAAGTCTTTCAGAGTGGGATGGAGGTTGCCCCAGGGATTTAATAGGTCCAATTGTTTGCAAAAGTAGGAAAGTAGTAGAGTATGGGGTGTGTTAGAGGAGGTACTTACCCCGAATCTATCCATGGATGGGTCAGCTACCAAATTGAAGTCCCCACCGATAATCAGGTTAGTACTACCGCAACTGAGGAGGGTCGTTAGGAGATCTGCAAAAAAGGAGTCAGGTGAAACATTGGTTGCATAGAGATTAAGAAGGGTATACACAGTGTTATTGATGGTGATGTCTAATAGTAAGAATCTACCCCCAGGATCACAAGATTTCCTCAGTATAGAATATTGTAGAATGGTATGTATTAATATCGCTACCCCCCTAGATTTGGAGTGATACGGAGACGAGATACAGTCTCCGATCCATGGAGCACGTAGGGTATGTCTAGGGTCGTCCAACCAGTGCATCTCCTGAATGAAGACGATATGGGGGGACATGCGTTTCAGGTGGGATACCACCTTCTTTCATTTAACCGGGTGATTCAGGCCCTCCACGTTCCAAGAGACGATTTGGAGTGATGCGGAAACTGGGATTCGGTCTACTTGAGATAGTGGGTGGGCGTCAGAGGACATATCAACCCACCCCTACCGGACAAAACATTAGCAGGAAAAAGTGAGAGGTAAAGTAGGGTCCCACCCCGTCCCAGCGAGCGGGGTAGGGTTTCCCCGATGGAGGGTAGAGGCCCCGGCCTAGGCAGATAAATCTAACAAAATTTATAAACATAAACAGGGACAACAAAGAATGACGAGAAAAAGATAACAAAACAAATCTTGAATGTGTAATGGTTACACTCAAGGCAGTTCGTAAGTGAGACCCACTCACAGGCTCAGGTGGCAGAAGGTCACCATCAGACAATATCAGGCATCATTCACGTGTCAGTAAGAGAAAAATGCCGCCCGGCCTCCCCAGGATCATCAAAGACCCGCGGCTTGCCATCCTCGAAGACTCTGAGGCGAGCCGGGTAGAGTAGGGAGAATCTGTTCTTTGCCTCGTATAGGTGCTTGCAGATAGGAGCGAACTCTTTGCGTCTCGCAGCCACCAGCGCAGAAAAGTCCTGAAAGTTGAGGAGGCGATCACCATTGATTGAGAGGCTACCAGCCTTGCGGTAGTGGTCAAGAAGTCTTGATTTGTCCGCATAATTCAGGATCCTCATTATGACCGGGCGAGGGCGCCCAGAAGAATTTCTGTGCTCAGGCCCCAATCTATGGGCTCTTTCGATGGCGAGGGGGAGTCCTTTTAGATCCATAGAAAGTTGCTCTGGAATACCCGATGAAAGGAGGTCCAGGAGCTCATGACCTTTTATCGACTCTGGGATGCCTATGACCCTTAAGTTATGACGTATACTGCGATTTTCGAGGTCATCTAGCTTTCCTGAGAGGTCAGCGACCTCTAATTGTTTGGCCTGTAGAGAGCATTGCGCCTCCTCTAAGTTGTCTTCTAGGGTTGATATCTTCTGCTCCGCTTCGTCCAGGCGAGTGGAGTGTTGGCTGAGCAGGGTCGAGGAGGATTCTATGGCTTCCTTAATGCCCGCCAACTTTTCATCGAGGAGTGGCCCTAAGACCGCTAGCAAGTCCTTGGGTTTCATCTTAGGCTGTTTCACAAGTGGTCGTGATTTGCGAGAGCGCTGAGATAGTGAGCATGTGGTCGAGTGGTCGGAATCAGGTGAATCGCCAAAGGGAGTATTCTCTCGGGAGTGCTGAGTAGTGCCTGTGGACATTACGGGCAGAGGTATCAGGAACTTTTCCATGCAGGGGTAGTTTATGAGGGCAAGATTTGTGGCACAGAGAGCTCGGATAGTAAAGGATATAACGGGTCTCACTTAAAAGGCATACGTATTCAAAGTAACCACATTTTGGTCACGTCCCTCAGGAGGTGAGAGAGGTGTGAGGTTCCCCCAGCCGGGAGCATAGATGATGTGAGGTATAGCGTGTTCCCATCCGAATTTTCAAGGTATGCAGGCGTACGGGGGGAGAAATGAAGAGGGTGACCCCTGAATAATACAATTGGGGGGCAAAGAGTGTCCACATCCAACAGGAATCGAAGGTCATCTCCAGGCCCAGCGGGTATTAAATAGATGAAAGGGGGCTGGCTGGCTAATTAAATCAGATATGACCAAAGGGTCAGCCAGATAGCGTCAATAGTAGTCCCTTATGGTGACAAGTGGGGTGACAACTAGGCTTTCCCTGCATATATAGCGGCAGTGTGGTGCGGCTGGATGCAGGGGTGAGCACAGACCCCACTGTCAGGGTCCGTCCCGTGGCCCAGCAGAGCGGAGGCAGAGAGGAGGTCCTGGTTGCAGGGATGTTCCAGGCCCGCCTTATGATGATCACCCAGTATTCTACCGCCGGTGTGCAAATGAGGGATGGAATTCTGCGGATGGCTGTAGGAAGACTCCCAGGAGAGCCGTTAGGAGTGGGGAGCCAAGTGCTGCAAGATGGAGGCAGTCGTTATCTAGAAGGCTGGCTGGTTCACGGAGGTTGAGGGCCGCGGGCGGGAGAGCCCCCCCGGCAGCGGAGACAAGGCGCCTACTGCTGGGCCGGCGGGTGCGGGACTGCTCCCAATGTTAAAGAGACTTCAGGCACTTGCTCATCATATCAGTCCATCCCGTGGTGCAGCGGGCGGGCATCAGCGCCACAGCTCCATCGGTGAAGTGAGGGCCAGGCTGTCTCTCCGGTGGCTCCTGGATCCGGGGTCAGGCGGCTACAGGGTGCAACGTGCAGCTCCGTGTGTTTGTCCCGGCAATGCCGCCCAGAAGCACCGCGAGAATGTTAGGTAGGCGGAAGGATGCGGGCACAGCGTGTCAGGGGGCCGGACGGGTCAGCTTCAAAATCGAGGTCCCGGATTCGGTGTGGGGACCAGGCCGCAATCCGTGGGAGCATCCACGGCACTCCCCGATTCTGCGACTCAGGTCAGCAGTGAGCAGGGGGGGTTATGAAGGGGTTTGAGGGAGCAGGACAGTGGAAAGGAGTGGGTCTGGGCAGCAAGGAGGGCAGGAAAGATGTTATTCAAGCAGGAGCCCTGAGAAGCTTCGACTGCTCTCCTCCATTGCCAGGCCCCGCCCCCGGAACATTCTAAAATACAGTTTCTAATCTCATACTTCAATGTTATCACATTAATATGGTGTACAAGTACAGAATTGAACTGCATGTTGCTGATGCCCTGTCCCATGCACACCTGACATAATCCGACATGTCTCATGATGCTTATTTGGATATCATGAAGTTTGAACTCCATGGGGCCAGACTCTATAATTACCTCTGTCAGCACCTTTCTCAACTTGTCCTGAGTATTTGGCCTGCCTCATCCAAGGACTTGACCACTCAACTGAGATCCTTCTTCTATGTGATGGTGTACTATTTTGAAGCCAATGGCTTGTATTCCCTCACACTTTACAGAATTTGTATACCACCCAGGTTCATCAAAGGTACCCTGGATCTAAATCTATAAAGCACTGGGCTAATGATGCTCTTTTCTGCTCTCCCATGTCTGCTGACACTCAGCATGTTGCGGTTGTTTGTGCTCAGTGCAATGCTCTGGACACATCAAACCAAAAAACTTCTCTCTCTACATTGTCATAGCCAATATTCCTATGTCCATTGTTGAAGCAGAAATTTTTAATTGGAGAGTGAGAGATGGAGCACTTGGTAGTGGTAGATTCATACTCTGGCTGAATGAAACATCACCAGCACCACCGTAATGAGCAACAAAGAAACACTTTTTCAGTGCATGGCAAACTGCATCAACTCCTTGCAGATATTCTATTCATTTTATGATCCCAGAGTTTCAAACAATGAGACATTACTCCCACCAAAGGTAACCCCTGACACCCACAGTCCAATAGGCTGGCTGAGATAGCAATCTGCTCTGCTAAGCATTTTCTTGTGAAATACTCTAGATATGGTTCTGACCTGTTTATGGCACTTCTAAAATCTGAAGAAAACCCCATGGAATGGGTTTCCAGGTGTACCAACTGTTGTGGATAGGGCCCAAATAGGGGCTTCATGAAGAGTCACCTACTGGTCTGGCAGACTCTACAGATCCTTACTGTGCATGCTCACATATGACATCACTATTGCTGGAGATAGCTTCTGCAATCCATGAGCTGATCAGGTTGGAGATTGAGTGGAAAAAAGAGGAGGTGTCATGGGTGTGTTATGGGAGTGCCATGGGCACATAGGACTGTGATCTCTTTTGCAGCACTGCAGCCAGAATGGCCATATCTTAAGTTACAATTGAGTCTCTGCACCAGGCAGGGGCTACTGAAAGACACAATGATGCAATCAATGGTGTGTTGATGTTGGAAACATTGCAGCCACACGTGCTTTTGAACATTACTTAGATATGCAAAGTGGATGTTGCGGGGTTTGCTAAGTCTATTGCATGGTAATACACAAGGGAAATGCTTTAACAGGCTATTTCATAATTTTGCACTTCAGAATTCACCACTGCACATGATCTGCATGCACCTTTGAATCAGGCCCTATGTCACTTAGCAACATTCATTCTTCTGGCTTTCACATTTGGCAAGTACCAATATGGCTTTGCGGTAATGGCTATGCAGCTTGTAATACCATTTAAATGTGGCCTGGGTATGCTGGGACCCACTGTGCACCTGGGAAAAATAAACACTTTTCTTTTTTTTTAAATAACCCACACCCACCATTCAGGCAAGTTAATAATAGCCCTATATTTGAAGGCCGGGACTCCTTTAGCTTGCAGTGGCACCTCTCCTATCTGCCCTGAATGTTTTTAACTGGCATTGGTCTCCAGTAGTCACAATCTGCACACTGAAAGGCACAATGAGAGTAAGGGGGTCATTCCGAGTTGTTCGCTCGCAAGCGGATTTTAGCAGATTTGCTCATGCTAAGCCGCCGCCTACTGGGAGTGAATCTTAGCATCTTAAAATTGCGAACGATGTATTCGCAATATTGCTATTACACACCTCGTAGCAGTTTCTGAGTAGCTCAAGACTTACTCGGCATCTGCGATCATTTCACTGCTTGTCGTTCCTGGTTTGACGTCACAAACACACCCAGCGTTCGCCCAGACACTCCCCCGTTTCTCCGGCCACTCCTGCGTTTTTTCCGGAAACGGTAGCGTTTTTTCCCACACGCCCATAAAACGGCCTGTTTCCGCCCAGTAACACCCATTTCCTGTCAATCACATTACGATCGCCAGAACGATGAAAATGCCGTGAGTAAAATTCCTAAGTGCATAGCAAATTTACTTGGCGCAGTCGCAGTGCGGACATTGCGCATGCGCATTAAGCGGAAAATCGCTGCGATGCGAAGATTTTTACCGAGCGAACAACTCGGAGTGACCCCCAAAGTACTGCAAATTTGTACAATTTGTCAGTTTTAGGGGTGAGTGAAGGGCGCAGTGCCCCCTAGGTTTGTGTAACCTAGCTGCCTTGGGAGTGTCACGATCCTCTGCTACGTTGCATACTCTACCACAGTGCTATCCTGTGATCCTGCTACAGTGATATCCTGCAATGCTGTATCTCAGCTAAAGTGCATCCTGCTACGGTGCTAACCTTCTACAGTGCAATCCTGAAACCCTGCATTCTCTGCTCAAATGCATCCTGCTTCAGTGCTAACCTTCTACAGTGCAATCCTGCAACCCTGCATTCTCTGCTCAAGTGCATCCAGCTATGGTGCTAATTCTGCTACAGAACAATCCTATTACAGTGTCTATACAGTCTACAGTGGTACAAGTGCCTTCACAGTCCACAGTGTCTCAAGTGTTTCCACAGTCTACACCGTTTTCATGTAATCACAGTCTTCAGTGTGTCCCGTGTACCCACAGTTCCCAGCGTCTCTGTGTCCCCTCAGTTCCCAGCATCATAAGTGAGTTTCCAATCCCAGTATCACAAGTGTGTTCCCAAGTATCCAGTACTGCCAAGTACTTCCCAGACTCCCAGCATTGCAAGTGCAATTCCAGTTCTCCCTTTCATTTTGTGTTCTCCAATCATTCCTGGTTTTTACTTATTGTTTACAGTTGTACACTGCTTTACGCTGTATAAATAAACCTGCTATTGTACTGAGAACATCAGTCCCTGTGAATATGTTCCTACATAGGGAATTCCAAACGGATTCTGACAGGGGGTAGTACACTATGACATTAATTTAGCACTTTTTAAACACATAAATAATTTGTCAACTTATACTACACCTTTTAGCATTTTAATTAACACCTTTCACCTATGTAACACTTTTTAACGCATACAGTAGCTTTTGCTTCTTTCTTATTTACACTCACTAACACCTTAGCTTTTCACTAGTGTGTTGCCTTGGGGTGGCTGGTTTCTGCCAGCTTGGTGGGGTTCCGCGCCACAGACTAAAACTTAGTATTAGGGACCCAACAGAAATGAGATCACCTAGACAGTGGTTAGTGGGCTAATATTTTTTGGCCAAAAAGTAAACCAAGAACGAATTAGATCTATGTTAGATTGCAGAATTTATTATAATTGTTCTGACTAGCAGTGCTTGGTATTGCAGAGTGTGCATCTGCACTATATTTTCTCTTTCTTTGTGGAACTATAAGTCTCAGTATGATATGGTTGCACCTCTTACTATATGTGTAATTATGGTGTGCAATCCAAGATGCCCCTCCCCATATAATGCCACCATCAATAGCTAGCATAACCTATTGCTGATATTAGGAATTTTTGGGGCACCCATGCTTTTCATCCTCCAATTTTACGATTACCAGCCGTACTTATGTTGTCATATACACAGCAAAATCTATGTGCACACTTTCCTATAGTACCAATTATCATAGACTATGGTTCAGACAGATAAGGAAGAGGCCTATTGTATCATGAATTTCCTATTAGCAATGTTGCCCATAAAGACTTTGCTTCTCACTGTATTGCTTTAGCATGCCTATTTATTTAGAAAGACATGTGAAGCACCAATAGGCGAGTAAAACAGAAAAATATGTATAAAATGTATGAAAAGCTGACAATACTGTTTGAGAAACTAAAATATAAGTGAATGCAAAAGTAAAAATGAATCAGCTGTCAGGAACTTCCTACTGGGAACAAATGACTTTTCATGTCACATCTGTCAACAGCATGTCAGTGCAGGTTTTTGTAATATTTAAACACTTTATTTTAAATAAGTAAAGTCTATAATTTGAACAAAATTAAAATGTATGTCATAGTTACGACACAATCAGCTGCTGAAATATCAAAAATGTATTGTGTGTAATTTCTACAGTCTCTGGGTCTGACGTAGAGTTGGAAGTAAATTAAAGTGCATCCGGAAAGTATTCACAGTGCTTCGCTTTTTCCACATTTTGTTATGTTACAGCCTTATTCCAAAATGGAATAAATTCATATTTTTTCCCTCCAAATTCTACACACAATACCCCATAATGACAACATGAAAAAAGTTTTTTTGAGATTTTTGCAAATGTATTAAAAATAAAAAACTAAGAAATCACATGTACATAAGTATTCACAGCCTTTGCCATGAAGCTCAAAATTGAGCTCAGGTGCATCCTGTTTCCACTTAGCATCCTTGAGATGTTCCCACAGCTTAATTGGAGTCCACTTGTGGTAAATTCAGTTGGTTGGACATGATTTGGAAAGGCACACACCTGTCTATATAAGGTCCCACACTTGACACTGCATGTCTGAGCACAAACCAAGCATGAAGTCAAAGGAATTGTCTGTCGACCTCCGATACAGGATTGTCTCGAGGCACAAATCTGGGGAAGGGTACAGAAAAATATCTGCTGCTTTGAGGGTCCCAATGAGCACAGTGGCCTCCATCATCCATAAATGGAAGAAGTTCGGAACCAATTGCACCTGAAGGACACTCAGACCATGAGAAATAAATTTCTCTGGTCTGATAAGACAAAGATTGAACTCTTTGGTGTGAATCCCAGGCATCAGGTTTGGAGGAAACCAGGCACCGCTCATCACCAGGCCAATACCATCCCTGCAGTGAAGCATGGTGGTGGCAGCATCATGCTGTGGGGATGTTTTTCAGCGGTAGAAACTGGGAGACTAGCCATGATAGAGGGAAATATGAATGCAGCAATGTACATAGACATCCTGGATGAAAACCTGCTCCAGAGCACTCATGACCTCAGAGCACTCATGACCTCAGATGGTTCATCTTTCAGCAGGACACAACCCTCAGCACACAGCCAAGATTTCAAAGGAGTGGCTTCAGGACAACTCTGTGAATGTCCTTGAGTGGCCCAACTAGAGCCCAGACTTGAGTCCGATTGAACATCTCTGGAGAGATCTGAAAATGTCTGTGCACCGACGCTTCCCATCCAACCTAATGTAGCTTGAGAGGTGCTGCAAAGAGGAATGGGCAAAACTGGCCAAAGATAGATGTGCCAAGCTTGTGGCATCATATTCAAGAAGACTGGAGGCTGTAATTGCTGCCAAAGGTGCATCAACAAAGTACTGAGCAAAAGCTGTGAATACTTATGTACTTAGGGGGTCATTCCGCGTTGATCGCTAAAGTCAAAGCTCTTCAGCCTCATCTATCTGTCACCACCCACAGTATCCACTTCTTCAAAGTCAGAGTTCTTCAGCCTCGTCTTTTCAATCACCAGCCACAGAATCCACTTCTTCAAAGTCAAAGTGCTTCAGCCTCGTCTTTCAATCACCAACTACAACATCCACTTTTTCAAAGTCAAAGTTTTTCAGCCTTGTCTTTCTATCATAAACCACAGTCCTTCAGTTCTTCATTACCGGAGTATTTCAGCTTCATTCTTCAAGTCGTATAACCATAGACTCCAGTTCTTTAATTCAGTTTCTTTCAATTCCCCAAGTATTTGTGTACAACCTGTTATTCATTAAAACTACAGTTATCTTCTTACAGAGTCCTCCTAGTTTCTTATGCCTTCCTGCCAACGCTACCACTTAATTGGGCCTCCACCCCATGAGGAGGAATTACATTCAGCCACCTCGTTTATTCACCTCACAGGCAGTCGTCCCTTCAGCCAAAACTCGGTTGTCGGAACCCCAGCTTACGCCGAGAGTGACATAGGGGTTCAACTGGTTATTAAAACTCAGTTCAAACTTATCACTTTCATTGTTGTTATTCAGTGTTATCTTTCTCTTGTTTCTAATAAACCCATTTCTATTGTAATCATGTTTGTCATATTGTTATTATTATTATTATTATTATTATTAGTAGTAGTAGTAGTAGTAGTAAAAGTAGTAGTAGTAGTAGTAGTAGTAGTAGTAGTATGCTGTCTTTGTGATCTTAGCATATTCACATGCTAGACAGCCTGTTTTATATTTAAAAGACTACATAGCTGAAATACAAGGTAAAGTATTATTTGGTTAACAAACTGTGATAAATATAAATGATTTGTAGTGGGATATACAGTATGTAAGTGAGAGCTGAAGACTTCGACAATGTGCTAGCACTGAAAACAAATCTTAGAGGTACAGGTTGAGTATCCCATATCCATATATTCCGAAATACGGAATATTCCGAAATACGGACTTTTTTGAGTGAGAGTGAGAGAGTGAAACCTTTGTTTTTTGATGGCTCAATGTACACAAACTTTGTTTAATACACAAAGTTATTAATAATATTGTATTAAATGACCTTCAGGCTGTGTGTATAAGGTGTATATGAAACATAAATTAATTGTGTGTTTGTACACACACTTTGTTTAATGCACAAAGTTATAAAAAATATTGGCTAAAGTTACCTTAAGGCTGTGTGTATAAGGTGTATATGATACATAAATGCATTCTGTGCTTAGATTTAGGTCCCATCACCATGATATCTCATTATGGTGTGCAATTATTCCAAAATACGGAAAAATCCCATATCCAAAATACCTCTGGTCCCAAGCATTTTGGATAAGGGATACTCAACCTGTATCAATTTTGGAAAAAGATAAACTGAGATGGCATTTTGGGGAACAAGGATTCTAGCTGTTCCATCTGTTGTTGGCATTCATTTGGTTGTACTAACTACATACAGTAGCTACATACATATAATACAAGAGTAAACCATATAAGTTTAAGGTTAATTCTTATATAATTAGCTACATGGTAAATGTAAATATCAAAAGTAAGTTATACTCTCTGTATCAATCTATTTTCTAGATATATTTTAGCAAAGTAATCTGTGTTTGATAGAAGAACCAGTAGAAAAGACATGTATATTCCTGGCATTTTCTATATGTACAGTAGATGGAAGGAATGATGGTGCTGCTGTGTCCTCCAGGAGTACTCTGTCCATGCTGTGTCTGTACATGGGCTGCTGTGTACATCTTTGGGTGCTCTGTCAATCTAGGGGTGCTTTGCCCCAGTGTAAAAAAAAAATGAAAGCAAACATAAATATATATATACATATATATATATATTTATATATATTTGTGCTATACCCCAGTGTACTATAATTTTATTTTTATGTGACACTGCCGGTAAGACTGCAGCGTATGATCATACACATATTGTGACACTTTAGGTGGTAACCCAACTATAGGTGATCCATCCCCAGGGGTGCATTGCTGTACATAAAGGGTGAAGTGTTCTCCAGCAAGGGGCTGCTGTGTTCAACAAGGGACTTCTGTGTCCACCCAGGGGAGCTCTGTCAATCTAGGGGTGCTCTGCCCCAGTGCAAAAATAAAAGCAAAAAATTTAATTTAAACAATGTATATATATATATATATATATATATGTTTATTTTTTCTACTACACCGCTGTGTAATTTACTATCCATATATACACAATAGGGTGCTGTGTTGTCCATCAAGGGGCTGCTGTGACCGACAAGAGACTGCTGTGTCCATCCAGTGGTGAATTGTTGCACATAAATGGGTGCTTTGCTGTCCATAAAGGGGCTGCTGTGTCCAGCAAGGGGTTGCAGGTGCTATGCTGAGCCTGACCTTTCCAATACTGTACTCAAAGAGGAGACTCCTTCAACCATTTGTGGAGCCTTTGCAAATGTGGGGATGAGCAGCACAAGTCAACATGCTGACATAGATATTGAGGATGCTTCTGTGGAAATGCACCAGGATGAGGAGTATATTTGTGTAGCTGGTGCTAATAAGGATGTTGATGATAAGGATGTTAATGCCATGGATGATGTTTGTGTAAATCAGGCACCAGTTGAAACAGTTGTTGCCCATGATATGAAAAAAAAATGTAATTCCTGTGCAAAAGACAAAATAAATAACCTCTAATGTGTAAAATAATTTCTACTCAAAATCCCCACAACAACTGTTGATTCATCTCTACCCTTTGTAAAGCCATAGTAAGTAAGTAAGGGTAGGGATATTATCCATCTAGGAACCTCCTTCCTGTTATGTCACTTGCAGTGCATTCATCGAAGGTTTTAGACAAATTAAGACATTTTTGCTAAAGATTTAATAATAGCCTGTCCAGCATTACCTTGCTCCCTTCTCCCTGTTAGAGCCAAGCATCTGAAATCTCCACCACCAACACCTTCATCATCAACATCCTCAGTCATGATCGGAAGAAGTCCTGCATCCAATTTCATAAGCATGACTGACTCCAGTGGCGGAACTAGCAAGCGGTGGGCCCAGGTGCGACAAAATGCTTTGCCCCCCCCCCCCCCCCACATCCCCCCCACACACCCATCCAAGTCCACCCCCTCACCCCTGGAGAGGATCTGGTGAGGGGGACCTGCTCAGGGCCAGAGAAATGGATACCTAGCAACAGTGCCGTAACTAGACATTTTAGCACTGTGTGCAAGAAACGGCATCGGAGCCCCACCCCTACATGCAAAACAGGGGCAGTGCGCGTCGTAGGCGCGCGCAAAAATACATAGTGGCGTGGCTTCGTGGGGAAGGGGTGTGGCCACAAAATAATACCAATTCATAAAACGGTACACAGTAGTCTCCATTATTCAAATTACGCCGCACAGTAGCACCACTACACCAGGTAGAGACCCTTTTACACCTTACAGCGGACAGATTCCTCTTTTTACACATTACAGCAGACAGTGTGCACTTTTTACACATAACGGCAGACAGTGTTCCCTTTTTACACATAACGGCAGACAGCGTGCCCTTTTTACACATAACGGCAGACAGCGTGCCCTTTTTACACATAACGGCAGACAGCGTGCCCTTTTTACACATAACGGCAGACCGCGTATACTTTTTACACATAACGGCAGACAGCGTGCCCTTGTTACACATTACGGCAGACAGCATCCCATTTATTACATATTACGGCAGACAGCGTCCCATTTTTACACATTACGGCAGACAGCGTCCCCTTATTACACATTACGGCAGACAGCGTCCCATTTTTTGCACATTGCGGCAGGCAGATTCCCCATTTATTACACATTATGGCAGACAGCGTCCCATTTTTTGCACATTACGGCAGACAGCGTCCCATTTTTTGCACATTACGGCAGACAGCGTCCCATTTATTACACATTACGGCAGACAGCGTCCCATTTTTTGCACATTACGGCAGACTGCGTCCCATTTATTACACATTACGGCAGACAGCGTCCCCTTATTACACATTACGGCAGACAGCATCCCATTTTTTGCCCATTACGGCAGGCAGATTCCCCATTTATTACACATTACGGCAGACAGCGTCCCATTTTTTGCACATTACGGCAGACAGCGTCCCATTTTTTGCACATTACAGCAGGCAGATTCCCCATTTATTACACATTACGGCAGACAGCGTCCCATTTTTTGCACATTACGGCAGACAGCGTCCCATTTTTTGCACATTACGGCAGACAGCGTCCCATTTATTACACATTACAGCAGACAGCGTCCCATTTATTACACATTACGGCAGACAGCATCCCATTTTTTACACATTATGGCAAACAGCGTCCCCCTTTTTTTACACAATATGGCAGACTAGATAGATAGATAGAAAGATAGATAGATAGATAGATAGATAGATAGATAGATAGATAGATAGACTTACCGTTTCCACTGGCTCAGGCTCCTCGTCCAGCTTCTGGCAGCCTTCTGGCAGGGGAGAAGAAGGAGGAGGGGGGTGGAGGAGGGAGCCGCAGCAGCGCTGTGTAATTGGTAGAAGCGCTGCTGCTGCTGGCTCTCTCCTTTACCATAGGCCGCCCTCCGCCGCTGTGACTGCTGGGATGCGATGCGCATCCCAGCAGTCACAGGCGGCAGAGGACAGCCTATGGTAAAGGAGAGAGCCAGCAGCAGCAGCGCTTCTACCAATTACACAGTGCTGCTGCGGCTCCCTCCTCCACCCCCCTCCTCCTCCCCCCCCCCCGTAGCCGGTGCGCATCCTCTCCTCGGCCTCGGCGGCGGCACACAGCGGGAGCCAGGCGGCATGTAATGAGTCAGTTTGACTCATTACATGCCGCTCTGGCTTTGGGCCCCTTCACAGTGGCGGGCCCCAGTGCAAGGCACTGCCTGCACTGCCGCTAGTTCCGCCTCTGACTGACTCCTCTCCTATCCGGGCTTCCTCAGAATGATCATTGAGTGCTACGCCTTCTGCTGCTGTGAGTGGATCTTCATCCCAGAAGGGGACCAGGAAGATTATTTGTTATAGTTTAACAAAATAGTTGACTGTTAAACAATGCTTTGCAATGGGGAGCAAGTATGACAGCGTCACCCAGTTGCACAGCAGAATTACTTATGTCATAACAGCTATGCAGGTATTAAATGTGCATCCAGTATCCATCATTAATGCAGTGGATTTTAGACAGTTAATTGAGGTCCTTTGTCCCTGCTACCAAATCCCATCTAGATTCCACTTTACCAGAAAAGCAATAACTAGTATGTACAAGGACATAAAAAAATAATAATAACCTGTGTCCTCCAAAATGCTGTTGTACCCACTGTCCACTTAAACATAGATATGTGAACAAGCAGAACAGCACACTGGGTCGGTGTATTGCCTTCAGCAGCAGCACCAACAGCAGCAACAGCAGCATCTAACAAATGCCAACTCATTCAGATGCAGGTTTCTCTGTGTATCACTGGTTTTGTTTAGAGGCATACCACTGCCAACCTCTTAAAAACTCATGCAAATCATTGCAAAACTGATTTCAGACAATGCCACAAATATTGTGAGAGCATTACAGTTGGGTGAATTCCAACATGTCCCCTGTTTTGCTTACCCAATTAATTTGGTGGTACAAAATCTTTTAAAAAATGACAGGGACATGTTGGAGACGCTTTCTGTGGCCTAAAAAATGTTGGGACATTTTTGACATTCAGCAAGTGTATGTAGAAGATTACAGCATCTGCAAGTACTATTGAATTTGCCATGACATCATCTGAAGCAAGAGGTAGTAACTAGCTGTAATTCTACCCTTTATATGCTTCAGCAGATGAATGAGTAGCAAAATGCCATACAAGGCTACCCAGTAACCTATGACATATGGAAAGGAGGGAACATGTACCTTACGCAAGCACAGTGAACAATACTTTCCATGTTGTGCAAGGTTCTCAAACCCTTTGAAGATGCCACATGTGAAGTTAGTTCAGACACTTCCAGCTTGAGTAGGTAATTCCTCTTATTAGACTCTTAGAAATGCAGCTGGAGAAACTAAAGGAGGAGCTGAAATGATGCGATTCCATTAAGCATGACAGACTTGTAGATCAAAAGCCCTTCATTCTCTTTGCCAGTAATCAGGGTTCGTCAATCTCTTGAAATCAGATCACTATATTTTGGCAACCATACTTGATCCTAGGTTTAATTACTAATGGACACAAATCTAAAGATATGCAAAGAGCTATTGGTGAGCAAATTGTCAGCTCAAGCAGAATGTGACATGGCAACATATTCTCCTTCAGTTTCTCAGGCAACTTCGCAGCCAGGAAATAACTCAATTTATCTGAGAGACCTACAGGTGTTGATGCAGAAAGCAAAAACTTTTGACATCTGGTCCAGACTGAAGGAAATACCTACAATTAGTGACATACCTACCATGACTGCATATCATATGATCACCATTCAAAGAATGGTTGATGATTATTTTAGTGATAGCATCCAAATAGGCATGTCAGTAAAGTCAGTTTCAATACTGGCAGGAAAAAAAAGCAATTTGGAGGCCCTTGCACAAACTGGCTTTGCTTTACTTAAGTTGCCCACCCTTAAGTGTGTATTCAGAAAGAGTTTTCAGCACAGCTGGGAACCTTGTTAGCGATTGGCGTAGGAGGTTACTTCCATAAAAAAAGATGATGTTCATCAAAATGAATTACAAATTCCAAGAGGAAGACCTTTACTGGAAATGATGTCCACAAAATACAGAAGTGCCTGTAATGGTGGATTCCAGCAGGGACAAAGTAATTGTGTGTGAAGAAAATTATGTACACACTGATGTGGGTGAGTAATTAGATGATGATGACGATGGTGTCTTGCCTATGTAGAGTCACTTTGTGCACGAAGAGATGTTTACCAGCAATGTCCACTGCCCATTGGCTGGTTGTTTTGTGGGGGCCCAAACAAACCAATCATTTCAGCCACAAATGGCAGTCCTTGTTGCTGTAGTCATTGGTTTGTTAAACTGTGCATGTTTAACTATTTGGACAATTTGATCTTGCACCTCTTTTCTTTACATTATGTGCTGTTTGGAGCATTGTCATCTTGTGTAGATGACAAATATTTTCATAGTTTATTAAATTGCCACCCTGTCTGCCACTGCAGTGCCATTCTGTTTCCTAGATGTGCTATGTTGGAAGTCTAAGTGCCACATGTTTTTGTCACCCACTGCTGTCGCTTAGCTTAGTCATCCAGCTACCTCATGCAACCTTTTGGCCTAAATTGGATGAAAACAATAGTGTGAGGTAGTCAAAATTGACTGGAAGTGAGTGGAAATCAATGTTATTAAGATAAATAATATTGGAGGAACAAAAACAGGCCAAAATTTAGCTGTTTTTATGATTTTTGTGAAAAAATACAGACTAAACACCAAAATCCACAAGGGTGGTTTTGGCAAAGCCAAATACAGATCCAAAACACGAAGGAGATACACATCCAAAACCAAAACCCATGATGGGTGCCAGCACACAACTCTAATATGTATGTGCTTGGGCAGTACAGATGGTGTAATGGCTAGCAAGACTGCCTCCCAGCAGTGAGGTCATGGGTTCAATTTCCACCATAGCCCTGTGTTGAGTTTGTATATTCTCCCCAAACTTGTGTGGGTTTCCTACGGGTACTCTGGTTTCTGCCCACAATCCAAAAATATACTGGTAGGTTAATTGGATCCCAACAAAAATAAAGAGTGGAAGTGTGTGCATGCAGTAGGGAATATGGATTGTAAGCTCCATTGGGGCAGTGAGTGATGTTAATGGCCAAATATTCTATGTAAAGTCCTGCGGAATATGTGTGCGCTATATATAAATAATTGAGATCTGAAAATTGAGATCAGGGCTTTAACTAGGCCATTCCAACACATATAAATATTTCCCCTTAAACCACTCGAGTGTTGCTTTAGCAGTATGCCTCGGGTCATTATCCTGCTGGAGGGTGAACCTCAATCTCAGTCTCAAATCACAGGCAGACTGAAACAGGTTTTGCTGAAGAATATCCCTATATTTAGCGCCATCCATCTTTCCCTCGACTTGAAACAGTTTATCAGTCCCTGCTGCTGAAAAACATCCCCACAGCATGATGCAGCCACCACCATGATTCACTGTGGGGATGGTGTTCTTGGGGTGATGGGATGTGTTGAATTTGCACCAGACATAGCGTTTTCCTTGGTGGCCAAAAAATTAAATTTTAGTCTCATATGACCAGAGCACCTTCCTGTACATATGAATACCATGACTGCATAGTTTAGGTACGATTCATGGAACTGCACATACCAGCAAGTTGTACTACATCTGCTGATGATCTCAAATGAATACCATGATTGCATAGTTTAGGTACATTGAAAAAGAGTTTTGTATTGTATTTTTTCCCTTGTAAAGATTTAGTTGTCTGCCCTGTTGGAATGTAATGATTGTTTGTCTAAGCTAATTTATTGCCTTAGTTTGAAGTGGGATTGTATTGGGAGTAGTTTGTAATCATTGCATTCACATGGCAATTGTTCCTATTTAAAGTCTAGTATAAGGCTGGTAGCCGTCGCCTGGGAGTGCTTCCATAGAAGTGTTGACATAAAAGTGTTATTATAAAATTAGCATTATACCTGCGTTAAACCGAAGGAAAACAAAAGGGAAACATCAACACACCAACATTACCACAAATGGACTGCCTTAATGCCTCAAAAGTATGTAATTCATCTTATGCATATTATCTGTCTTTTTAACCTAGGAAAAGGCATCCCCAATCTGCTCACTACAGTTCTCTCTTATACAAACTCGTGTATGATTTTTGATGTAATGATTTTCTTGTAATTGTCATTGCATCTGTGGGGAAGTTGCTCGGTGAAACAGTTTACATACAGCATGCTGACTGAACATTTGGCCATTGTGGTCAGGTGTACTATATCTTTATATTTAGTGAGGTGTAGTGGTGGTGTAAAGGATAGAGTATGATTACTGATTAGTAAAAGAAAACAAATAACAAACACTGAGCAACATCACCGAACAGGTAATTTCAACTTTAAACTTGTCATTTATTTAGTACTTTCTAGACATGGCTACTAGTAACAGATGCACAGGCCAAATTCTTAAAGCTATGTGTGCAAATGCTAGGAGTTTAGGAGACAAAATTTCAGAGCTAATTGCAATAATGACAAGGGATAACCTAGATATTGTGGCAATTACAAAGTCATGGTGCAATGAGAATCATGACTGGGACATGGCTATACCAGGATACAATTTATTTAGGAAGGATAGAATGGGAAGGATCGGAGGAGGGGTAGCAATGTATGTGAAAAAAATATAAATACTACTTTAATACAAAATATTGAAGACAAATCTGAGGCTCTGTGGGTCACCATAGAAAACGGGGAGAAGAATATTATTCGCATTGGGGTGATCTATAGACACCAGGCCAGGGGCAGGATTTGGACAGGAACCTATTGTTGGACATCACTAAAATGGCTTTAAAGGGAGAAGTCATAATCATGGGAGACTTTAATTTACCTGATGTAAATTGGGAGGGGTCTTTTGCAAGTTCAGCTACAAGTGGTAAATTTCTAAATTCCTTACAGGGGGCATCTCTCAAGCAATTGGTGAGGGAGCCCACTCAATATTAGATTTAATTCTCACAAATGGTGACAGGATATCAGACATATATGTGGGTGAGAACCTGGGATCCAGTGATCATCAAGCAGTATGGTTTAGTATAAAGACAGGATCCAACTCCTGTCACACAAAAACAAAGATGTTGGATTTTAGGAATGCTGACTTTGCAAAAATCGGGAGATGTTTAAGTGATTCATTGGCGGACTGGAGGGACTTGGAAGGAGTGCAGGAGAGGTGGGAAAACCTGAAAAGGGCAGTAATAAGGGCAACATACCTTTGTATCAAAAGAGTTAGGAAAAGCACCAGGAAAAGGAATCCAGTGTGGTTCACAAAAGAAGTAACAACTAGTGTGAAACCAAAAAAGATGGCTTTTAGGAAATACAAACAGACTCAAAATAATAATGACAAAGAGGTGTATCTTGACAGATGGCAGGATGCAAAGAAGTGATCAGATGTGCAAAGGCAGAAGCTGAGGAGAAAATGGCCCAGTCAGTATATAAAGGGGGCAAAACTTTTTTTAAGTATATAAATGAAAAGAGAAAATCACATGGAGGAATAATATGACTTAAGACAGAGAGTGAGAATTTGGTGGAGGGAGACAAGGCAATAGCAGATCACCTAAATCATTATTTTTGCTCAGTATTTACTACAGAAGGAAAAGAGAAAGGGCCACAGGTAAGCTACAAGGACATTTATAAAATAAGGTAGATGAAACTACATTTAAAGAAGAGAAGGTCCTAACAGAACTTTTAAAACTAAAAGTGGAAAAATCAATGGGGCCAAATGGGATATACCCAAGGATACTAAAAGAGCTAAAATATGTGCTGGTGTCACCATTAACAGAATTATTTAACCAGTCACTAAATACAGGTGCCATTCCAGAGGACTGGAATAGAGTGAATGTAGTTCCAGTGTACAAAAGTGGAAGCAAGGAAGAAGCAAGTAACTACAGACCAGTAAGCCTTACATCAGTAGTAGGGAAAGTAATGGAAAAATTATTAAAATAAAGAGTTGTGGAATATCATAAATTAAACAACTTACAAGATCCAAAACAGCATGGATTTACTGGTGGGAGATCATGCCAAACAAATCTTATTGACTTTTTTGACTGTGATGAAAATAATAGATCAAGGGGGAGCTGAAGATGTAGCATATCTAGACTTTAGTAAGGCATTTGACACTGTCCCACATCGCAGACTGCAAAATAAATTTGAAAGCGTGGGGGTGGATTATAAAACAGTTAAATGGATAAGAACCTGGTTGCAGAATAGGAAACAGACAGTTGTAGTAAATGGAGTCCAATCTTTGGAAGGAAATGTTACCAGTGGAGTACCCCAGGGATCTGTACTTGGACCAGTTCTCTTTATTATCTTTGTTGGTGACATTGCAAATGGTATTAAAGGGAAAGTATGCCTTTTTGCTGATGATACAAAGATTTGCAACAGGGTAGATACACCGGGAGGGGTAAAACAAATGATTGATGACCTAGCTAGGCTTGAGAAATGGTCAAGAACATGGCAACTACAGTTTAATGCTAAAAAATGCAAAATCATGCACTTGGGTCTCAAAAACCCAAAGGCTAAATATAGTATCAAGGGTACTATAATGGAAACTACTGAAGAGGAAAGGGATTTAGGAGTCACTATTTCCAGTGACTTAAAGGCAGGAAAGCAATGCAACAAAGCAATGAGAAAAGCAAGTCAGATGCTTGGTTGCATAGCCAGAGGAATCAGTAGCAGGAAAAAAGAAGTAATAATGCCACTGTATAGGTCATTGGTATGGCCTCATCTTGAATACTGTGTCCAGTTCTGGAGACCATATCTCCAGAAGGATATAAATACATTAGAGAGTGTACAAAGAAGGGCAACTAAACTGGTGCATGGCCTACATCACAAAACTTTCCCGGAAAGGCTAAAAGACCTTAACATGTATAGTTTGGAGGAGATAAGGGAAAGAGGGGACGTGAGAGAAACTTTCAAATATACCAAGGGTTTTAACAAAGTTCAGGAGGGAAACATTCTTCAAAGGAGTATTAGAACTCGAGGACATACACTAAAACTAGAGGGAGACAGGTTCAGGGGAAATTGAAGGAAAACTTACTTCACAAAAAGGGTAGTGGACAAGTGGAATAGCCTCCCATCAGAGGTGGTAGAGGCTAAGACTGTAGAGCAATTTAAACATGCTTGGGACAGGCATATGAATATTCTTACAAAGAATTAAGGTTCATAAAGGGTTGAGATTACCTAAAGGATAAAAAAGGGGCAGACTAGATGGGCCAAGTGGTTCTTATCTGCAGTCAAATTCTATGTTTTTTTGGGGAGTAGTCCACATGCCTTTTGGCAAACTCAAAATGTACCTTCTTATTTTTAACACTAAGTACTGTTTTTTTTCTGCCCACTCTTCCATAAAGCCCAGCTCTATGTAGTGTATGGCTTAATGTGGTCACATGTGCAGATACACCAGTCTCTGCTGTGGAACTCTGCAGCTCCTTCAGGGTTACCTTTGGTCTCTGTGCTGCCTCATTGATTAATGCCTTCCTTGCCAGGTCTGTGAGTTTCTTTCCATTTGAAGATGATGGAATTGATGGTGCCTGGGGAATCATCAAAGATTTGGATATTTTTTTATAACCCAACCCTGACTTGTACTTCTCAACAACTCCCTGACTGTTTGGAGAGCTCCTTGGTCTTCATGGTGTGATGCCTCTTGCTTAGTGGTGTTACAGCCTCTGGGGCCTTTCAGAAAAGGTGTGTTTATACTGACAGATCATGTGACACTTAGATTGCACACAGGTGGACTTCATTTTGCTAATTATGTGACTTCTGAAGATAATTGGTTGCACCAGAACTTTTGAGGGGTTTCATAGCAAAAGGGGTGAATACATATGCACATGCCAATTTCCTAATTTTTATTTATAAAAATTATTTTTATATACATTTTTCTCATTTCACTTCACCAACTTAGACTATTTTGTGCAGATCCATCACATAAAATTCAGGTTAAAAAAACTTAAATTACAGGTTGTAATGTAACAAAATGGGTATAAAATAGTGAACTGGAGAGGAAAACCTACTTATCACCATTTGGAGATAGAGTTGAGTTTGTTAGCTTTTTTTTTAGCTTTCTTTTTGTTTTGTTTTGTTTTAAAGAGATTAATATCTCTTCTCCAGTTTACAGAAATATGGTCAGGAGATAATCTCCATTACATTCTATGGGGGAGGTAGTGTGTTTATTTGAACAGTGAAAAGTATGTGACATCAGTGATTTTTCCATTGCACTTAAATATGGAGAAGGCATAAATATCAAATTTTCCTGATTTTTGGAGATAATTCTGTTTATTAAATATCCCCCGAGATAAAGTAGACAGAGATAAAGTACCAACCAGGGCCGGTGCTAGGGTGTTCGGCGCCCTCCTGCAAAATATAAATTTTGCGCCCTTTTATAAATAGAATATGATTTTTCCAACTATTGGCATGCTGGCAGTCACATGACCAACAGCAGCATCCTGACAGCGGAAGGGTAAATATATTTATCCCACCCAACCTAACCCTTGAAGGGGTGGTGGCTAGGGCTACCCCCGGGATGCGGTCAAGATCATATGACATATTCTCCCTCCGTGGGTGTCCAGGACACCCATAGAGGGAGAACAAATTAGTGTGCCGACAGCATGGCAAGTGCAGCATGGCGAGCGCAGCGACCCTGCATGGGGCTGCGTTCCGCTCGCCACCCCTGTCGGAATTGTATGGTCGGGATTCCGGAGTCGGTATTTAGACCATCAGGATCCCATCCAACGGGATTTAGTACTGATCCCCTACCCCCATCGGGTGGTAGGTATGGCTAACCCTCGCTTAGTGGTGTCTAGGGCTAACCCCCCATACTTACCTTTGTGATGTCAGCATTTGGTGTTCCTGATCGGGGTCGGGATTCTGGCATTGTTCACATGAGGTAGAGGGTGACGCTGGGAAGAGGCAGTGGGAGACAGGCATTGGGTGACACTGGGATGATGCAGTGGGAGAAGGGCAGAGGATGTAGCTGGGGAGGGGCAGTGGGAGATGGGCATTGGGTGACACTGGGGTGAGGCAGTAGGAGATGGGCAGAGGATGAAGCTGGGGAGAGGCAGTGGGAGATGGGCATTTGATGACATTGGGGTGATGTAGAGGGTGACGCTGGGGAGAGGCAGTGGGAGACGGGCAGAGGGTGACACTGAGGAGAGGCAGTGGGAGACGGGCATTGGGTGACACTGGGGAGAGAGTGTGGGTGACAGATGTGCTCGCCACGCTGTGTGGTCGGTGGTGACTCTATGGGTGTCATGGACAACCACGAGTGGGACTAGTCCCTGCTAGTCAGTATGCCAACTGTCATATTTAGAGGGGGGTGGGATGTAGCCCAGCGGTCTCCCTCCGGTCTCCCTCCGGTCACATAACTACATCCCCATATACATACCCTACCCCACCCCCTACAATTATCTAAACCCCAGTAAAGTTTTCCTAAATTAAATAATCGCTATTAGATATTTTAAACATTTAAAATAAAACACCTTTTTTCTGTAACTGCTTCTTCTGTCTTCACTCTTCTTCACGGTTTCTTGATACTCCTATCTGTGTAGACTGACTCCTCAGCCTCCTCTTTGGCGGCCATTACACTCCATAGTCCACACACCAGAGTCCAGTCCTGAATCAGAGGAGGGGAGGGGAGGGGAGGAGAGGGAGAAGAAGGGAGGGGAGAGAGGTGGGGGCGTTGCATAAAGCGCACAATAGTCAAGAGACCTAGGGGAGGGGAGAGAGGGGGTGGGCGGAGCTGGAGAAAGAGAGAGGCGAGAGGAGATAGGAGGGGGGCGGTGCTGAATATTAAAATCAATCCTGGAGAACGGATCAATACTGGTGCTTCAGCCTGCCCCTGCCGCTGCTGCCTGTCTGTGTAAAGCAGCCTGACAGGTGCGTGCAGCTGCATGGGCGGTGCAGTGCTGGGGAGATGGACTGTCAGACAGGCTAGGTGCCGCAGCGCCATGCTTCAGTCTGCTGGCGCCGCTGCGTTGCGTCATTCAGCGGTAGCCAGCAGCAGCTCCAATACAGCAGCAGGGATGCAGAGACAGGGATGGCGCCTCTCCTTCGTGGCGCCTCCTTGCACTGCATCCCTTTGCTGAGCGGGTCGCACCGGCTCTGGTACCAACCAACCAATCAGCTCCTAACTGTCATTTTACAAAACCATCCTGTAACATGGTAGTTAGGAGCTGATGGCTATATGGAAAAAGATATGCATTCTCCATTAACAAATCAACCTTATTTGGATTTTTTTTTTGTGAACAGTATATGAATTCCTTTAAGATACAATTTTAGTTCATTAGGTATTCATAAGTGACACTTAAATGCATTGTAAAACTGGCCTATATAACACTTCTAGATCCTTTGAAGTTAGTCTAAACTTGGGAAATAGACATGGTCAGAGCTACTTAATGGTGTGTATAACTGATCCCTTGAATGTTACACGTACCTGTCATGTTCTGATGCTCCAGTTTAAATACAAAATACATAGTAGCAAAATTCCTTATAAAGCTGCTAAATAGTATCCATGTGTATCAGCAAGCACTGTAGCACATTAAAAGAGTTGTCAAAGAATCACCTTATTACTGTCTGGCCTCGGTTTTTGAGCAAGTATATTTACTGTATGTAAGTTTTCCACTATCTGGCAGAAGTGCCACATGTGGTTAAATCTATATATATATATCATACAAGAAACATTATATGTAAATTTCAAGTCATGGTATATAAATGAGTTGATAATAAGTTTCACAAATACTGTATATACGCAGATGCTCCAATACCTTATCATAGCTTTTAATGTTTGATCTAGAGAGAATTATATGAACACCCTAGCTTCAACTCCCAATGCATAATAAGTAATCATTAGTCATAAACATGATGCTATATATTCTGTATATATAAAGTTTCACAATTCACACAAGACCTGTGCAATGTTCTTTTAGTAAAGTGATTTTTCATCTCATAAAATGCACTCACACTCAAACAAAGCCCACCCGGCCATGTGGAGCTGCTGAGCCCAGTATGGTGAAACCAGCATGTTGAAGGGTATCGTACCTTCTGGGGCGGAACTGTGGGAGGCAATGGAGTCGGCTGCCGCCGGGCTCCTGACCTGCAGGGGGCACTTCTCCATTGCCTCACACCCAACATAAGGCGTGCGCACGGGGGGTGCCTGGTGCGCACAGGCACCCTCTAATGTCTGGCACCCCCCACACGCCATGCTTGCTGCCTGCAGCACAGTGATTGCTGAGCAGTGATCGGGGCCCAGCGGCAGCCTGCATCTCATTCCTGTGCCTCCCCTCACCGCTGCGCCTGGCACCCGCCACCTGCTGATAATGCTATATGCTGAACAGGGTCGGATTAGCCCGGCGGGATCCTGGGACAGTCGGCCAAGCTGGGCAGTGTTCAGCCATCCCCCGCTCTCACCGCCGCGCGGGCTCACCACTCAGACACGTGCTGCCGCGAACGGAGCTTAGCTCCTATCGGACAGCATTCACAGCTTCGGTACATGCTCAGAAGCTAATTGCCAGGAGGAATAACCAACGGTACAGCTGATCTGTCAACAGCTGTGCCGCTGGGAAACTGATGGTGATGCTACTCGGCTGGCACTGCATCCACGGCACCTTCACATTCACAGTGGCTGGCCCCTCCCCAGGGACCAGCCAGCCTATAACGGTGCTCAGAGTGGGCTGCATGTATCAGCCCAGCCCTCTTCTTTCTGCTCCTCGCCGGCTGCCTGTGTCACTGGATTGCCTGCCCCCCTTCTCCACGCTGACTGACTTCCTCTCTGCAGCTGCTCTCTATAAGAAAAACCAAGAAAGGCAGGTACCATGGGGTGTTGGCTATACACTGAACTGTAATATGGGGGAGGGGGCTGTGTATACTGGTGGATAATATGGTAGAACTGTGTATACTGGATTTTAATATGAGGGCACTGTGTATACTTGGGGGGGGTAATATTGGAGCACTGTGAGTACAAGAGGGTAAATGTGGGGGGCTGTGTATATTGGACTGTAACATGTGGGTCGCTTTGTTAACTGGGGGGTAATATGAGGGAGGGGGCTGTGTGTACTGGAATGTAATATGTAGGGCACTGTGTGTACTGGGGTGACATTTAGTGTAGGGAGGGGGGCACAAAAACAAACAAAATAGGGGGCACGGGTACAGTACTGTAGTTGTATGTTAAAAGCTTAATGGTTTACTTAGTATAAATGACACGTACATCAGAAAAGGTAAAAACTGGCATATCATGTGCAAACAAGCCTGTTATGAGAAAGTGCTACAACTCCATTTTGTTTATCCCTGATATGCCAGTTTTTACCTTTTCTAGCATAGGGCTGGTGCAAATGTCATTGGTGCAACCGATAGTGGCGTCTAATAACCCATAAAGTTTGATTTCTGCATCTATAGACAATGACAGTGGGGGTTTTCACCCTTGCACATTCCCACGGATGTACACCAGGGAAGGGCTTTGTAGCTGCATCAACATAAGTGTTTCAAGCACAACTGCAGCAAAAGATGGAAGGAAGGCCAAGTTTTAGGATCATGCTCTATGACGAGGTTACTATCCCACCCCCTCAACAGACTACACCCATTCAAAAGACACCGCCCCCATTAGGGATGCATCTAGACATTTCCCAATCTGGTTTGCCATCCCAATCCGCCCCTGATGCTGAGTGAGTGCCCTTTACTGGTCGGCGGCCTCACAGTGGGGGCTGAAGTTAGCTTGCAATGTGACGTGATGATGTCTGCCCACGCTTTCCTCCCACCCACCTGCGCTTTCCTACCGCCGCACTCACAGACTCAGTCCTCATGTGCCGCCACACCACAGGCAGCGTTCCTCTGGGGGAGGACAGGGACCAGGGCCGGTAACAGGAAAAATTCTATCTATATCTACAGCATCAGCCAGTCATCTCTTCCAGCTGCCCAAGGGGGAAGGAGGGAAAAGGGGGGGTGCAGGGCGGGTGTCTGCAGGCAGCAGAGCAAACACAGTTCTGCTGCAGCCAGTCAGGTCATATGTGCCGGCGGCATCATTCATCACACCAGCAGGTGACTGGGTTGCTGGGGAGGGGTTCGATGGGGAATAATGGGTCTCTAGGAGAGGTTGCCACAGGTGGGGCTTTTTATCCTGGACTGTGTGCCCAGCAGGAGGACCGGCGCAGCATCATATGTCAGCGTAAGTGACAGGTGTGTGTGTGTGGGGGGGGGGAGGGGGGGAATTGGAATCGACATAGCCACAGTCATATGGCCAAATCTATAAATTTTCTTTGCAGTGATCAAACATGCAGTATCAGAGATCGCATGAAAAATGTGCAAAGATAATAATACAATATGGATGTGACATCAGCATTGAAAGTATATTTTTTTCCTTGCTGTCATACCTATACCACCAGTGGTGAATTTGTAATAAGTTACCTTAGGCACATGCTGTGATGTAACATGAATGTGGCTCATACTGTGTGACATAACGTGAATTTCGGCTCATACTGTGAGGCAGAATATGCATTTTGACTCATTCTGTGTGACATAACGTGAATAAGGGGCACTACTGTAAGTAGCTTGAGAGCATGGGGATGTATGTGACAAATGCTCGTGTCCTGCAGAGAAGGGGTCTAATGACAGAGGCAAATATGGCTATGAGGGCACATGTGTAAATTTCAAACTTATGTTATGTTAAAACTTAAATGTTTGGCCCCTTAAATCTCCCATACTTTTCAGAGTGGCCTATCCAAAATCAGGGTGTAGGTGCTGGAAGGGGGGGGGAGAGGGGAGCGGTGGGGTGTGTGTGGGGTGAGGGGGATTGCATATGCAATTAGGCCCTCCACTCCCTAGTTCCGCCACTGGGTCAGGAATAGGTTGGGGAAGCGTAAGCAATAGGGTGCAGCGGCAGCTAGAACTCAGGGTTATGCCCTGGCAGATGGTCAGTACCGGCTGGTGGTCACAGCGTAATGTTTCATTTTATTTCACTGGTTTGTATTATATCTACTTGTGCAGTATTATTAGGAACTAGGGAGAAATTAGATTAAGCCATGTGATTTTACTGAGAGAATGTAATATAGTGCTAGACATGTTCCTGGCTACAGCTAGGGGGAGTTCCAGCGCACAGCTGCTCACAGGACTTCCAATATAGCTGGCCGGCTGAAGCTCTCTCTTCTTCCGTTATGAGGATAGCAACAGGTAGGCACTGGCACCACCTGCCTCAAGCTGCTGCAGTGTGTGTGTGTGTGTGTGTGTGTGTGTGTGTGTGTGTGTGTGTATGTGTGTGTGTGTGTGTGTGTGTGTGTGTGTGTGTGTGTGTGTGTGTGTGTGTGTGTGGGGGGGTGATTACTGGGGGGTATCTTTAATAAATGTTGGCAGCACTGAGTTTATGTGTGTGAATGTTTTTAAGTGAGGTGTGTGTGTTTTTTAAAGGAAAGTTGTGTGTTTAAGTGAAAGAGGCATGTGTGTGTGTAATTGTGTGTGTGTGTGTGTGTGTGTGTGTGTGTGTGTGTGTGTGTGTAATTGTGTGTAAGTAAAAGTGGCATGTGTGTGTGTAATTGTGTGTGTAAGTGAAAGTGACTTGTGTGTGTAATTGTGTGTAAGTGAAAGTGGCGTGTGTGTGTAAGTGAAAGTGGTGTGTGTATGTGTGTGTAAGTGAAAGCTGCTGCATTGTGTGTGTGGGTGTGTAAGTGAAAGAGGCATGTGTGTAATTGTGTGTGTAAGTGAAAGTGACGTGTGTGTGTGTGTGTGTGTGTGTAATTGTCTGAAAGTGGCGTGTGTGTGTAAGTGAAAGTGGCATGTGTGTGTGTAATTGTGTGTAAGTGAGTGACGTGTGTGTAATTGTGTGTAAGTGAAAAAGGCGCGTGTAAGTGAAAAAGGAGTGTGTGTAAGTGAAAAAGGTGTGTGTGTGTAAGTGAAAGAGGCGTTTGAGTTAGTGAAAGAGGTGTGTGTGTGTAAGTGAAAAAGACGTGTGTAAATGAAAGAGGCATGTGTGTAAGTGAAAGATGCGTGTGAGTTAGTGAAAAAGATGTGTGTGTGTGTGTGTGTGTGTGTGTGTGTGTAAGTGAAAGGTGTGTGTGTTTTCAGTGAAAAAGGCATGTGTGTGTGCAAGAAAAAGAGGCATGTGTGTGTAAGCGAAAGGTGTGTTTGTGTATTTATACGATTGTGAAAGGCTCCTGAGTATGCTGCTACTGTTCACCCTGTGCACCAGATATCTACATATGGCGTATATGTATGTATATATATATATATATATATATATATCCCTATATGTATAGGGGTGGGGCACCAAAATTTTATCATGCCTCCGGGCGAATGGGGTGAACTTACGCCACTGCGTTTCTTAGAAGTCCAGTAAGGACTGTCATTCTTTTCTGCCAAACACTCACCAAGAAAGGGGAAGAAGGATTAAAAATTCAGTAATCAAAAAGGTAAAATTACAAGCTAACTAACCACTATAGACCAAAAAAAAACCAATCCAATATCTGCTTCTCTACAGCTGTATCAATATGGTACCACACAACAATAACAAAATGGAAACCGCAATGTAAATGCAATTTTGCACACAACCTGTTCCAGTGATGGGGTTTATAGACCACTCTATTATTTGTCTCTATGAAAATAAACTTTCAATATACTAGTAGTCTTGGAAAGATATTGCAAGTAACCTTTCTAAGCCTAAAATGGGTCAAAAAAACAATAAGTATTAAATGGAGATGACAAAAATATTTTTTGCCATTAAGATGGAAGGTAAAGTTAGGCAGAAAAATGTAGATAAAACTTAAGCCCCACACACTTTACGCGAACCCCGCCGACGCCGATATTGGTGGCGGCAGGAATCCGGCAGGGGGCCGGCATCAGCAAGTGCATAAACACTTGCCGATGCGGCCGGGAAAGACAGCAACGGCAGGGGGGGGGAACGTCAGCCATGATGCATCCTCAGATGGACATCCCTCATCTGTATACATGTTCAAATGAGGGAGGGGGTCGTTAATAAAGCGCAGGAGTGCACATCGTTAACGACTAGAGATGAGCGTGTTCGGTTCTCCGAGATCCGAACCCCCCCCCGAACTTCACCTATTTTACACGGTTCTGAGGAAGCCTCGGATCTTCCTGCCTTGCTCGGTTAACCCGAACGCGCCCGAACGCCATCATCCCACTGTCAGATTCTCAGAAGCTTCGTATTCTATATAAAGAGCTGCGCATCGCTGCCATTTTCACTCATGCATTGGAGATTGAACGGAGAGGACGTGGCTGCGTTCTCTCCCTGAAAAGCTCCGTAATCTGTGCTCAGTGTGCTGCAAATATCTGTGCTCAGTGTGCTGAAAAAATCTACGTTCTCTGCCTGAAAACGCTCCATATCTGTGCTCAGTGTGCTGCAAATATCTGTGCTCAGTGTGCTGCATTGTGGGGACTGGGGACCACCAGTATATAATTATAGTAGTACAGTACAGTAGGCCATTGCTGTATCTTGCAGCTCTGTGTCAAGTATACTATCCGTATCTGTGCTGCATTATTGTAAGCAGTATATAGTAGGACAGTGCAGCATTTTGGTGACCAGCAGAATACATATAGTACAGTACAGTAGGCCATTGCTGTATCTTGCAGCTCTGTGTCAAGTATACTATCCATATCTGTGCTGCATTATTGTGAGCAGTATATAGTAGGACAGTGCAGCATTTTGGTGACCAGCAGAATACATATAGTACAGTACAGTAGGCCATTGCTGTATCTTGCCGCTCTGTGTCAAGTATACTATCCATATCTGTGCTGCATTATTGTGAGCAGTATATAGTATTATAGTGCAACATTTTGGTGACCAGCAGTATACATATAGTACAGTACAGTAGGCCATTGCTGTATCTTGCAACTCTGTGTCAAGTATAATATCCATATATGTGCTGCATTATTGTGAGCAGTATATAGTAGTACAGTGCAGCTTTTTGGTGACCAGCAGTATACATATAGTACAGTACAGAACGCCATCGCTGTATCTTGCAGCTCTGTTTCAAGTTTACTATCCATATCTGTGCTGCATTATTGTGAGCAGTATATAGTATTACAGTGCAGCATTTTGGTGACCAGCAGTATACATATAGTACAGTACGGTAGGCCATTGCTGTATCTTGCAGCTCTGTGTCAAGTATATTATCCATATCTGTGCTGCATTATTGTGAGCAGTATATAGTAGGACAGTGCAGCATTTTGGTGACCAGCAGTATACATATAGTACAGTACAGTAGGCCATTGCTGTATCTTGCAGCTCCGTGTCAAGTATACTATCCATATCTGTGCTGCATTATTGTGAGCAGTATATAGTAGGACAGTGCAGCATTTTGGTGACCAGCAGTAGCAGTACATACAGTAAAGTAGGCCATTGCTATTGATATATTACTGGCATATAATTCCACACATTAAAAAATGGAGAACAAAAATGTGAAGGGTAAAATAGGGAAAGATCAAGATCCACTTCTACCTCGCGCTGAAGCTGCTGCCACTAGTCATGGCCGAGATGATGAAATGCCATCAACGTCGTCTGCCAAGGCTGATGCCCAATGTCATAGTAGAGAGTATGTCAAATCCAAAAAACAAAAGTTCAGTAAAATGACCCAAAAACCTAAATTAAAAGCATCTGAGGAGAAGCGTAAACTTGCCAATATGCCATTTACGACATGGAGTGGCAAGGAACGGCTAAGGCCCTCTCCTATGTTCCTCATGACTAGTGGGTCAGCTTCACATGATGATGGAAGCACTCATCCGCCCACTAGAAAAATGAAAAGACTTACGCTGGCAAAAGCACAGCAAAGAACTGTGCATTCTTCTAAATCACATATCCCCAAGGAGAGTCCAATTGTGTCGGTTGCGATGCCTGACCTTCCCAACACTGGACGAGAAGAAGTGGCACCTTCCACCATTTGCACGCCCCCTGCAAGTGCTGGAAGGAGCACCCACAGTCCAGTTCCTGATAGTCAAATTGAAGATGTCACTGTTGAAGTACACCAGGATGAGGATATGGGTGTTGCTGGCGCTGAGGAGGAAATTGACAAGGAGGATTCTGATGGTGAGGTGGTTTGTTTAAGTCAGGCACCCGGGGAGACACCTGTTGTCCGTGGGATGAATATGGCCATTGACATGCCTGGTCAAATTACAAAAAAAATCACCTCTTCGGTGTGGAATTATTTTAACAGAAATGCGGACAACAGGTGTCAAGCCGTGTGTTGCCTTTGTCATGCTGTAATAAGTAGGGGTAAGGACGTTAACCAACTAGGAACATCCTCCCTTATACGTCACCTGTAGCACATTCATCAGAAGTCATTGACAAGTTCAAAAACTTTAGGTGACAGCGAAAGCAGTCCACTGACAACTAAATCCCTTCCTCTTGTACCCAAGCTCCTGCAAACCACACCACCAACTCCCTCAGTGTCAATTTCCTCCTTAGACAGGAAAGCCAATAGTCCTGCAGGCCATGTCACTGGCAAGTCTGACGAGTCCTCTCCTGCCTGGGATTCCTCCGATGGATCCTTGAGTGTAACGCCTACGGCTCCTGCTCTGCTGTTGTTGCTGCTGGGACTCAATCATCATCCCAGAATGGAAGTTGAAAGACCACTTGTACTACTTCCAGTAAGCAATTGACTGTCCAACAGTCCTTTGCGAGGAAGATGAAATATCACAGCAGTCATCCTGTTGCAAAGCGGATAACTCAGGCCTTGGCAGCTGTGTTGGTGTTAGACGTGCATCCGGTATTCGCCGTTAGTTCACAGGCAGTTAGAGAATTTCTTGAGGTAGTGTGTCCACCAGTAGCAGCATCTCGCAAACGCCAACTCATTCCTAGGCAGGCAACGCTTTGTATCACTGCTTTCCATAAGAGGAACACAGCTCACTACCTCTTACGGAAACTGAGGAACATCATTGCAGAATGACTTACCCCAATTGGACTCTCCTGGGTATTTGTGACATCAGACAACGCCACCAACATTGTGCGTGCATTACATGTGGGCAAATTTCAGCACGTCCCATGTTTTGCACATACAGTGAATTTGGTGGTGCAGAATTATTTAAAAAATGACAGGGGCGTGCAAGAGATGCTGTCGGGCCACTTTCGGCATTCAGCCACCGCGTGCCGAAGACTGGAGCACCAGCAAACACTCCTGAACCTGCCCTGCCATCATCTGAAGCAAGAGGTGGTAACGAGGTGGAATTTAACCCTCTATATGCTTCAGAGGATGGAGGAGCAGCAAAAGGCCATTCAAGCCTATACATCTGCCTACGATATAGGCAAAGGAGGGGGAATGCACCTGTCTCAAGCGCAGTGGAGAATGATTTCAACGTTGTGCAAGTTTCTGCAACCCTTTGAACTTGCCACACGTGAAGTCAGTTCAGATCCTGCCAGTCAGGTCATTCCCCTCATCAGGCTTTTGCAGAAGCAGCTGGAGAGATTGAAGGAGGAGCTAACACAGAGCGATTCCGCAAGGCATGTGGGACTTGTGGATGGAGCCCTTCATTCACTTAACCAGGATTCATGGGTGGTCAATCTGTTGAAATCAGAGCACTACATTTTGGCCACCGTGCTCGATCCTAGGTTTAAAGCCTACATTGTATCTCTCTTTCCGGCAGACGCAAGTCTGCAGAGGTTCAAAGACCTGCTGATGAGAAAATTGTCAAGTCAAGCGGAACGTGACCCGTCAACAGCTCCTCCTTCACATTCTCCCGCAAATGGGGCTGTGAGGAAAAGGCTAAGAACTCCAAGCACACCCGCTGGCGGTGATGCAGTGCAGTCTGGAGCGAGTGCTGACATCTGGTCCGGACTGAAGGACCTGCCAACGATTACTGACATGTCATCTACTGTCACTGCATATGACTCTGTCACCATTGAAAGAATGGTGGAGGATAATATGAGTGACAGCATCCAAGTAGGCATGTCAGACAGTCCGTACGTATACTGGCAGGAAAAAGAGGCAATTTGGAGGCCCTTGCACAAACTGGCTTTATTTTCCCTAAGTTGCCCCCCCCCCCCCTCCAGTGTGTACTATAAAAGAGTGTTTAGTGCAGCCGGTCACCTTGTCAGCGATCGGCGTACGAGGTTACTTCCACAAAATGTGGAGAAGATGATGTTCATCAAAATGAATTATAATCAAGTCCTCCGTGGAGATATTCACCAGCAATTGCCTCCAGAAAGTACACAGGGACCTGAGATGGTGGATTCCAGTGGTAACGAATTAATACTCGGTGAGGAGGGGGATGTACACAGTGAAAGGGGTGATGAATTGGACGATGAGGAGGAGGTGGACATCTTGCCTCTGTAGAGCCAGTTTGTGCAAGGAGAGATTGATTGCTTCATTTTTGGTGGCGACCCAAACCAACCAGTCATTTCAGCCACAGTCGTGTGGCAGACCCTGTGGCTGAAATGATGGGTTTGTTAAAGTGTGCATGTCCTGTTTATAAAACATAAGGGTGGGTGGGGGGGCCCAATGACAATTCCTTCTTGCACCTCTTTTTTTTTTTATTTATCTTTGCATCATGTGCTGTTTGGGGCTAATTTTTTTAAGTGCCATCTTGTCTGACACTGCAGTGCCACTCCTAGATGGGCCAGGTGTTTGTGCCGGCCACTTGGGTCGCTTAGCTTAGTCATCCAGCGACCTTGGTGCAAATTTTAGGACTAAAAATAATATTGTGAAGTGTGAGGTGTTCAGAATAGACTGGAAATGTGTGGAAATTATGGTTATTGAGGTTAATAATACTATGGGATCTAAATTACCCCCAAATTATATGATTTAAGCTGTCTTTGAGGGTGTTTTTTTTTTTAAAAACAGCCTAATCCAAAACACACCCGAATCCGACAAAAAATTTTCAGGGAGGTTTTGCCAAAACGCATCCAAATCCAAAACACGGCTGCGGAACCGAATCCAAAACCAAAACACAAAACCCGAAAATTTCCAGTGCACATCTCTAGTAACGACATTTAGTGTACACACTGGACAAGATTGTGAAAGATTTCACTCAGACCCACTGAGTGAGACCTTTCTCTTTCTTGTCTAGTGTGTATGAGCCTTCATACTAATGTCTTAGCAGAAAGAGGATCTGATCCAGCATCCCAATGGAGAGAATCCTGACAGGGGGTAGGTAAGTATACTTACCCTTCCCCCTAACTCTAACACTCCCTTCCCAGTGCTGCCTGAACCTAACTACCCCCCTGAACCTAACTACCCCCCCCCTCCCCACAGCCTATACCTAAGCCTCCCTTCCCTGCAGCCTAACCCTAACCCTACCATGGGATGCTTAAACCTTACCACCGCTCCCCGCAGCCTAACACTAACCATCCCTAGTGGGTGCCTAAACCAAACCTCCCCTCCCTCCCCCCCAATGGCTAACACTACAGTGGGGCGCATACTTACGATTGGGATGCCGGGTGTTGGGATTCCAGCATCTGCGTTTTGGCTAATGTCAGACTTCCAGCATCGGCATTTTGGATGCATGTTGGGATTCTGGTGCCATCATCCTGACTCTCAGCATCCTGACTATATCCAGTCAGAGACACTAGACCAAAAAGGGCAGACTTGGCTTAAAGAACTTCTGATTGCGAGATATCTAAACAAGGTCAAGACAGGTTGCAAAAAGTAAAAGGCTTGGCTGAAAGAATTGACGTACACAAAGGTCAAGACTAATTTCAAGGTTAGGTAAAGAAAGGCATAGGCCAAAACATGGTTAAATAATAAGTTGGGTAACAACATAAAAAATCCACAGATAAATAACTTTCGCAAATTCATTGTACCTCATGTACAATGGGCAGGAAAGTTCAATCTAGTCCTAATAAAATAAAGGAAGACCTCTAACTTGACAGATACATGAAGCAGAAGGAAGAAAGACTGACTCCATAGACATGGCAGACTAACTAGGTAGGGAATAATTAACAGGTCATATATACATGATTTAGAAACACTGACAAAGAGAGAATCAGACACAGGCAAGCTATGTGAACAGTATGAAGAATAGCAAAATGGGGTCTTGGATATTGACTTGCGCTGGTGGTGTGACAATCTGTCCACACTACAATCTGCAAACTTTTGCTAAGTTGGGAAACATCTCCAACATGACAACTCCCCCAAGCAGTCTTCTCTATGAGTAATGAGTAAGCAGCAGCCTGGTTGAAAGTAAGTTCCGCAGCTAGGAACTTACTGGCTGAGCATGAGGTCCTATGTGCACCAGCCATGGGAGCATGAATACATCACAGTCACACTCCCAGCAGTCCGAAAAATGGTGCTGGTGATCGGCGGCAGCTATGTTTGGCGGCGGTGTTGGTGCTTGGCGACTATAGTTTAAGTTGCTATATCTAGAAGCAATTCAGGGATAATTCAGTTTTTCAGAGGCTACTATTTATCAGATCAAGGACTTGTGCGGTTCCCAATATTTTTCTTTCTACGACTATAGTTTAATCAGGGGATTCGGCATACCGGTGGCCAGATTCTTAACAGTATGCCGTACCCGAACATACTGCCACACTTGCAGGAGGGATGCTTGTAGTGGTATTCCAAGTCCCTGCTATGGCTGTAATTGCCTCCTCCAACATCCATGTTTCATGACGGGTGGCTTTGTCAAGTAGTCCTCCTTGACAAAGCCGCCCGTACTGAAATGTGCATGTCAGAGGAGACTGGCTATTAAAGCCTGACTTAGCCTGGATGAAAATAGAGTAGGCAAAGGACTGCAGTCTTACCCTAACATCTTATTCTCTCACCTACAGGTCAACAGAACAATTACTACAACTCTCACTAGCTGCACAGTGAACTCGGATACTATTGCATAGCTCCGTCTGTATTGCTTAGGTAAACAGAACAATTACTACAAATCTCACCAGCTGTACAGTGAACTAGGATACTATTGCATAGCTCTATCTGCATTGCTTAGGAAAACAGAGTCTGTCCCGCATGTCAGGCCCTACCCTGCCGCACAAGTACAAAAGCATCGAACAGCAGCGATGCTTTTGTACTTGAAGAGTAGCTCCATACCAGTGCAGCTCCTGCATGCTGGCAGGGAGCTACTCATCGCTGTCTGGGTCGCAGTGGCTGCATGTGACAACATGCAGCCACCACGCCCCCCCCCCCCCCCCCCACACACACACACACACGGTACGGGCACACCTGCGTTGCCCAGGCCACGCATGTAAAATGGCAGCCAAATGCAGCCGGCCGCAACCTCCCACCCAGTGACTGCCTCTGCCTGTCAATCAGGCAGAGGTGATCGCAGGGCTGAGACAGCCGTCGGCTGTCTGTCATGTGCCAGCGCACTGTGGCGCCGGCTCATGCGCAGTTCAGACCTGATCGGATGCTGCGCAAAAATGCACTGCAGTAATCAGGTCTGAATTAGGCCCTGTATTGCTTAGGTAAACAGAACTATTACTACAAATCTCACCAGCTGCACAGTGAACTAGGATACTAATGCATAGCTCTGTCTGTATTGCTTAGGTAAACAGAAAAATTACTACAATTTCACAACCTGCACTGTGAACTAGGATACTATTGCATAGCTCTTCCTGTATTGTTTATATAAAGAGAACAATTACTACAACTCTCACCAACTGCACAGTGAACTAGGATACTATTACATAGCTCTGTCTGTATTGCTTAGGTAAAGTGGAGTAATTAATATTAGCAGACTTTAGCCTGTTTAATTGTTAGCTATTTGGGTAATTTGTGATGGCCTTCTCCCTTATCAGTATTGGTTTGTTTTAGATTTTATAGCCCACCAGTGGGTGTTGAGCAATGAGTGAGATTTTAATCAGTGAACCTATATCTTACACATGTTTGTATTAGTTCATATTAGAATATAGTTGGCTGATTGATTAGCCTGGCTGATTGATCGAGGGTGCAGGACTCGAAGGGTGTAGGCTCAAAGGGTGAAGAGAAATCATTAAATATCAAAGTCTGCCTTTGCTTGGACTTAAACTGGACAAAAACAGAAAGAAAACATCTAACAACACATGCAGCAACAGATGACCTACTTACCAATATCAATGGTATGTACATATTTATCTTCCTCCAACTGTCACTCTGTGAACACTAAACAACACATTTGTAGAAATTAACATTTGTTAGATCAAGTTTTTATTCATAATCAGGATGACATAGCTCTTCATTGACACAATTGTGAATTCACCTTCTCACCACACCAAACAACTCCTGTCCGTGTAACCTGGACAATGAGCACTGTATTTCCATGTTATTGATGCATCTACAACTTTACAATTACCCTTCAGTTACAGTACTTGTATGTTTATTTGCAGTATTCATTAGGGAGGCCAATCCCGGGATCGGCGGGATCCAGGGATTTAGGCCAAAAAAGCTCCAATCCCGGGGATTGAGGGATCAGCATTGAGCGTCCTCAGGATGCTCAGACACTGCCCGGCTCCCTACTCCCAGCTCCCTCAAGCAGCATGACGTACAGTCACAGGTCACACTGCGCCGTCCGCCATCACCCGCTGCTGAGAGAGAAATGGATGTTTCCCACCCGCCCACTCCCAGCACTCCTTGTCTACGGTATCCTTTTCTTTGTCCCCTGCTCCCACCTCTATTCTTCTCCCCTAGTCTCCTACATCTCCTCCTCTCTCCCCTACTGTCTCCCATCCACCTCAATGCTTTTTTCCCACTCCTCCCCTGTCACCCCACTGTCTTTAACCTTTACCCTACCTTGGGCCCAGTCCTTCACCATTCAGCCCTGTTCCCTCCCTCCTCTCCTTTCCTCCCCTCATCTCCCTCTGTACCACACTTTACTCCATCCATGCTCAACTGCTGCAGTGTCCCTTCCTAGCTCAGGAGCCAGCACCCTCACTACACCCTCTATATCACTGTCTTCTAAATCCATCTCACATCTTTGCTAGTGCAACTCTGATAATCTCATTCACATCACTCCTTCTGACTCTCTCCCTCTCTCCTGTGATCTCCAGAATGCCAGATCTGTCTGTATTAAACTGGTCCCCACTCATGACCTTTTCATCTCCAATTCCCTGCATCTTCTAGCCATCACTGAAATCTGTATTAAACCCTCTGACACAGTTTCTTCTGCTGCTCTTTCTGCTGGCGGTATCATGTTCTCACACACACCCCGACCTGGGGGTCGCCACGGTGTTGTGGTGTTGGGCTCATATTACCCTCTAGCTACTCACACCAACTCATACACCCAGAACAATCCCTTACATTCTCTACATTTGAGGTCCATGCTATATGCTTCTTTTAACCTATTCATCTTTGAGTAGCTGTCATTTACCGCCCCCCCTGGCATGCCCTCCAAATTCCTTGACAACTTTGACTCCTGGCTTTCTCACTTCCTCTCTTCTAACATTCCCTCCCTTATCCTAGGTAATTTCCGCATCCCTATCGATAAGCCCACAAAATCACCTGCCTCTAAACTTCTTAACCTCACCTCTTCACTTTAATCTGGTCTTCACTCACAGCTGTGATCTTTCTGATTTCTCAAACTCCCTGTTTTCCCTCTCTGACCATCACCTGCTCACTTTTAACCTATCTCTCTCTGCTTCTACATATCTAACTCCTTTGACTACCATCACTAAGCGTAACATTGAGGCTACTGATACCACTTCCCTATCCTCCCTGTTTGACTCACTCCTCTCTCCTATTCTCTCTCTCTCTCTCCTGCCCTGAGCAAGCTACTTTCCTATACAATGCATCCCATACTTCTGTTCTTGACTCTGTCACCCCACCGACCACTATTCACCCTTGCAGATCGACACCTCAACCCTGGCACACCAAATGCACCAGATATCTGCAAAAATGCTCATGTACCGCTGAGTGTTAGTGGAGGAAATCACGCTCTAAGGCCGACTTCCTCCACTACAAATTTATGCTCTCATCCTACTTTGCTGCCTTTTCCCTCTAAACAATCATACTTCAAAAACCTCATCTCTTCACAACCCTCAAACCCCTTTTCCACTGTCAACTCACTCCTCTGCTCACCCCCACCTCAACTCCCCTCTTCATTTCTGCTCTTGACTTTGCTACCTACTTCATATCCAAAATTGACTCTATTCATCAGGACATAACATCCCACCAGAACCTGAACAAGCCCCCTCCTCTGTTCCCTGCCCCCCTTCCCTCCTTCCCTCCTACCAACCCTGACATATTTCTTCCCTGAGAGGAAGTCTTGGTTTTCATCTGGTCTTTCTCTCTACCCCCACCCCTTAACCCTATTCCCTCCTGCCTGCTCCGCATCCTCTCTTCTTCTGCCTGTTCCCATCTTGCCCACCTACTCAATATCTCACTCTTATCAGGCACTGTCCCCTCTGCCTTCAAGCAAGCACTTTTCTCCCCTATTCTTAAAAAACCTACCCTTGAGCCTACCACTCTTTCCAACTACCGACCCATCTCTCTCCTCCTTTTTGCCTCCAAACTCCTTGAACGTATTGTCTACAACCACCTCACTGTCTTTCTTTTCTTCCACTCCCTGCTTGACCCTTTCCAGTCTGGTTTCCATCCTCTGCACTCTACTTAAACTGCCCTCATCAAAGTCTGCAATGACCTTCTTGCTGCTAAATCCAAGGGCCACTACTCTCTGCCTTTTCTCCTTGACCTCTCTGCTGCTTTTGACACTGTGGACCACCCTCTCCTCCTGCAAATCCTTTACTCCCTTGTTCTGCGTGATTCTGCTCTTACCTGGCTGTCCTCCTACCTTTCTAACCATTCCTTCTCTGTCTCTTCTCATGATTCCACCTCCCCCCCACTTCCTCTACCAGTAGGTGTCCCCCAAGGTTCTGTTCTTGGGCATCTTTTTTTCTCTCTCTACACATATTGATTAGGTAAGCTCATTAGCTCTTTTGACTTACAATATTGTCTCTACGCTGATGATACTCAAATCTACTTGTCCTCCCCTGATATCTTCCCTGCTTTCCTCACTCATATATCCAACTGTCTCTCTACTATCTCTTCCTGAATGTCCCAGTGCTTTCTTAAACTTAACATGTCTAAGACTGAGCTGATCATCTTCCCTCCCTCCCGAATAAACTCACCTCCCACAAATGTATTATCCATTGATGGCACTACTATCTCTTCTAGCCCCCAAGTGTGCTGTCTTGGAGTAATCCTTGACTCCTCCCTCTCCTTCAAAACCACACATCCAGTACCTCTTAAAAACCTGCCATTTCCATCTCAAAAACATCTCTAGGATCAGACCCTTTCTCACCCAGGACGCTACTAAGACCCTCATCCACTCATTGGCCATTTCCAGATTGGACTACTGTAATATCCTCCAATCTGGCCTCCCTGAAAAATGCCTCTCTCCACTCCAATCTATCCTCAATGCTGCTGCCCATCTCATCTTCCTCACCAAACATACTACATCCAGATCCCCTCTCTTGCAGGACATCCACTGGCTACCCTTCCCATTTAGAATCCAATTCATGCTTCTCATACTCACCTACAAAGCCCTCAACCACACTTTTCCCTCTTACATTTCTGACCTTATCTCGCTTTACATTCCCACCCATCCTCTTCGCTCTGCTGATGCACTCCGTCTGTCCTGCCAACGGATTACCTCATCCCACTCTTACTACAAGATTTTGCATGTGCTGCTCCCTATATCTGGAATTCTCTACCTCTTACCATCTGGCTCTCCACCTCTACAAAACTTCAAACGGGCTCCCAAGACCCACTTCTTCACCAAACCCATCCAACTCTCCTCCTAACCCTCTTGTCTATGCTCACTGTCTACCCCTTCTGTGTCGCCCCGGTCTATCAGCCCTTCACTTTTTAGATTGTAAGCTCACAAGAGCAGGGCCTACTTTCCTAATGTGCCTTTCCTTTTCTTACTTACACTTATACTTCATACTCCTTTTGATGGCACTTAACCCCTGGTTTTCCATACCTGTCCTATATTGTCTTGAGCTGTAAGTGCTTTTTTCTTGTTTGCTCATTTCATTATGTACTGTGTAATGGGTGCTGCGGATCCCTTGTGGTGCTATATAAGTAAAGGATAATAATAATAATAATAATAATAATAATAATCCATATTTTATGTGTTTTCTGTATGTTTGTCTTCTGTGAGTCCTTTGATAAAAGTTCATATTTAACTGGTTTATAAGAGTGCCCCATAGAAAAGAGTACTCTGTCTCTGGTCTCGGCATTGCATTTTGTATTACTCTGGAAAGTACCACTGGCAAATCCAATTATTTTATTACTCTGATCTAAGTTTAAGAAGACTGTCTCTTGCATTGCCATACTTCATTTATTCACAGTATGCTGGTACTATACATTATTTAACCTCATTGCTAGGTGTCAACCAGTGTCCACTCCCACAAAAATAACTTGTCATGTGTTAGGTAAACACGAACAAAGGTCGAAACAGGAAAAAGTCAACAGGTACGAAAGGTTGACACATGTAAAGGTCGACACAGGAAATGGTCAACACAAAAAAAGGTTGATGCAGAATTTATTTATTTTTTTGTGTCATTTTCACCTCCAGAGCACAGGGAACCCCAATTAGTGGCATCCCATTGCATGGCGAGCGAGCTGCAGGCCTATTTTCAGTGTCAACCTAATGCATGCCAACCGTATGAGGATGACCTAATGATTGTTGACCTAGACATTGTCTGTCTATACATTGGAACCCACATACACTAGTTACTAGCTTGTAGGTCCTGCAATACACTAACTCAGTGGTCCCAAACTAGGCACTGTGGCACTCTGTGATGCCACAAGGCACTTGCAGGGGTGCAACTGATTAATGTGCCAGCATCAAGTAAAATTATTTTTGATCAGTGTGATAGGCAAGACCAGTGCTGGTGGCTGCCAATCATAAACTATGTGGACAATGAGAAGTGCAATGAAACACCATATAACTGACTCTAATAGTGTGTACACACGGTGAGATTTTTTCTTTCGATTTTGGCTATATAGTCAAAATCGCAAGAAAAGTTAGTGCAAATCGCAAGGTGTTATGCCACTTGCAATCCCGATTTGATCCCGATGCGCGGTCCCACCAGGTCGGTATCGCAAGAAAAGACAGACTGTGCAGGCAAGTCAATCCTTGCTAGATCAGTGTACTATCTACTTCAGTGATTGCACATCCCAGCATGCCCTGCATCAGTTTTAGCATGGTCAAATAACAAAACTGTAGCAGGGCATGCTGGGATATGTAGTTCAACAACAGCTGGAGTGTCAAGGTTAGCCATCACTGATCTAGTTCATCTCAATTATATCTCACATAAGCCAAAATCTCACATAAGCCAAACTCGTAAGCACACATAGTCCATATCTCAAGAAAAGTTAGTCAAAATCAGTGGTGCTGGGCTCCGGGGAGTTCAGGGGAAATCGCAAAGTGAAAATCGAGCATAGCAAGGATCTCACTGTGTGTACACACGATAAGAATGACAGGTAAACAAAATTTACTTAATTTTATAAGTTTTGCTGAGTTTCTGGAAAATAAACATTTGGCTTAGGGCTGTGTGAAAGAAATGATGATGCTCTAGGATTCAGTGATTCAAAAAAGTTTTGGAACAATTTCACTATAGTAGCTGCTAGATTGGAGATATCTTGAAAAAAAAGTCACCAGTAAGTTATTCTTTGCATACTGTTTACCAAAATGGTAGCCACCAGTGAGGACTATATTGTCACTGGAATGAGGGGTAAGATTAGCACACTCCACAATGGAAACAGTACTCAGTAACCCTTCTAATGGACCAAAACCATTTTGCCCATAGAGGGGTGTTTCTGGGTACTCCAAAAATGGACCAATTTTTTTTTTTTTTTTACCCAGCCTCTCCGCCTCAGTCCCATAGCCTGGTATTGGAGCCCCACTCGCTCATGACTATATGCTACCATTAGCAGGTCTGTGGGGAGGGAGCGGAGCCAAATGATGTGATTCTCATAGAGTTGTGTCATATTGTCTCCGGACCCTTCCCTGCTGACCCACAAGTCATGGCATTATGAAGTGGGGTGGCGTCTAATTATGAAAAGTGAGTGTGACCCTTCCTAGCCCAATCAACGATCTCCTGCTGCTTGCACCCTCTTCCCTCTGGCACCAAAAGTGTACCTGTATGTTTGTCTGTGTGTATATGTGTATGTGTTCTATATATGCGTGTATGTGTTGTGTGTGTGTGTGTGTGTGTGTGTGTGTGTGTGTGTGTGTGTGTGTCTATGTATATGTATATGTATACATTCTATGACACACACACACACACACACACACACACACACACACACAAATCCTGCTTTCGTCTCTGGGACTATATCTACAAACCTTTAGTATAAGAATACCCTTTCATTGTGTCCTAATGTTAATACAAATGAGGCACATTACACAGATCTCACAAACTGTATGCTATAAACCAAAGTGTCAGCTGTTTTGTACATGTGCCATTGTTGTGAGGTTTAAATAAACTCTATTGTAATTTGTATTGTGCAGGTGTGCCATTACTAACCAAATTGCAGAGACTAGATTGTAAACCACATTGCACTAAGCTGTAAATTGTACATTGTACCTACTGTACAATGCACTTATATTGCAAGCACATCTAATTTTCACACATTCCTCATTACACACACACACACGCACATGCATAACAAAAAATTACACATTTCACACACTGCTAACCACATTTCACAGAGTCAGCCTTCCTTGCCAGCCACACTTACCTGTTTGAAGGGGGTTAAAGGCCTTCTGCTTCCAGGGAAAAAAAAATCCTAAGTGATACATTCAATCTCAGGAGGATCTGGATTCTTCCCACTGTAAAAACGTATCTGCTTTATAAATGAAATCCAAAAGATCTTTATAGCAATGAAAATGCCAGAGCTCCACATGTCACATGGAGGTCTAGAGCAGAGCTACAGAACTGCTGGGGGAGAAATGGCTCACAGGGCCTTGCTGTCCAACCTGACCGCAGTGAAAATAGGAAGCAGGAAGTGGGGGTAATATTCTGTAAATGCTGTAAGGGATATGTACTTCTGTTATGATTAGGGGTGTAATTATGTTTGTGGTCATACACATAGATTCTGGCTCACAAACCACAAATAACTGTAAATTTGCCCATGTCTATGTGCCACTCATGTAGCAGTGATTTGCAGCTCATAAATTGTACACTAGTCATTTAGTGTCAGTTCATGCTGCTTTTTTTTCCATATTAAAATCACAATATGTCACTGTGAACCAAGAAAACCGGCCTTTCCATTTGTCTTTATATCATTTTATAGTACAGAAAGCCATAGAATAGGAGTCAGTAAAAACAGTAATCCATGGATCCTGCTGTAACTTCTGCAAAGCCAAAGACATTCATTTTCACTGCATATATAGTTAGCTTCCTACAGTAGATATGTCATTATTTTAGATCTGCACGTTATCAGTTCTCCCAAATTCCCATGCCTAACTCAAAATGAGAAAACTTATAGCTTTATTATAACAAAAATAATATATATTGTGAATGTTGTGATTGTGTAATGGATCAAAAGTAAAGAATGCAATCATCACGGTGTAGTACAAACATCAATACTCACAGATTGTCTAGCATTAGAATGTTGTCACATTTCTGTGACATTTCTTGTCGGAATTCTGAAGCCACCTTTGTTGTGAGTGTAGGTGTTTTGTTTTTGTTTTGTTTTTATCAAACTTGTATTACTAAACTGTTCCTATTGCTATGTTTAACAATGACCAGTATTTTTTTTCTGATTTTACTTAATGGCAGTGAGTACTGGCATCTTCTTTTCCCCCAAAACCGACATCACTGATATATTTTAACACTACTGTCCTGAACTAGAACCACCGGATTAGTCCATTCTAGTTACTTTATACACCAGAGAGACACTTACTGTATCTAGCCACAGGACCTTCAACAGGTGAGTACCCTGTTGTGCTTACAGTGCTTAGTAAGAAGATTCTATATAAAAGTTTTATTTCATAGTACTGGTGACTTACCAAAAATAAAAAGCATTGACAGTGAGTGAACTGAAAAAAATACCTTATATAATTAAGATAATATTAGTGTTTCATTTTAGCAATAGCTGTCCTTTAAAATAGCAAATTCATATGACTCACTGTGAATGATTTTTTTATCGACCAGTACGGTCACATTTATCTAATTGTTTACATGCACACAGCAATTTTATAATGTCAAAGTTTAGATTACATCAATCAGAATAACTTCTACAAAACATATAAATATTTTCTTCACTCCTAGTAATTGCTATCTGTGAATGCTCGAATCAATACTTATCGACATTTGGTGGTTTTTTGTTTTTGTTTTTTTAGTGATTGCCTAGATACTCAATTCTATAGTAAAATTTCATATGAAGACTGAAGTAGAAGTTACTTCTGTCACCCATAAACTGTATGCATTCTCACAGTTTAAGACATGTAAATATTTGGGAGGTAGTACAACCAATTTTATTACTAGATCAGTCATATATGCTCTTAATTGATCATTAGTCATTTGTGTCTCACACACTAAATTGGACTTAATCACATATATATAAATATATATATATATATATAATATATATATATATGTATGTGTATATATATATATTAAGCAATCAGATTGCTATCCATGTGCATGCTTTAGGGTGGTATCAACCGAGTCAATGTTCAAGTTGGCACAGATTGCACTTGTATCTTTTTGCTTTCTGCCAGGGCATCTAATCCACTCCTGAAATAACAGCTGCATTACCTTACAAGTACAGTTAACCATAAAATAAGCAAGTAACATAAAAGGCTCAATCAACTACATTGACCTCGGAGAGTCTATTTGATAACGATTTGGTAAAGCAATGCAATTAATGCTGCCTGATATCGGACATTTACTAATGCAAATATTTACCAATTCGTGTTCTGTTAAATTTGCATTCCAAATTGAAAAATTAAGGGAGATTTTCAAATTTACATTAAATTAATGTAAAAATACCCGTAAGCCATTTTTTTATTTATTTTTTGTAACTACAATGTAAACTTATAGATTTAAGAGTGGTGAAAAGTTTCAACTGAATTATGCAACTTAAATATATATATATATATATATATATATATATATATATGAAATGGGCATATATTACATGTTGTTGTTTTTTTAAACCCCACCATCTGTGCTCTGTATTCTGTGACTAACATATTAGTTAATACAACCAGATATGTCTACTATGATTCTATTTATCATCACATTATTATGCAATATCATGTCAATGAATGATGCCAATTTGATACCTACAAAAAATTACACCAATTTATTATGACAATATGTAACAAAATACACCCCTATTCTCATTAATTTTGTAGGTCTGATTGAAATGCTACTTCAGTGAAATGATTGCAATACTGGAGCAGAAATAAAACTAATATGAGTACATCAATGTTTAAAATTCATTTTATACAAATGTAATAAAATCTTCATTGCTGATGCTGCAGTTTCTGTATTGCTTTTGATCTTCTTTTATTTTCTAATTAAGAAGAGTGGTTACACACACTTTAAGCAACATTGCAAGTCTTGGATGCTTATGTGTGCTGGAAAGGAAACAGCCTGTCTCTAGAGGAGTTTCTTTGCAACAGGTGCACCCTAGTGTCAAAACTGCTGAAAAGAGAACTCAATACAAGCAGCTGTCTGGATTTTTTTTTTATTTTTTTTTTTACTTTATTATTTACTTCCCAACTTTTCCACATTAAATATCTATTATATTTATCCATAAACTACACCAATTATATTTATGTTAGTTTTTTTTAAGAGGAGTAAAATAATATATGTAATAACTTTATTTGTCTAACGGTGTTACATGCACTTAATAAAAATCATGATTATACACCTAAAGTTAACATGGTGAGTGAGATCAAAATTGTTGTAGATGCTGTTTTGGGTTCTACATGTATAAGGTTACATAGACATCACTTTTGACTTCAAATCATTTTAGAGATCGATTTTTGTCATTATTTTTTAACTAATACTCATAACTAAAACAGCAAGACCATAGCAACAGCAAAATAAGATATTAGTAGATGTACTGTAACTGTTTCTTTATTGTATAGTGCATTGTCAGAACAATTTAAACTCCTCTTCAAATTTATTATGCAGTGCCAGGTGGTCAATGTCTATTGACATTGAAAACCATCACTGTATCACTTTGTGTTTCTCCAATAATCAGTGACACCACAAATGCTCATCTTCTCTAGATACTATTAATGTCACAAATGCCAATCATCCATGCATGTGACTTTTATGTGGCCAGCCATATTCCATTTACAGTGTCAGTATTGCACTTACTTCTGTGACTCATATTACATTGATGTTATTAATTTATTTTGCATGATCATGTGTAATGCAATTGCAATCAAATTGATAAAGACGATGTAGATATTCTATTTTATTTTCTTATTTCATTTTTTTATATATGTTATATACTTTTTTATATATATGTTATATACTGTTACTTAAAATCCACCAGCAGTGTGCTCCACATTAAAAAAAAAACTGTGATTTAAAAAAAACTGTGATTCATTAACTGAAAATAAAATACTAAAAATTTATATTTTGGAAGGATAGATAGATAGATAGATAGATAGATAGATAGATAGATAGATAGATAGATAGATAGATAGATAGATAGATAGATAGATATCCGTACAGTAAGATAACTATATTTATATTTAAACATTCCAATATCTAAGTTATATGTAAAACCAATGTGATCATTTTCAGATCGTCTCCACAGGAAGGAGCTGATAGCCATTATCTTCAAAACAGCTACAAAATTAAATGCTGAAAAAGGTGCTTACATCCTGCAGAGTCTGCCAGCAAACGGGCTAAACCCACTACTACAGCGCCCTCTTCCACACAAACTGTGTATGAACCTGGATACTCTACAGAACGAAAAACGTTTTTTCTATTGGCTTTCAAACATTGATTTAATCACACATCAGTGCTTTGTGTCTGCTTTATTAGTAATATTATTGTATATGTTTACAGAGCACGGCTATCTCATTTGGTGATATTTAACAGCGGACAGTGGTGTTAATGATGAACCTCTCTTTGATGCAGAAGGTTGTGATATCTGGATGAAGATTCAGCGATTAACAATCACACTTCACTGATGAAATCAGAGCAGGAGGACTATAATGTTTACAGGCATTTAAAGAAAAGCTTCTCGGTATCTTTGGATTTAAGTTGTTCATGCATCAAACAGAAAAACGAATGCTGCGCAGATGGAGAAGGCGCATCTGAAAATGATTGATACACTATAAGAAACGTACGTGAAGTCATAAATAGTGCTAATAAAACGTATGCCTCAATGACATCGTTTGTCCAATTTGTTTATTAAGTAAACTATTAACAGTTGTCAATTGCACGATAAATGACTCGCTAATATACTGAGTGTTCAACCTGATATCTAGAAACAGTGTATATTAGTATATAAATGCTTTGAGTAAGTAAAGTAAGTTATCATAACGCGAGGATTTGGTTATATGCCATTTTGAGATCACTTAGCAAGCGATTAAAATATGTATGTAGTGTCAAAAATGTTAAATAATTATTTTATTAGTTTTTCCAAAACCATCTTTGAATGAAAAGTTTAGTAAATCTTTAAAGTTTTAGGGCAGTGAACGAGAAATGACTGTATAGCGCTTATTCCATGTGTGCTTTGTAGTTTTTATTGTAGAAAGCTCAGTTTGGTGTATAATAGTTAATAATGCATAAGTACATTTTAAAGGGCACTGGCTTGCAATGTAATTTAGAAAAAAAAGTTTGCACTGTAAGAATTAATCACTGACGAACAGCAAACTAGTTTAACGGAAGGCAAAATCCAGCAACATATTCCAATTGCAAATTCATCATAGAAATATCCAAAAATTTGTAGCGTCTTTTTTGTATTTATTTACTTAAAGACATAAAGAAATATTTGGCAGTGTGCATTAATTATTTTCTCAAAAGACTTACAAAATCTATATTTATTCATGTTCTAGAAACATTTTTTCTCTAAAAAATAATTGCACCACTTCAAAGTAATGCAAGTCTTTGCAATATATTCCAACCCAGATTCAGTTTTTAAAGACATTTGCATTTATTCAGACATAAGTCATAAGATACATATTGTGACCTATTTTTATTAAACTCGCAGATCATTTCTTGCAAAATTTGACATGCAGATATTAAAGAGGCAAATATCAAGTACATTATATTTATATGAGTTGAATAAAATGTATTAAAATTCAAATGGAATACATATAGGAATTTGAATCAGTTACAGTAATCATAAATATATAGTAACTACATATTTATGCTACATAAAGTATACAGTTACTGTGTGAATGTATTTAAATAAGTAATATTTTTACATTGCATTATAAGTAAACTCACCAAACACGTAACACAAATACATCTATGTAGCAAAATATATTACATATAATACAATGAATTTAACCCGAGCTTTGGAATATACTTGCCTTCAGTGTTCTGCCAAATCAGCCTTATTGTATAAGTAGGGAGAGAAGATGTGTAATTTCCAAAGTCTCCCTCACTGTAAATGTGACGGTCGCTCTATGCTAATTCTGTGCAATTGATTTATCTGTCTCAATCAAGTGTCTGAAGCTTTAAGGCTAAAGAGAAATATATGATTAAAACTCTGAGACAAAGAGGAATGTTTTATTCAGATACTATAGGCTTGTATTGATTCTTGCGTAGAAGCACTTAAATATAAATGTGTATAGCGAAGGGGAAGACGCATTACTGTCTTAAAACATCTGATCTTGATTTTTTAAGCAATAATGAAAAATAGACAGGTGACTGAAGACGGTCATCCTTCTGCGGAATGGGTATTAAGATTACTATTTCATGTGCATACTGTCCTGAGCAGTCGGATCATTTTCCTTGAGATTCATATATTAGTCCACCAACACTTATTTTATTTTGGAAAAGTGCACCTCCTACAGGCCACATCATAGATCTTTTTCTGTGGAGAGAAATCTCAAGATATGTAAGAAAATGCATTTTACAACGGTATACGCTCGGTGTGTCGTCTCCTGAAGCGTTCATGTGTTCATGTGTCGTGTGTGTGTGTGTGTGTGTGTGTGTGTGTGTGTGTGTGTGTGTATATGCACATATACATATATATGTGTTTGTAGGTAGATAGGAGCATCAAATCCATCACACTATGATTTGACTTCATGTCAATATAGTCTAGTTCAATTACTGAAATGCCTCCTTGATCGTTTCTTGTTATTTGCTGATAGAGCCATGTGCTTTGAGCTTTACCTGTCCATCTATATCAGAAGTGGGGACGGGTCAATGAGATTGTGCTTTACTTACAACTAATCTGCTTTGGAGAAATGAAACGTACGGAGGTGACAATGTTCAAATGTCCTAACAGAGCACCGGGAGAGAACACAAGGTGGCAGAAGAATGATTAGTATAATTATGCGCTAGCTGTTCCGTTCTTACCTAACATACAGTTAAAATTTTGGCAGTTTTGTATACCATTCATATCAAAGTAGTTATGCTGTGTACCTGTATGAGATACATGAGTTATTTACAATAGAACATAAAGTTTTGGGGAAATATTATATAAGAAACAAAGAAACATTATAAACATATATAGCTCTCTGCCCGATTACATATATATATATATATATATATATATATATATATATATATATATGGCGTGTGTGTAAGATTGTATTTGTAGCAATTGGTAGAAGCTGCGATTTCTTCACTGCAAATGCTGACTGGCTAATGGAGAGAGGATTACTTACATTACACAGGCCTGCCCTGCTCCCCTCCTGCTTTCCCATCTCCTGTAGGGGAGGGGGAGGGGGCGGGACACTCCGGATATGCAAATGACACCGCGGTGATAGACAGCTCCGATCTCCAATGTGCCTTAGAAAGCTCCGGCGCTCCTTTTCTTCGCAGCTCCTTTCTACATAGTGTCTGGTGCCTCCACCCCACCGACACCCTCCTCCTTGTTAAAAAAAATAAAAAATACACGCTGACAGGCGCTGGGGGAGCTGGCTGGCTGCAAGAGCTCCTCCATATGCAGCAAGCACTTTCCTGATCACCTAGAGCACTCTGCTCTACATCTCCTCCACTCCATGATCTGCTTCTTCCCTCGATCACACTCACTCCTATGATTCATCCTGTGATTGGATTTATACCTATACATGATCACACACATCACAGAGTGATCTCTGGCTGGTGGGCTCACCAGAGGGGAGGGGTGGAGGAAGAAGACTTTTATTTCCTTGCATGAGTGAGGAGAGCTGCAAGAAGCCACAGCTGAGGGAGCATAAGAGCAGGAGCCCCCTCCCTCTCTCACCCTGATCCCTCTGTAGAAGTCAGTCAGTCCCGGTGATTCTCACTCAGACCTGCAATGTCTTATCCTCAGGGTTACCTCTACCAGCCGCCTGGCTCCTTGGCTCTATATTCCTGCCCGGCTTATGGGGCCTCAGCGCTGGCCGCCCCCAGGAGCGAGGAGCTGGCCAGGTCTTCGTCCGGCTCCGCCTTCAGCCCTTACCCGGGATCGGCTGCCTTCAGCGCCCAGGCGGCCACAGGCTTCAGCAGCCCATTGCAGTACTCCAGCGACCCGGCCGGATTCACGTCTTATATGGTAAGGACTGAATAGTTCCTATGCACTTACACGCTGCTTATCACTCTGTTACACCTACTTTCCGTATACTTTCTCTATCTATCCACTTATATATAACTTTTATGACAACACACAGAACTTCAACTGCTCCCCCCCCCCCACACACACACACTCCCACACACATATTCTGTTACTTCTAATCCCCTTGTTTAACATAACACACATAAAGATACACATTTAACTTTGTTTATTGTGTTCGTGTAACTTATCACCATGCCACAAATGTCCATGTTAAACTGTGGTTCAAAATATTTATCTCCTCTTATATCAAGATTATACTTTAAAAATACAATAATGTGGGCACAATACACACGGTTACAGATACGAGCACACAATGAGCAATATTATATATTCAATGTACGCAGTTTTGCATCACAGTAGTTATACGTCTAATGTTTGCGCCTCTCATCATATGGTTTAATGATCTATTAGTCTGGTTTTGGACTGAATATAGTTTTAAGCTCTTTTTTAACCTTCATATTATTTGATCTTCAGTTCCACTTTATTTTAATATGGGAGGGGGAGAGGAGAATTAAATGAGATTTTCTGCGTATTTTGTTTTGCGATAATGCAGTTTGCTAAAGAATCTGCGAACTGATGTGTGAATACCTACCCTATATTTACTGCTCTGTGAACTATTAATATGCTGTCTTACTAATTGCAGGATTCCTTTTCTCGGGCTTTGTTTTTGATACTTTAATGAGCTTATTGTGTAAGTGTACACTTTCCTGCTAAGAGGAGCCAGTCTGACTTATTTTACTTTGCACTGCTACAATAGTAAACCTAAATACATGAAGGTAATCACAGAAGAGAACAGAAATCTCGTCTGTGTAAAACTTACCCAAGCTGCAACTTTCCTACATTATGCAGGGTTAAATAAAGGCAATTTGAACGTTAAAGTTCGAATTAGAATGCAAATTGCATGCCATTTAAACAATCCGAAGTCATGCATATCTTCTGATTTGCAAACTGGATTTACAATGCTTTAGATCAGTGAATTGTTCAGAGATGGTATTGTTACATTTGCTAGCTTTAAATGAAAGAACTACTTTCGTCTAAGGATGTTTCTTTAATGGCAAAGTTTGGGATTTGCGTGTAGACACTTTAAAAAAAATTAAAGAAAATGAACGCCTGTCTCATTTTCTGGCGATATGTATAATTATCTTTTATTTTTAAAATACACACAGCAAGACACAAGTACTCTCACTATGACGGCTGATGTGCTTACATTTAACATAATGGCTTCTGGCAGCTGCGATGTAGTTAGGATTCAGCAAGGGAATAGGGTTAATCAAAATACAATTTTAGTTAAAAATTATTGGATTGAAATTATTTATGGCATGGATAGTTATTTAACATTGCTATAGATAGCTAGTTAGATAGTCAGAGATATTGATATAGATATATATTTATATTAAGGATTAATTCCATAACAAACATAATAAATATACAAATTGTTTGCAATGTTTGTCATCAGGAACTGAAGGTATATATTTTCTGTTTGTCTAAAGGGCTCTCCTTATGATGCACACACGACTGGTATGACAGGAGCAATCAGCTACCATCCATATGGCAGCCCAGCTTATCCGTACCAATTAAATGACCCAGCTTATAGGAAAAATGCTACTAGGGACGCTACAGCCACGTTGAAGGCCTGGTTGCAGGAGCATAGAAAGAACCCATACCCCACCAAGGGCGAGAAAATCATGCTGGCCATTATCACCAAGATGACCCTCACCCAGGTCTCCACCTGGTTTGCCAACGCCAGGAGGAGACTAAAGAAAGAGAACAAGATGACCTGGGCGCCTCGAAATAAAAGCGAGGACGAGGACGAAGACGATGGAGATGGGGAAAGGGGCAAAGATGTACATGCTGATAAGATCCAAGACAGCAATGAGACATCAGCAGAGGATGAAGGTGAGTCCTGCAACCAGCAATGTGATTTTCTATGTGCATTACAACAGGCCGTGTCCACACATAACACAACAATAACTGCTGGACATAACTTAATGCCAGTAACCACTGACTAGGAGAACATTATGCTATTTGTCAAATATCTAAATCTAGCTGGGAAAATGTGCATTGCTTTTTATAACGCCGTTTTGGACATATATATTAAATTCAAAAAAAGTGTATGCGTCGTGTGGGGAAGTTCCCATATTTGCCTCGAGAGTCGAGACCCATATATAATGCATATTATGTATATGTAGCATGCACCTGTTCATTTATGCGAATTTTGGGGAAAAAAATAAATGTTTAGTATAACCGTGTTCTCTCACTTTTCAGGCATTAGCTTGCACGTAGACTCTCTGACAGATCATTCTTGCTCTGCCGAATCTGATGGGGAGAAGTTGCCTTGTAGAGCTGGGGACCATCTTTGTGAGTCAGGCACTGAATCTAAGGGCAAATATGAGGATGAAGACGACGATGAAGACATTGATGAGGAAGACAGAATTGTTCCTGCAAAGCCTGTCACTTCATCGCCTCTCAGTGGCATAGAGGCACCTGTGCTTAATCACCAAAATGAGGGCAGCCTCAGAACCTCCAACAAATCCACTTTGGACAATAGGATTTCTCCCAGTTCTCAGACACCAGCTAGCAAACCCAAACTATGGTCACTTGCAGAAATAGCCACATCAGACATTAAACATCAGAACATGAGCCAGAGCTGTCAGTTGTCAGCTGTGTCCTCTGCCACCTCGTCATCTGCATCTCACAGCTCTGCTTATCCTTCATCTTCAATTTTGGGAAGGCATATATACTACACGTCACCTTTTTATAGCAACTATACGAACTATGGGAATTTCAATGCTCTCCAAAGCCAAGGAATCCTAAGATATAACTCAACATCAGTGACCTCCAATGAGAGTCTAAGTCAAGCGGTTTTAAACAGTAACTCTCTGCACAAACATACTACTGACTCTATAAAGACTCCCAGCAGTCAGTTAGATCAACACTACAGGTCATCTAGCTATGAATCTAAAAAAGGTAGGTTTCTTAACGAAAAGGACATGTCCCATATTTCTTAAACGACTTTGGATGGATTCAATATTTCATTAGACGTCAGCTGTAATTAAAAATGCAATGATGTCAACGTGTAATGTATTTATGCCAGCAATTATCGGTTCGCTGTGGATGTGTTTGCACCACAGAAAATAAATAATCATAAACTAACTGCAGAATTGAACTGTAAATAATAACTGCGCCACGTAGGATGGATGCATTCTCCCCATGTGTAACGCATTTGGCCTCATGTCACGCTGTGTTTCGGGTTCTAAATGAGAGTATTTATGTTAATTGAAACCATAGTATTTAATGTAGCTCCTAAACCTCCTGGCTGTGAATTCAGTCCATTGGAGGATTGAAACATATAATCTAGTTAGCTGGCTGTGTCCTGTGACTAACTGACGGTTATATTTTGACAGATCCCACTGAAGTCTGCACAGTAGGAGCACAACCATACCTATAGATGTGCAATCAGACAGCCATGGAAGTAAGTGGAAACAGTCTCTATTGCCCCGATCATATGGGAATAGGTCCAAGACCTATTGTACAGCCAATCAGGGACCTTAACGTCCATTACTTGCTAGATTACATAACCCTCTGGTTAGAATCTCAATCAGTCTTTTTATTTAATGTCACTTTTCAGGCTTAAATTCAAACTAGGACTGTATGAATTAGATTTTTTAGTATCTTGTCAAAATAAACACATTTGATATTTAACACACACACACACACACACACACACACACACACACACACACACACACACACACACACACACACATTTCTGTTGACTCTGGAAACCGTGGTATACTATTGTTATAAAACACTTTACATCCATTTTTTTCTGATTATCTGTAAATCGATGTATGATTTTATATTTCGCTGTACTGCTGTAATGATAACTAATAATCACTGAATTGTAAATCACGATTTTATGCATTCAGGTGTTTTTATGTCTGACACTAGCGACATATTTGAATGATATGTGACAGAATATAGTTTGTAGTCGTGTTTAGAACAAACGATGAATAATTACTATTGTATCATTAGTATTGTAGTATTGTGCAACGAAAAATATTTAGTGATATGGTTTTTTCCTTGATTCACAGGTAGGTGTCACAATTGCTTTGAAAAAAGGGAGCAAGCCATCATCTCTCCCCGAGTATTACGTATCTAAATCCGGATAACATCTTGTGCCACTGTATAAAAGAAGACACAAAGAGCACTATTTAATCTACAGACTTTTTTTTTTTTTTTTTTTTAAACAGCAATGGAGAGGTCCCTTGGACATATGTGAAATTATTGGTATAGTATAGTTGCCCTAATGTATATTGTGACTTTTTGCAAAGAATCTGTTTTTTCTCAGGATATCTTGATCACTTCATTGCCACGATATATATTCTATAAGTGTGATAGAATTTAATGTTAAGAATGGACAGAAAGAAGAATACAAATCTATTAACTAAAAGATCCAAGAATAGAGACAATGCTTCTGATTGATGAACTGGAGTACTTAATATGTGGGATAAAGCAAAACAAAAAGATTTGATATTTATTTTTGTAATGATATGAAAAAAATGCTTCTAGTAATTTATGCAAGTTGTATTGCAATGAAATTTAAAACCTTTTTTGTAAATAAATCCTGCCTCGTTTTTATTTGAAAACAGATGACAGTGAACGATCTTTTTTTTCCTTTCTCTTGATTGTCAATAAGAATTCTTTAATAAGTTATATCGAAAATTGTAAATAAACACAGGTTAGTCTGATGAAAAGGCTTTGTTTTTAGTCATGCTATTACAGCAGGTAGTGTGCAAAACCAACATTAATGTACTGTATTCACTATTACCTGTGAGCGCGCGCTCGCGCACACACACACACGCATTTTTTATAACCCCACTCTCATCAGTGTCTTCCCTTCCCACCACTTGCCATCACCAATCTCCCTTTATCCATATGGGAACTGGTGGTAATTTGCAAGGAGCGTATTAGTGATCTGAATTAGTCATCATGGCAGGATAATGTTGCTGACACAGTGTGGTCGCCAGACAAAGCAAAGAGACTATTCAGTGGGATCACCAGATAACTTACACCGCTAATGTGATGTAGCTGGCTCACAGGAAAAAAAAAATGAACAATCATTTGTTTCCTCACAAAGATAAATGGAGTGAATATAGCATACGGTAATAAAACAAGAATAATAGCTTCTTAGATTGCCCTTTAATCAATCATACACTTATTTTTCAAGAGCCTCATCTATTTCTTTCCATGATTAATAATGTTTCAGTGTAAGGGCATTATTAGATCCCAGCAGGGGAGATCCTGTATGCTTTTAGTTGCTCAGGAATGGTCAGTTGGGGTTCATTATGGGCTGATATTGAACAATTTATAAAATCGTGTCTAAACATCTGCCAACTCAGACAGGCCAATGAGTGTGAATATGGAAAATTGCTGGACCAGTTCATATTGACAAACAAATCTCTCTCCTGTGGCCTTTTGTGCAGTGAATATGAGTGGCCTTTTGCTCTAGTGTTGTTAAAAAGGGCATTTGAAAGTGATCTCTAACGTAACACTACAGTTATCCAGTTATCAGTTCGTGTTAAAAACAGGAACGAAGACAAGAAATGAAAAACAAAATATATAGAACACACACACACTTTTTTTTTTGCTTCTTACCACACATAATGCAACATCGAGGTTAATCTTAATCTATTATAGTAGAATCTTTTTATGAACTTTAATTCAGATAAGATTTTGTAACTTTCATTATGTTACCACTTTTTTTTTCCCCCAAATCCTAAAAGAAGATATTATAACTAGCCTAGGAACAGAATTGTACCAGACAATTATGCAAACAAATCTTGGACAACATATCACAAGATATAACAACACACTATAATGAAATAGTATATTGATTAAGAAATATCTTTTCATAGCTAACACAGTAGGCAAATCAGTAAAATTGACAGACTATATCTGCCACAAGCGTGAGTATAGTAATGAAATATAATTAACTAATTGCACTTATGAAATGAAGACACACGTGTGTGTGTGTGTGTGTGTGTGTGTGTGTGTGTGTGTGTGTGTGTGTGTGTTTATATACACAAACACACATTCATACACACATATGACATCTCATAACTAAATGAACACACTTATTTTATACAGGCTGCGCCATTTCTAAAGGTGGGTTTTTATGCAGATACTGTAGGTGTAATCTCAGATGGGTTCCCTGAGGACACGGTTACACTTGTCAGATAAAACTGCAGGCGATTTTCTTTCACAACTGCCTTGCACTCGCCTAGGTTGAGATTTTCCTTGATCCCTCAAATGTTATCTTTTGTTCTTAATTAAAGTCCTATTGTCTCGGTAAAGCTGCTCACCAATTGCCTCTGAAACCTGAAAACACCTCACCTTTGTCTGAGTATGGATGAATATGCTGAACCCACGCAGCAGTAACTAAACTTGTTAGAAGTTTATGGGCTGGACGTTAAGGACAGAATGGTGAGAGGGGGATTTCTGGAGGACTGCAGGTATTACAACAGAATACATAGGTAATAATAATATGTGTTGACGATTGGGAACGACTAATTTGGCTTTGCACTTGAAAAAAAAAAAACAATAATAATGACAATTCGCATTTGCCAAGTAACCAATAACGGTTTGGCACATGTACGTGTAAGCTGCATTTACACGGACAATTCTCTTTAATCCTTTACACCTGAAGCTTAGAAAGTTACATTTTAGCATATTTTAAGGCAATGATTCACCTCACTTTCATAATGTGAATAAAAAGCCCTGGATAAATTCGCAGTTCGGGTACATACATTCCAGGGTAAGTACATCAAAACGATTAAGTATCACAAGGATCCAATCATTTATTGGTTAATTAAATAAAAGAGCAGCCTCTGGTGATTTACTGGTTAAACGTCTTCACCTTGAATAAAGTTGGCCTCAGTGGTTATGTCACTTGTATTTTCTCCACAGACAATGACGAGGGCAATTTGAATCCACTATACTAACGAAAAGGAACTCCAAATGTTCATAGAATAAATAACTACACGTCCAGAAATCTTGCTTAGGAATTTTACACCACAATACCCATCCAACATGTAACTTTCCTATTTGTCAAAACAAAGATATTTTCCTGGACTCTGTAACTGATCCGAAGCTTGTTATATAGATGACAATGGCGTGAGAGGATCATTTTTTTTGTCCATCAGCCTTGCGTATATTCCAATTCCCTAAAACCAGATATCTGTTTACCAAAAGGCAACTTTACTCATGCTCTGATGTGTACATAGACATAGTCAAGTGTCTTCTGTTTTAACTTTTACCGCTCTATTACCTTAGCACCCATCCTAGAAACAGCTACAGCAAACAGATATGTACAGATTATAGTGCCATCACAAATGTGTGTGTGTGTGTGTGTGTGTGTGTGTGTGTGTATATATATATATATATACACATTTATATATATATATGTATATATATAAAAATAAACTTATTGACAGTTTCATATATATACACACACACACACACACACACACACACACACACACACACACACACACACACACGCGTGTAATTTAGAATCAATGCCCATTTAATAATGTAACATACTGTATTTTAATAATGTATTTTATAGTGTTATAATTAACATAATCACGTTAGGATTTGTTGTGCGGCCAAATCTACTGTAAGTCGTGCAATAAAACTTCTGCGGTGATTATTGCTCGACTTTCTGTACAAGTGTCCAAAACTCTTCAGGACAAAATGGCATTAAAAAAATGAATCTTTTGAAAATTAATAATAAGGATAAACATTGACATTTGTTCCATTGATCTGAAAACTAATTATTTTTGACAGTCTTAAAAGACGAGAACAGAGGCGTACGTTTAAGACGTGATTGACAATTTGTTGTGTGTATAACGACTTATAAATTATTAATCGGTACTGTCAACAACGGTGTGATTATTGTACTCCGCGTTTGAAATGAATATTTATTTTTTCCCTGACATAATTGTTCAACATCACATTGTAATAATGTCACAGATAATTTAATTAAGATTATGTATTGATGGACTTATTCAGCGTTTTAAAACGTTAATATTGTTTAGTTAGTTTGTAAGTAATAATTTCACAAAAAAGGTAAACTGGTTTAAAATAAAACACTTCTCAGACTGAATTAAGAGTGATTGATAGTGGTGGTGTTCAAATGCATCAAAGAAGAGTAGTTTAATCTAGATACATAAAAATCACCAAGGAGTTGCATTATTTCTAGAAGATCGAGAGGGAGAGATCAACATTGTAACCTCTGACATTCTCACTAGAGAGGAATAAAGGTTCTGTATTAAATTATTGCTAAAACCGAGGAGATTATCGAGTGGACGCGGATTAAGATGTAAATGTACGTGTTTCTATTATATCTGACTTTAATAGTGTGTTAAACTGATTCCAATACATAGTAGAGCAATGTGGACAAGTTGTAAAGAGTAATTGAGTGATAATGGCACCCACATGTAGTTATTTTCTAATCACAAAGTACAGAAGCAAGTATGAAAACAAACAACTTAATTACATGGTAACATAGGAGCAGCGATACTATATTGCATCTTGAGCCTCCCAGAGAGATAAGCACAGGCTGATTAGATGCAGGATACACGAATGCGCTGTACATGGTGGGAAATTTATGCATTGGGTAGGCGTAAAATATCATGCAAGTCATTTATAAATTGTCTATGTTAATACAATGTGCCTTTGTTATGCTGCTGCTTGGGAAAAGAGCAGCATTGTTATTAAAACTAGCTAGATAATAGAAAGGAACGACTACCTTATTAATAGACGATTGTTAATAAGCATACATTTTAACAAGGGTGTGGAGTCATTATGGTAAGAAGATCGTACTTTGGTATAACAAAACCAAAAATAAAACTATTTGCCCAATAATTTCATATCATGTTCACTAATAGAACATTATCGTTAACAAGAGTGCCTAAGGGGTTAATTTACTAGTTAAAATTACCCAACATTGTAATTAGCATAGCGGAAATTGTTTCAATGTTTAAAAAAAAAAAATCAAATAAATGTGTGTGCATGTATGAGCATATTGAAGACTGAAGAGATGACACCACATCATACCCTCTCCCGCTCCACCCCTGAAAGTTTGGATCTCATTCTTTGTCCTATCTTTGTGGTGAGAGATGCACATAATTAATCCTACACGTGATTATAGTACGTTTTAATTAGCATTATGATCGCAACGAGATATCTTTCTAAAACAGTTATTAATCATTTGATGCTTTTCACATCGACAATTAGGAGGTTTTCTTTTTGCTGGGACCAAAGGAATACATTACACAGAATAATTGAGGCTGACAGCACTAACATCATGCAGTGACATTTTTCACAGAACAGAAAGTTATTTGCAGATTATATACAATTTGTCACATCAAAGGAAACAGGGGCTAAAACACAAACAAAAACAGTTAACATTTCTGCAACAGGTCAAAAGTACAAACTAATTGCTAACGAATGGCATGTCAGACTTTCCACAGATCTACCACGTCAACAGATTTTATAATATCACGATGATTGTTGGGATTTCTTGTAGGAAAGATCCATTGATGGGTTAATTCTGCCCATTGGAATTTTAGTCATTAGAGTTAGACACACTACTCAGTCACCAAAAGCTTTAACACTTAAAAAAATGCACTTACGCATGGTTGCCATCCTCTTTTATATTTCATTTCCAATTTCTTACTGATTAAAAAACTGTCTTTAAACATCTGCATTACTGGTTCGGTCCATAGTATCTGCTATGCGGCTATATGCACAGTAGCCCTACTCACTGGCCGACCCGCCGCCGAGCTGCCCGACGGCGGATACGGCCGACGAGCGACCCGGCGGCGGGGGGGCAGTGACGGGGGGAGTGAAGTTTCTTCACTCCCCCCGTCACGCGGCTGCATTGAAGTGCAGGCAAATATGGACGAGATCGTCCATATTGGCCTGCATGCACAGCCGACGGGAGACCAGCGATGAACGAGCGCGGGGCCGCCCATCGTTCATCGCTGGAGTCTCCACACGAGTTCTCGAGATCGTTCATATCTTTCAAAAAATCGGCCAGTGTGTAGGGCCTATAAGGATTGGCGATTTTAGACTTAAACATTTGAAATTAAAAATATAAAAATTTCTTATTGAAAGTACACATTTGACTTTTTTAGTAAGGTTAATGATCAGTTTGCGATACAGAATAGGGGGCGGATTGCACTTGTTTTTTTCACAAGAGCATGTAGTGGTGTCTAGTTCTGGAATGCTTCCAAAGACTACTTTACTTAACCATTTCTTCTTTAGTCTTACTAGCATAAATGTGCAACTATACTATAGATTACACCATGTGCTAACTGCTCATCTAGATCGATTAAAAGAATAACGTCTTGTAATTGAGTCAGGATGTCATTAACATTGCAGCTAAAGGAATAATTATGGCATAGATTTAAAAGAAACAACGTATTGGAGTCTTTTCATATGATCAGTGCTTTGGATCTGAAAGGTGTAAAATACTGAGTGAATGGGAGCAGAGTATTGTAAGTTCCTCTCATTAGCACTAATCATCTCTCCATTAGACATCACTGGAGTCTGTCTGGGCCTCCTCTTCCTGATCTGCTCTTTTTTTTTTTTGCCATACACATTACATTTCTGTCATGCTTTGCAGTAGAACACGATATCCCCAAAGAGAAAAAAAAAATATCCTGACAGCAACCATTAGTTAAGAGTGCAATGAATAAACCGCTTGCACAACAGCATCAGGACTAATTAAGATTCTGTTTAGAAGCCCTGCATGGAATGTTAATGTAGCTTTGACTAACTGGAAGTAAACAAGGGAAAAAGTGCATTTTAAGTGGAATGTTGAGGTGATAACATCTCTCACTTCTCCTACCCCAGTCTGTTACAAAGTCATTATCTCAAATTACTACCTCTGCACGTCATTTACAGAGCACATTGGGCCAGCATGGATCCCTTGGCGTTGAAGTACTAACTTGAGTCGAGCAAAGCCAATACTCTCTAAGGAATAAAGGCTGAATTAACCCAGTATCTCTACCGCTGAAAGTTTTGCTGGTACCCGTTACTTGGACAAATATAGCCAGAATTCAGAAAGCAGATTAGTATCTGTTGCTGGCGTCTCAGCCTAAATCCCTGAAGGCGTTTTGACCCTTTGAAGTTTCTTCTATTTTGCTTACACAGAAGTTTACATGATTAAGTCAGATTTTTACAAGGCTCAACAAGGCAAATTTAATCACCTCGGAACATTCAACAAAAAAAAAAAAAGTCACAACAATTGTCCTGCTCATTTAGCAGCCACAGATATACAAGAGGCTGTAATGTGTGAAGAAGTATTGGAAATTAGTACGGTATGACACTGGTAATTCCCATAACACTGAACTATTACAATTGGAACTGATGTGATACCACCATTAGGATGGTAATAATTACAGGGCAGCGGAGCAAAGTTTACAGAGAGACACGCTTAGCTTTCTAGAGACATTAAACATACATATAAATACATTTACATCTACTGGTAGCATCAATCCTAGTGGTTTCTATTTTATGTGTGCTGTATAATAAAATGGTCTCATCCCTTCTCTCTCCCTCCATCTTTCCAGTTTTTATCTTATTTTTTTCGTTCTCAATATCTACATTTATAAGCTGCCATTGAAAATCTGCAAGTCTAATTCATACTGCATCTACATGCTGTAATCTTATTATCTTCCTCCTGTCATGTATGTGCCAATCACACTTCCCATCTGAGTTGGGCTGCCGCAGCGCATTGCCCTGGGAAGGGCCACGTGTGTTTTCCTTTCTATGCCGTGCTCTGTTTGAGTTCACTGTAGAATAAATATATCAGGGGAGAGGAGCCCAGGTCTGGTAAATGGTTCCTGCTGTGTAACTTTCCAAAGAGTGGGAAATCAGCAGGAAATTAATATCAGGCCTATCGTGTACCTGGATGTCTCTTTATTTGTGTTCATTTTCACAAACGGTGTGCCACTGTGACTCCGGAATAGAGGAGATTAAACTATCTCCCAGTCACATACTGTACATCAGCCCAAGAAAGTTCTTGCCTCCTTTTCTCTTAAATAAACATTTATCTCAGGGAAAATCAGCTTAATAAAATATTTTTCTTTTCTTTTTTTTCTTATTTCTTCGAAACTAGTTGTTCTGCATTTCTTTGTATTTTGACATATGTGCAAATGATTGTTAGCCCTTAAGCAATGCATATTAAGTTGTTCTACAGCTTAAGAAATAGTTTTCTAGTTGTCACTCATTTGTCTTGGTATATTACTGCATGTACAGTACCAGCTAGCAGTCAATGTATTTCAATGGTAACCAAGTCTAAACCAGATCACAAACCCTGTGGGATATGCAGTTTTGCACGTTGTCTTTATGTTTTCAGCCATATAATTATGAAATAGCAAACAAGCTTCCCTTTTACTGGTTAATAACATTCTTCTTTTCGGGATCTATTTTGGGAGAGATGGTGGGGATTTTACTTAAAATGTTACTCTCTTTCCAGTTTGTTACTTTTACCTTAGTCAGGATTGCATTGCAGATGTGATCATTGGTAAATGGGATCTGACACAGGGGGAAATTCAGACCTGATCACAGCAGCAAAATTGTTAGCAGTTGGGCAAAACCATGTGCACTGCTGGTGGTGGTGGTGGTGGGGGGGGGCGGGTATAACATGTGCAGAGAGAGTTAGATTTGGGTGGGTTATTTTGTTTCTGTGCAAAGTAAATACTGGCTGCTTTATTTTTACACTGCAATTTAGATTTCAGTTTGAACACGCCCCACCCAAATCTAACTCTCTCTGCACATGTTATATCTGCCCCACTGCAGTGCACATGGGGGGTCATTCCGAGTTGTTCGCTCGTTGCCGATTTTCGCAATGGAGCGTTTAAGATAAAAATGCGCATGCGCATGGTACGCAGCACGCATGCGCTAAGTATTTTAGCACAAATCTTAGTAGATTCACTCATGTCTGAATGAAGAATTTCCATCGTTGAAGTGATCGGAGTGTGATTGACAGGAAGTGGGTGTTTCTGGGCGGAAACTGACCGGTTTCTGGGAGTGTGCGGAAAAATGCAGGCGTGCCAGGATAAAACGCGGGAGTGTCTGGAGAAACGGGGGAGTGGCTGGCCGAATGCAGGGCGTGTTTGTGATGTCAAACCAGGAACGAAACGGGCTGAGTTGATCGCAGTGTAGGAGTAAGTCTCGAGCTACTCAGAAACTGCTAAGAATTATTTAATCGCAATTCTGTTAATCTTTCGTTCGCTATTCTGCTAAACTAAGATACACTCCCAGAGGGCAGCGGCCTAGCGTGTGCAATGCTGCTAAAAGCATCTAGCGAGCGAACAACTCGGAATGACCCCCATAGTTTTGCCCAACTGCTAACAAATTTGCTGCTGCAATCAGGTCGGAATTACCCCCACTGTCAGGTAGATATATTTCTATATATCCCCCCACACACCACTCCAGTACAGTATTACAGTAAATATGGATACCACAAAGTGTCAAGAAGTTACACACTGGAAAAAACATTTATTTGTCTGCAAATCATCTTCACAAATTGTTGAATTCATGATTGCTGTTTTACTGTTGTCTAATTTTAAATAGCATGTTATAAATATAATAAATTCATACAATAATAATATTTAATTTGAGTCGCTAATCACATTATTCTTTGGAAAATGCATATTCTGTTTTATTTGGTTTTCGTTTTCATTAAAAAAACAAAAACAAACAAACAAACAAAGTATTATAGTGGTTTGCTGTAAAGGTCAGTACACATTAGACGAAGTCGCTCTGTTCTCGACGTCGTCTAATGATTCCCCTCCCGGGCCGGCCGGTCGGCGGCCGACTATACACACTGAGCGATATGACCACTCATATCACTCAGTGACGTCACGCCTCCGCCAGCCCTGTATGCAGGTCATGGACGACAGTCCATATCCTGCATGCATGCACTGCCGACAGTGACGTTCGTTTCCGACCCGCGGGGCCGCGCATCGGTCGTCGCTGGCGGCATACACTAAATAAAATGAGCGACGTCGCTCAGGGAGGGAGAAAATGAGCGACGTCGCCCATTTTATCAGCAAGTGTGTATGGGCCTTAAGTTAGGGAATGTTGTATGAAGCTGTGAAAAGAGTGGAGAAGTAGACCATTGGAGATGCTACCCATAGCAACCAATCAGCTGTGTAGTAGCATTTATCCAGTATAGGGCCAGATGTACTAAGACGTGGAGAGTGATAAAGTAGAGAAAGATCAAGTACCTGCTAATCCGCTACTGCCATTTTCAAACACATCCTGTAACAGCTGTAGTATGGTTTGCCGGCGGTTGGGGTCCCGGCGACCAGCATACCGGCGCCTGAATCCCGACCGCCGGCATACCAACAGCTGGGCTAGCGCAAATAAGCCCCTTGCGGGCTCACTGCGCTCGCCACGCTGCGAGCACGATGGCGGGCTACGTGCGCCACGCTATCTATTCTCCCTCCAGGGGGGTCGTGGACCCCCAAGAGGGAGAAAATATGTCGGTATGCTGGCAGTCGGGATTCCGGCGCGGTGGTCGCCAGGAGCCCGGCCACCGGCAACCTGAAGACCACCCCCAGAAACATAGCAGTTAGAGTCAGATTGGCTGGTACTTTATCTCTTTCTACTTTAGCACTCTCCAAGGCTTAGTATATCTCCCCTTATTCTCTAAAATAATAGGTAGGAGGTATTTTGTTGCTACAGGCATCTTCTCCACTGGTACATTTCTCCATTCTTTTCACTGTATGATTCATCAACCCATCAGTCATTTATGTTGTGCTTCCTGCCCTTTACAGATTGAGGGAGAGATGTACTAATGGCCTAATTCAGACCTGATCGCAGGCTAGTTTTTTTTTGCTGCGCTGCGATCAGGTCAGAAATGCGCATGCGTATGCACCGCAATGCGCAGGTGCGTTGCACGGGTACAAAGCGGATCATTGCTTTTGCGATGGGTTTAACAAAGAATCCATTCGCACAGCTGATCGCAAGGAGATTGACAGGAAGAAGGCATTTGTGGGTGTCAACTGACCATTTTCTGGTAGTGTTAGGAAAAATGCAGGCATGTCCAAGTGTTTGCAGGGCGGGTGTCTGACGTCAATCCGGAACCGGGCAGGCTGAAGTGATCGCAAGGGCTGAGTAAGTTCTGGGCAACTCATAAACTGCACAAATAGTTTTTGTACCGCCTGGCTGCACATGCGATCGCACACTTGCAAAGCAAAAATACACTTCCCTATGGGCGGCGACTATCTGCTCGCAGCAGTGCAAAAAAACCCTAGCGAGTGATCAGGTCTGAATTAGGCCCTAATTGCTGGAGAGTGATAACTGCCATGTTACAGGCTGTGCCTGAAGAATGACAGTTGGGACATACTTGCCCACTCTCCCGAATTGGCTGGGATGCTCTCGAAAATTGGGCAATGCTCCCGTCCCCCCTGGAAAGATAGAAAAGTCTCCCGTTAATCTTGACATTGAATAGCAAGGGGTGGGGCCAGGATGGCACAATTGTGCTTCCATGGGCCCCTGTACCGCTTACTTACATTTTGGGGAGGCAATTAGGACAAATATGGAGAAAAGGGAGGTATATTTCTATTCTTTTTTTTCCGATTGGCATTCTCTTTTATTGTCTTGCTTCTTGCTGGGGGAATGGGAATTCCATATGAGAAGTTGTATGGGGCACTGATCCCACCCCTCCTCCAAGTGCAATAATTCTCTGTGGCTTACCCAATTTGCAGCAGAGATGCACTGAATGTATTAGCTAAATATTATTTATGGTGCTCCACCAGTGGCGTAGGTTCGTCACAGTTGCCCGGAGGCAAGATAAATATTGGTGCCCCCCTATTTCCTATATTAAGATAAATATATGTATGTATGTGTGCACGTGTGTGTATATATGTGTGTGTGTGTGTGTGTGTGTGTGTGTGTGTGTGTGTGTGTGTGTGTGTGTGTATGGAGTGTTCTGAAAAAAAATGTATATACTGTATTTATACATTTAATTGTCTTTTATTTTAAATGACACATTTCTTAGCAGTCATACCCAGGATTAGAACCCATGACCTGTTACACTAACACTTTACTGATGGAGTTATTTGCTCCTGTAGAGGAAGCATGATAATTCTTACTATATGAAGTTACGTGTAATTGGCAGAGAAGTATCTTCATATAGTTAAATTCTCATATTTCCTGTACAGGAGCAAACAGCTTCATCAGTAAGGTGTCTGCTTCCAGTGTAATAGGGTGTGGTTTCTAATCCTGGGTGTGATACTTGTAAATGTGTATATTCAGTATAATAAAGAGGGTGTGATTTGTAAGGTGCAGGTACCAGTGAGGAAGTCGGCCACTGAAAAGACAGCGACAGCTATCAATTAACTTCATTCAATGGTGTCACAGAATGGGAGGAGAGGTGCCCCCCTTAAGAGCAGGAGCCCGGCGGCAGATGACTCCGTTGCCTCCCAGAGTTCTGCCTCTGTGCTCCACATGTGTACTAAGCATAGTAATTCTAACAGTTGTCTACAGTAGGTGTCTCTCTATCTTGAAGGACTACAATATTTTGGAACAAAATGCATACACAGATTGCATAATTTTTGCAAACGTGCACATGTTAGATCTCCATATATGCTTTCAGTAACTTTGAATGACCAGCCCATTTAAGGTGTGCAAGCCTTTACTAATTATGATGATTGCTACTTTCACAATTAGTTGGACATGCTCTGTATGGTTGCAGAGTTGCCTGAAATTTTGAATGCAAGTAAATATGCAAGTTTTATTATGTGACTGCGGTGTAGCTGCATGTGCATCCAACACGTGTACAACTTGTTTCAGGGCTAAAGTGTGTCTCCGGGGTTCATAATACTCGTACATCCAATTAAGACATAATTCAAATGACTGATCTCCAGCACTTTAATGGACAAATTAGTTCACTTTGCAGGAATTAGAAAGGCTCTGTGGCTAGCTGCTAAACCTAGAATGCTCATTCAAATATTTTCTCCTGCAACTTGAAATATAATATTTACATTAAGGTTAGGCACTAAGGGGTTGGTTAGTGGTAGGGATTTGGGTTAGGTACTAGGGGAGGGTTAGTGAAACAATAATCACATGAATTCTGCTCAATAGATGCCTCAGCTGAAACTTCTCTTTATCAGTCCTTGGGGGACATAGAGGATGATGATGGAGAGGCCACTTTCCCTGGAAACAGGTAAGACCATGAATGGTTTGTCAACAGTTTGTCATGTTGACAGGTCATCTGTGTAGACCTGATGAAGGTCATCATGTCATCCATGTAGACATGATGATTGTCAACATGGTCACAGTCAACATGTTAAGTATGTCAATATGCTGCATGTTGCCATTTTGACCATGTCAGCATTCTCATGTCAACCTTATGCATGTCAATATGATAACTGTATTCTTGTGGTTAGCCCACATTGGTCAGCTAATTTCCTGATGCCCCATTTCATTCCATTTGAACTATGTGACTCAATTGTGCCATGCTGCATAATGCTTACCTAAACATTTGTGCAATTGTGTAAAAAGAGGTGTGAAATACCAAAAGTGGAAAATGTTATATTTACTCTTTGAGAATCTGCATGCTTTTAAGTTTGTTATTGACTAAATTTGTTTAAATGCAATTTTCTCTATCCTTAATACTATTGGAAGATGCCTACCAGTTGATAGGTGCGTAGCGGATGTGAGCAAGGAAGTTTAGTCCACACATTGGCGTGAATTAAACTGTTTGAAAAGTTGGTTATGTGTTTGTTTTTTCATGTCTATTAGATAGGAAAAAACAGACACCCAACTGACTTTTCAAACAATTGAATACCCCCCATTGACTCCAAACTAGAGTAGGTTTTATTGAAGATAACAGGTACAGGTGAAAGAAGATAAACATTAGCCAATATGATAAGGTATCAATCTCTCCTTGGCTACAGTAAGTACTGTATTGTACAGAAATGTGCAGCTCCAATAACACAGTGACAGGCTTGAGCATATGCAGACCCTTTTATAGAGCCAAGTAAACAATATGCACCTTCAGTCTACTCAGCCTAACCTTTATGTCTGGTGACTCAGACATGTGATGTTACTGTGGCTGATGAGTCAAGCACACTAACTCAGACATGTGATGCTATTGTAATTGAGTTTAACTACATGTTAGAACTCCCCCATGCTTAGAGATGTCTCTTGTTACGAATTCTAAATATCTCAAACTTTCACAAAACCCCTATTAAAAAAACATAATAAAAGCATCTAGCAACAACAATAACAACACATAATTAATTATCACAGTTCAGTCCACATTTTTCACAAAATGTACTTAGTGCTTGTGATGTAGGTCCTTTAGGGAGTATATTGGCAGTATTTTGCTCACTTATGATATAGTTCACAGTAAGTAACTTGTTCTGGACAAGTTCTCTTAGGAAATGTTATTGTAGCAATTTGCTCTGATCTGTCATAGCGCTTTCTACTAGCAGACAGGTCTATAGTACTTTCTTACTGCATAGGATGTTGAGAGTTTCTTTAGCATTTAAAACTTTTAGTTCAGTTACAGTATTTTGAATCCAATGTGCCTCTTTTGCTGCTTCAGTCAAGGCCTTGTTTGCTCCTTCTGTTGAAGATAAAGCAACTGTTGGTTGTTTCCAACTTATTGCTGTGCCTGCTAATTCAGATAGATAGCCAGTATGAGAACATCTGTTGTCTTTGTCTGCTCCCCAATCTTCATAGTAGAATATTTGAAGTTTTAAAGTTTTAGTCTTTGGAAACATAAATTTGAATAAGATAATACCTTTTTTGGTATCTCAAGATACTCTTAGGGGTATATGCAATTGCGGGCGAATTACAGAAATTGTCGAATTCCGGAACTTTTTCGCCAAAAAAAAAAAATCGCCAATGCAATACAGTACTTTTTCGACAAAAAACGGACCTTCAAAATTCGACTTTTGGAAATTCGACTTTTATCAAATTCGACTTTTCTGCAATGGTACAAATGCTGTAATTCGACAAAAGCATATGCAATTCAAGTTTGGAAATTCGACAACAGTGCTTTTCGACCGCAAATTCGACAATTTCAGTCCGCCTCAGTTGCCTGGCGGGATCTAATAAAACATTTTTAGTACATGATTTTTTTTAATATATGAGGATTGCTAATAGCATATCTATTTATATTTGAAAGGATTATCTACTTGGTTTGTCTTTTTTTGCTTCACAAGTATTATTTAATTGATTTTTAAAAAGATTTTTTTTTCTTCACTCTGTGGTGAGGGAAATTTACCCATGATTCCACAGTTTTACCCAGGATACACTTCTGCAAAGCCCCTCCTATCTCCTCACTCCCGGGTTTGAGACTACAGGGAGAAGAGCAGCCATTACAGTCAGCTCTCTTGTGGAATCGTTTTTTTAGGAAAATTCCTGCGTTTTAAAATACATTCCTATTTTTGTACTGACTACAATGATGGAGCCTTTCTCTGACCAGATTGTGATGTTCATGCTGGCTGCAAGCATGGAGGAAGAAAGTGTTGCTGAACATCAGGATCCAGTTCAGGAAATGTCTGCATTGGGTGAGCCAGTATTGCGGGTTTCATTTCCACGTCCACGCCAGTATCGCACTAGGCGTGAACTGGAGGATCTCTGCGAGTTCGAGGTGATACAAAATTATCGCTTATCGACTCGCGACATATATTCGCTGTACGCTCTGTTGGAGGCCGACCTGGAACCTCGGGCACGGACAAATCGTGCAGTCATCGGTTTCCAGAAACTGCTGGCGACGTTACATTTTTTGGCGTCAGGCACATTCCAGCCTACACTGTCTCAAACATGCGGGTTTTCACAGTCGACACTGTCGCGCTGTATAACCCAGGTCATTAGGGCTTTCCGCAAATTGACGATCCAGTACATCACATTTCCAGAGACGGACAGCGAATGTCGTGAGATCAAATTAGGCTTTTTCAACAAATACAAATTTCCCAATGTGCTGGGCGCGATTGACTGTACCCACGTGCAGATCAGACCGCCACGGAATTCGGAGGAATGTTTTCGGAACCGAAAACATTTCCATTCCCTGAATGTACAGGCGGTCTGTGATGTAAACATGAGATTTTTGAACATTTTTGTGGGATTTCCTGGATCATCTCACGACTCCTTCATCCTAAGCCAGTCATCGCTGTTTGACAAGTTCGAAACAGGAAACATGCCTGGTGGCTGGCTGTTAGGTATGTATTTTAATTGTTGTTGTTTTTTTATTATTTTATTAATTTTTTTTTTTTTTTTTTACAAGTACCTAACATTTTTTATTTTATTTTCTATAGGCGATGCGGGTTATCCAAACAAACCGTGGCTCTTGACCCCATTGTCTAATCCTGTTGGTAGAGCAGAAAAACGTTACCAAGAGACACACATTGCATCGAGGCAAATAATTGAACGTGCCTTCGGTGTACTTAAAAGCCGGTTTCGATGTTTAGACACTTCCGGCGGTGCTCTTTTGTACTCACCGGCGAAGGTTTGCGGCATGGTAAATGCATGTTGTATTTTACACAACATATGTGTCGCAAACCGTTTGCCGGTGACTCTTCGTCGCAGTGCTTTCCGACGTGGGAACCGGTCTTCTGCTCTACCGGTGGGTATGGACGAAGGAGATGATTCCCGGCGGACATTGATCCAAAATTTTTTTTCAGTTGCCTGTGAGTATACTTATAACATTTGTATTATCGTGTAAACTGACATTGTAATATTTTAAAAAAACCTCTTTATTTATGTATTTCAGAGTTTTACATCCTGTTGATGTACATCCCCAGGCCATGTTTGTACAGTTCGTTCCCCCCTGTTTTATCCTGTTGTTGGGTTACCGCAAATATTTGACCCTTTTATCCAACTCTACCATGGGCGACCTACTTGTGATGTGGACCTGACCCTCCGCCATGTAGCAGACAACCCCCCCTCAGGTGAGATGTATTGACCAAAACTCCCTTGTCCAAAATCACCCCGGCATGTCCAAAGTGCAGCCCTCCGGCATTTGCAAGACTGCACATCCAAACATTCCCTGATACACCAATGCTTGTCAGGGAATGTTTGGATGTGTAGTGACGCAAGTGCCGGAGGGTTGCATTTGGGCCCACTGTTCCCCGCTTGTGTCGTGTGGACTGTCTGTGCCTCTTCTTTTCAGTCCCAGGGTGACACTATTACCCATATCTGGAAGCTCATACTGTTCTCTTCCACAGGTCTTGCGGTGTATCCTTCCCAAGTGGCGTGGATGTGAAGAGACACGACATTTCCCCTGATGTGCCATGGGCGACCTACTTGTGATGTGGACCTGACCCTCCGCCATGTAGCAGACAACCCCCCCTCAGGTGAGATGTATTGACCAAAACTCCCTTGTCCAAAATCACCCCGGCATGTCCAAAGTGCAGCCCTCCGGCATTTGCAAGACTGCACATCCAAACATTCCCTGATACACCAATGCTTGTCAGGGAATGTTTGGATGTGTAGTGACGCAAGTGCCGGAGGGTTGCATTTGGGCCCACTGTTCCCCGCTTGTGTCGTGTGGACTGTCTGTGCCTCTTCTTTTCAGTCCCAGGGTGACACTATTACCCATATCTGGAAGCTCATACTGTTCTCTTCCACAGGTCTTGCGGTGTATCCTTCCCAAGTGGCGTGGATGTGAAGAGACACGACATTTCCCCTGATGTGCCATGGGCGACCTACTTGTGATGTGGACCTGACCCTCCGCCATGTAGCAGACAACCCCCTCAGGTGAGATGTATTGACCAAAACTCCCTTGTCCAAAATCACCCCGGCATGTCCAAAGTGCAGCCCTCCGGCATTTGCAAGACTGCACATCCAAACATTCCCTGATACACCAATGCTTGTCAGGGAATGTTTGGATGTGTAGTGACGCAAGTGCCGGAGGGTTGCATTTGGGCCCACTGTTCCCCGCTTGTGTCGTGTGGACTGTCTGTGCCTCTTCTTTTCAGTCCCAGGGTGACACTATTACCCATATCTGGAAGCTCATACTGTTCTCTTCCACAGGTCTTGCGGTGTATCCTTCCCAAGTGGCGTGGATGTGAAGAGACACGACATTTCCCCTGATGTGCCATGGGCGACCTACTTGTGATGTGGACCTGACCCTCCGCCATGTAGCAGACAACCCCCTCAGGTGAGATGTATTGACCAAAACTCCCTTGTCCAAAATCACCCCGGCATGTCCAAAGTGCAGCCCTCCGGCATTTGCAAGACTGCACATCCAAACATTCCCTGATACACCAATGCTTGTCAGGGAATGTTTGGATGTGTAGTGACGCAAGTGCCGGAGGGTTGCATTTGGGCCCACTGTTTCCCGCTTGTGTCGTGTGGACTGTCTGTGCCTCTTCTTTTCAGTCCCAGGGTGACACTATCACCCATATCTGGAAGCTCATACTGTTCTCTTCCACAGGTCTTGCGGTGTATCCTTCCCAAGTGGCGTGGATGTGAAGAGACACGACATTTCCCCTGATGTGCCATGGGCGACCTACTTGTGATGTGGACCTGACCCTCCGCCATGTAGCAGACAACCCCCTCAGGTGAGATGTATTGACCAAAATTCCCTTGTCCAAAATCACCCCGGCATGTCCAAAGTGCAGCCCTCCGGCATTTGCAAGACTGCACATCCAAACATTCCCTGATACACCAATGCTTGTCAGGGAATGTTTGGATGTGTAGTGACGCAAGTGCCGGAGGGTTGCATTTGGGCCCACTGTTCCCCGCTTGTGTCGTGTGGACTGTCTGTACCTCTTCTTTTCAGTCCCAGGGTGACACTATTACCCATATCTGGAAGCTCATACTGTTCTCTTCCACAGGTCTTGCGGTGTATCCTTCCCAAGTGGCGTGGATGTGAAGAGACACGACATTTCCCCTGATGTTCCATGGGCGACCTACTTACGTACAATCCAACTGCATTTCAAATTTTAATAAAAACCACAGGAAACTTCTATTTTTAAAAGTTTATTGAAGAAAAAAAGGTTTTTTTTTTAAATAAAGTTTGAAAGTTAATTAAAACAAAAAAGTAGTTTGTTCTTCTTTACATTCTTTTCTTGTGTATATAGATATCTGTGGGGAAAAGAAAAAAAAATATATATGAAAGTAAAGACACTAAATTCATGTTCATTTCTTTTCCAAGAAAATTTGTGGAACCACACAGCCCAGCATGACCCATTGCTTGGCTGTGTGGTTCCACAAAGGCATGCGGTCCAAAGTGAAATAGTGGTGTCAGTGGTCAGCACTTTGACACGCTAACATTTGTGGAACCACACAGCCCAGCATGACCCATTGCTGGGCTGTGTGGTTCCACAAAGGCATGCGATCCAAAGTGAAATAGTGGTGTCAGTGGTCAGCACTTTGACACGCTAACATTTGTGGAACCACACAGCCCAGCATGACCCATTGCTGGGCTGTGTGGTTCCACAAAGGCATGCGGTCCAAAGTGAAATAGTGGTGTCAGTGGTCAGCACTTTGACACGCTAACATTTGTGGAACCACACAGCCCAGCATGACCCATTGCTGGGCTGTGTGGTTCCACAAAGGCAGGCGGTCCAAAGTTTCTAGAATATATACATTGAAACATTGCTCTACTCACCTTGGTACGCACAACACGAACTTATGCCGTCCACTTCAATTTTCCACCCAATCCTATGAATAAGCCAAAAACACACACTAGTGAATAGTAAATTCACACAACAGTGAAAGCCTATTGTACACCATTACAAAAAGGATTTTTTGGGTAAAAGAGTGGTATCAGAATTGCTCTTTGGCCCATCATACATGTAGCCACAAGGAGCTTTCATCAGTTACCACACGCGCCCGCATACATGCCCGCGCATGTATGCCTACACAAAGCTCCTTGGTAGTACCCGGTCACGGGTGGGGAAGCCCAACAAAGAAAAAACAATAGTAAGAAAAAAAAAAAACTAATGGGAGGGGAAGAAAGGGATACATGAAAAACATATGAAGTAAATAAAACAATACGACCGGGCTTATGGTGGAAGTCTGTCCAGATCCTGGTGTTCCTCCTGAGTGTGGGGTGTCGATGTCCTAGGAGGCATGGTAGTACGTTGACTGGGCCTCTGTGCCCATGCGGCTGTAGATGTGGCGGCCGGTGGTGGAGGCATCTGGTGGGTGGGGTACATCCCTGTATATCCCTGGTACATCTGTGACTGTCTGTACTGGGATGGTACTTGCGGAAGGGTACGAGGCGTCCTTGTGGCTTGTGACGGCGGAAAAGGTGGATCACCAGCGTGTTGATGAGCTGGTTCTGGGAGCTTGTCATAGATCATCTGCAGTGTGGTTGCGATGAGCTGTTGGCTGGATGAGGATTGTCGATGGCTCTCCGACATGTTGGTATTGCTGTGTGCTAGACATGTTGTGTTCTCCACGAGCCGGCCCATGGATTCGGCCAGAATGTGAAGGACGTCCATAGTCTCCCTATGATCTTGCATTCTGACCTGTAGTATTGTGGCCGTGCTGTCGGTAAGAGTCTTCTGCATTTCCAGCAGACTGTTTGACATTTTCTCCATTGTCCTCTCAATGTTGTCCAGTCTGCCTCCCACGACATTTGTGTATGTATCCTGGCGGGTAGTAATCTCCGATGCCAGGGTGTGAACCCTCTGAACAGTTGAGGGATTCTGCCCTTCCCGGACGTCTGCCACCACTTGCATTTGGTCAGCTGAAAAGAAAATTAGAAAATATTATACACAGTGGCGGAACAAGCGAGCGGTGGGCCCATGTGCGCCAAATTCCTCCCCCCCCCCCCCCCCCCCCACATATCCCCACACACACACATCCCATCCAAGTCCACCCCCTCACCCCTGGAGAGGATCTGGTGAGGGGGACCTGCTCAGGGCCAGAGAAATGGATACCTAGCAACAGTGCCGTAACTAGACATTTTAGCACTGTGTGCAAGAAACGGCATCGGAGCCCCACCCCTGCATGCAAAACAGGGGCAGTGCGCGCCGTAGGCGCGCGCAAAAATACATAGTGGCGTGGCTTCGTGGGGAAGGGGTGTGGCCACAAAATAATACCATTTCATAAAACGGTACACAGTAGTCTCCGTTATTCAAATTACGTCGCACAGTAGCACCACTACACCAGGTAGAGACCCTTTTACACCTTACAGCGGACAGATTCCTCTTTTTACACATTACAGCTGACAGCGTGCACTTTTTACACATAACGGCAGACAGCGTGCCCTTTTTACACATAACGGCAGAGAGCGTGCCCTTTTACACATAACGGCAGACCGCGTGCCCTTGTTACACATAGCGGCAGACAGCGTACACTTTTTACACATAACGGCAGACAGCGTGCCCTTGTTACACATAACGGCAGACAGCGTACACTTTTTACACATAACGGCAGATAGCGTGCCCTTGTTACACATAACGGCAGACAGCGTACACTTTTTACACATAACGGCAGACAGCGTGCCCTTGTTACACATAACGGCAGACAGCGTACACTTTTTACACATAACGGCAGACAGCGTGCCCTTGTTACACATAACGGCAGACCACGTGCCCTTGTTACACATAACGGCAGACAGCGTACACTTTTTACACATAACGGCAGACAGCGTGCCCTTGTTACACATAACGGCAGACAGCGTACACTTTTTACACATAACGGCAGATAGCGTGCCCTTGTTACACATAACGGCAGACAGCGTACACTTTTTACACATAACGGCAGACAGCGTGCCCTTGTTACACATAACGGCAGACAGCGTACACTTTTTACACATAACGGCAGACAGCGTGCCCTTGTTACACATAACGGCAGACAGCGTACACTTTTTACACATAACGGCAGACCGCGTGCCCTTGTTACACATAACGGCAGACAGCGTACACTTTTTACACATAACGGCAGACAGCGTCACCATTTTTACACATTACAGCAGGCAGATTCCCCATTTTTACACATTGCGGCAGGCAGATTACCCCTTTGTACACATTGCGGCAGCCAGATTACCCCTTTGTACACATAGCGGCAGGCAGATTACCCCTTTTTACACATTGCGGCAGGCTGATTCCCCCTTTTTACACATTACGTCAGGCAGTCCCCCCTTTTTATACATAGCGGCAGGCAGTCCCCCATTTTTACACATTGCGGCAGGCTGATTCCCCCTTTTTATACATAGCGGCAGGCATTCCCCCCTTTTTACACATAGCGGCAGGCAGTCCCCCATTTTTGCACATTGCAGCAGGCAGGCCCAAGAAAGAAAGAAAGTAAAAAAAGAAAGAAAGAAAAAGAGAAAAAGAAGAATTATACTTACCCTCTCCGCCGGATCAGGCTCCTCGGTGCAGCTGCGTCAGACGACGATTCCCGGGCAGTAGAGAATGAGGAGGAGGGAGGTGGAGGAGGGAGCCGCAGCAGCGCTTTGTTACTGGTGGAGGCGCTGCTGCTGCTGCTCCTCTGCTTCCCTATAGGCTGTTCTCGGAAGACAGCCTATAGGGAAGCAGAGGAGCAGCAGCAGCTGCGCCTCCACCAGTAACAAAGCGCTGCTGCGGCTCCCTCCTCCACCTTCCTCCTCCTTCCCCCGTCCGTGCCGCTGCTCCTCTCCTCGCCGGGCGGCTGCGCGCTGCGGGCAGCGGTTGCCCGCAGCGCACAGCGGCATGTAATGAGTCAGTTTGACTCATTACATGCTTGGGCCCCTGGACAGAGGCGGGCCCAAGTGCAGTGCACTGCTTGCACTGCCGGTAGTTCCGCCTCTGATTATACACATTCATCATACATTTGTTTGAAGGCTCACAATTCTATTTACTCACACATGGATGTAGCAACTGCAGCCTCCTGCACTTCCACCTCGTCATCCTCTGACGAATCCTGTAGGAGGAGATCCGGCCTGAAGTAGGAACCAATCCCCGAAGCTAGAGCGCTGCTGGTCCGTGGCACCACTGTTTGCAAAATAATTTTTTTTTGAAAGTTAATAAACTATACACAACTGCTGAACCCCCCCCCCCACACACAAAATAAATACAAACCTTCTCCATCCCGTGATGCCGCTGCTCCAGGAGCTTCACTTGTCCTCGTTTCGGAAGACTTTTCAAGGGTCTGGCTGGATATGTCTGCACGGCTGTCCTCAAACCCAAGAAAAGTCTCGTCTGTTAACCCTGTAGACTCAAACAGATAGGGTGATGGGTCCACAAGGGTTGTGTCTTGAGGCTCTTCAGTCACAGTCCCAGAGCTCCTGGAGAGACGACGATCTGGTGATGGCCTGCGCGAAGGAGCTGTAGTTTGGCGCCCATCTTGTGGTGTGGTCGCCGACGATGTCTGGCGCACAGGTGAAGTTCTGTGCGCTGATGTCTGGCGCACAGGTGATAGTCTGCGCGCTGACGTCGTCTGGTGCACAGGTGACAAACTGCGCGATGACGAACTGTGGCGCACAGGTGACGATATGCGCGCTCCTGATGCTTGCGGCGCAGGTGATGGTCCGCGTGCTGCTGCCGATGCCTGCTGCACAGGTGATGGTCCGTGCGCTGGCGATGTCCTGCGCGCAGGTGATGTCCTCTGGGCAGTCCTGTCTGAAAAACAAAAAAACTCACATTAGCACATACAAAAATTTTAAAGGGAAGTACAGCTCATGTGAATGTATTCTTACCATCAGGCCTCCTTTTGGACTGCTTGTCTCCCGCCTTCTTCCGTCTTCTGGGCGGTTCTTCCTCCTGGGGAAAGCCAGCAGGACGGCTGGAGTCCACACCTACGCGAACTCCTTCGACCATGGCAGGGTTCATGCGCCTTCTAATAACATTCTCCCAGGGTAGCCACTTCAGATTGAGAGCCGGGCCACCTCCCGTAGCTGTCTCATGTCGGCGCTGAATCCCCATCTTCTTTTTGGTCTGTCTGCAGCAATCACTGTACCGCTTCATGCAGTTTCTGGTGCTCCGGCGGTTTCCAGATACTGCAGTGACTTGGCTCGCGATGGAATGCCAGATGCTTCGCTTTGTCCTAGCTGCTGTGGTCTGTGCCCTTGGTCCATACAGAACGTCGTAGGACCTGTCGACGCCATCCACTAGGGTACAGTTTTCCGCTTCAGTGTATCTGGGTCCACGCGGCTTTTTCGGTCCTGCATCTTCACCAGAGGCTTTTTCCTCCGACTGCTCCTCTGGCTGGCTTCTTGCCTTTAGGGATTGAAAAAAAAAAAAAAAATAACATGCATTTACTAAGATCGGTATGTACCTGTGAGTGTCAGTATCCCTGGCATTGCGCACAATATACCTATAGGTGTGCATGGCAGTGCGCAAACTAGAGTGGGTAAAGTTGGATGCTATTTGTGTCTGCAGGTGTTGTCAGTACCTTTCCACTAGGCTTTTTCTTAGACTTCTCATGGGCCCTTGACGACCGCGGCTGGTCACTGCATGCCTGGTCGGTCGTATCCTCCACCTGGGTCGGCTCCCACTCCTCGTTGCTATGCAGGGATAGATCCGAGGGGGTGGGGGAAGGGGCGGATCGGGTCTGCTTGTCCTTGGACATCTCTGTTTTAAAATAATTTAAAAAAAAATTATATATATATATATATATATATATATATATATATATATCAAATCTAACACATTACATAATTAAATGCAATCACATCATGTTGCTGGGACCAGTTCTCAAGCAGGACCAAAACACACAAAATGGCTGACACACACAAAATGGCTGACACACACAAAATGGCTGGATGGAAAAAACATGTTTGGCAAACAACCAACATCACGTCGGCCGCATGGCCGACCAAACTTGCTCCAAATCACGCAAACTAGCCAAAAAGCATCCCTGCACACTCAGGAGGCAAACCACAGCTAAATTAGGAGGGAAAAAACATGTTTGGCAGACAGCCGACACCCCATGTCGGCCACATGTGAGACAGAAACTTGCTCCAAATCACCCCAAACTAGCCAAAAAGCATCCCTGCACACTCAGGAGGCAAACCACAGCTAAATTAGGAGGGAAAAAACATGTTTGGCAGACAGCCGACACCCCATGTCGGCCACATGTGAGACAGAAACTTGCTCCAAATCACCCCAAACTAGCCAAAAAGCATCCCTGCACACTCAAGAGGCAAACCACAGCTAAATTAGGAGTGAAAAAACATGTTTGGCAGACAGCCGGCACCCCATGTCGGCCACATGTGAGACAGAAACTTGCTCCAAATCACCCCAAACTAGCCAAAAAGCATCCCTGCACACTCAGGAGGCAAACCACAGCTAAATTAGGAGGGAAAAAACATGTTTGGCAGACAGCCGACACCCCATGTCGGCCACATGTGAGACAGAAACTTGCTCCAAATCACCCCAAACTAGCCAAAAAGCATCCCTGCACACTCAGGAGGCAAACCACAGCTAAATTAGGAGGGAAAAAACATGTTTGGCAGACTGCCGACACCCCATGTCGGCCACATGTGAGACAGAAACTTGCTCCAAATCACCCCAAACTAGCCAAAAAGATCCCTGCACACTCAGGAGGCAAACCACAGCTAAATTAGGAGGGAAAAAACATGTTTGGCAGACAGCCGACACCCCATGTCGGCCACATGTGAGACAGAAACTTGCTCTAAATCACCCCAAACTAGCCAAAAAACATCCCTGCACACTCAGGAGGCAAACCACAGCTAAATTAGGAGGGGAAAAACATGTTTGGCAGACAACCGACACCCCATGTCGGCCACATGTGAGACAGAAACTTGCTCCAAATCACCCCAAACTAGCCAAAAAACATCCTTACACACTGTGGAGGTACACCAGTGGTAAAATAGGAGGGAAAAAACAGGTTTGGCAAACAAACGACACCACACATGTCAACCACATTGCTACCGACACACACTAAAATCAGCCCAAACTAGCAAAAAAAAAATCAATCCTGCACATGCTGGAGGTACACCAATGCAAAAGGAAGACCCAAAAAGTCATTTTAAGAAAAAAAAAAACGTGAAAAACTCCCCCAACACACAAATCTCCCCCCAAAAATGCAGCCAAACAAGCAGGAGCTATACACATACCTGCACACATACCCAAACACCCCATGTACACCTCATGGCAACCCCCACTACACAAATACATGCAACACCAGACCCACATGTGGTACTTACCTACAAATGTAGTAAAAGCTCCTAAAATGGCTCTCCTCCGGGGTAACAGGTGTCCTCCTGTCTGTCCTGGAATAAAGCCTGCTGGGGTGTCCAAACGATACCACAGCAAACAACCAATTTGCTAGCTCTGCACCTCCTCACACCTCTCTGCAGGTTCACAAAATGGCTGCAGAGCACGCAGCAAACAAGCCCTCATAAAGGGCTGCTTTCGGCGGGAAGTCGAATTCGGGATGCCCACTACTCGCCGATTGGCCGTTATCCGCCAAGGGGTGTGTCGAATCCGTTTTGCATTGCATATGGTGAATACATGGTCCCGGTGGCAGGGCTACGGCTGTCGAGTGTGGGCGAATTTTAAACGGACGAAAAAAAAGACGCAATTCGCCCGCAATTGCATATACCCCTTAACCTCTAACTAATGCTGCTTTCCAGAATTAAGTGACAGCTGGCTAACGTGGCTCACTGCATGCGTAATGAGACTTCCAACACTTTCATGCATCAGACTCCCAATGTTGGCAATATGCTTCTATTTAGTTTTGTACTTTTGTTGTCAGGAGTATGCACTGGTTTTGCATCTGACATACTATATTTCAGCATTGATGTATGTTGTAAGCAATAGCATATAATGATTTCTTAAGTAGGCATACTTTTCCTTCTGGAAATAAAGCTTAATCAAAGTGCTTTGGTGGCTCCATAAAGAGTTATTCAGCTAGTTCACCAAATCAAAATATAGTTGGTATAATAGTCAGTCATACAGTGCACATATAGCAATTATTAAATGTAGGGTACCTTGCAACAGAGGGGAACACTTCACCGTAGTCAGTTCCAGACCTTTGAGTAATACCCCTTTCACACCGCCAATGCCAGATCCCACCTAGGAATTGGAAACGGGTCCTTCCTGGGTGGGATCCGGCATTGGCCACTGCTGCTGGCTTCCCCAACCCAGCAATATGCCGGGCGGGTTGCCATAGCAGCGGGGGGCAGAGCCGGCAGCGGGGACGGAGGTGGCGCTGGGAGATCATCTCCATGCTGCCTCTCCTTGTTATTACAAACGGGTCCCGAGTCACTTTGACCCGTGAGCCCGTTTACGCTGCCATTGACCCAGTATTCAACCCGGGAATAAAGCAGTGTCCGACATGGCGCTTTCACACCGCACGCTGACCCATGTCGACTCAGCAATATGCCAGGTCGATACCGGTTTATTTGTGCAGTGTGAAAGGGGTATAAATCATTTTGCAGTAAGCAGAGCCTTGTAATCAGGGGCAGATGCCCCTTGGCACAACTATAATGGCTGCCCCCTCTCTGCCTAATTTTATTTTTTTCTTTGATTGATTATAAGCCATCATTTGATGATTGCCAATTTAATATAATAATAAAAAAGTCATGAACAATGACATTTCGTTTCATTTTAATTATGTATGCATATTTACTAAATAGACTGCATTCATGGGCAGTCTTACCCATTTATACTCCACTCAAGATGACATATGGTACAGTAGAGTGAAAATATTTTGTATTTACTGGTAAATTTCAGTCTGACAGTTCTAAAGCAAGCATCCAAGTGCCGTCCCCCAACAAGTGCCACCCCAAAGCATGTGTCTCATGTGCCTAATGGGAAATTCACCACTGCTTGTAATGGGCAATTGATCTGTCTGTATTTATCTTTCTACAGAAAATCCATTTGTTTTGAATTGTTTCCCAGTGGGTTGTTCTGTTCACAAGAGTTAAAGTCCCATTTTCAGTGTTAAAGCTGCCATTTATTTATCTACAGCAGACTTCTATTTGGACCACTCATTTTTCAATTTTGCTTCTTCTAAACATTGCAGTTCTGAGAATTCAATATTGCCAAATTCCTCACTATACCTATCTGGGGGGTAAATTTACTAAGATGGGAGTTCTATTTAAGATGGGATGTTGCCAATAGCAACCAATCAGATTCTATTTCTCATTTATCTAGCACATTCTAGAAGATAATACCTGGAATCTCATAAAATCCTGGTTTGCTGTTGGCTTTCAAGGTTTAAAGTCTTTTGGTTACAAATACTATTAATCTTTTTTGCATTTTATAAGGCACTATACAATCTTCAGGAGGTGACTTAATACAAGCACTACACTCCTTAGATATACAAGCTTAATTAGATTTTTGAAACCTTCCTAAATTAAGTTGTTCCTCCATCTCTAAACTTAATTCACCTAATACGAGGAACTGGAAGCGGCTTTAAAGTCTCAAAAACTCTCTAAGGCACCAGGCCCGGACGGGATTCCTGCGTCATATTATAAAACCTTTTTGGGGGTCCTGACACCGCATTTGGTTTCTCTTTTTAATATAGTTATTTAGGGAGAACGATTTCATGTTGACACATTAAAATCAGTTATCATTGTTATTCCCAAACCACATAAAGACACTACGTGCTGTACAAATTATAGACCGATACCTCTGATAAATGCAGACAATAAGTTACAGATGAAGCTGCGCTCATTGGAGGTGGCTCCATCACAAACGAGCACTCCCGGCATAACTAGGTGATCCATCCACCTAGTCACGCCGGGAGTGTACAGAGATGCTCCCATCCCATTACAGGCATGCGCGCCCAGGCGGACGGGGACACTCTCGACGATAGGCCCACCATGCAGGCATGCCTAGTCACAGATGGAGCCATGAGTAGTGTGGCTCCATCTGTATTTGCGACAGTACTAGCAAATAGATAAAACTTACAGCTGCAGCATTTAATTGGAGCAGACCAGGTCGGTTTTGTGCCAACCAGACTAGCTTTAGATAACACTCGTACTATGGTCACTCTCCTTACTAATATTAACCGCCTCAAAATGTCTGCAGTAATGCTTTCATTAGATATTGAAAAAGCCTTAGACCAGTTGTCTTGGCCTTTTTTTGTTTCGAGTATTGCGGTCCTATGGCTTTTGCAGTAACTTTCTAACCGCAGTACTAGCTTTATATTTCCACCCTACAGTGACTGTGTCCATTAATGGGCTTTCTTTGCTGCCAATTATTTTGACTAATGGGCCAAGGCAAGGTTTTCCCACTTTTGCCTTTACTCTATACATTAAGCATTGAACCCTTGGCAGCTAAAATACTAGGTAATCCCAATATTAAGGGTATCCCCATTTTGGATGTAAATTATCATTGTTCGCGGACAATGTGCTGTTGACCTTGTCCTCTCCCTCCTCTGATCTCCCTCTCTAATGTGGAGGCTAAGGTGGCCTTATATGGCAAGTACTCAGGGTATAAGGCCAATAGGACTAAATCGGTAGCACTTGCATTCCACCTTGCTCCCTCTGCTTTGACAATCTTAGAGCATAACTTTGCATATATTTGGCTACCGAAATCCCTAAAATACCTAGGTATTTAAATCACAAAAGAGTATGATCACTTGTATATTGCTAATTATGTTCCTCTCTTGCAATCCATTAAATCTGACCAGGCTAGATGTGCTCCCCTCTGTATCTCCTGGACAGGGCACATGAATTCTGTCAAGATGAACATTCTACCCAGGGTGCTCTATCTATTCCAGACAATTCTTGTTACCATGCTGACAACATTCTTCCGCACAATACAATTGCTATGTGGCAACTTTATATGGTATGGTAAAAAACCCACAACCATAGAAATTGCCTTGCTAAATCTACATCTAGTGCAGGCATGTCCAAACTGCGGCCCTCCAGCTGTTGAGAAACTACACATCCCAGCATGCCCTGACACAGCTTTAGCATTCTCTGACAGCAAAACTATGTCAGGGCATGCTGGGATATGTAGTTTCACAACAGCTGGAGGGCCGCAGTTTGGACATGCCTGATCTAGTGGATGTCTAGGCCTACCTATTTTTGAAAGATACTATCATGCCACACATTTGAGTCATATCATGTCCTGACATGTGGACCTGGGAGTTAAGAAATGGGTGGGTATTTAAAGCGATCTGATTTAAGGTCAACAAGTGGGATTTCATCCTTGGCTTCCTCCTCATTTGAGACCAGCCTCAGTACATGTACTGTAGTTCCCTATGTTAAGTCAACATTGAGTGTTTGGGACAATTTGAACAAATGTTTTGATCTGGTTCTTTACCCAGTAAGTATGGGTTACAAGATAAACATCAATTTAGATACATGCAGATTATTAGCTTTATTCACTCCTTTCAGCGCCTCAGTACTTATGACCCAGTTCATAGGAGAACTATCTTTATTTTATACTCACTGTTAGCAACTCCATCCACTGCAAACAAAGAGCCCTTCGAAGTGGCATGGGAGAAAGATTTAGGGAAAATTGTGGGTGTTGAGGAGAGGTCTGACATCTGTCAAAGAGTAGCTAAGATGTCTATTCATACCAATCTAAAAGATAATTCTTACAAAATTTATACTTGATGGTACATGGTCCCTGAGAGATTGCATTCTATGTACCCACTAATTTCAGTAGGCACAAGTACAGACACAAAGTTACTTATTTTCACATTTGGTGTGATTGCCGCTACATTTTTGCTTACTGGAACAATGTTATGTCTTTTTCGGGAGATTTCATAACCAGGGGTGTATTTAGGTGTCCGAGCGCTCCTGACAAAGTAAAGGACTGGTGCCCCCCCCCCTATATTTGAAATAGGGAAGGCACGTGTGCCAAAAAAGGGGCGTGGCCCCTCAATAGTGCCCCAATTCAAATTACACCACAGTAGTGTGCCTTACTCACATTACACAGCACAGTAATGTACATTATTCACGTTATGCTACACAGTAGTACCCCTTATACACATTATGCCACACAGTAGTGCCCATATATATGGGAAGGTGTGCACGCTCCTGGGAAGTGGGCGTGGCCTCACAATTTTATATTATATCAAACTATAAATATATAATCACACCCCCTACACATGCGCACACACACAATTAGCAGCCTTACACACAATGGGGGTCATTCCGAGTTGTTCGCTCGGTAAAAATCTTCGCATCGCAGCGATTTTCCGCTTAATGCGCATGCGCAATGTCCGCACTTCGACTGCGCCAAGTAAATTTGCTATGCAGTTAGGAATTTTACTCACGGCTTTTTCATCGTTCTGGCGATCGTAATGTGATTGACAGGAAATGGGTGTTACTGGGCGGAAACAGGCCGTTTTATGGGCGTGTGGGAAAAAACGCTACCGTTTCCGGAAAAAACGCAGGAGTGGCCGGAGAAACGGGGGAGTGTCTGGGCGAACACTGGGTGTGTTTGTGACGTCAAACCAGGAACGACAAGCAGTGAAATGATCGCAGATGCCGAGTAAGTCTGGAGCTACTCAGAAACTGCTACGAGGTGTGTAATCGCAATATTGCGAATACATCGTTCGCAATTTTAAGATGCTAAGATTCACTCCCAGTAGGCGGCGGCTTAGCATGAGCAAATCTGCTAAAATCCGCTTGCGAGCGAACAACTCGGAATGACCCCCAATACCCACAGTAGTTCTCATTACACATAATGTCCCCAGTATAGTGTCAGATGCACATAATGTCCCCAGTATAGTGCCAGTTACACATAATGACCCCAGTAGTGCAGTGCCAGATACACATAATGCCTCAGAGTATAGTGCCAGATACATATATGCCCCCACAGTGCCAGATACACATGCCCCCCACCGAGCCAGACACTCGTATGCCCCTACAGTGCCAGACACTCAAATGCCCCCACAGTGCCGGACACTCAAATGCCCCCACAGTGCCAGAGACATGTATGCCCCCACAGTGCCAGAGACACGTATGCCCCCACAGTACCAGACACACATATGCCCCCATGTTGATTTTACTATTAAAGGCAGCACTTTTAGGTAGATTCACTTTTAGAGGCAACAGCTATCCCCCCACCCCCGTGTAGTTTCTCAACAGCAGGGATGGCCATTAATGATCAAAGAATGCAGCAGCAGCAGCCACTGTAATTGGCGCTGGGGTCCAGCACCGCAGCACAATACAGACAAGAAACTCTACATAAACTACACCTCCCCAGCTGGCCATCCCTGCTGGTGAGGAACTACACAGGGTTGGAGGGATTGCTGCTGCCTCTAAATGTGAATCTACCTACTGCCCACGGGTAGCACCTCTGGATGGCACCCCTACTCGGCTGGCGCCCCTGGCGAGTGCCATCCTGGCCAATAGGAAGATATACCCCTGTTCACTACTTCTCTACCCCCTAAGGAACCCCTGTATGTATTGTTATGCACACTGATTCCAGGGGTTCCCAAACCATTTACTAAGCTTTGAGGACACGATTTCTATGCTGCCAAATTGTTAATTGCCCTAAATTAGAAGCAGTCTGCTGCAGCCTCCATTATTGCCCTAATAAACAGGGTTTGGTACACTGCTTCCATTGAGTACATTACTGCTCTTCTACATGATAAAATAGCTGCATTTCATGAAGTCTGGGCTATGTGGTTTAAACATTCTAATCGTACTCTGCCTGGACCAGATTTATTCTCACATTCAACTTTGTACACTGTTCTATTAAAGGCATACTTGCCTACCTAAGCCTTTCCACGAGACTTTCTTGGTAATGTATGATTGCCATCACCTGTGGTGAGCTAGTTAATTGATAAGAAAGGTGTTTCACCACAGGTGATGGCAATCATACATTACCAGGAAAGTCCAGGAACAGAGCATTTTCTCCCTCATGGAGAGGGTCAGGTAGGAAAGTATTATTCAGTGGCGTGCGGTGAGGTCAGTGGCTGGTGAGGCACTGCAGCCATAATCTCTGTGAAGTCCCGACGAGGTCATCTTCTGCCGCCGTGCCAATGCCCACTACTGCCGCCACTAATGGGTGCCGACCCTGCCAATGGCCTACAAAATCGCCGCCATCAACTGCCTGACCCACAGCCTCTAACCTGCATCTCAGTCTGATGCCGCCAGTGCCTGCAGCCTTCCTGCTCATCATACTTGTGATGAGCAGGTGGCTAATACATTGTCAATTTTCATAAATTTATGGGAGACAGAGAGGTGGAATATGGGGAGATGGGAGAGAGAAGAGAAATATGAAGACAGGACGGATAGACAAGAGAGTAGGCACAGGGGAAGATGGCAGAGAGAGAGGAATAGGGTGAGAAGGAAGAGAGACGGAATAGGGGGCAGAAGGAAGATAGAGTAGGAATAGAGGGAGATGGGAGAGGAGGAATAGAGGAGATGGCAAAGAGAGAGGAGAAATAGGGGTATACGGGAAAGAGGAGAGTGAGAGGAATAGAGGGAGATGACAGAGAGAGAGAGAGAGAGAGAGAGAGAGAGGAGGAGCAGGAGCAGGCTGGCAGACTGGGAGTAGTAGTGGTGGAGAGCAGGGGGCAGGATTGGAGTAACAGTAGTGCAGAATAGGGGTACAGGCAGGGAGTAATAGAAGGGGGGGGGCAGAATGGGAGTAGTGGAGGGAAAAAGTGGGCAGTATGGGATCTCACCTCCTCTAATGCAGCTCCCGGGTCCCAGCCACCGTTGCTCCTTCCATGCAAGCTCACACAGGACGGACAGACAGCCTCAGTAGAAGTTATGGGTTCCGCTCCTCTGGTGTTCTCCGCGTAGTCCAGGGGAACATGGGCGTGGCCTGCGATCAGGTTGGGGGTGGGGCAGGGCTGCACCTCCGTACCAGGTGTACATAAGGCTCTTTGTTTTCTGGCTGCCCGCAGCTGTGCCCTCCTCATCACTGGAGCTGTCTGTCAGAGTTCTCTTTGTGACAGTCCAGGGGCAAATGCAGGATTTTTAGGGGGGAGGGAGGGATTCCAGATATGAGACAGAGGGAGAGCGATAGAAATAGAAGAGAGTGCACATATATAGAAACCTCCAACCCGTGTGTGTGTGTGTGTGTGTGTGTGTGTGTGTGTGTGTGTGTGTGTGTGTGATATATGAACACAGAGCCAAAGAGACATGGGGACGGAGAGACAGACAGACATGTGGAGAGAGGGGGACATGGGGGGGAGGGAGAAAGAGGGAGTGAGACACAGACATGTTGAAAGAGAGACATACATGCTGAGAGACAGTTCTGGAAAGAGAGTAACTTGGGTGGGAGAAAGAGACAGGGACAAAGAGACACAAACATGGAAAGAGAAACGGACATGGGGAGAGAGAGAGACAGACATGAGGTGGGATAGAGACACACATGGGGGTCAATTCTATTCGGCAACTAAAGAATAGCGCCGGGAATTAGCTCCCGACGCTATTCAATTCAGCTAAAGTTAAGTCGGCGATGTCCCGTTCTCGCCGACTTAACAGGTAGTTTTGTCGGGAGAACGGGCATTCTCCGACTTAACTACCCGGCGCGAGGCAGATTCCCGACAGAATCAGCCTCGCGCCGGCCGCGAGGCAGCACTTTTGTCGGGTTTCTTCTCTCATCCCCCGGGGATGAGAGAAGAATTCCCGACAATTGCGGGCAACTAGTAGCAGAATTGAATAGCGTCGGGAGCTAATTCCCGGCGCTATTCTTTGGTTGCCGAATAGAATTGACCCCATGGAGAGAAAGACACAGGGAAAGAGAGAAGACACAAGGAGGGATAAGACATGGAGAAAGAGACAGACATGGGGAGGGAGAGAGTGAAACACACACACAAGGGGAGGGAGCAGACATGGAGAGAGAGACACACAGGGAGAGATATACAGAGACGTGGAGACAGACACAGGGAGAGAGATAGACATACGGAGAGAGAGAGACAGAGAGAGACGAACAGAGAGAGGAAGAAAGAGGAGTGACATGGGGAGGGAGGAGATATGGGGGGAGATGTACTAAGCCTGAAAAGTGATAAATATCACTGTGATAAAGTACCAGCCAATCGGCTCCTAACTGCCATGTCACAGGCTGTGTTTGAAAAATGACAGTTAGGAGCTGATTGGCTGGTGCTTTAACACAGTGATATTCATCACTTTTCAATCTTAGTACATCTGGCCCATGGAGAGACAGACGCAGTGACTAAGACATGGGGAGGTAGAGATACAGGAAGAGAGAGAGAGAGACACACGCACACACACACACACACACACACACACACACACACACACATTGGGAGGTAGGAGGAGACATGGAGAGAGATACAGACACAAGGAGAGAGAGACAGACAGACATGGGGAGAAAGAGACCGAGACAGGAAGAGACAGACACAGGGAGGGAGAGACTGAGGAAAATGGTATGTTAACCCAGTGGTTCTCAAACTGTCATCAGGACCCCACACGGTTCACTATTTCCAAGTCACCCAGCAGCTGCTCTGTGTATCACCAACTGTCACATTTTAAAAATCTACAGGTGACCTGCAAAACATGAACCGTGTGGGGTCCTGAGGACCGAGTATGAGAACCTGTGCCCCTTTTCCAGGTACAACAAGGGCAGCGTTTCCACAGCAGCTGTTAATACGTAGAGGTTAGTTACACCTGAAACAAAATACATGATGAAACAGCGCTCAACAGAATAATATAAAAGAGATGGCATGGTTAATATATTAAAACACTTTCATATGGCAAATATCCCATGTATATCACAGAACTAGTAAAGTGACAATAAGCTTGCAATTAGCATTGATGAGCACAAAATCAACAGCAGTGAATAGTTACCGCAGCTGATGGTAGGGTCACAATGGACAAGGTCGCATTCTGGCGGCCGGGATCCCGACGTCGGTATGCTGACTGCCAGGATCCCGGCCGCCAGTCAACCATACCCAATGCATTTGAATGACTACTTCTACCTGGTGTAGGATTGTGACCCTACCATCAGCTGCGGTAACTATTCAATGCTGCTGATTTTGTGCTCATCAATAGACTGCCTATCACCCCCCCAGGGACTATACTAGGAACAGATATACGGAAATGTATTCTGTATTATTGGAACAGGGGCATAAACTGTAACATATTACTTCATGAACTTTTTAAACATATGTGATTTTAGCTCCGATTGCAAGCTGATTGTCACTTTACTATTTCTGTGATATACATGAGATATTTGCCAAATGAAAGTGTTTTAATATATTAACTATGCCAACTTTTATATTATTATATGTTATTCCAGAGCCGGATTAAGAGGGGACCCAGGGGGTAAGTACCCGGGGCCCTCCAGGTCTAAGCTGCTGTCCACTGACAATTCTACTGTCTACAGGCTCCACCGCCAGCAGCAGCACTCCCAGCAGCAGCGGCAGCTGCTGGGAGAGCTGTGCCCGTGTCGGAGCCTGAAGAGAAATAGAATAATCCCCTACGGCTACACCCTTGATGTTTCTACTGGAGGGCGGGTGACACGTGGAGATGCCCGCTGCCAGCAGCAGCAATACAGTCCCTTGCAAGGCTGCGTGCCTTGACCGGTGTCTAAGCCCCTGTCCCAGTACACAGGATTCATTAGAGTGGAGGAAGAGGCGAGGATTGACAAAAGTGCGCCCGCCTCCTCACTGCCCCAGCGATCTGTCTCTGTCCCAAACTCCCGTCGAAGCATCAGCTCCAGCTCGTGGTGTTAGGTGAGGGACTCTGAGGAGCAACAGCAGGTTAGATTAGAGTGGACTGATGGGGGAGAGTGCTGGGCACAGGCTGTACTGCACACACCCAGCTCAGACACTAACAAGTGCATTGTTTAGTGTTTGGGACACTGGCTTCAATGTGCCAATGTGACTGTGTGCATATGTGAAGGTGGCTGTGTGCATTTGCGTGTGTGTGCATATGTGAATGTAGCTGTGTGCATTTGCGTGTGTGTGCATATGTGAATGTGGATGTGTGCATTTGCGTGTGTGTGCATATGTGAATGTAGCTGTGTGCATTTGCGTGTGTGTGCATATGTGAATGTAGCTGTGTGCATTTGCGTGTGTGTACATATGTGAATGTAGCTGTGTGCATTTGCGTGTGTGCATATGTGAATGTGGATGTGTGCATTTGCGTGTGTGTGCATATGTGAATGTGGCTCTGTGCATTTGCGTGTGTGTGCATATGTGAATGTGGCTGTGTGCATTTGCGTGCATATGTGAATGTAGCTGTGTGCATTTGCGTGTGTGTGCTTATGTGAATGTGGATGTGTGTGGCTACGTTCTTTGCAGTTGGACCACACCTCTTTATTGGTGTACTACATTTTCCAGCTATCTAAGGGGGGGTTACTGTTCGCACTGGGTATGTCTTGTAACAGCCCTGCCCCTGAGTCTGTGCCCACAGGCTTGATCGTCTCCCCTCCGTCTGCACGTTCGTGTCGAGTAGACGCGCTGCACAAAAGACAACTGGGGGTGGAGACATCCTCCAAGAAGGCACTGAGGAGCGGGACTCTGAAGGGGAATCATTAAACATATTTTATGAGGTGGGGGTGAGAGAAGGTTATTAACTCCTGACATCAGGGAAGGGGGCCCCCCTGTTTTCAGTGCCCCAGGACCCCTGAAGGCTTAATCCATTTATTCTATTGTGTGCTCTTTCATCATTTTTGGTAGGGGAGAGAGAGAGATAGAGAGAGATAGAGACTGACATATGGAGGGAGAGAGGCATGGAGAGACTGACACCAGGAGAGACAGAAACAGGGAGAGACAGACATGCAGAGAGAGACAGACATGAAGAGAGTGATATGGGGAGGGAGAGGGAGACTGGTTTGGGAAGGGACTCAGAGAGAGGGACACAGAGAGAGACAGCTACACAGATGGAGAGAGAGAAATTCAGGCATGAGGAGAGAAGACAGAGACTACTTACCCGATCAGCCAGCCAGCCCCCTCCAGCATGCCAGTCACGGACCTGCTGCAGAGTCACCTCCTCACCCGACCTCTGAACTCTCAAAGGCCCTTGGGAACTGCCTGAGAGGAGCTGGCCGGGTGAAGTGACTCTGCAGCTCCCCCTACAGTTCAGTCAGCCCAGCCTCCACATAAGTGTAATGATGCTGTGCTGCAGCTGCACATAACAGACAGAGCCTGCCCTGCCCTGCTGCCTTGAAGTCCTCCGTCTCCGGTAAACTTCGGGGGGCGGCGGGGGGGTCACAATCGGCACCCCTTGGTGTAAGCTTAGGAGGGGGGTGGACATTGTTTGCGGCAGTCAGCCCGGGAAGGGGGGTGGATTGGTATTCTGACAGTACAATCCACCCCTGCTGCCACTGCCCAATCATTCAGTGACAGGGGCGTGCTCTCATATCTGACAGCACGCCTCTTGTCACAGCGGCACTCCTAGAGGTGCCGCTTGCAGGGGTTTTTGTAATGGGCTTTTACTGCCCGATGCCTGGCCCCGCCCCCCGCTTCCGGCCCTCTCATATAGCCAGCGGGAGGCACCGAAAGCGGTGCCTCCGATTCATAAGTAAATAAGTAAAACCGTTTTTTTTTTTTAATATAAAAAGATGATTAAAATAATATAAAGTCTAAGCACATACTTATGAGACATCATATGTGTCATAAGTATATTCTTTCTATTATTTTAATCATTTATGACAGGGGAGGCACTGCCTCCCCTGCCTCCCCTGACTGCACGTCCCTGGTATTAAAGGCATATAATCTTCTGTGCTGTTTCCTTACTTTTGTATATGTGATACTGAAAATACACACAGGGTAATTCAGATCTGATTGCAGCAACAAATTTGATAACAGTTGGGCAAAACCATGTGCACTGCAGGTGTGGCAGATATAACATTTGCAGAGAGAGTTAGATTTTGGTGGGTTATTTTGTTTCTGTGCAGGGTAAATACTGTTTGCTTTATTTTTACACTGCAATTTAGATTTCAGTTTAAACTGGTGATGAGCGGATTCGATTTTACTCGGTTTTACTCGGTTCTCAAAATGACATCTTATTGGCTATCCAAAACACGTGACATCCGTGAGACAATAAGATGCCGTTTTGAGAACCGAGTAAAACCGAATCCGCTCATCACTAGTTTAAACACACTCCACCCAAATCTAACTCTCTCTGCACATGTTATATCTGCCCCCGCCCCCCTTCCTGCAGTGCACATGGTTTTGCCCAACTGCTAACAAATTTGCTGCTGTTATCAGATCTGAATTAAGCCCACTGTTGTCTGGTGAAGCTCCCCTACTCCCCCCCTGGATGTTCCCTTTATTATTACAGGTTGAGTATCCCATATCCAAAATGCTTGGGACCAGAAGTATTTTGGATATGGGATTTTTCCCGTATATTGGAATAATTGCATTCCATAAAGAGATATCATGGCGATGGGACCACCCAAGTCTAAGCAAAGAATGCATTTATGAATCATATACACCTTATGCACCCAGCCTGAAGGTAATTCTAGCCAATAGTTTTAATAACTTTGTGCATTAAACAAAGTTTGTGTACATACACAATTCATTTATGTTTCATATAAACCTTATACACACAGCCTGAAGGTCATTTAATACAATATTTTTAATATTATTTTGTATTAAACAAAGTTTGTGTACATTGAGTCATCAGAAAACAAAGGTTTCACTATCTCACTCTCACTCAAAAAATGCCATATTTCGGAATATTACGTATTTCAGAGTATTTTGATATGGGATACTCAACCTGTATTATTGTTATTATTATTATTATTATTATTAATAAGATATTTTTGTTTGAAGAGTACATGTAAAAACAAACAAAACAGGTACTGTAGTTTCTTAACTTCAGTTTTGAACTGTAGTGCTCTGCACCCTATTATGGTTTGAGACATCACTAGTCATTTTATGTACCACTATTTTAAGCTATATGTATTTTGCTTTTGTGATTTCCTATTTTCACTTATTGCCGAGCTTTTACTACAATTGATCCGCTGTTTGTAACTGCCTTTTCTTTGCATACTAACTTGATAAATAATGAGATTGAGAAAAGAAGTACTGGTATTAACGAGTAGTTCAAGCACTAGACATTTCTCAGGCACTTCACAGTTTGACTCATGAAATATGGCATCCCAGGATATAACAAGTTTATTTGTTAGCAATGTCTATATCCTTTGCTCTAAAGACAATATCCAACAAAACTAGTACTGTGATTTGCTGCCAAACTTGCACCTTCTTTCATTTGGAATTTGTACATAAGCTTTGCAATCAAATACTGTTAACCACTTGCCTGGCTTGGTCGCATGTGATGCAACTGAAGCCAGATGTTCGTCACTGGCATTTGATGTGATTGGCTGTCCCCCAGTTTCCACAGCCCCCCATGCTACAGCAGCACCCGTTGTGTGCTGCCCCCACTTGTGCCATGGACAAGGCAGTAATGCAGTGGTCTCTGACCATTGACATCACTGCCAAAATTGAGCACCAGAATGCCGTGCAGCTGGCACTCTGGAGTGCAGGTCTGGGAATGCACAGTGCAAGGAGGGGAATTTCTCTTTTCTTCTCTTTTATTTGTACAATAATAATTAAAAAAAATGCATTAGTCAAGGGAAGGGGGTGGGGGGGGGGGGGAGGAGAGAGGGAGGGGCTCCAAAACAATTTTGTTTAACGGTGTGTGTGCTATAAAACATGTTAGTTTGTTTTTTACTTCTGAGTGGGGTTGGTGGGATACTGTTATTAGATTTTTTGGCTATTGGTACGTCTACTGTCAATGGGGATGGGAAGTTATTTTATAATGGGGGTCTATGGACAAGGGGGGTATGGGGATTGCACAACACCCTCTAAATATATATATATATATATATATATATATATATATATATATTTATTTATACACATATATATTGTGGTAAGAGGGCTTGTGTCTCACCACAATTGCCCACATTCTGGTGGGATCATCTACCTCCAAGGGAGAAGAGAACCAGACCTGCACATTTTGCACAGCTGCAACTGGAGAAACAGAGGTCCGGATTTTCCAGCTCACACAGAGACAGCAGGAAGTCAGATGCAGGGGAAGAGTTTAAAACTCCCAAACTCCCACAGTGCATTGCGTTGATGACTATTAGGGGAAAGTGAGCAGGGATCAGTTTGCCCTCTCCAGGTACCATGGAAATTAACCGTGTCAGAAAGGATGTATGTGTGTGACTGCAAGCCACTACAGAGGACTCATAATGGAGCACAAGAAGTGCTAGGACTTTTTTATGTTTGTGTTTTAGTTTTTCTGGTTATAACTGTGTGACCAGGCCCAAGCCGAATATGTCTACCAGTAAAGATGCTGTGTTGTAACCGGAATACCTGTCTGTGAGTTATAATTTCAAGTACCCATGTTACTATATATATATATATATATATATATATATAGTAACATGGGTACTTGAAGTTATAACTCACAGGCAGGTATTCCGGTTACAACACAGCATCTTTACTGGTAGACATATATATATAATTTATCAAATATTTTAATATATTATTGGAAAAACTTTTTACATTTTAATAAGTAATTAAAAAAACAACAGTTTCTGAGAGGTTTTGTGGGGGTAAAAAATAATTGGCGGTTAAATGGTTAAGTGACTTACATATGTTAGATTTTTGTATATTCTCAGTGGGTGCATTCCTCTTTAGATAAACCATTTTTTGAACTGCCTCAGTTCAAAATTTATTTTCAAGGCCTGCCTCATTTGGCATTGCATGTTTTTCCCCCACTGTAGTACAATTTTCATGCTCACTTACACTGTTTTGTTCTGGTGTATATGTATACGCCATGGTTAGCTGATTCTTGATCCCATAATTTCTCATTAAGTCAGAAAAACTTTTGTCTTGGTACTCTCCTCCATTGTTGGATCTTAAAGTCATTAGTTTATAACCCAATTCAGTTTATAATAAATTCTTGTAGCCCACAGTTGTAGTATCACTTCACTTTGTCCTTTTAAGCAGTTTACATTTGTCATTCTTGTAAAATTGTTTATTGTTGCCATGAAGTTCCTGAATCCACTACATGATTCATGTTTCAGAGGACCACCTACATTTCTCATACATCCTAGAGGATGCTGGGGTCCACTACATGACCATATGGTATAGACGGCTCCACAGGAGCCATGGGCACTCTCAAGACTTTTCAATGGGTGTGAACTGGCTCCTCCCTCTATGCCCCTCCTCCAGACCTCAGTTTTAGAGATGTGCCCAGGCAGACTGGGTGCACTCTAGGGGAGCTCTACTGAGCTTCTATGAAAAGACTTATGTTAGTTTTTTTATTTTCAGGGAGAACTGCTGGCAACAGTGTTCCTGCTTAGTGGGACTGAGGGGGCAGAAGTAGGAACCAGCTTCCTAAAGAGTTTCATGGCTCTGCTTCTGGCTGACAGGACACCATTAGCTCCTGAAGGGTACTGAATGCTAGCCGTGTCTAGATGCTCACTCCCACAGCATGCCATCACCCCCCTCACATAGCCAGAAGTCAGAAGACAGGTGAGTAGAAGAAGACAGATCTTCTATCAAGAAGAGTGACAGCTGAGGTACAGCACGGCTGGCGGGAGTGCAGCGCGCCATTGCTGCCCACACACACAGGCACTGCAGGGTGCAGGGCATGGGGGGGGGGCCCTGGGCAGCAAAAACACCTCTATAAACTGGCAAAAAGGGGGCATAAGATGCCCAGGCACAGCCCTACCCCCGCCAGTATAAATATTATGAAAAGTTTCTGAGGTAAAAACGAGCCATTGTGGGGGCAGAGCTTCTTCCTCAGGAAGCCAGCACACTGCTCAGCACCATTTTTCTCCTCAGGCTGCAGAGACATCGCTGGTCCTCCTTCACTTCTGAGTACAAGTATCAGTGTGCAAAATGGGGGGTCACAAGCAAATTTGGTGCTTTACAAGTGTGTTTTACTGTGTAAAAAGCGCTACATGTCAGTGGCATTCTGTGTTCACAGGCATTAGATACTGGCGCTGGGTTGTGAACTGGCTGCTCCTAAACTGTGTCCCTCTGACAGATTTTACTGTGGGTCTGTCCCCTATAAGTCCCAGTGTGTCTGTGTGTGTGTTTGTACACGTGTGTAAGACATGTCAGAGGCAGGGGAGTTCCTCCCCGGAGGAAACCATTTTAGGGACACAGAAGTGTAATGTGGTAGCGCTGCCGGCACACCAAGAGCCTGCATGGGTGAAAGAAATACATGATAGTATGCATCATATCAATAGGAGATTAGATAAGTCTGAATCTCATGCTGAGTACTGTGTGAGGATGTGATTTTTCAGGGCTCTGTTCTTCCATCCGCAGGCGGACCCCTCTGGGTCACATAAAAGACCATTTTCTAATATTGTGAATACTGATACCGACACGGACACGGACACTGATTCTTGTGTCGACGATAGTGACTCCAGAGAAATAGATCATAAATTGGCAAAAAATATACAATATATGATTGTAGCAATAAGGAAAGTTCTGGAAGTCACGGAAGCCACTCCTGTACCTCAGGAGAAGGCTTATTTCTATAAAGAAAAGAAATCTAAGGTCACTTTCCCTTCTTCCCATGAGCTTAATACGCTCTTTGAAGGGATGTGGGTGAATCCCGAAAAGAAATTTCGTATTCCCAAGAGAATTCAGATTGCTTATCCTTTCCCGGTGGAGGACAGAAAAAAATGGGAGTCACCCCCTGTGTTAGACAGTGCACTGTCCAGGTTGACAAAGAAGGTAATGCTCCCTGCACCTGGCATGGCTTCACTAAAAGAGCCAGCAGACCGAAAGATGGAAACTACATTGAAATCCATTTATGTTGCCAATGGTACGCTGCTCAGGCCCACAATTGCTTGCGTGTGGGTGAGTCGCGCTATTGAAAAATGGTCAGAAAGTGTGTCATCAGAAATTGACACGATTGATAAAGATGAGATACTCCTTAAGTTAGGGAATATCAAAGACGCTGCCGCATACATGCTAGAAACAATTAAAGATATTGGACTTTTGAGTTCACAAGTCGCTACCATGGCAGTATCGGCTCGGCGGGCGCTGTGGATTCACCAGTAGAACGCAGATGCAGATTCCAAAAGAAATATGGAGGCTCTAACTATATAAAGTGAGGCCTTATTTGGTGATGGACTGGATGCGTTAGTCTCAGCGGCTACCGCAGGTAAGTCGACATTTTTGCCCTCTGCGCCTGCACCGGCAAAAAAGACATATCACCCGCACATGCAGTCCTTTCGGCCTCAATAAATACAAAAAAGCGAGAGGTTCCCCCTTCTTTGCAGGTAGGAGAACGGGAAAGGGAAAGAAGTCCACAGCGGCTTCAGGTTCCCAGGAGCAGAAGTCTACCCCTACTTCTGCCAAATCTATAGCATGACGCTGGGGCTCCTTTGCGGGAGGCCGCTCGGGTGGGGGCAGCTCTCAAACTGTTCAGCCAAGGTTGGATTCTGTCTGGCCTGGATCCCTGGGTATTGCAAATAGTGTCCCAGGGATACAAGCTGGAGTCTCAAGATGTTCCCCCATGCCGATTTTTCAAATCGACATTGCCAGCTTCTCTTCCAGAAAGGGAAGCAGTAACAGCGGCAATCCAAAAATGATGTCAGGATCAGGTCATAATCCTGGTACCTTTGTCACAACAAGGGGAGGGGTTTTATTCAAGGCTTTTTATAGTTCCGAAGCCGGACGGCTCGGTCAGACCGATCCTAAACCTAAAAAATCTGAATCTCTACTTGAAACGATTCAAGTTCAAAATGGAATCACTGAGGGCCGTTATTTCCAGTCTGGAGGAGGGGGGCTACATGGTGTCTGTAGACATAAAGGATGCTTTCCTGCATGTTCCCATTTATCCTCCTCACCAGGCTTATCTGAGATTCGCGGTTCAGGATTGCCATTACCAATTCCAGACGTGGCCTTTCAGTCTCTCCGCGGTGCCGAGGGTATTCACCAAGGTGATGGCGGAGATGATGGTTCTCCTGCGTCAAAAAGGAGTCAATATAATTCCTTATCTAGACGATCTTCTGATAAAGGTGAGATCCAGGCAGCAATTGTTACAAAACATCACACTCTCCCTGTCAATACTCCAACAACACGGTTGGATCATAAATTATCCAAAGTCACAGTTGGAACCGAGGACAAGATTGTCTTTTCTCGGTATGATTCTGGACACAGAAGTTCAGAGAGTATTTCTTCCGGTGGAAAAGGCTCTGGAAATCCAGAAAATGGTAAAACAGATATTGAAACCATCATGTGTGTTGATCCATCAGTGCATTCGGTTGTTGGGGAAGATGGTGGCGGCCTACGAGGCAATACAGTTTGGCAGGTTCCATGCCAGGGTATTCCAGTGGGACCTGTTGGATAAGTGGTCAGGATCCCACCTACACATGCACCGCAAAATAATCCTGCGTCAAAAGCCAGAGTTTCGCTCCTGTGGTGGCTACACAGTTCTCACCCACTAGAGGGACGCAGGTTCGGGATTCAGGACTGGCTTCTGGTAACCACGGATGCAAGTCTCCGAGGCTGGGGAGCTGTCACTCAGGGGGAAAGCTTCCAAGGAAAATGGTCAAGTTATGAAGCCTGCCTTCACATAAACGTGCTGGAATTGAGAGCCATTTACAACGGCCTTCAACAAGCGGTACATCTTCTTCAAAATCATCCCGTGCAGATCCAGTCGGACAGTGTAACAGCAGTCGCGTACATAAACAGGCAGGGCGGAACGAAAAGCAGAGCGGCAATGGCAGAGGTGACGAAGATCCTCCTCTGGGCAGAAAGACATGTAAAGGCTCTGTTGGCAATTTTCATTCCGGGAGTAGATAACTGGGAAGCAGACTTCCTCAGCAGACACGATCTCCATCCAGGAGAGTGGGGCTTCCACCAAGAAGTCTTTGCAGAGGTGACAAGTCTTTGGGGAGTTCCTCAAGTAGGCGTGATGGCATCTCGACTCAACAAGAAGCTTCAGAAATATTGTTCCAGGTCGATAGACCCTCAAGCAATAGCAATGGATGCGCTAGTGGCCAAGTGGATGTTCCGGTCGGTGTATCTCTTCCCTCCACTTCCGCTGATCCCAAAAGTGCTCAGGATCATAAGGAGAACAAGAGTTCGAGCAATCTTCATTGCCCCAGACTGGCCAAGGAGGGCTTGGTACCCAGATCTTCAGGAGTTGCTCATAGAACATCCTCGGCCTCTTCCTCTTCGCGAGGACCTGCTGCAGCAGGGGCCGTGCATGTTTCAAGACATACCGCGGCTACGTTTGATGGCATGGCTGTTGAGCGCCAGAACCTAGCCCGAAAGGGTATTCCCAAGGAAGTCATCCCCACCCTTATTCAGGCCAGGAAAGGAGTAACATCAAAACATTACCACCGTATTTGGAGAAAATATGTGTCTTGGTGTGAATCCAAGAAGGCTCCTACGGAAGAGTTTCAGTTGGGACGTTTTCTCCATTTTCTGCAGGTTGGTGTGGAGGCGGGCCTCCGATTGGGGTCAATCAAGGTCCAGATTTTGGCCTTGTCAGTGTTCTTCCAAAAACAATTGGCCTCTCTTCCAGAAGTTCAGACCTTCGTGAAAGGGGGTTCTGCACATCCAGCCTCCATTTGTGCCTCCAGTGGCACCATGGGATCTTAACGTAGTGTTGCAGTTCCTTCAACCGGATTGGTTTGAGCCTCTACAAGAGATAGAGTTGAAGTTTCTCACTTGGAAAGTGGTGATGCTTTTGGCATTGGCATCCGCACGGTGGGTGTATGAATTGGGGGCCTTCTCTCACAAGAGCCCTTACCTGATCTTCCATGAAGATAGGGCAGAGTTGAGAACTCGTCAGCATTTTCTTCCGAAGATGGTTTCATCTTTCCACATAAACCAACCTATTGTGGTGCCAGTAGTTACTGACACGTTCACTGAGTCAAAGTCTCTAGATGTGGTTAGGGCTTTGAAGATTTATGTCGCTAGAACAGCTCGAATACGGAAAACAGAGTCTTTGTTTGTCCTGTATGCTCCCAACAAGATTTGGTGTCCTGCTTCCAAGCAGACTATTGCACGTTGGATCAGAGGTACGATTCAGCACGCTCATACTACGGCTGGATTGCTGTTACCGATGTCGGTGAAGGCCCATTCCACTAGGAAGGTGGGCTCATCCTGGGTGGTTGCCCGGCGGTCTCAGCATTGCAACTTTGCCAAGCAGCTACTTGGTCGGGGTCAAACACATTTGCAAAATTCGACAAGTTTGACACCTTGGCCTATGAAGACCCTTAAGTTCGGTCAATCAGTGCTGCAGAGTCATCCGCACTCTCCCACTCGTACTGGAGCTTTGGTATAAACCCCATGGTCATGAAGTTGACCCCAGCATACTCTAGGACGTATGAGAAAACAGGATTTTAATACCTACCGGTAAATCCTTTTCTCCTAGTCCGTAGAGGATGCTGCGCGCCCGTCCCAGTGCGTACTTTACCTGCAGTTTTTGTTATTAGAGTTACACAAGTTGTGTTATATTAGTTTCAGAATGTTGCTGTAATTGATTTATGCCTGTTGGCGTGTGTTCTGTTGAATGCCATGTTGTGCGGCATGGTTGAGGTGTGAACTTGTATGTATCTTACCACTAGTTTAAAGTAAAGCCTTTCCTCGAAATGTCCGTCTCCCTGGGCACAGTTCCTATAACTGAGGTCTGGAGGAGGGGCATAGAGGGAGGAGCCAGATCACACCCATTGAAAAGTCTTGAGAGTGCCCATGGCTCCTGCGGAGCCATCTGTACCCCATTGTCATGAAGTGGACCCCAGCATCCTCTACAGACTAGGAGAAAAGGATTTACTGGTAGGTATTAAAATCCTGTTTTAAGTGTACCAGTGATAGTCATGCCTCAGCTTTAATTGTCTGACTACAGTCAGCAGCAGCCATCACATAACACTGTAGTTGTCCTATCTGATGTGAGGTCTTGTAACTAAAATGTCTAGTGGCCCCAGAGTCCATATGCCAGCAGTCTATCCTATGACTGTCTGGTATGTTCAAAGCTAACTGATTTTTGTTATAACCACTTTGGTCTTTTATTCTGTATTCTAAAGCCTTGTGACCTACGTTATGACCAGGCCCGGCGCTACCCGCTCAGCAAAGGGATGCAGAGCAGGCAGGCGCCATGCTGAAGAGGCGCTCAACCTGCTCTGCATCCCTGCTGCAATACATGACTGTGTTACTGCTTGCTACCGCTGCGCCTGTCATGCAGCGGTGCCGACAGCTTTGTGGATCTTGTGAGATTAGTTACAGCACAGCGGTCCAGGCTTCAGCACATCCCTCCCTCCCTCCTCCTCCTCCCCTCCCCAGCGAGAAAGCGTAAGGTCCGCCCCCTTACGATCCGCAGCGCTTCATATTGCTACTGCGGCCGGTCAAGCCTCGCCCCTCCGTGTCCGCTTTGTAGCCCCCAGAGTCCCACAGGTGCCATTGTCGCCGCGCATAACAGGAAGCGCGCTCTCCTGGCCTCCAGTCAACCTGTTTTACAAGGCAGAAGTCCCGGAGGCACAACCTCGGCATCCTGAGTAGGCATACACGGCATTGAGCTGTGCAGCACTTCAGGTCACTAGGTTTGGGAAAGGCACAGGGGTGCAAGCGGCCAGGTAAGCATACTCAGACTCTGGGATCAGTGTTACAGTATGTCTCTGTTTAAGGCTCCACCTCCTCAAAGCCCCCCCCCGCTCCCCTCGCTTTGTGCTGTGTCTCTATTTCTCCCACTACCCCTCTGTGTCCTATCACTGTTTCACCACCCCCACCGTGTTCTGTCACTATTACACCCCCCCCCCAGTGTTCTGTCACTATTTCACCCCCCCCCCCGCATTCTGTCACTATTTCACCCCCCTGTGTTCTGTCACTATTTCACCCCCCTTCTGTGTTCTGTCACTTTTACACCTCCGCCTCCAGTGTTCTGTCACTATTTCTCCCCCCCCCCCGCATTTTGTCACTATTTCACCCCCCTCTGTGTTCTGTCACTATTACACCTCCCCTACAGTGTTCTGTCACTATTTCACCCCCCCCTGCATTCTGTCACTATTTCACCCCCCTCTGTGTTCTGTCACTATTTCACCCCCCTCTGTGTTCTGTCACTATTCCACCCCCCTGTGTTCTGTCACTATTTCACCCCCACCCCCGCATTCTGTCACAATTTCACCCCCCCATGTTCTGTCACTATTTCGCACACACACACACACACACACACACACACACAACACACACACACACCTCTGTGTTCTGTCACTATTTCTCCCCCCCCCCGCATTCTGTCACTATTTCACCCCCCCCTCTGTGTTCTGTCACTATTACACCTCCCCCACAGTGTTCTGTCACTATTTCACCCCCCCCCGCATTCTGTCACTAATTCACCCCCCCCGTGTTCTGTCACTATTTCACCCCCCCTCTGTGTTCTGTCACTATTACACCTCCCCCACAGTGTTCTGTCACTATTTCACCCCCCCCCCCCCCTGCATTCTGTCACTATTTCACCCCCTCTGTGTTCTGTCACTATTTCACCCCCCTCTGTGTTCTGTCACTATTTCACCCCCCCTCTGTGTTCTGTCACTATTTCACCCCCCACCCCCGCATTCTGTCACAATTTCACCCCCCCATGTTCTGTCACTATTTCGCGCACACACACACACACACACACACACACACACCCCCCTCTGTGTTCTGTCACTATTTCACCCCCCCTGCGTTCTGTCACTATTTCACACACCCCTGAGTTCTGTTACTATTTCACCCCCCCCCCCCCTGCATTCTGTTACTGATTCACACACCCCTCTGTGTTCTGACACTATTTCACACCCCACCTCTGTGTTCTGTCTCAGTCAGCCATTGTGTCACACACGCCCCCAACCCCTCATCCCTTTGTGAAGTATGTTAAGGCGAAAATTTATAGTTTGCAGGAGGGCGCCGTACACCCTAGCACCGGCCCTGGTTATGGCAAATATAGATTTGTACTTTTGTCCTTTAAACTTAGTGTTCTTAGTATGTATGGCAGATATTCCAACAATATTGTCACAGGTGTCTGTTCCTGGAATAGTAGCAGCTCTGTCCTTATATTTAGTAGATAATGCAGTGGTATGTGATCCTAATGTCAATAACAGAAAATTGTATTATGTGGTCAGGTTTTGCAACATAGCGATAGTGACCTCTTTGTAATCTACCTTGACTCCAATGGATAAAAATTGCTGGATGATAAACAACATCTTATCGAAACATTCATTCATGTCCTTACATTCACTTAGTTTAGTCCTGTACAAAGTGTGTCTGAGGTTTATTCTCTTGTAAGACTCTTTTCTTTGTTAACTGTTTGCAGGGCTACCCACATGTCCTTTGCGGGTGACTTCCCATTGATGATGGAATATACTTATGGTTTTACAGCCAAGCCAGTGGTTCCAATGGCTCTACCCATATCTTCGGGATTTGGGTGGTCTACAGGATTAATTATGACCTTCCACAGCTTCTCATGTTGTATATGCATTTCTATAGTGAATTTTTAAAGTAGAGTTGTTCTTTGAGCATTTCAATTTTATGTAATTTATACATGGAAAATAAATTTTTACATTCAATACAAAGATTGTTATCCTGTTGTATGTGTCTTTTACAGCCGCAGCTATGGGCCCATAACCTATTGGCAGATGCCTACAAGTTGGTAGGTGCATAGCAGATGTGTGCCTTGAGAAAATCTTGTTTATAAAATGATTGAAGGCTACTAATAGCTGTATGGATGCTGCAAACTGAGCACCTCTTGGGCACCTCACTGACATGGTCTGATTCTAGTGACTGTTACTAACTATGTACAGGCCACCAGGTACACACACGACTCATTACGAGTGGCTGCTACTGAGAACAGCGGCCACTTTACCAGTGACTTAGATCGGCAACACCACTGTGATTATTATCGTTATACTGTGAGATATAGGGTGGGGATGCAGTCCAAATACCAGTTGTTGTGATCCCGGCATCCAGGAGACCGACGGCGGAATCCCGTCAACTGGGGAAATACCGACAGCCGGAATGCAGACCACCACAAGGGAACTCAATGCCTCGCTGCCGGGATTCTGACAGATGTGATTTCTTATGTATTCCATAGGGTGTAATGTCCGTTTTATAACTGTATAGATATGGCAGACTGAGCGGCTTTGAATTCTTCACTGATGCGGTCTGATGATAGTAACTGACACTGAAACTGTATGGGCTGCCTGACATATATGTAGCGCAGTAAGAGCAGCTGTAACTAAAAAGAATGCCTGCCTTAGGTGGTGGCTGAGGGGCCTATTCAGACCCTGATGCTGATGTGCAAAAATCGCTATTAAGCAATTCCTGCACATCTGCGCTTTTGTGTACACCAGTATGCACATGTGCAAGGTCCTAAACTGCATTCTCTACAGAACACAGTTTAAGACCTGGAGGGGGGCAGGAACGGGGCATTAACACAGCGTTTTGTGGGCGTCAATGCTCCATTTTAGGGGTGCAGTCCGGACAATGCAGGTGTGTCCAGGCCGTTTGTGGTTTGGGCCGCAGCAGCTGCGTAACATCACACACTGGCTCAGCGACCCATAACATGGTGGGTAGCCATCTGCCTTCACAACTAGGCTGCGCAGGCAGAGAGCTAATCAGAACATGCAATGTCTGCAGAGGGGTATGGGGGGCTGGATCCGGCATACAGGGCGGATCAAGGAAATTAATCGTAAATCTGTGTTTTCTCGCACATTTACGATCAGCTCTGAATTAGGCCCTGAGATCGTAAAACACTATATACAGCATATAATGGTCAGGCATCAGCAGCAGGTATAAATGTGGCATGTAGTTATGGTCACATAACAGTGGCATTGACCGCTGAGAATACTGACAGCGTGATAGTGAAATGCTACCTTATAGCGGTTAAACTGACAACGCATACACCTCATACATTGCCTGATTTACTGTCTATCTATACTGCACCTCTGTGGGGGAGCAACTATAAGCCATAGATGTGGATCTATATGGACATATATTACTCTGGGACATAAGATTACTCCGTATTATGATACAGTGATTATATTTGCATAACACAGTTTATGTGATCTATGGAATGTGTAAAATAAATACTAGAAGTACGGAGTGTACAAAATATAGATAGTGCCTAAACTATAGCTATCAATTGTGAGAAGTCCACTTATAAATTAGGAATATCTGGGTACATTATTTTAACACTCTTGTTAAAATTAGGAGTTTACTAGCTCAGAATCTCTAGAGAGGCCGACTGGTATCCGTTCACATGGTCGACCATGTTATGGTCGACAGTCATTAGGTCGACCACTATTGGTCGACATTGACATGGTCGACATGGACACATTGTCGACACATGAAAATGGTCGACACATGAAAGGTCGACACATGAAAAGGTCGACATGAGTTTTTTTACTTTTTTTTCTTTTGGGGAACTTTTCCATACTTTACGATCCACATGGACTACGATTGGAACGGTAAAGTGTGCCGAGCGAAGCGGTAGTGTAGCGAAGGCACCATGCGAGGGGACGCGGTGCACTAATTGGGATTCCCAGTCACTTTACGCAAAAAACAACACCAAAAAAAGTTAAAAAAACTCATGTCGACCTTTTCATATGTCGACATTTCATGTGTCGACCATTTTCATGTGTCGACCATGTGTCCACGTCGACCATGTCAATGTCGACCAATAGTGGTCGACCAAATGACTGTCGACCATAACATGGTCGACCATTCATACCGGAACCAGGCCGACTACCACTGTTACATTTGAGCTGGATCAACTAGACTCATAATTGATACTTAAAACTTATACTGTTACAGTGTGTTTCAAATAAAGTATTGTAAATGTATCATTTGCCTGGATACCTTTGAAAAAGCAACATCATTTGAAACAAATTCCCTCTCTAGAATAAAGAGTATTCAAATAAGCTCCTCAGCCACAGCAGCGGAATTTGCAATAAGACAGCATATGAATATAAATAAGCAATTGTGCCACTGTAAATGATACATTTAATAAGAATGACAGAGACAATGGATATCCGTGTGTGTGCGTGTATATATATATATGTATATATATATATATATATATATATATTTATTAGAGATGAGCGGGTTCGGTTCTCAGAGAACCGAACCCTACCGAACTTCACGTCTCGAGCCCGGATCAAAGTCAGGCTCGGATTTTCCCACCTGACTCGGAAACCCGAACGCGGCAAAACATCATCATCCAGCTGTCGGATTCTCTCGGGATTTGGGTTCCATACAAAGAGCCGCACGTCGCGGCCATTTTCACTCCAGTCTCGGAGAGTGTATGGAGAGGATGTGTTCTCAGTGTTCAGTGTCTGTGTGGGGGTGGGAAAGTGGGGTGGCAAGTGTTGTGCTGCTCAGTCCAGTCCAGTGTAGTCACTCAGTGTATTGTGCTGCATCAGTCCAGCCATTCACAGTGTTGGTGTACTCTGCTGCCATATATCCAGTGTAGCTGTATAAAATGGTGCTGTGTTGTGCTGACCAGTCCAGTGTAGTCAGTGTATTGTGCTGCATCAGTCCAGCCATTCACAGTGTTGGTGTTCTCTGCTGCCATATATCCAGTGTAGCTGTATAAAGTGGTGCTGTGTTGTGCAGACCAGTGGTAGTGTCCTGTCTCATCAGTAATTCCAGTGACGATATACGCTGCTGCTATATGTCCACTACTGCAGTATAATAATTATAACAACAACCTGTTGTGCTGCATCAGACCAGTGGTAGTGTCCTGTCTCATCAGTAATTCCAGTGAAGATATACGCTGGTGTTATATGTCCACTGCTGCAGTATAATAATTATAACAACAACCTATTGTGCTGCATCAGACCAGTGGTAGTGTCCTGTCTCATCAGTCATTCCAGTCATTCCTGTGCCGCATATTGTCTCATATAACGCCCAAAAAATAATGAAGAACAAAAATTTTGAGGAGAAAATAGGGAAAGATCAAGAAGAACTACTTCCACCTAGTGCTGAAGATGCTGCCGCTAGCCATGACATAGATAATGAAATGCCATCAATGTCGTCTGCCAAGGCCGATGCCCAAGGTGATAGTAGAGGGCATGTAAAATCCAAAAAGCCAAAGTTCAGTAAAAAGAACCAAAAAAAGAAATTTAAATCGTCTGATGAGAAACGTAAACTTGCCAGTATGCCATTTACGACACAGAGTGGCAAGGAACGACTGAGGCCCTGGTCTATGTTCATGGCTAGTGGTTCAGCTTCACATGACGATGGAAGCCCTCATCCTCCCACTAGAAAAATTAAAAGAGTTAAGCTGGAAAGAGCACAGAAAAGAACTGTGCGCTCTGAGATGGTATCACAAATCCCTAAGGAGAGTCCAAGTGTGTCGGCGGTTGCGATGCCTAACCTTCCCAACACTGGATGGGAAGAGGTGGCTCCTTCCACCATTTGCACGCCCCCTTCAAGTGCTGGAAGGAGCACCCACAGTCCACTTCCTGATATTGAAATTGAAGTTGTCACTGTTGAAGTACACCAGGATGAGGATATGGGTGTTGCTGGCGCTGAGGAGGAAGTTGACGATGAGGATTCTGATGGTGATGTGGTTTGTTTAAGTCAGGCACCGGGGGAGACACCTGTTGTCCTTGGGACAAAGAAACCCGGACAACAGTTGTCAAGCCATCTGTTGCCTCTGTCAATCTGTAATAAGTAAAGGTAAGGATGCTAACCACCTAGGAACCTCCCTTATACGTCACCTGCTGCGCATTCATCAGAAGTCAGTGTCAAGTTGTGAAACTTTGGGTAAGAGCGTAAGAAGTCCACTGACATCTAAGTCCTTTCTTCCTCCTGTACCCAAGCTTCTGCAAGCCACGCCACCAACTCCATAAACATCAACTTCCTCCTCAGTGAGGAATGTCCGTAGTCCTGCAGGCCATGTCACTGTCAAGACTGAGGAGTCCTCTCCTAACCGAAATTCCTCCATAGGATCCTTGAGTGGTACGCCTGCTGTTGCTGCCACTGCTGTTGTTGCTGCTGGGAGTCGATCATCATCCCAGAGTGGAATTAGGAAGACCACTTGTACTACTTCCAGTAAGCAATTGACTGTCCAACAGTCCTTTGTGAGGAAGATGAAATATGACAGCAGACAACTGAGGCCTTGACAGCTATGTTGGTGTTAGAGGTGCGTCCGGTATCCACCATTAATTCAGTAGCACTTAGAGATTTGATATAGATAGTGTGTCCCCAGTATCAAATCCCATCTAGGTTCCACTTCTCTAGGCAGGCGATACCGAAAATGTACACAGACATCAGAAAAAGAGTCAACAGTGTCCTACAAAATGCGGTTGTATCCAGTGTCCACTTAACCACGGACATGTGGAGAAGTAGAACAGGGCAGACTAAGGACTATATGACTGTAAAAGCCCACTGGGTAGATATATGGCCTCCCGCAGCGACACCAGTAGCAGCATCGAGGACCGAGCCTGCAAACTCGTTCCTAGGCAGGCTACGCTATGTATCACCACTTTCCATAAGAGGCACACAGCTGCCAACCTCTTACAGAAACTGAGGAACATCATCGCAGAATGGCTTACCCCAGGCTTCTCCTGGGGATTTGTGATATCGGACAACGCCACCGATATTGTGCGTGCATTACATCTGGGCAAATTCCAGCATGTCCCATGTTTTGCACAAAATTAATTTGGTGGTGCAGAATTTTTTTAAAAATGAGAGGGGTGTGCAGGAGATGCTGTCGGTGGCCCGAAAAATTGTGGTTTCGGCATTCTTCCACTGCGTGCCGAAGACTGGAGTGCCAGCAAACACTCCTGCCCACCATCAACTGAAGCAAGAGGTGGTAACAAGGTGGAAGTCAACACTCTATATGCTTCAGAGGATGGAGGAGCAGCAAAAGGCCTTTCAAGTCTATACATCCACCTACGATATAGGCAAAGGAGGAGTAATACACCTGACTCAAGCGCAGGTGGAGAATGATTTCCGTCTTGTCCAAGGTTCTCCAACCCTTCGAACTTGCCACACATGAGTTTAGACACTGCCAGCTTGAGTCAGGTCATTCCCCTCATCAGGCTTTTGCAGAAGCAGCTGGATAAATTGAAGGAGAAGCTAAGACGGAGCGATTCCGCAAAGTATGTGGGACCCTTCATTCGCTATGCCAGGATTCACAGGTGGTCAATCTGTTGAAATCAGAGCACTACATTTTGTCCACCATGCTTGATCCTAGGTTTAAAGCCTACGTTTTATCTCTCTTTCCAGCAGACACAAGTGTGCAGAGGTGCAAAGACCTGCTGGTTAGTAAATTGTCAACTCAAGCGGAACGTGACCCATCAACAGCTCCTCCTTCAATTTCTCCCGCCACTGGGGCTGCAAGGAAAAGGATAACATTTCCTAGCCTACTGTTATGCACACCAGTGCCTGCAGGAAAGTACTGGTGTCAGGACTGTTATGCACTCCAGTGCCTGCAGGAATGTACTGGTGTTTGAACTGTTATGCAAAACAAATGGACTTACAGACAGACTGGGGAATATGACATAACGTACACAGAAGGTGATAGGGTAACAAAATACACACAAAGTGAACAGAGAAGCCCAGAGGCTAAGGAACTGGGTATCTCCCTTGTATTAGAACTGCTCAGATGGGAAAAGCAAGATGTTGTGTTTTAATACGTAGAGAACCCGAAATGCTGTTGCTAAGGGCAACAGCAAAACCCTAAAGGGTTACCAACGGGTGTGGCAGTAAACTCCTTGGTCAGAGATGGAATGATAGACACAAGGAGAGTCTCCACAATCCTAATTCTCACTTGCAGTGCACAGGTTCAGCTTACTGCCACTAAACTGACCCCTGACACCTAGCACAGTGAGACAGGATTAGACAGGCAAGTCTTAGAATACAGCCGCAAACTTGCTAAGTTCACAGAGTAGTAACAGAACCCCAGCAAGCTAAACGACTGACTCCAGTCTTACTGCTAGGTCTGGATTGGCAGAGTGTAATACCAAATCCCCAGGCCTATTTGCAGTAAGCAACAAACAAATACAAAGCTACACAGTACTGGCTAACTTTCAGAAACTGACTAACCAACAAAGATTCAGCAGCATCTGCTTACCCTGAGAAGAGGCCTTATAAAGCAGGTGCTGTCCACGCCCCACTCAGACCTCACAGACTGTGAGCACAAAAACCAGCACCGGATCCCCTGCCATGCACAGAGCCTATAACCACTGCACAGCAAAAGACCCGAACCGGAGTATCAGCTGCGCTCAGGTCACTCCGCTAGCACTTGTCTCCCGGTTGCCATGACGACGTGGCAGCACAGGGCAGGAGACCCTAACAGTACCCCCCCTCTGACGAGTGGTCAAAGAACCCCTACCACCGGGTTTATCGGGGAACTGCGAGAAGAAAGAGCGTATCAGTCTGGGGGCATGAAGATCACAACTGCGCACCCACGACCGCTCCTCCGGGCCATACCCCTTCCAGTGCACCAAAAATGACAGCCGAACCATCTTGGAGTCAAGAATCCTTTCAACAACAAACTCCCTCTGGCCACGTATCAGAAGAGGGGAAGGTCTTCCACTGGAAGAAGGATTACTAATCGCCCGTTTTAAAAGGGAACAATGAAATGTTTTAGTGATACCCAAAGAACGGGGCAGATCTAACTGAAATGCCACCGGATTGATAACCCTGGTGATCTTATAAGGGCCGATGAACCGGGGGCCTAACTTATGAGATGGCTGTCTCAACTTCAAATTCTTGGTAGACAACCAGACGAAGTCTCCTAATTTGAAGCTGCAGGGTCTTTTCCGCTTATCAAAAACCCTTTTGGTCACTAATGACACAGACACAAGGGCTTTCTTCACTTTCCGCCAAATACCTCTAAGGACCGAAACCACAGAGGAACCACCAGGCGTGGAGTCCAGGGGGTCAAAAGAATTGGCCTTAGGATGATGCCCATACACACAAAGGAAGGGAGAGATCCCTGTAGCAGAGTGAGCCGCGGTGTTATAGGCAAACTCCGCCATGGACAGATGAGCAACCCAGTCTGTCTGACACTTGGAGACATAACACCTGAGGAACTGCTCCAAGGACTGGTTCACCCTTTCAGTCTGCCCATTAGACTGCGGATGGTAGCCCGACGACAAGCTGACAGAAATCTGGAGATCGGAACAAAATGCCCTCCAGAATTTGGCCACAAACTGGGATCCGCGGTCAGAGACCACATCAAGTGGCAACCCGTGGAGACGCACAACATGCAGCATAAATAATTCAGACAGGCGTCTGGCCGATGGCAGCCCAACCAGTGGAACGAAGTGCGCCATCTTCGAAAACCTGTCAACGACAACCCAGATGGCTGTCATCCCCGAGGATTTGGGCAAGTCCACCACAAAATCCATTGAAATGTGGGTCCATGGCTTAGATGGAATAGAGAGTGGATGTAATGGGCCAACAGGAACCCCTCTAGGAGTCTTATTTCGGGCACAGATGTCACATGCCCGAACCCACTGATCCACATCCTTAGCCACCGAGGGCCACCACACCGCCCTAGATAGCAACTCCCGAGTTCTGGCAATACCCGGGTGACCTGCAGACTTCTTGGCATGGAATTCCAGGAACACTCGCTGTCTTAACCTAGGAGGCACAAACAAAAGACCTACCGGAAGGTCTGGAGGAGCCTGCTCCTGTGCTCTAAGGACTAATGATAAGAGGTCCTGGGTAATGCCCACTTTAATACATGATGGGGAAACAATGGGCAACGGCTCCTCGGTGGTCTCCTGGATTGGAGCAAAACTCTGCGAGAGCGCATCAGCCTTGATGTTTTTTGACCCAGGGCGATATGTTATCAAAAAATTAAAGCGAGCAAAAAACAAAGCCCATCGTGCCTGCCTGGCATTGAGACGCTTCGCTGACTCTAAATATGCCAGATTCTTATGGTCAGTGAGAATTGAGACCACAAACTTAGCCCCCTCAAGCCAGTGTCTCCACTCCTCGAGTGCATCCTTAATAGCCAACAATTCCCGGTTACCCACGTCATAATTCATCTCGGCAGGCGAAAATTTACGGGAAAAGTAAGCACAGGGATGAAGGCGATTATCAGACACTCCCATCTGAGAAAGCACTGCCCCAATACCCATCTCAGAGGCATCCACCTCCACCACAAAAGGACGCTCTGGATCTGGGTGTCGCAGCACCTTGGCCGAAACAAATGCCCTTTTGAGACGGGCAAAAGCCGCTTTAGCCTCACAAGACCAGTGAGCAACATCCGCCCCTTTCTTAGTGAGTGCCACCAAGGGCGCCACTATAGACGAAAATCCAGCGATAAATCGTCTATAAAAATTCGCAAAGCCCAGGAAACGCTGAAGCGCCTTCAAACTAGTGGGCTGCACCCAATCCAGGACTGCCTGTACCTTGGAACCCTCCATTTGGAAACCTTCTGGGGAGATAATATATCCTAGAAATGCGATTTGCTGAACTTCAAATTCGCACTTCTCCAGCTTCGCCCCAAGCCGGTGGTCTCTGAGTTTCTGGAGGACTAAGCGTACATGCTTCCGATGTTCCTCCAGGGAATGGGAGAAGATTAGGATGTCATCTAAGTATACAACTAAGAATCTATCCAAATATTCCCTGAGCACATCATTCATGAAATCCTGGAAGACTGCCGGGGCATTACAGAGCCCAAAAGGCATCACCAAATATTCATAATGCCCTGAGTGGGTATTAAAGGCAGTCTTCCATTCATCCCCCTCTCTTATTCGGATTAGATTGTACGCACCGCGTAGGTCAATCTTAGAAAAAATGGTGGCAGTACGAAGCTGGTCAAACAAGACCGAAATGAGAGGCAGTGGGTATGAGTTTTTAATCGTGATACGGTTCAATTCCCTGAAGTCGATGCAGGGTCGCAACGAACCGTCCTTTTTACCCACAAAGAAGAACCCCGACCCAACTGGAGACTGTGAAGGTCTGATAAATCCCTTAGCCAAGTTCTCCTGAATGTACTCTGCCGTAGCCTGAGTCTCAGGACATGACAGGGAGTACAACCTGCTCTTGGGAAGCTTAGCATTTGGCAACAAATCAATGGCACAGTCATAGGGGCGATGGGGAGGTAGTACCTCTGCAACTTTTTTGGAGAACACGTCCGCAAAATCTGCATAACACCCTGGCAATCCTAGCAAACTTAGCTGCGAGAGCCTGACTGGAAGGCTCAAGCAACTCCTGAAACAATCAGTACCCCAACTAAGAATCTCCCCAGATACCCAGTCAAATTGAGGATTGTGGGCCCTTAACCAGGGTAACCCCAACACCAATGGGGCAAAAGTACAGACAGTCACATAAAAGGACAATTTTTCAGAGTGTGTGGCTCCAATAAACAAAGAAATCTGGCTAGTGCAAGAGGTAATTTTACCTTGGGATAATGGTTCCCCGTTTAACCCACAAATCTCAATTTCCGATGCCAAGGGTACTAAGGGAACAGAGTGTTTCAGGGCGAATTGGCGGTCCATAAAAACCCCGTCGGCCCCACTGTCCACAAAGGCCTCAGTCTTGACAGTTTGACCGAGGATCTTCAAGGTCACCGGAATGATAAAAGTCTTCTTGGGAAATTCTGACTTCTGGCCTGACAGGATATTTCCCATCACCCTCAGGCCCTGAAGTTTTCCGGCTTTTCTGGGCATGATACTACCACATGACCTTTATTCCCACAGTACAAACACAACCCCTGCTGTCTCCTCCGCGTCTTCTCACGCGAGGAGAGGCGGGTAGCCCCAATCTGCATAGGCTCCTCGGAAAATTCCTCAGAGTCTGAGGTTCCCTTGGGAAGGAAGGAAATCTCAGTCTCCCTTTCAAGCCTACGCTCTCTCAGCCGTCTATCCACCCGGATGGATAACTGCATGAGCTGATCCAAGCTATCAGGCAAGGGATATTGTACCAGTTGGTCCTTTATCTGGTTAGAAAGACCTCTTCGGTACTGGTGTCTCAGGGCTGGGTCATTCCACTGGGTATCATGGGCCAACCTCCGAAACTCCGTACAGTAAACCTCAACTTGCCTTCGCCCTTGCTTAAGGATCGAAATCTGAGCCTCGGCTGAGGCCGTCTTGTCAGGGTCATCATACAACATGCCCAGTGCCGTAAAAAAAGCATCAACACTTTTAAGCGACGGACAGTCAGGCTGCAACCCATATGCCCAGACCTGTGGGTCTCCTTGTAGCAAGGAAATCACTATGCCCACCCGCTGAATCTCCGACCCAGAAGACTGAGGCCTAAGCCGGAAGTATAGCTTGCAGCTCTCCTTGAAACAAAAGAACTGCGAGCGATCTCCAGAAAAACGATCCGGGAGATTTACTTTCGGCTCCTTAACCCCTGCAGGTGCTGCTGCTGCGGGAGCTCCGCCAGCAGCCTGGGAGGTGTGCATTTTAATGGACAAATCATTAAATTGTCGAGTCAGGACCTGCACCTGATCGACCACCTGTTGCAACGTATTTTGAGGGGTATGCTCCATATTCCCACAAAATTTCAACAGGAGTATTAGGCTGCTGAATATGTTATGCACACCAGTGCCTGCAGGAAAGTACTGGTGTCAGGACTGTTATGCACTCCAGTGCCTGCAGGAATGTACTGGTGTTTGAACTGTTATGCAAAACAAATGGACTTACAGACAGACTGGGGAATATGACATAACGTACACAGAAGGTGATAGGGTAACAAAATACACACAAAGTGAACAGAGAAGCCCAGAGGCTAAGGAACTGGGTATCTCCCTTGTATTAGAACTGCTCAGATGGGAAAAGCAAGATGTTGTGTTTTAATACGTAGAGAACCCGAAATGCTGTTGCTAAGGGCAACAGCAAAACCCTAAAGGGTTACCAACGGGTGTGGCAGTAAACTCCTTGGTCAGAGATGGAATGATAGACACAAGGAGAGTCTCCACAATCCTAATTCTCACTTGCAGTGCACAGGTTCAGCTTACTGCCACTAAACTGACCCCTGACACCTAGCACAGTGAGACAGGATTAGACAGGCAAGTCTTAGAATACAGCCGCAAACTTGCTAAGTTCACAGAGTAGTAACAGAACCCCAGCAAGCTAAACGACTGACTCCAGTCTTACTGCTAGGTCTGGATTGGCAGAGTGTAATACCAAATCCCCAGGCCTATTTGCAGTAAGCAACAAACAAATACAAAGCTACACAGTACTGGCTAACTTTCAGAAACTGACTAACCAACAAAGATTCAGCAGCATCTGCTTACCCTGAGAAGAGGCCTTATAAAGCAGGTGCTGTCCACGCCCCACTCAGACCTCACAGACTGTGAGCACAAAAACCAGCACCGGATCCCCTGCCATGCACAGAGCCTATAACCACTGCACAGCAAAAGACCCGAACCGGAGTATCAGCTGCGCTCAGGTCACTCCGCTAGCACTTGTCTCCCGGTTGCCATGACGACGTGGCAGCACAGGGCAGGAGACCCTAACACCTACCCGCTGGTGGTGATGCAGGGAAGTCAGGAGCTATAGCTGACATCTGGTCCGGACTGAAGGACCTGCCAACGATTACTGACATGTCTACTGTCACTGCATATGATTCTGTCACCATTGAAAGAATGATGTAGGATTATATGAGTGACAGCATCCAAGTAGGCATGTCAGACAGTCCATATGTATACTGGCAGGAAAAGAGGCAATTTGGAGGCCATTGCACAAACTGACTTTATTTTACCTAAGTTGCCCCCCCCCCTCCAGTGTGTACTCCAAAAGAGTGTTTAGTGCAGCCGATAACCTTGTCAGCGATCAGCGTAGGAGGTTACTTCCACTAAATGTGAAGAAGATGATGTTCATCAAAATGAATTATAAATTTCTCCGGGAAGACCTTTACCAGCAATTGCCTCCAGAAAGCACACAGGGACCTGTGATGGTGGATTCCAGTGGGTACAAATTAATACTCAGTGAGGAGGATGTATACGGTGAAAGGGGTGAGGAATCTGAGGATGATGATGAGGTCGACATCTTGCCTCTGTAGAGCCAGTTTGTGCAAGGAGAGATTGCTTTTTTTGGGTGGGGTCCCAAACAAACCTGTCATTTCAGCCACAGTCGTGTGGCAGACCCTGTCACTGAAATGATTGGTTTGTTAAAGTGTGCATGTCCTGTTTATACAACATAAGGGTGGGTGGGAGGGCCCAAGGACAATTCCATCTAGCACAGGCATGTCCAAACTGCGGCCCTCCAGCTGTTGAGAAACTACACATCCCAGCATGCCCTGACACAGCTTTAGCATTCTCTGACATCAAAACTGTGTCAGGGCATGCTGGGATATGTAGTTTCACAACAGCTGGAGGGCCGCAGTTTGGACATGCCTGATCTAGCACCTCTTTTTCTTCTTTGCATCATGTGCTGTTTGGGGACTAGTTTTTTTTAAGTGCCATCCTGTCTGTAACTGCAGTGCCACTACTAGATGGGCCAGGTGTATGTGCCGTACACTTGTGTCGCTTAGTTTGGCCATCCAGCTACCTCATTGCACCTCTTTTGCTTCTTTGCATCATGTGCTGTTTGGGGCCTGTTTTTTAAATCTGCCATCCTGTCTGATACTGCAGTGCCACTCCTAGATGGTCCAGCTGTTTGTGCCGCACACTTGTGTCGCTTAGCTTAGTCATACAGCTACCTCATTGCACCTCTTTTACTTCTTTGCATCATGTGCTGTTTGGGGTCTATTTTTAAATCTGCCATATTGTCTGTAACTGCAGTTCCACTCCTAGATGGGCCAGGTGTTTGTGCCGCATACTTGTGTCGCTTAACTTGGCCACCCAGCTACCTAACAGCTACCTAATTGCACCTCTTTTTCTTCTTTGCATCATGTGCTGTTTGGGGACTAGTTTTTGAATAGTGCCATCTTGTCTGCAACTGCAGTGCCACTCCTAGATGGGCCAGGTGTTTGTGCCGCACACTTGTGTCGCTTAGCTTAGTCATACAGCCACTTCGATGCAACTTTTAGGCCTAAAAACAATATTGTGAGGTGTGAGGTGTTCAGAATAGACTGTAAATTAGTAGAAATGATTGTTATTGAGGTTAATAATACTGTAGGAGCAAATTTACCCCCAAATTCTGTGATTTTAGCTGTTTTTATGTTTTTTCCCCAAAAAATAATCCAGATCCAAAACCAAAACATGAAAGGGTGGTTTTGGCAAAACCAAGTCAAAACCAAAACACGAAAATGGGATTAGAACGAAAACCAAAACACAAAACACGAAAAGTCAACGCCGCACATCTCTAATATATATATATATATATATATACACTGCTCAAAAAAATAAAGGGAACACTTAAACAACACAATGTAACTCCAAGTCAATCACACTACTGTGAAATCAAACAGTCCACTTAGGAAGCATCACTGATTGACAATCAATTTTACATGCTGTTGTGCAAATGGAATAGACAACAGGTGGAAATTATAGGCAATTAGCAAGACACCTCCAATAAAGGAGTTGTTCTGCAGGTGGTGACCACAGACCACTTCTCAGCTCCTATGCTTTCTGGCTGATGTTTTGGTCACTTTTGAAAGCTGGCGGTGCTTTTACTCTAGTGGTAGCATGAGACGGAGTCTACAACCCACACAAGTGGCTCAGGTAGTGCAGCTCATCCAGGATGGCACATCAATGTAAGCTGTGGCAAGAAGGTTTGCTGTGTCTGTCAGCGTAGTGTCCAGAGCATGGAGGCGCTACCAAGAGACAGGCCAGTACATCAGGAGACGTGGAGGAGGCCGCAGAAGGGCAACAACCCAGCAGCAGGACCGCTACTTCTGCCTTTGTGTAAGGAGGAACAGGAGGAGCACTACCAGAGCCATGCAAAATTACCTTCAGCAAGCCAAAAATGTGCATGTGTCTACTCAAACGATCAGAAAAAGACTCCATGAGGGTGGTTTGAGGGCTCGACGTCCACAGGTGGGAGTTGTGCTTACAGCCCAACACCGTGCAGGACGTTTGGCATTTGCCAGAGAACACCAAGATTGGCAAATTCACCACTGGCACCCTGTGCTCTTCACAGATTAAAGCAGGTTCTCACTGAGCACATGTGACAGACATGAGAGTCTGGAGATGCCAAGGAGAACGTTCTGCTGCCTGCAACATCCTCCAGCATGACCGGTTTGGCAGTGGGTCAGTAATGGTGTGGGGTGGCATTTCTTTGGGGGGCCGCACAACCCTCCATGTGCTCACCAGAGGTAGCCTGACTGCCATTAGGTACCAAGATGAGATCCTCAGACCCCTTGTGAGACCATATGCTGGTGCGGTTGGCCCTGGGTTCCTCCTAATGCAAGACAATGCTAGACCTCTTGTGGCTGGAGTGTGTCAGCAGTTCCTGCAACACGAAGGCATTGATGCTATGGACTGGTCCGCCCGTTCCCCAGACCTGAATCGAATTGAGCACATCTGGGACATCATGTCTCGCTCCATCCACCAACGCCACATTGCACCACAGACTGTCCAGGAGTTGGCGGATGCTTTAGTCCAGGTCTGGGAGGAGATCCCTCAGGAGACCATCCGCTACCTCATCAGGAGAAAGCCCAGGCATTGTAGGGAGGTCATACAGGCATGTGGAGGCCACACACACTACTGAGCCTCATTTTGACTTGTTTTAAGGACATGACATCAAAGTTCAGCCTGTAGTGTGTTTTTCCGCTTTAATTTTGAGTGTGACTCCAAATCCAGACCTACATGGGTTAATAAATTTTATTTCCATTGATAATTTTTGTGTGATTTTGTTGTCAGCACATTCAACTATGTAAAGAACAAAGTATTTAATAAGAATATTTCATTCATTCAGATCTAGGATGTGTTATTTTAGTGTTCCCTTTATTTTATTCTTTTATCACTACCTTTTTTTTACACCATTTTCATAAAGTTGAAACAACTTTTAGTACATACTAATAAAGTTTATAACTTTTATTATTACAATTTTGGTCCCAGTGCACCCTTGAGACTACTTACTACTTTCCTTCTTTATTGTGACTCCAATCCGAATTAGGTTTTGCTGAAGATAACAGGATACAGGTGATAGAAGATAAACAGCAGTCAATATGATAAGGTAACTCTCCTATGATAAATGCTGTACAGCTGTACAGCACTGTGATGCTCCAATAACACAGTGACAGGCTTTTATATAGTGCCAAGTACACAATGTGTGACTGCAGTCTACTTAGATGACTCAAACATGTGATGTTATTGTGGCAGATATTATGCATGATAACACTCACTTAACAGACAGTTTGTGGCATTTAACCATTGAAATGTATGCCAACAATACAACTACTCTTGACTATCTCATTCATTTATAAAAATTTTCATAGCAACTTAAAAAGTACAAATCCAGGTTATTTATTACACATAAATGACTATACTGCCATGACTGCAGGAGATGCATGGCCTGGTATATGTCAGACATACAGCTTATGCACACTCATCTAACTAGCTGCAATAAATGTGAAGAGATGGCACAAGACCACATGAGGAACATGTTATCATTTTTTTAACTAGTTCCCGTAAATGGGTGGTTAGAGGCCCCAGTGCATTGCTTTGCCCAAGGCCTACAATGCTGTTAAGACTACAGTGAATTTACCTGTTCTGCTTTCAATATACTGTTTCTATTAACCAAATTTACACAGATAGCAGAACCACCTCTACTTTTCAGTAATACCAATCAGATGTAATGAGCTGAAGAATGGTGTTTATTATGTAATAGAGAAAATTGTTAAAAATGTAATAATAAAAATAATGAAAAGCAATTACAATATGCAAAGGTATTTGCAAGATGCAGAAACATGAATAACTACTGTATGTAGACCACATGAAATTACATATGCAAAGTATTGACTACAATGTAAAACAATACAGCTAGCATACATTACTGTCAGCAGAGGACAGATTTAAGGGTCAGTATCTCTTACTATTGGATTCTATACTGAGGGTGAACACGTGATGTCTGGTTATAACCATGAGGGAAGTAGGAAATGGCTACCCTCAGTTTTCACTTACCCAGAATACACTGAGAATTAAGCTATGGTGGGCTGTGAGGTTCATCATTAAGCTACAGTAGTTCTTTGCTAAACACTAGTTGGGGCTGATAACATAAATCACTATAAACAGAAGTAAGATGTATATACAGTAACAGGCGTAGCCATGACATTACCATTTAAGCTGTTAGATTCACTAGATAAAATGTTGTGCAAAAGCAACATTTTTGGACACATCCATACTTATTATGTATGTAAAACAATTTAGTTCCAAAGTGTGTCTGTTTTAGTAACATAGTTAGTGAGGTTGAAAAGAGGCAAAATGCCCATCAGGTTCAACCTGTTTTCTGTGTTAAACTGTTCATATTATAATGCACCTGCTGAAGTAATGGTTTAGTACCAATTGACAGCTATGATTCTATCACTCCAAGATATTAATGTCAATATGCTAAATGCTATAACCCTGGATACGTGTTCCACTTAAAAATGTGTCCAATCTGTTTTTAAATGCATTTACAGAGTCTGCCATTATTACCTTCTTCGACAGGGAGTTCCAAATCTTTTTTGCCCTTACCGTGAAGTACTCTTTCCTACGTTGTGTACAGAATTTTCTCTCCCCTAGCCTCAGTGAGTGCCCCAGGTGTCTATTATCTATGGGCACCCCTAAATCTTTTTCCACCATGGTTACCCCTAAATTTTCCCCATTTAGAGTATAGGATGCATGTGTGTTTTTTGTCCCAAAATGCATAACTTTGCCTTTTTCTATATTGAACCTCATTCCCCATTTAGACGCCCAGGTTTCAAGTTTAAATAAGTCATTTTGTAGAGACTCCACATCGCTTTCTGAATTAATTACCTTACACAGTTTAGTATAATCTGCAAAGATTGACACTGTGCCTATTCCTAGATCATTGATAAATATATTGAACAGTAGCAGGCCAAGTACGGACCCTTGCTGTATTCCGCTGACTACTGGTGCCCAGCTGGAGAACATCCCATTGACCACTACTTCTTGTACTCCGTTATCCAGCCAATTACCTATCCATGTGCAAATAGTATATCCTAAGCCAAGTTCCCTTAACTTGATGATCAGTCAACTGTGAGGCACTGTATCGAATGCTTTTGCAAAATCTAAACACACCACATCCACTGCTTTTCCCTGGTCAAGATTCGCGCTCACTTCCTTGTAGAAGCTGATTAAGTTAGTTTGACATGATCTGTCCCTTACAAACCCATGCTGACTTTTGCTAACAATCTTATTAACCTGCAGATAATCCTGTATGCTATCCCTTAAAATACCTTCCAATATTTTACCCACTATAGAGGTTAAACTAACTGATCTATAGTTACCAGGATTATTTTTAGTTCCCTTTTTAAATAAAGGCACTACCTCAGCTATGCGCCAATCCTTTGGCACCATGCCTGATGTAATTAAACTTTGGAAAATCATGTATAGTGGTTTTGCTAGCTGCGACCTAAGCTCCATAATAACCCTTGGATGAAAACCATCTGGGCCTGGTAATTTATTAATCTTTATGTTGCTTAGTCTCTCCAGGACTACTTCCTCACTTAAACAAGCATCAAGCCAAGAGTCATTACCTTCACTATCAATATGCACTACTCTCACCATCTGAACCTCCCTGGTGAATACTGAGGAAAAAAATGTGTTCAGTATTTCAGCTTTTATTTTATCATAGTTTTTCAAAGCTCGCAATATATCTTTTAGTGGGCCTATGTTCTCCTTCTTTAACCTTTTACTGTTTATGTATTTATAAAACTTTTTAGGATTGGTTTTACTCTCTATAGCGATTTGCTTTTCATTTACAATTTTAGCTGCCCTTATTACTTTTTTGCATTTTTTTATTGCATTCCTTATAATGCTGGAATGACTCCTCCCCTTTATTAGATTTAAATGTTTTGAAAGCATGATTCTTTTTAGCCATTGCTTTTTTTACCTCCTTATTGAGTCACATTGGCTAGTTTTTAGTACTCATGCGTTTACTGCTCATAGGAATGAATTTGTGAATATTGCTATTAAGCAACCCTTTAAAAGCTACCCACATTTCCGTTGTGTCTTTACCATGAAACAAAACTTCCCAGTCAATGGACCTAATTCAGATCTGATCGCTCGCTTGCTAGTTTTTGCAGCGCTGCAATCAGATAGTCACCTCCTATAGGGGAGTGTATTTTAGCTGTGCAAGTATGCGATCGCATGTGCAGCCACCCTGTACAAAAACAGTTTGAGCAGTTTCTGAGTAGGTCTGACCTTACTCAGCCGCTGCAATCACTTCAGCCTGTTCAAGGCCGGAATTGATGTCAGACAACCGCCCTGCAAATGCTTGGACATGCCTCCATTTTTCCAAACACTCCCTGAAAACGGTCAGTTGCCACCCACAAACGCCCTCCTGTCAATCTCCTTGCGATCGGCTGTGTGAATGGATTCTTTGTTAAATCCATCGCACAGCAACGATCCGCTTTGTACCCATATGACGCGCCTGTGCATTGCAGTGCATATGCATGCGCAGTAGTGCCCTGATCACTGCGCAGCGAAAAACACTAGCGAGCAAACCCATCTGAATTAGGCCCAATGTAATTTATTGCCTGTCTCAGCATATTGAAGTTAGCTTTTCTAAAGTTAAATGTTTTAGTTGTTCCCTTATAGCTATGTTTTTTGAAACTGATGCTGAATGTGATCATATAGTGGTCACTGTTTCCCAAGGTCTGATATAATGTCAACATTAGTGGTAATAACTAGGTCCAGAATAGTTTTACCTCTAGTTGGGTACGACCCAACTAGAGGTAAAACTGCTGCTCCTAGTTTTTACACATGAATCGTTACTCCAATTTATATCCAGATAGTTAAAATCCCCTAAAATTAGGATGTCCCCCATTCCCGCAGCTTTTTCAATTTGCAGCAATAGTTATTCCTCGTCATGTATGCTAATATCCGGTTGCTTGTATCACGTGCCAATGACTAGTTTCTTTGCTTCTGTGCCCCCTCTTGTGATCTCAACCTATAGTGACTCCACGTTATCTCCAGTCTCCTCGTAAATACCGTCTATTAAGTTTGGTTTTAGAGATGGTTTAACAAAGAGAGATACCCCTCCTCCCCTTTTGGTAGCCCTATCCCTCCTGAAAAGAAAATATCCCTCCAAAATCACAACCCAGTCGTGAGAGTCATCCCACCATGTTTCCATAATACCTATAATTTCATACTGAAATTTTGATACAAGCAATTCCAATTCCCCCATTTTACCTGGTAGGCTTCTTGCATTTGCAAGCAAACATTTTAGCTTAGCATCTCCCTTGCCCGTTTGTTTTAATGGTATTTTATCTATATTTACAAGTTCCTTCTAGACATACCCTTACCCTTTCCACCCCATCATACTTAATACAGCTTTCCTCACTACTATCTTTATATGATCTATTAAAACTTTCTAGAAAGCCCCCCCCCCCCCCCTGATGTTAGTATCTTCCCTTATGCTATGGACATCATTTTATACATACCATATTGCTGAGCTATATTCGTCATTAGGTGATATATTGTGATATCTAGGGCAATACCTGTGTCAGTATTTCTGGTGCAAATACCCTTGCCAGCTGATCTTTTGCATCCCCCTTCTCTACCCCCAAATTGTTCACTACCCCCAGCCTTACTGTTCTCACTGTTTGACCTGTAGCTTCTGGCTAAACCCTCCTCCCAGGCTCCTAGTTTAAAAGCTCCTCCAACCTTCTAACCATCCTGCCACCCAGCACCGCAGCCCCCTCCTCATTCAGGTGCAATCCATCGCAACAAAAAAGATGGCACATGACTGAGAAGTCTGCCCAGTGTTCCAAGAACACAAACCCTTCCTTCCTACACCAGTCTCTAAGCCACACATTTACTTCCCTAATTTCCCTTTGCCTCCCTGGGATAGCGCATGGCACTGGCAATATTTAGGAGAATATTACTCTAGATGTCCTTGCCTTAAGTTTCTTGCCTAATTCCCTATAGTCTTTCTTAAGGACTTCCCATCTACCACTAACTTTGTCATTGGTGCCAACATGCACAAAGACCGCCTGGTCTTTACCAGCCCCTCCCAACAATCTATCTACCCGGTCCGCGATGTGCCGTACCTAAGCACCTGGAAGACAACAGAGGCTACAGCAATCATGGTACGAGTAGCAGATTGCCCTGTCTGCTCTCCTGATAATAGAATCCCCTACAACCACAATTTTACTTGGTACCTCACTAACTTTTTTCCCATCTTTAGCGGGGATACCGCTCCTCTGGTTGCTAGAGGAAACAGTCTCCTCCGGTTCCATCATTTAATCACTGCCATACTCAGAATCTTCGTCCAATGGCAAATTTGTTGGGGTTTGGCAGATCGGAGATGTCCTGTCTCCCCATCCCCCTCTTCTTCTACCTTCTAACCATGACCCAGCTGTCTACCTGATCATCCTCATCTACTAGTGATCCCCTCTGCAACTTCTCCACCGTTCTATCTAAACTTTGCTTGAGAGTGTGAATATTCCTTAGTCGCGTAACGGTCCACTCTAGATCAGTTACCTGGGCTTCCAGAGCATCTGTTCGCTCACATCTCGTACAGATGTACCCACACTCGAACTGTTGTGCCAGATGCGCATATATCATGCACGACACACACTGAGTGAGATTCTCAATCGTGGCCACCCCCATTTTTAATTAGTGCTAACTCCCTGTTACTTTTAGAAAATAAAAAGGAGGGGGACAACTATATATAGGACAAATAATTGAAAGGGGGACTTATCCTGCACTCCACAGTTTGGTCACAATTCAGGCAATTCCAGAGTTGTTTTAAAAACTCATAGATGTGACATGAAAATAAAAAGAGATATGTGCATATGGTGAAGTAGAATTTAATATGACAAATAAACAATCAAACAATAAAACATTATATACATAGCAGCATGTTTGTAGCAGTAAGGACTTTTGAATGGGAAAAGGTGCAGTGAATAATTACTGAATGTATAGAACTGTAAACACAGTTCTAAACCAGCTTGTGGGTTTAATTTGGTTCAGGGAGACCCGGGAATCCCTTATCCATGCTGCACTGGAACAGTAAGTTCACTGTTATTCCCCCACTGAGAGTCCTGTGTCCACCAATGCATTTCCACCCCTTGCAGGGGTCTTTATCAAGGTGCAAAGCGATTGTGATGCTGCTCCCAAACTGAATATAAATGGTTATTGACCAATCATTTAACAGCCCACGCAGCTGGACCCTATACATATAATTGCCTAACTTTGTCCCATGGTCCTTGGCTGCGTGGAGCTTCCTGTTGGATCCGATTTGTTAGTGTGTAGTCATGGCGACCACGGCAAGTTCTTCCTGGTGTGGTATCACCAGCCTCTGGGCATCCAAACCCCTGCCCCCCGCAATGCCGCCACACAACTGTGTACTTTAGAGCCGTGAATGCTGAAGTTCCACTGAAAGTGTCCCGTGTCAATAGAAGTCCACCACGGACTTACGGCGGCATAGATGATTTGTAAACACTCGGTAACGTAACGTCACTTCCGGTGACGTGTATTATCAACACAGTCAGTGCAATGTCCTTTCCAGTATACAGAATGAAAATGCAATCCTTAAATAGAAAATAGCGTATTACTGGCAAATACTTCATAAAATGATATAAGTATAGAAAGTATACAAAATGTGTATATAATAAAATGTGTATATATTAAAGAGTTTATAAATTAAAAATGGGGGTAATTAAAACTTAGAGATTATTTAATAGATAAACTTTAATAGATAAAATTTAACTAAAAAGACCCCAATGTCAATAACTAATCATAGAAACCATTTTATTTCAAAATCACAGTTGAGGCCCTCGGGTTTTAGCGTCCCTAGTTCGTATATCATTTTCATTTCTGCTTTTGCTAACTGGGTGGCTATATCTTTACATCTCCAGTTACCTTTTATATGTCTAATACCACAGAACTGTTTAATCGCACCACAATTACTTTGGTGAAAGACACAAAAATGTTCTGATAAGGCGTGCGTGTTCAGAGCTTTTTTAATATTTCTAAGGTGCTCTCCCTTTCTTATTTTGAGAGACCGGGACGTTCTCCCGATATACCATAGACCGCAGTTGCATTCAATAGCATAGATAACATTATTGTTATTGCAAGTAATGAAGTCTAATATTTTAAACTTTGTCTTATTAATGGTTACCTCTGTGATTTTACTTCCTTTCCCCTTAATTCCTCTGCACCCCAAGCAGCCCCCGCACCTAAAAAAGCCTTTGGATTTTATCGTTTTCATCCTTTTTGTGCATGTTTGTGTACTTTTTACTAAATTTGTTCTAATGTTTGGTGCCTTTCTGAAGATACACTTGGGTCTGTTGGGAAGGAGATTTCCTATAACTGGATATTTTTGTTAGATCTTCCAATTTTTGTTAAGAGATCTTTCTAAGACTTTGTGTTGACTACTGAACGAGGTGACTAAAGCCCAATCATAACTATTACTGGTTGTATTTTTGATTTTGGTTTTTAACAAATCTTTCCTATCTAGACTTGATACAGTAGTCAGTGAATTAGCAACCTTTTTGGTATCGTAACCTGATGCTTCAAATTTGTTCTGTAGTACTTTAGCTTGTTCTTCAAAAACTTCTGGTTTGGTACAGTTGCGTCTTAGACGCCTGAATTGGCCTCCTGGGCTTGATCCAAGCCAATTGTGATGGTGACAACTGGTATCTTTAATATAAGCCCCCGAGTCTGTAGGCTTGATGAAATTTCTTGTGTTAAGGCCATTCTCGTCTACAGATACTGTAATATCCAAGAAATTGATTGTTTGTCTACTATTTTCAAACGTGAAATGAATGTTCCTAGTATTAGTATTTAGATAGTTGAAGAAATCATTTAAGCTCTCTTCGTCGCCCTTCCAAATAAAAAATACATCATTGATGTTAGAGATGAGCGGGTTCGGTTCCTCTGAATCCGAACCCGCCCGAACTTCAGGTTTTTTACACGGGTCCGAGCAGGCTCGGATCTTCCCGCCTTGCTCGGCTAACCCGAGCGCGCCCGAACGTCATCATCACACTGTCGGATTCTCGCGAGGCTCGGATTCTATCACGAGACTCGGATTCTATATAAGGAGCCGCGCGTCGCCGCCATTTTCACACGTGCATTGAGAGTCATAGGGAGAGGACGTGGCTGGCGTCCTCTCCGTTTAGAGAAGAGAGAGACACAGTATTTTGGGGAGCATTATTAGGAGGAGTACTACTATACTGTATACTACTATACTACTTGCTGAAGTGATATTTAAAGATTAGATAATATATAGTGTGACTGTAAGTGTATTATCTGACTTGTGGGGGAGACACTGACAGTGGGGAGCAGTTAGAGTCTGAGAGCAGGACTCAGGAGTACATATAACGTACAGTGCACACTTTTGCTGCCAGAGTCAGTGCCACACTGCCATTGTTGTGACCACACTGACCACCAGTATAATAATATATTTTGTGATTGTCTGCTTAGGCCTCGGAGTACTAGTTGCAAGTTGCAACGTGACCTGAAGTGACCACCAGTTTAATAATCAATCACCACCAGTTTAATATATATATATATATATATATATAATTGTATATAATATATATATATATATATATATATATATATATATATATAATATTGTATACCACCTACCCGTGTTTTTTTTTTTTTTTCATTCTTCTTTATACATACTACTATAGTAGCTTACTGTAGCAGTCTGCGGTGCTGTGCTGACCTGACAGTGTCCAGCAGGTCCGTCATCAGTCATTACATAATAAATATATATAGTACCTGTCCGGCTGCAGTACTAGTGATATTATATTGATTTCATCTCATTATCAATAATTTATCATCCAGTCTAGACTCTATATTAGCAGCAGACACAGTACGTTAGTCCACGGCTGTAGCTACCTCTGTGTCGGCACTCGGCAGTCCATCCATAATTGTATACCACCTACCCGTGGTTTTTTTTTTTTCTTTCTTCTTTGTACATACTACTATAGAGTATAGTAGCTTACTGTAGCAGTCTGCGGTGCTGCTGAGCTGACAGTGTCCAGCAGGTCCGTCATCAGTCATCATTACCTAATAAATATATTATCTACCTGTCCGGCTGCAGTACTAGTGATATTATATATACATACATATATATATTGATTTCATCTCATTATCAATCATCCAGTCTATATTAGCATCAGACACAGTACGTTAGTCCACGGCTGTAGCTACCTCTGTGTCGGCACTCGGCAGTCCATCCATAATTGTATACCACCTACCCGTGGTTTTTTTTTTTCTTTCTTCTTTGTACATACTACTATAGAGTATAGTAGCTTACTGTAGCAGTCTGCGGTGCTGCCGAGCTGACAGTGTCCAGCAGGTCCGTCATCAGTCATCATTACCTAATAAATATATTATCTACCTGTCCGGCTGCAGTACTAGTGATATTATATATACATACATATATATATATATTGATTTCATCTCATTATCAATCATCCAGTCTATATTAGCAGCAGACACAGTACGGTAGTCCACGGCTGTAGCTACCTCTGTGTCGGCACTCGGCAGTCCATCCATAAGTATACTAGTATCCATCCATCTCCATTGTTTACCTGAGGTGCCTTTTAGTTGTGCCTATTAAAATATGGAGAACAAAAATGTTGAGGTTTCAAAATTAGGGAAAGATCAAGATCCACTTCCACCTCGTGCTGAAGCTGCTGCCACTAGTCATGGCCGAGACGATGAAATGCCAGCAACGTCGTCTGCCAAGGCCGATGCCCAATGTCATAGTACAGAGCATGTCAAATCCAAAACACCAAATATCAGTAAAAAAAGGACTCCAAAACCTAAAATAAAATTGTCGGAGGAGAAGCGTAAACTTGCCAATATGCCATTTACCACACGGAGTGGCAAGGAACGGCTGAGGCCCTGGCCTATGTTCATGGCTAGTGGTTCAGCTTCACATGAGGATGGAAGCACTCAGCCTCTCGCTAGAAAAATGAAAAGACTTAAGCTGGCAAAAGCACAGCAAAGAACTGTGCGTTCTTCGAAATCACAAATCCACAAGGAGAGTCCAATTGTGTCGGTTGCGATGCCTGACCTTCCCAACACTGGACGTGAAGAGCATGCGCCTTCCACCATTTGCACGCCCCCTGCAAGAGCTGGAAGGAGCACCCGCAGTCCAGTTCCTGATAGTCAGATTGAAGATGTCAGTGTTGAAGTACACCAGGATGAGGAGGATATGGGTGTTGCTGGCGCTGGGGAGGAAATTGACCAGGAGGATTCTGATGGTGAGGTGGTTTGTTTAAGTCAGGCACCCGGGGAGACACCTGTTGTCCGTGGGAGGAATATGGCCGTTGACATGCCTTTTGAAAATACCAAAAAAATCAGCTCTTCAGTGTGGAGGTATTTCAACAGAAAAGCGGACAACAGGTGTCAAGCCGTGTGTTGCCTTTGTCAAGCTGTAATAAGTAGGGGTAAGGACGTTAACCACCTCGGAACATCCTCCCTTATACGTCACCTGCAGCGCATTCATAATAAGTCAGTGACAAGTTCAAAAACTTTGGGTGACAGCGGAAGCAGTCCACTGACCAGTAAATCCCTTCCTCTTGTAACCAAGCTCACGCAAACCACCCCACCAACTCCCTCAGTGTCAATTTCCTCCTTCCCCAGGAATGCCAATAGTCCTGCAGGCCATGTCACTGGCAATTCTGACGATTCCTCTCCTGCCTGGGATTCCTCCGATGCATCCTTGCGTGTAACGCCTACTGCTGCTGGCGCTGCTGTTGTTGCTGCTGGGAGTCGATGGTCATCCCAGAGGGGAAGTCGGAAGACCACTTGTACTACTTCCAGTAAGCAATTGACTGTCCAACAGTCCTTTGCGAGGAAGATGAAATATCACAGAAGTCATCCTGCTGCAAAGCGGATAACTGAGGCCTTGACAACTATGTTGGTGTTAGACGTGCGTCCGGTATCCGCCGTTAGTTCACAGGGAACTACACAATTTCTTGAGGTAGTGTGCCCCCGTTACCAAATACCATCTAGGTTCCACTTCTCTAGGCAGGCGATACCGAAAATGTACACAGACCTCAGAAAAAGACTCACCAGTGTCCTAAAAAATGCAGCTGTACCCAATGTCCACTTAACCACGGACATGTGGACAAGTGGAGCAGGGCAGGGTCAGGACTATATGACTGTGACAGCCCACTGGGTAGATGTATGGACTCCCGCCGCAAGAACAGCAGCGGCGGCACCAGTAGCAGCATCTCGCAAACGCCAACTCTTTCCTAGGCAGGCTACGCTTTGTATCACCGCTTTCCAGAATACGCACACAGCTGAAAACCTCTTACGGCAACTGAGGAAGATCATCGCGGAATGGCTTACCCCAATTGGACTCTCCTGTGGATTTGTGGCATCGGACAACGCCAGCAATATTGTGTGTGCATTAAATATGGGCAAATTCCAGCACGTCCCATGTTTTGCACATACCTTGAATTTGGTGGTGCAGAATTTTTTAAAAAACGACAGGGGCGTGCAAGAGATGCTGTCGGTGGCCAGAAGAATTGCGGGACACTTTCGGCGTACAGGCACCACGTACAGAAGACTGGAGCACCACCAAAAACTACTGAACCTGCCCTGCCATCATCTGAAGCAAGAAGTGGTAACGAGGTGGAATTCAACCCTCTATATGCTTCAGAGGTTGGAGGAGCAGCAAAAGGCCATTCAAGCCTATACAATTGAGCACGATATAGGAGGTGGAATGCACCTGTCTCAAGCGTAGTGGAGAATGATTTCAACGTTGTGCAAGGTTCTGATGCCCTTTGAACTTGCCACACGTGAAGTCAGTTCAGACACTGCCAGCCTGAGTCAGGTCATTCCCCTCATCAGGCTTTTGCAGAAGAAGCTGGAGACATTGAAGGAGGAGCTAACACGGAGCGATTCCGCTAGGCATGTGGGACTTGTGGATGGAGCCCTTAATTCGCTTAACAAGGATTCACGGGTGGTCAATCTGTTGAAATCAGAGCACTACATTTTGGCCACCGTGCTCGATCCTAGATTTAAAGCCTACCTTGGATCTCTCTTTCCGGCAGACACAAGTCTGCTGGGGTTGAAAGACCTGCTGGTGAGAAAATTGTCAAGTCAAGCGGAACGTGACCTGTCAACATCTCCTCCTTCACATTCTCCCGCAACTGGGGGTGCGAGGAAAAGGCTCAGAATTCCGAGCCCACCCGCTGGCGGTGATGCAGGGCAGTCTGGAGCGACTGCTGATGCTGACATCTGGTCCGGACTGAAGGACTTGACAACGATTACGGACATGTCGTCTACTGTCACTGCATATGATTCTCTCACCATTGAAAGAATGGTGGAGGATTATATGAGTGACCGCATCCAAGTAGGCACGTCACACAGTCCGTACTTATACTGGCAGGAAAAAGAGGCTATTTGGAGGCCCTTGCACAAACTGGCTTTATTCTACCTAAGTTGCCCTCCCACAAGTGTGTACTCCGAAAGAGTGTTTAGTGCCGCCGCTCACCTTGTCAGCAATCGGCGTACGAGGTCACATCCAGAAAATGTGGAGAAGATGATGTTCATTAAAATGAATTATAATCAATTCCTCCGTGGAGACATTGACCAGCAGCAATTGCCTCCACAAAGTACACAGGGAGCTGAGATGGTGGATTCCAGTGGGGACGAATTGATAATCTGTGAGGAGGGGGATGTACACGGTGATATATCGGAGGATGATGATGAGGTGGACATCTTGCCTCTGTAGAGCCAGTTTGTGCAAGGAGAGATTAATTGCTTCTTTTTTGGTGGGGGTCCAAACCAACCCGTCATTTCAGTCACAGTCGTGTGGCAGACCCAGTCACTGAAATGATGGGTTGGTTAAAGTGTGCATGTCCTGTTTATACAACATAAGGGTGGGTGGGAGGGCCCAAGGACAATTCCATCTTGCACCTCTTTTTTCTTTAATTTTTCTTTGCGTCATGTGCTGTTTGTGGAATGTTTTTTGGAAGGGCCATCCTGCGTGACACTGCAGTGCCACTCCTAGATGGGCCCGGTGTTTGTGTCGGCCACTAGGGTCGCTTATCTTACTCACACAGCTACCTCATTGCGCCTCTTTTTTTCTTTGCGTCATGTGCTGTTTGGGGAGGGTTTTTTGGAAGGGCCATCCTGCGTGACACTGCAGTGCCACTCCTAGATGGGCACAGTGTTTGTGTCGGCCACTAGGGTCGCTTATCTTACTCACACAGCTACCTCATTGCGCCTCTTTTTTTCTTTGCGTCATGTGCTGTTTGGGGAGGGTTTTTTGGAAGGGCCATCCTGCGTGACACTGCAGTGCCACTCCTAGATGGACACGGTGTTTGTGTCGGCCACTAGGGTCGCTTATCTTACTCACACAGCTACCTCATTGCGCCTCTTTTTTTCTTTGCGTCATGTGCTGTTTGGGGAGGGTTTTTTGGAAGGGCCATCCTGCGTGACACTGCAGTGCCACTCCTAGATGGGCACGGTGTTTGTGTCGGCCACTAGGGTCGCTTATCTTACTCACACAGCTACCTCATTGCGCCTCTTTTTTTCTTTGCGTCATGTGCTGTTTGGGGAGGGTTTTTTGGAAGGGCCATCCTGCGTGACACTGCAGTGCCACTCCTAGATGGGCCCGGTGTTTGTGTCGGCCACTAGGGTCGCTTATCTTACTCACACAACTACCTCATTGCGCCTCTTTTTTTCTTTGCGTCATGTGCTGTTTGGGGAGGGTTTTTTGGAAGGGCCATCCTGCGTGACACTGCAGTGCCACTCCTAGATGGGCCCGGTGTTTGTGTCGGCCACTAGGGTCGCTTATCTTACTCACACAGCTACCTCATTGCGCCTCTTTTTTTCTTTGCGTCATGTGCTGTTTGGGGAGGGTTTTTTGGAAGGGCCATCCTGCGTGACACTGCAGTGCCACTCCTAGATGGGCCCGGTGTTTGTGTCGGCCACTAGGGTCGCTTATCTTACTCACACAGCTACCTCATTGCGCCTCTTTTTTTCTTTGCGTCATGTGCTGTTTGGGGAGGGTTTTTTGGAAGGGCCATCCTGCGTGACACTGCAGTGCCACTCCTAGATGGGCACGGTGTTTGTGTCGGCCACTAGGGTCGCTTAGCTTAGTCATCCAGCGACCTAGGTGCAAATTTTAGGACTAAAAATAATATTGTGAGGTGTGAGGTATTCAGAATAGACTGAAAATGAGTGGAAATTATGGTTTTTGAGGTTAATAATACTTTGGGATCAAAATGACCCCCAAATTCTATGATTTAAGCTGTTTTTTAGTGTTTTAAAAAAAAAACACCCGAATCCAAAACACACCCAAATCCGACAAAAAAAATTCGGTGAGGTTTTGCCAAAACGCGGTCGAACCCAAAACACGGCCGCGGAACCGAACCCAAAACCAAAACACAAAACCCGAAAAATTTCAAGTGCACATCTCTAATTGATGTACCTTTTCCAGGTCACCAGGTTCGCCCCAAGAGGACAGTGGTTCCATATGCATTCTTCCTCCCACTGTCCAATAAAAATGTTGGCATAACTTGGGGGGAACCTGGTGCCCATCACTGTTCCCACTTTCTGTAGATAGAACGTGCCATTAAAGGAGAAATAATTATATTCTAAAATAAACATGACCCCTTCTTTTATAAGGGTTTTCAGGTTTATATCTAGAGTACTGGTTTTTAATGCATGATCAAGTGCTATCAGCCCATCTTTATGGTCGATAATCGTGTAGAGTGATTGTACATCTGCTGCTACTATTATGAATTCTTCTTCCCATTGGAGGTCTTCCAATCCTTTTAGAAAGTCTGTAGTGTCTTTCAAATGAGAGGGATATTTTATCACAAGTGGCTGGAGGTAAGAATCAATGTATTCAGACAAATTAGATGTAACTGAGTTTATGCCTGATATGATTGGTCTACCAGGTGGCTTGACCGGATCTTTGTGAACTTTGGACAGTATATAAAGTACCGGAATTATAGGGTCTTTGTTATACAAAAAGTTAATCTCTCTGTCTTCCAAGGTCCCTAAATCGCCATATTTTGTGAGAAGAGTATCTAGTTTGGCCAGTTTGTTATTTGTGGGGTCTGTTTTTAATTTCCCGTAGGTGTGCCCATCGTTCAATTGTCTGAGGACTTCTTGATTGTAGTTTTCCTTGGTCATGATAAGAAACCCCCCCCCCTTTGTCCGTAGGTTTGATAACTAGATTCTCATTTTCTTTGAGTTTGGTTAAAGCTTGGCGTTCTTTGTATGTCAGATTGTGTTTATGTAATTTGGTCTCTGTTTCTTTGATGTCATCTGATACTAGTTTTAAAAAAGTCTCTATAAAGTTCCCCCTCATATGGGTTGGAGTGAATACTGACTTGGGTTTGAAGGGGGTTGCTGATGTATTGGCTACTTCTCCGACAGGGTTATTTATAAAGAACTGTTTTAAGCATAACTTTCTAACACATTTGTTAAGATCCACAAATGTGTTAAATTTGTTAAGGGGTAATGATGGTGCAAATTTGAGGCCTTTCTTGAGGGCGGAGATCTCATCTCTTTCTGAAATGTGGTCACTTATGTTGAAGATTTTGATACTTCCTTCTGTGATGTGACTCACCTTCTTTGTGTCCCTTACCCTTCTTCTTTTTCTTTTTCTTTTTATTCTTTCTCCTAAGGGGTTTGCATTTCTTACTAAGCTTACCCCCTCGGGAACCTCTAATTTTCAACTTATATACCCTTTTTGGTGACCCCTCTGTAAAAAAGGGGATGATGGAAGGTCGGTAAAGGTTTTCCAATGGTCCATATCTGTTAGATATGTTACAATTTCTGTTGTTTCTAATATCCTCATGTGAGTAGATGCCTCTTTCGCTATGTGGAGGGTATCTGGACTTCGTCCTCCACAAAGGTGCATCTGTTCTCCTCCATGTTGTATTATGGTCCCTATGTAGTTGTTGTCTCGTGCTTGCCCCCCATTTGAGTGGTCTCAACTGAGGGTCAGTGTATCGATCCATCCTAGGGGTATTAAACTCTGCCCTTTGTGGCCTAAATCTGAGGTTTTTTTTCTTATTTGGTGTTCTTATTGGTATCCCTCTTTCCACGATGGGGGGTTCATCTTGTGTTGGTGTCATACATTCATATTCACTCGACTCATCTTCCTCCTCATCCTCTATTGAGTCTGATTCGCTTGGCTTTCTATTTTTATCTCTGTTAAACTTTCTTACTTTACGATCGATGATAGCTTTTTCATTTTTCTTAAGATTAGATTCTATTCTTTTTTCTAAATCTTTAAATTCGGGTAGGTCTTTAAAAGGATGAACAAGTGTCTTATAATTAGCTATTTCCAATTCTAATCTTGCTAGTTCCTGTTTTCTGTCTGTCCATCAGCCCGCTTTGAGCACTAAGATTTTCCTTATATTCTATGTTACATTATATATAGGACAATATATAAGGGACAATAAATAAATAAAGGACAATTAAAGGATAATTTAAGTACAAATTAAGTACAAATAAAATATAGTAAAAGGACACAATCTATGCACTACAATACAGTACTATAGCCAAGCTGTGAAGAGAAGCAATATTCAACAACAGAACAGTAATTGATAAAACAATACAATTAAGGACAAGGGGAGATACAGAAGGACAAAAAACAAAAAACAGTCATTTATACAGTAATGCAGTTAAGCTTATATTTACCTATCCTTGTGCGCCCCCTGATCTTTTTCTTTATTGCAGCAGTAGTCCCCGGCTCTCTGCAGCAAGCTCCTCAAGCAGTAGCAGCAGCAATGGCAGCAGTCTCTGGGCCCCTCCGTCACGCTCCTCTGATAGCCACAGCAGCGATCTCCAGCCCCCTTGTGCAGCTCCTACCGGCAGGCAGGCTGTGGGGGCAGCAATTTGCGGCTCGGCTGCAGCAGCGTCACCAGACAAACCCCTAGTACACACTCACACAAAACACAGCTCTTTACTCACATACAGAATTGCAGTCACTTACACAAAAAACAAAAACGCAGCCCCTCACACACACACACACACACACACACACACACACACACACACACACACACACACACACACACAATATCTCAGCCCCTCACTCACAAGACACAGCCACTCACACAATAACTCAGTCCCTCACACACACACAAAAATGCAGCACTTCACACAATATCTTAGCCTCTCACACACACAACACACACACACACACACACACACACACACACAATGCAGCCCCTCACACACTCACTCAATATCTCAGCCCCTCACACAAAACGCAGCCCCTCACACAACTCTCACAAAGAGCGTCAGCTCCTTCTCTTCCTGCATGCTTGGCTCTGCTCCTCTCACCACTAGCCCCGCTTAGTCCCCTCTCCATTTCACAGGCCCAGACACCCGCTCAGTCCCCTCTCCATTTCACAGACCCAGGCACCCGCTTCCGCTCCCCCCTCACCGGCACCACTCTCCCACACATGCACATGCACCCGTCAACCCGTCAACTTCTGGTTCTGCTTTCCGCGTCGCTTCCTCCTCTCAGCGCATCTCCTCCTCTCAGCACCTGTCAGTGTCTAGTTGTAAAAATATGGTATATCAGGGAGATAGTTATGATAGTTATGGAATATCAGGGAGATAATTAGGCTTATTGCAATATTCAGAAATCAGCTATAGAAAGTCTGCCCTGAAAATTATATTTGTAATCTTTTGTAGGATGATACAGTGTAACTAATTACAGGTTGAGTATCCCATATCTGAAATGCTTGGGACTAGAAGTATTTTGGATTATTCCATATTATGGAAGATTTGCATACCATTATGAGATAGCTTGAGGAATGGACCCAAATCTAAACACAAAATGCACTTATTTTTTATGTACCCCATATACACATAACCTGAAGGTCATTTTCTAAAATGTTTTTTTTACTATTTTTGTGCATTAAATAAAGTTTGTATACATTGAACCATTAGAAAGTATGTGTCACTGTATCTGTCATGCTTAAAATTTTTGGATTTTGGATAACATATTTTTGTATACAGTTGATTCAACCTGTATATGTATATTTTCCAAAAAACAAGTACCTTTGAATTGACAATAAAATGTCTGTGCATTGCTTATGTCTGTCTCCCTGACCCACCAATGTCATTAAATGACAATTACACTACTGATTTATTGTACTATTTACTCTCTGTTCAATATTTAACAACTATAGCAAGCAAGGGAGAAAGTTATGTTCTTTTTTCAGAGAATCATGATGACGGAGAGAACCCTCTGTACACAACTAACCTTAAACCCCCTTGGGTAGGGGCAGAAAGTACTGACACTGCAGGGTTTCAAGGGGTTTTATTTCTTAAGTGGTTGTAGCCAATGGCTTTTGGTATGGGTTGGTTTAAGGATGATAAATACTCATTGAAGGCAGGTATCTGCCTCTTTTCAGTGGTTTACTCTCTTACTCTCACCCCCCCTCCTTGTTTTTCCTTTGTTGTTTGTCAACCTTTTTATTTTTAGCTTTTAAAATGGCCTTGCAAGTATTTTGTTGTCAACGGATGGCTAGACCTTGGCCCTTATGGTTGCATGTCTTTTTTGATCACCACCATAAAATGGCTGACCAGTTTTAATGCCACATTTGTTGTACTAGTTATTATTTTAGATTTAATTGAGATATTAGGTTTTTTTTTTTACATTTAGCTGCATGGATATTGATTTATCTGTCATTTACCACTGTGGAGTTTATGTATAAAAACAATTAATTTGAATATTAAGCTGGGACAGCTGCCATATTGGCTTTATATGTTTGCATTTCACCTTTTTCACAGGATGACTGAAGATCACTGGCTGACAGAGTCAAAAAGGCCCACAGGGGTACCCCCCATTGGGCCCCTCTGCCGGGGGTGGGGGGTGGGGGTGGGGTTTCCACCTCCTTCTCTGGGGATCAGGTTCCAGACCATACAGTTGAATTATACATGTTGCACTATACTTCCCAGGACTATGGTATATTTTCTACAGTGCATTAATCTGGTACATTATCATGCATGCACTAGTAGTAATTACTGAATATATTTATCAAGGGGCCCAGACCATGCAGTACTGGTTAGCCAAACATCTGAGCATGGGCCCCTAGCAGTACATTTCCCCAGTTGGCCCTTCATGCCATAGTCTGATACTGCTGGCTGAAGCATAAGCACATTGGCAACCATAGATATAATATGATGCAGAATGCAGAATGAGGCACTATCATGTAAAAAGATGCAAAAGATTAATGAACAGTAGTTTCAAACCTGTTTCCTATTGGTTTTTCATAATAGGTCCACTGAAAACTTACTGATGTAGATGGGGTATTAACACTTTATATTATTGATGACTTTGCAATGCAGTTATGATATCATAGTTGTGCCTGTTTCATCATGACACATAGGAAAGATGGTGCATTTTGCAATGCATTAATATTTCCAGTGGATACTCATTTGTACCTTGAAGGCTCATAAAATAAACCAGGTACACATTTCGGCACAAGCAAATCAAAAACAAGCACACGAGCACTGAAGGCCAGTACTCACTGGCAGATGTGGGGAGAGATGTGTGCTGAGCGAACCGCTCAGCACACATCTCTCCCCCCGCTCAGCACAGCGTGATGTGGGCTGAGCGTGCGGGAGGAGACGGGGGGCCACTCGTAGCACCAGCGACAGCGATGCGTGGGGCTGCGCATCGCTATCGCTGTGGGGGGTACACACAGAGAGATCATGCTTAAAATCTAAGCAATCTAGACAGATTGCTTAGATTATCGCTCCGTGAATACCCCGCTATAGATTAGCAGTGCTGGGCTTTTCAAGGTGCATGAGTATGCTCTGCTTTCTAAAGATGCTTTCACAAGCTAGAAGCATGTCTACTATGTGGGGAGCTATCAATCAATCAATCAATCAATCTATCAATGGGCGATGCACGCATTCCGACGTCATACATACTGTGCTGGTAGAGGCTGTCCAGCGGCTCCCTGAGTATTGGATAAGCCACCAGTGTGACAAGAATGGGTGTTGTGAAAAGTAGTCAAGCCCCAAAATATCAGACTCCTGTGGGTGTGGCATTGTGTTCATGAGGCCATGTTCCCTATGTTCCGCATTTGGTGACACCAACTCTAGTAATCTTTCCAGCATCTCATATCAAGAAACCAGGACATGACACATCATGATTGGGGAGTAGCTGGCACAATGGGATTATGGGGGCTTGTGAATTAATAGGCTTCCACAGACATGTCCCTGGGCGAATGGCAGGACACTTGCAGATATGGTATAGTGCCATGGAACTATTTCTTGTTTGTATGATTTATTGGAAACAGTAAGAACCTGTTTCCTTTTACGCAACTAATTATCCATGAACATTCTACTGCATTAATGTTTAGATTGTGTCTTTTTTCTGTTTAGCACATTTGAAAAATACTTTATACAAAGGCACAGATCAAATACATGCCCTCTCTTTTTCAGAATATGTAATATCGCATATTCAGAACTATCTTAGAATCCTTTAATGATGCCATGGTAGGCAGTGGCTTCCACCAAGCTGTCAGCTTCATCATTTTGTTTCTCTGTAATTTGAATTTTTTAACATATTAATAAATGTTTTGGAATACAGAAATTCAGTTGGGAGATGCTGAGTTTGTATATTTGAGGATTGTTTATACTTTCAAAATGAATTAATAAGGTCCTTAAGTCTACAGTGTTTATGGATTCATTTACATGATAAGGATAAACTTTGATCCAGTGAAACAGGCTAAAAAAAAAGAAAAAAGAAAAAAAGGTTTCAAAGATAAATTCAGCAATATTTGTTTCTACAAATAAACATCTTGAAAAAATAAATTTATATACAGTATATAATTTTCATTACATAATATATTAATAAGAAAATAACATGAAAAGCATGCACTTGCTTGTATGTGCTTAATCTTCTCACAGGATATGTGACTCACTCAGAAACTGTTGTAGCTTTCAGGGCAATCATATTTCAGCTTATCCACCCAGGAATATTAGTCTTATTTCATTTAATCAACGAATCCTAACGACTAAGAATTCACTTCATTAAAGGCACTAAAAAATTCTGGCCAGCTGTTTTCTGACACTTGGCTGAGGACAAGGTGGAGAAAGACAGGCAATTCAATCCACAGCAACTCTGCCTTGTGTTCCACATACTTCTGCAACATAATTATATTTCCAAAGGTTTTATTCTTTAACTAGAAATCAAAAGAGGCCCAGTTGGTCCTTTGTTATTTAACTGTTTTTTTTTTCAGTGTCTTTTATCTTTTATCTGCTGTTTTATCTACTGACTGTTTTGGAGAAAGCAGAAACAATATTTTACAATCTTTCAGTATATTTGTAATTTAAATCAAATATGAAGCATATTAAATAGCGACTAAAAGTTTGATTCGTCTGATTCATAGTTGTACACTAATGCTGCCGCGAGATACGATTTTTGAGTCAGAGGATGTGTGAAAATATGCTAATTGAACAGCCGCTGGGAGTTATATAGATACGCCCACCGGAGAGGTTGCAGCTGCTGCAATTGCGCACACATTCGAAGCATCAATGACGATCTGGAACACATTGCCTACTCATGTATGTCTATGGGCATTCAGAATCGGCGCTGTGACAGAGATGCCGGAAACATGATTCCTGAATACAGGATTGCTGTTGGCGGCTGATACACATCCGCCTTTTTGTCTATACTCACTGTAATCTGCAACAAAACGACCACTTCCTGTCAATCACTTGTTAATGAATCTTCACTTGCGATCATAATTGATATCGGTCTCTGCATGTTGCATTATGGTGATGCATGCAGAGTTTGACAAAACTGCTCAATTGAGAAAATGTCAACATAGCGTACTCTGAAACAGGCCCTATATTCACAGTTTGTGTTTTAATAAAAGTATAAGTAAGAAATAATCATGCATTATTCCCTCCCTCCCTCCCTCACTCCCTCCCTCCCTCCCTCCCTCAGTGGGTGACATCTAACATTGGCACATACAGAGAATTTAGCATGGTGACTACTATACGCCTATAGTGAAGAATACTGGGAATTGGATGCCACTGACACAGCTACAGAGGCACATTATCATACACAGCAGCCTCAAACAACATTAAATATATGAGCAGTGTGCTCAAATAAGAAATGCAATACAGTACCAGGCAGCAGCACAAGGTAGGCTCACAGCAATGCCCTGGCACTGATACAGTCATCTAACACAGAACACACCAAAGATAGTTTCCTTTCTACATGGAAAATAATAACCAACTCCATGGGGTTACTGTAATAGGGTCCGAGTCGCGGGACGTGTGTGAGTTCGGGAGAGAATGCCAGTATTTTTAAAGCGGCAGTCATTTACAAGGCAATACCAGGTTGGTTTTATCTTGTAAATAATTTGCACTTAAAAATATGAGCATACTCTCCTAAACTCCTACACCTCCTGCAACTCGGCCCCTACTACATTTACCCCACATGTCCAACAGCAGCCAAATTAAATCCCAACATTATATTTTCCCAAACCAGATTCTTTAGGCTCCTGACTATATTCTGCCTTATTATTGACAGCTGCATCCACTGCAGAATAACCCTATAATTATTAGTGATGTGCACTGGAAATTTTTCGGGTTTTGTGTTTTGGTTTTGGATTCGGTTCCACAGCCGTGTTTTGGATTCGGACGCGTTTTGGCAAAAACCTCCCTGAAAATGTTTTGTCGGATTCGTGTGTGTTTTGGATTTGGGTGTTTTTATACAAAAACCCCTCATAAACAGCTTAAATCATAGAATTTGGGGGTCATTTTGATCCCATAGTATTATTAATCTCAATAACCATAATTTCCACTCATTTCCAGTCTATTCTGAATACCTCACACCTCACAATATTATTTTTAGTCCTAAAATTTGCACCGAGGTCGCTTGTTGGCTAAGCTAAGCGATCCAAGTGGCCAACACAAACACCTGGCCCATCTAGGAGTGGCACTGCAGTGTCAGACAGGATGGCAGATTTAAAAAATAGTCCCCAAACAGCACATGATGCAAAGAAAAAAAGAGGTGCAATGAGTTAGCTGTGTGACTAAGCTAAGTGACCCAAGTGGCCGACACAAACACATGGCCCATCTAGGAGTGGCACTGCAGTGTCAGACAGGATGGCAGATTTAAAAAATAGTCCCCAAACAGCACATGATGCAAAGAAAAAAAGAGGTGCAATGAGGTAGCTGTGTGACTAAGCTAAGCGACCCAAGTGGCCGACACATACACATGGCCCATCTAGGAGTGGCACTGCAGTGTCAGACAGGATGGCAGATTTAAAAAATAGTCCCCAAACAGCACATGATGCAAAGAAAAAAGAGGTGCAATGAGGTAGCTCTGTGACTAAGCTAAGCCACCCAGTGGCCGACACAAACACGTGGCCCATCCAGGAGTGGCACTGCAGTGTCAGACAGGATGGCAGATTTAAAAACTAGTCCCCAAACAGCACATGATGCAAAGAAAAAAAGAGGTGCAATGAGGTAGCTGTGTGACTAAGCTAAGCGACCCAAGTGGCCGACACAAACACCTGGCTCATCTAGGAGTGGCACTGCAGTGTCAGACAGGATGGCAGATTTAAAAAATAGTCCCCAAACAGCACATGATGCAAAGAAAAAAAGAGGTGCAATGAGGTAGCTGTGTGGCTAAGCTAAGCGACCCAAGTGGCCGACACAAACACGTGGCCCATCTAGGAGTGTCACTGCAGTTTTCTAGTGAGAGGATCAGTGCTTCCATCCTCATGTGAATCTGAGCCACTAGCCATGAACATAGGCCAGGGCCTCAGCCGATCCTTGCCACTCCGTGTCGTAAATGGCATATTGGCAAGTTTACGCCTCTCATCAGACGCTTTTAATTTTGATTTTTGGGTCATTTTACTGAGCTTTTATAGTATATTTGACGACACAGAGGTAGAGCAATGGACTACTGTACCATACTGCTATATATATATATATACTGGTGGTCACAGCAACATTCTGCACTGTCCCCTCCTACTATATACTGCGCACAACTAAAATGCAGCACAGGTATGGATGCATAGTATACTTGACGACACAGAGGTGTCAGGTGCTGCGTGTATATATGTGTGTGTGTGTGTCAGGTGCTGCGTGAATATATGTGTGTGTGTGTGTGTCAGGTGCTGCGTGTATATATGTGTGTGTGTGTGTGTGTGTGTGTGTGTGTCAGGTGCTGCGTGTATATATGTGTGTGTGTCAGGTGCTGCATGTATATATGTGTGTGTGTGTCAGGTGCTGCGTGTATATAATTGTGTGTGTGTCAGGTGCTGCGTGTATATAATTGTGTGTGTGTCAGGTGCTGCGTATATATATATATGTGTGTGTGTGTGTGTGTCAGGTGCTGCATGTATATATATGTGTGTGTGTGTGTCAGGTGCTGCATGTATATGTGTGTGTGTTTGTGTCAGGTGCTGCGTGTATATATGTGTGTGTGTTTGTGTGTGTGTGTGTGTCAGGTGCTGCATGTATATGTGTGTGTGTGTGTGTGTGTCAGGTGCTGCATGTATATATGTGTGTGTGTGTGTGTGTGTGTGTCAGGTGCTGCGTGTATATATATGTGTGTGTGTGTGTGTGTGTCAGGTGCTGTGTGTATATATGTGTGTGTGTGTGTGTGTCAGGTGCTGCGTGTATATATGTGTGTGTGTCAGGTGATGCGTGTATATGTGTGTATGTGTGTGTGTCAGGTGCTGCGTATATATATGTGTGTGTCAGGTGTTGCGTGTATATATGTGTGTGTGTGTGTCAGGTGCTGCGTGAATATATGTGTGTGTGTGTGTGTGTGTCAGGTGCTGCGTGTATATATGTGTGTGTGTGTGTCAGGTGCTGCGTGTAAATATGTGTGTGTGCGTCAGGTGCTGCATGTATATGTGTGTGTGTGTGTGTGTCAGGTGCTGCGTGTATATATGTGTGTGTGTCAGGTGCTGCGTGTATATATATGTGTGTGTGTGTGTGTGTCAGGTGCTGCATGTATATATGTGTGTGTGTCAGGTGCTGCGTGTATATATGTGTTTGTGTCAGGTGCTGCGTGTATATATGTGTGTGTGTGTGTCAGGTGCTGCGTGTATATATGTGTGTGTGTGTGTCAGGTGCTGTGTGTATATATGTGTGTATGTGTGTGTCAGGTGCTGCGTGTATATATGTGTGTGTGTGTGTCAGGTGCTGCGTGTATATGTGTGTGTGTGTCAGGTGCTGCGTGTATATATATGTGTGTGTGTCAGGTGTCATGCGGGTACGTACACGTGTGTGTGTCAGGTGTCGCGCGGGTACGTACACGTGTGTGTGTCAGGTGTCGCGCGGGTACGTACACGTGTGTGAGTCAGGTGTCGCGCGGGTACGTACACGTGTGTGTGTCAGGTGTCGGGCGGGTACGTACACGTGTGTGTGTCAGGTGTCGCGCGGGTACGTACGTATGTGTGTGTGTGTGTCAGGTGTCGCGCGGGTATGTACACGTGTGTGTGTCAGGTGTCGCGCGGGTACGTACACGTGTGTGTGTCTGGTGTTGCGTGTATATATGTGTGTGTGTGTCAGGTGCTGCGTGTATATATGTGTGTGTCAGGTGCTGCGTGTATATATGTGTGTGTGTGTGTGTGTCAGGTGCTGTGTGTATATATGTGTGTGTGTCAGGTGCTGCGTGTATATATGTGTGTGTGTGTGTGTGTGTCAGGTGCTGCGTGTATATATGTGTGTGTGTGTGTCAGGTGCTGCGTGTATATATATGTGTGTGTGTCAGGTGCTGCGTGTATATATATGTGTGTGTGTGTGTGTGTGTGTAAGGTGTCACACGGGTACGTACACGTGTGTGTGTCAGGTGTCGTGCAAGTACGTACGTGTGTGTGTGTCAGGTGTCGCGCATGTACGTACACGTGTGTGTGTGTCAGTTGTCGCGCGGGTACGTACATGTGTGTGTCAGGTGTCGCGCAGGTACGTACACGCGCAACACCTGACACACACACACGTGTACGTACACGCGCGACACCTGACACACACACACACACGTACACGTACACGTACACGTGTGTGTCAGGTGTGTGTGTAAAAATTTAAAAATTTCACTGTAAGAATAAACATTTGATTTTTTAAATGTTTAATGAAAATGTTCGTATAACATCACTGTTGTGTGCAAAATGCAAAAATAATTTTATTTACCAAACAGAATTGATATACTTTTAACTTTGGTCAAAATACTTTGCTGCCTTTGTGGATGATGCAGGGAGGGGGTAGGCGGCAGCAGCCTGTGACTGAGGCTGGAGGCATGTGTGAAATGCATTGCGTGTATGCGTGAGGTGCCGTGTGTGTACGTGTGTGTGTCAGGTGCCGTGCTTATATATATATATATATATATATATATTGTCCTTACCGTGAAAAAGCCTTTACGCCGTATTGTGTTTTTAGGGATATAGGGATAAAATGCAACGGCTGACAGCAGCATCAGTCAGAAATTTTAGTCAAATCATCATGCATAGGAGACCACAAATAGGTTGAACTCGATGGACAATTGTCTTTTTTCAACCTCAGATACTATGTTACTATGTATATATATATATATATATATATATATATGTGTGTGTCAGGTGCTGCGTGTATATATATGTGTGTGTGTCAGGTGCTGCATGTATATAATTGTGTGTGTGTGTCAGGTGCTACGTGTATATATAAGTGTGTGTGTGTGTGTGTGTGTCAGGTGCTGCATGTATATATATGTGTGTGTGTGTGTGTGTGCGTGTCAGGTGCTGCGTGTATATGTGTGTGTGTGTCAGGTGCTGCGTGTGTATATATATATATATATGTGTGTGTGTGTGTGTGTGTGTGTGTGTGTGTCAGGTGCTGCGTGTATATATGTGTGTGTGTGTGTCAGGTGCTGCGTGTATATGTGTGTGTGTGTGTGTGTGTCAGGTGCTGCGTGAATATATGTGTGTGTGTGTCAGGTGCTGCGTGTATATATATATTGTGACAAGAACACTGGGATAGTGTTTGAGGGCAGGTATATTTGTCCCAGGTTCTTGTCTTACATGTTTTAGAAAATGTTAACTTCTAGGAAAAATGCTTTTTGTTTTGTCTGAACCTTTTCAGTTTGCTGTAAAAGCTGGGAAAAGGCTCTGAGAGAGAGAGATAAGGCGAGTTCTAGACATTGGGCCCAGTTCGGGTCTTTGGCCTCACAGAGGGCTAATCAGGGTTTCAGCTGTGTAAGAGTGATATAGTGCTTCTAACCTGATTAGTATGGGCAGACTGCCTGGGAAGGCTGCAGGATCTGTGTGTGAGAGACACGCTTTCTGATGCAAGTAAGCTATACAGTATGTACTGAAGAACTCTGTGTTTTGTTTAGTGACAGTTAGGAACATCTTATGTTTAGTTAGTGCCGGACAGGCAAGGTATTTTTATTTTGGGGTTTGTTTTATTTTCTGTTTCAATAAAACTGGCCGGGGTCAGTTGTACCAGAAACTGGACTTGTGTTGTTCCTCAGCTGCTGCGGGCTGCCATATTCCCCAGGAAAAGGCACCTTGCACCCCTACAGTGTTACAACTTGGTGGAGAATGCGAGCAGGCCGTTCTGCGCATAAGTGAAAGCAGCAGCTTTGTGAGGCCTGCAGAAAACGGTGGTTTATGCAGATACAGCCCAGTGTGAAGTTACTGAGACTCACCCCTGAGGGTTTGATATATGTCCTGGGTGAAAGCAGCTGCAAAGCCGCCTGAAAAATCTGTTGACATGCAGGATCTGCTTAAAGCCTTGCTGCAAGCTACAGCGGCTCAGCAGGAGGCCAACCGACAGCAGCAGGTGGCAATGGAGGAAAATTGGAGACTACAGCAGGTGGCAATGGAGGAAAATAAGAGACAACAGCAGGCAGTTGTTGATGAACTTTACAGGCAACAGCGTCAGGATAGAGAGGCCTTAACAGAAGTGGTGCAGAGACTTGCAGCTCGGGTTGGAGATGTGGCCGTCAGTGCTCCAACCAGCTCTAGTTCTATACGGGCCAGTCACTTCCTGCAGAAAATGACAGAGGCTGATGATGTGGAGGCCTATCTGACCACGTTTGAAAGGACTGCCGAGCGTGAGAACTGGCCGAAAGCACAGTGGGCCAGTCTGCTGGCACCTTTCCTGTCAGGTGAGCCCCAAAAAGCTTACTTTGATTTAAGCCCTGCTGAGGCACGGGACTATGATAAACTAAAGACTGAGATCCTGACCCGCCTGGGAGTCACGCTGTCAGTACGAGCACAACGGGTGCACCGTTGGCTGTACGCCATGGAGAAGCCTCCGCGCTCCCAGATGCACGACCTTATTCAGCTAACAAAAAAATGGCTGCAGCCAGAAACATTAACTGGTCCCCAGATGGTGGAAAGAGTCGTCATGGACCGCTACTTGAGATCTTTGCCCATGGTCCTGCGCAAGTGGGTGAGCCATGGAAACCCGGGTACTGCTGACCAATTAGTGGACATGGTAGAGAGGTATTTGGCAGCAGAGGAACTACTGATGACCACCCAGCAACCCATAGGTCCTCGACAGCGCCCTTCAGTAAAGACTGGTAAGACTGTTCCGTGGGAAAACGTTGCTGGGCGGTTAAGAGAACGCAAGGCTGGAGAGACTGTAAACACTGGCCCTGGAAACAGGCCAATGGGGCTAGAACGGTCTATGCTGCCCAAATGGGTTGATAATCGTGTGGTTAAATGTTTTAGGTGTGGTATGCCAGGTCATGTTATTGCCAATTGCCCAGTCACGCAAGAACCCATGCAATGTGATGCTGCCTTTGAATGTCGCAGAATGTCTTTCTTTGCTAGGTTAGCCTGTACTGTGGTACCTTCACCTGAGCTGGAAAAACAAATGTGTGATGTGTTCTTAGAAGGTAACCGGGTAGAGGCCTTGCTAGATTCAGGAAGTTTAGTTACCCTCGTGAAAGCTGGGTTAGTGAACCCCTTAAAGGTCCAGCAAATACCTATTGGGGTAACTTGCATACACGGGGATACCCAATATTATGCCACTGCTGAGGTGAATATAGAAACTTGTTGTGGGTCAGCAAGGGTTAAAGTGGGACTGGTCCCTACCTTGGTGCATGAGGCCATAATAGGGAGGGATTTTCCTCATTTTTGGAAACTGTGGGAATCACGGTTGTCAACAGATGTGAGAAGTAAAAAACCAGTTGATAATACCGGTGATTTTATGGATGTACGTGGGTCTTCGGAACTTTCTGTCCCTTTGCCTTTTGCTAGTTTGGCTGGGGAAGTGACAGATGGGGAGTCCAGTGAGGACCCTCTTGCCGGGAACAGAGACATAGTAGTTAGAACTGAAAGCGTGCCTGACCTGGAGGTAAAGAAGGATCTGTTTGCGTCTGAACAGTTAAAGGATCCTACCTTAATAAAGGCTAGAGAGAATGTTAAGATTGTTAATGGGGAACCTGTGGTACCAGGTGACAGGGTTACGTATCCCCACATGGCCATCTGTAATGAGCTCTTGTACCACATTGTCAAAAGGGGTGAGGATGTGGTGGAACAGCTGGTAGTTCCCCAGCCTTATCGGAGAACGGTACTAGATTTAGCTCATAGTCACGTTACCGCAGGACATTTAGGGGCAGAAAAAACCACTGAAAGAGTTTTACAAAGGTTCTTTTGGCCAGGGGTTTATAAAGAAGTGTCTGAATATTGTTCTTCCTGTCCTGAATGCCAGTATCATGCCCCTAGACCCCATTTCAGGAGCCCACTAGTTCCCATGCCTATTATAGAGGTCCCGTTTGACAGAATAGCCATGGATCTCGTGGGGCCCTTGTTAAAGTCTGCTCGGGGCCATCAGTATATCCTAGTAATTATGGACTATGCCACTCGATATCCTGAGGCTGTCCCTTTACGCACTATCACAACCAAGGCGATAGCTAGGGAGCTGGTGCAGGTATTTAGTAGAGTGGGAATACCAAAAGAAATTTTGACTGACCAAGGTATTCCATTTATGTCAAGGATCATGAAAGAATTGTGCAAGTTATTTAAGGTCACTCACCTCAGGACGTCCATCTACCATCCCCAAACTGACGGGTTGGTGGAAAGGTTTAATAAAACATTAAAAAGTATGTTAAAAAAGGTTGTTGAGAGAGATGGGAAAAACTGGGATTGTTTGTTGCCCTACTTGTAAATGGCCATCAGAGAAGTCCCTCAGTCCTCTACGGGGTTTTCTCCATTTGATTTGTTGTATGGTAGACACCCCAGAGGGCTGTTGGATATTGCCAAAGAGACGTGGGAAGGACAGCCCACTCCTTATAGAAGCGTTATTGAGCATGTAACACAAATGCAGGATAGGATTGCAGCCGTGGTACCTGTTGTCAGAGAGCACATGGAACAGGCCCAAAGTGCTCAACAGAGGGTCTATAACCGGAGTGCCAAGATACGGGAATTTGCTCCTGGAGATAGAGTTCTTGTTTTGGTACCCACTGTGGAAAGCAAATTCCTAGCTAAATGGCAGGGTCCATTTGAGATTAGGGAAAAAGTGAATGAGGTTAATTACAAAGTATACCAGCCGGGAAAGAGAAAACCCGAACAGATCTACCATGTTAACTTAATCAAACCCTGGAAAGATAGGTTGTCTCTGTCAGCGGAGCCTTGCCCTTCGGTGTCTTCACCCCGGTTGCTTCCCGCAGTGAAGGTGTCAGAGACATTATCAGCTGATCAGAACAATCAGGTTAAAGAATTTCTCATCCAAAATAGGGAGGTATTTTCAGAGCTGCCTGGCCGAACGACCATAATAAAACATGACATTGTCACAGAACCAGGGGTCAGGGTTCATTTAAAGCCATATAGGATTCCTGAAGCTCAGCGAGAAGCTATTTCTAAGGAAGTTAAAACCATGTTAGAACTTGGAGTCATAGAGGAGTCTAACAGTGAGTGGTCCAGTCCCATAGTGCTCATCCCGAAGCCCGACGGTAGCATACGCTTCTGTAATGACTTTCGTAAGTTAAATGAGGTGTCCAAGTTTGACGCATACCCCATGCCCCGTGTGGATGAGCTTGTAGAAAGGCTGGGAACAGCCAGGTTTCTCACCACATTGGACCTGACCAAAGGTTACTGGCAAATACCTTTATCTGATAGCGCCAAAGAAAAAACAGCCTTTTCGGTTCCGGAGGGGCTGTACCAGTATAAGATGTTACCCTTTGGGTTGCATGGGGCTCCAGCAACCTTTCAACGGGCGATGGATAAAATTTTGAGGCCCCATAGAAAATATGCAGCTGCCTTTTTGGATGATGTGGTAATTCACAGTACAGACTGGGGGTCCCATTTGGTTAAAGTACAAGCAGTACTGGACTCAATCAGAGAGGCAGGGTTAACTGCTAACCCAAAGAAGTGCTGCCTCGCAATGGAGGAGGTCAAATACTTGGGCTTCACCATAGGCAGAGGTCTGATTAGGCCCCAATTGAATAAAGTTGATGCTATTCAAAACTGGCCTCGTCCAGTGAATAAAAAACAGGTAAGGGCTTTTTTGGGAATTACTGGGTACTATAGACGGTTTATTCCTAATTTTGCGACCACAGCGGTGCCGTTGTCAGACCTTACCAAAGGGAAGCAGTCAAATGTGGTGAAATGGAACCCTGATGCAGAAAAGGCGTTCCAAGCATTAAAAGTGGCTTTGTGTTCACAACCGGTGTTGATAACACCAGATTTTTCAAAAGAATTTGTGGTACAGACAGATGCCTCAGAGGTAGGGATAGGTGCTGTGCTGTCCCAAACCAGAGATGGGGATGAACACCCTATCATTTATTTGAGTAGGAAACTCAATGAGCATGAAAAAAGGTATGCCATTGTGGAAAAGGAGGCTTTGGCCATTAAGTGGGCACTAGATACCTTGAGATATTACCTCTTGGGTAGACAATTCAGACTAGTGACAGACCATGCCCCTTTAAAATGGATGTATGTAAATAGAGGCAAGAATGCTCGTGTAACTAGATGGTTTCTAGCGTTGCAGGACTTTAAGTTTACTGTCGAACATAGACCGGGAACACAATTGGCCAACGCAGATGCATTGTCTCGCATCTTCTGTTTGGGGGCTACAAGTGTTCCGGCCCCTAGGTCGAAACAGGGGAGGGGGATATGTGACAAGAACACTGGGATAGTGTTTGAGGGCAGGTATATTTGTCCCAGGTTCTTGTCTTACATGTTTTAGAAAATGTTAACTTCTAGGAAAAATGCTTTTTGTTTTGTCTGAACCTTTTCAGTTTGCTGTAAAAGCTGGGAAAAGGCTCTGAGAGAGAGATAAGGCGAGTTCTAGACATTGGGCCCAGTTCGGGTCTTTGGCCTCACAGAGGGCTAATCAGGGTTTCAGCTGTGTAAGAGTGATATAGTGCTTCTAACCTGATTAGTATGGGCAGACTGCCTGGGAAGGCTGCAGGATCTGTGTGTGAGAGACACGCTTTCTGATGCAAGTAAGCTATACAGTATGTACTGAAGAACTCTGTGTTTTGTTTAGTGACAGTTGGGAACATCTTATGTTTAGTTAGTGCCGGACAGGCAAGGTATTTTTATTTTAGGGTTTGTTTTATTTTCTGTTTCAATAAAACTGGCCGGGGTCAGTTGTACCAGAAATTGGACTTGTGTTGTTCCTCAGCTGCTGCGGGCTGCCATATTCCCCAGGAAAAGGCACCTTGCACCCCTACAGTGTTACAATATATATATATATATATATATGTGTGTGTGTGTGTGTGTGTGTGTGTGTGTGTCTGGTGCTGCATGTATATATGTGTGTGTGTCAGGTGCTGCGTGTATATAATTGTGTGTGTGTCAGGTGCTGCGTGTATATAATTGTGTGTGTGTCTGGTGCTGCGTGTATATAATTGTGTGTGTGTGTGTGTCAGGTGCTGCGTGTATATATATATGTGTGTGTGTGTGTGTGTGTGTGTGTGTCAGGTGCTGCATGTATATATATGTGTGTGTGTGTGTCAGGTGCTGCGTGTATATGTGTGTGTGTGTCAGGTGCTACGTGTATATATATGTGTGTGTGTGTGTGTGTGTGTCAGGTGCTGCATGTATATATATATGTGTGTGTGTGTGTGTGTGTGTGTCAGGTGCTGCATGTATATATGTGTGTGTGTGTGTCAGGTGCTGCGTGTATATATATGTGTGTGTGTGTGTGTATGTGTCAGGTGCTACGTGTATATATGTGTGTGTGTGTGTGTGTGGGTGTGTGTGTCAGGTGCTGCGTGTATATATGTGTGTGTGTCAGGTGATGCATGTATATGTGTGTGTGTGCGTGTGTGTGTGTGTCAGGTGCTGCGTGTATATATGTGTGTGTCAGGTTTTGCGTGTATATATGTGTGTGTGTGTGTCAGGTGCTGCGTGAATATATGTGTGTGTGTGTGTGTGTCAGGTGCTGCGTGTATATATGTGTGTGTGTGTCAGGTGCTGCGTGTATATATGTGTGTGTGCGTCAGGTGCTGCATGTATATATGTGTGTGTGTGTGTGTGTGTCAGGTGCTGCGTGTATATATGTGTGGGTGTGTCAGGTGCTGCGTGTATATATATGTGTGTGTGTGTCAGGTGCTGCATGTATATATGTGTGTGTGTCAGGTGCTGCGTGTATATATGTGTTTGTGTCAGGTGCTGCGTGTATATGTGTGTGTGTGTGTGTGTGTGTGTGTGTCAGGTGCTGCGTGTATATATGTGTGTGTGTGTTTCAGGTGCTGCGTGTATATATGTGTGTGTGTGTGTGTGTGTCAGGTGCTGTGTGTATATATATGTGTACGTGTGTGTCAGGTGCTGCGTGCATATATGTGTGTGTGTGTGTGTGTGTGTCAGGTGCTGCATCTCAGTGTGTGGATGTGCACAGAAAAGCTCCTAGGCCCTGGTTCTTTTGAAAAGCCTGCAGTGTTTCCCTGGGAGCTTCCCAGGGGAGGATGGATCCTCCTGGGGAAGAGGATGAAGGAGAGTCCCAGGCTGCAAGGCCTGGTGGAGGCCCTGGAAATTCTGGCCTGCTGAGTGCAGTGGAAGCCTCGGTTCAGAAAGATTTGGACAGTGCAGCTGTTCCAGTGACTGTGGACCCTGTGATGGAACAGGATCCCCAACTGGAGACCCCAAAACCACAGGTTGCCGACTCTCTGGGTGAAGTAACTCAGGGAGGTGAAAAGGCAAATAAGCTTACCTGTTGTGAGGCGGGGGTTAATGCTGAAAATGCCCAAGTTTCTTACAGCAGCCTAGAGGATTCTTCATCTTCCACTGATGAGTATAAGAACATGGATCTAGAGCAGTTGAGAATGGAACAAAATCGTATATATGCCCGCATTACTTTTAAAAGGAAAAAACGTAACTTTTGCAAAACTTGGGAAAAAGCTGCCCTGCAAGATGAGCTGTTGGAGCTTGCTGACAATTTGGCTGCAGTGAAAAAGAGAGTTATGATGTTGCAGGCTCAGGCCTTGCAGGAAAAAGAGGTACTTTTAAAATCTGGTCCTGGACAAAATGGCAGCTGTGCAAATGATGGTAGCCTGGTCCCAGCGGGTTCTGCAGTGACATCTGGGCCCAAGGATCACATGGAAGAGATGGAAGTATGCGGCCAGACAGCAGGAGTGGCAGCCGTTTTGAGCCGAGATGGAGGTGAAGCTTCTAAGATTGCAGTGAATACAGAGAAGAACCTTAAGATGGCAACATCCTGTGTGTTCCATGAGGGGGAGGCGTCTCTCCCAGAGAGGGTGCTGGGTGGTGGCAGTGCGGGGGGCGTGGTGGTTGCCGGGGTGACGGCGGGTGCTGGAGCTCTGGTAACTGCTGCTGCATCCGGTGGACTTGCCCCCTCGGCACCTGTCTCCAAAGCTGCGGATATAGGGGCGGCGCGGGCCGTGGTAATGGTAGATGCTGAGGCTTGCTTTCCCTGTAAGCCTGTGGTGGTTGGCTCCGGCTTAGTCGCTGTGGTGGCTGAAGGAGGCGGGGCCAAAGAAGCATCACAAGTGACATCACTGATGGCATCAGTGGGAATCCCGAGGTCTGAAACCATAGTAAAGACTGGACAGAGATTAGCCCAAGGACTGCCAGCAGTTAATAAACACAGTTTAACCCCTGAAGAGACTGTACTGGTGAAAACAGTTTATGGGGATATGGATATGCCTGTGAGGGCTATAGCGGCTGTAAATTTGATTCAGGCAAACCAAGCTAGGTTGGCTGGTGATGCTGGTGCAGGGGTCAGTAAAAATATAAATGTTCAGGCACCCAAGTATCTCCCTGAAATTCCTCCTGTGATAGTTAGACCGGGATCAGGCTCATATGCCGGAGCTTTGACTTCTGCTGGTCGGGCTAATACTGGTCCTCAGCCTGGGGTAAGTGGTGGTCAACCTATCAAAAGGCGTAATGTGGTCCAGTTTAGATGGGTGGGGGGGAGAGAGGCTCCTTCAAAGTCAGAGTTCCTGGATATGGTGTTCTCGCTGGGTTTTAAGGCCGCAGACCTTTTTGCGTGCATTCATCCAGTGAGAACTCCTGACTTTGATCTTAGCTTTCTCTCTCTGAATGGCTTACAAGCATTTGGCTCCCAATGGGAGAAAAATAAGACCAAAGAGCCTTACTGCCATTTTAAGACCAACACTATCACAAGGCAGGATAGGGTAAAGGTTACAGTTCTGGTGCGCAATGAGTCGCTGCCTCCCTCGGATATTGTGTATTGGTTATCCAGGTCCTGCACAGTATTGTCCCCGCTTGAGAAGTTTGATTATACTAAGGGTGTCTGGGGTGGAGCCTATTCAGCTTTTGTGAGGTTGCACCAGGTAGGGGCTGAGACAAAGCACATTCCATCTGCTGCTTATATTGGCCGTGATCGGCTTCAATGCTTCTACCCTGGGCAGCCCAGAACATGTCACAAGTGTGGTGATTTTCGCCATTTTAGTAATGATTGCACAGTTGTAAAATGTGCTCTGTGTGGCCAGACAGGCCACGGGTCCCGTGAATGCAATAAGGTCAAGTGCAATCTTTGCGGAGCGGATGGCCATCCCTATAGTCGGTGCCCTAAGGCATCACATAATCATGACATGGCTGTGGTTGGGGAGGCATTGGAAATCAGTCCCAGCCGTGACAATAGCATGGTGGAAGTTTTACAGCATCAGGAGATGTTGAGACAGCTAGAAGAGGGAAAGTCCAGGTGGAGGAGGGGGAGGCATCCTTTCAGACAGTTAATAAGGGCAGGAGAAAGAGGTTGAAAAAGAAGGGGGTAGACATTGTATGTGCTACAAATTTGACATTTTGTCCTCCTCTGATGATGAGGATGAGGGGGTGGTAGTTATGATTGGGGGAAAAGAACTGGTGTTTGTCCCAAATACTCCCAAGTGTAAAAAGTCAGAACAGCCTTCTAAACTGTCTGTTAGTAAGGTGGCAGTTACTAAAGAGAAAAGGGAGAGGCGTGGTAAAGCCCAAGCCAAAACCAGACACCTGGATGGTTCCCAGGGGGACCTAGAGTGGGATCCTGCAGGGATAGAATTGAGTCAGGCCTTAGGATCTCTATTAAATGAGGTTGAGGTAGTGCAGAATTCTGAGGGGAAGGCCCCTCAATCTCCACGAGATGAGATGGTGGTGGAGGAGACTCCTGACCTTGAGTTGAGAGACCCTACCTCTCCTTCCTATTCTCCTCTAGAGTCACCTGGTGGCGATGATCCTGGGGGTGGTTCGTGTGTTGTTGCCCCAAAAACCCCTGATCCGGATCCTCCCCCGGACATGGTGACAAATGGGGAAGGGTGTGATGTTAGGGAGGGTGTTGTTGAAGAGAGGCCTAAGGGTCTGCTTGGCGAGGCTACAGTCTCAGATGTTAGTGGTGTGTGTGGGGTGGAGGAAGGGGAGGTGGAGGAAATTGTTTTGTCTAATGAGGATGCTCTCCCCTTTGGGATCACATGTAAAAGTGTAGGGTCCTCAGATGAGGACTCTGAAAGGCAAGCAAAGAAAAAGTGAATGGGGTCCTACCTCTATAATCCAAGAAACATGGATCCCCAACCTATACGATGTGCCACCATTAATGTGGCTTCCGTGTTTTCTGAACGTGCTCGTTTCTTGGCCTTCGATTTTTTCAACACGGTTGATGTTGACTTTTTATTTTTGCAGGAGACCTGAGTAGGTGACTTGGCCACACTCCATCGGGCCAAGTCTCAGTGGAAGCAGGGGCCATCTTTCTGGTCTCTTGCGGCCGAGACGTACAGTGGGTTGGCAGTGCTTTTTACTGATATGGTAAACGTGCACAGGATTATAGAATTACAGGTAGGTAGGTGCATGGTTTTAGATGTCACCCTGAGAGGACATGACCTGAGACTAATAAACATTTATGGGCCCCAATCAGCCTGGGACAGGAAATGTCTTTTCGGGGAGATAAAACCGTTCTTTTTACGGCCCGGCAGATTGTCTTTGGAGGTGATTTTAACACCGTCATTAGGCCAAAAGACAGAGGAGGCACACGGGCAACCCTGGGCTATGATTCCAATTTTCTAGTTCGCATGGTTAGAGAGGCTGGTCTGGTGGATGTGCACGTTCGCCATTTCCCAGACCTCACGGGTTTCACCTATCATTGTGGTAGTCGTAGGTCTAGGATAGATAGGTTTTTTGTTAAGGAGTCCTCGAAAACTTTGCCTCCTGAGGCAAAGCCAGTAGAGTTCTCCGATCACGTTGTTCTGTGTGTTACTTTGAACGTCTCAGAAACCCCTCAGAAAGGGCGGGGCCTTTGGCGTTTGAATTCCGAGCTCCTGAAGGAGGAGGGAGTCAGACAGTCCTTTAGAGACTTTCTTCAACTGCAAGAGACACTTCTGGAGGCTGGCTGGAGTAGATCTGAGTGGTGGGAGGAGTGTAAAAAGAGGACTCGAAGGTTTTTTCAATGGCTGGTAGCCAGGAAAAACTTGACAAAAAGATGTATCTATCAGAGCTTGAGAAAGAAACTGGATTTCTTGATCTCTGAGCGTGGAGAAAGTGGGGAAATCTCCCGGGTGAAGGCTCAGATGAAGGAATATCAGTATGATCGTCTGACTTCTTTGATTCTGGAGAGGGATTATGGGAAGTACCACTCGCCTGATCCCTACCAGAGTTGCAGAAAATCAGTTGATTTGAGGGAGGTGCGGGGCCTGTTTGATGACCAGGGTACTCTTCATGAAGATAAGGAGGGTATTTTGGGAGTCATCAGGTCCTATTACTCCAACCTTTTGTCTGAGCAGCCACTCATCAGAGAGAGGATGGATCGGTTTTTGAGGGAAACACCTGGGCTTGAGGAACTTGATCCTTCTTTTGACTCTTTGGGGAGTGATGTGACAGTGGAGGAAGTCAAGAAAGCCATAGACGGTTTGTCTATAAAAAAGTCTCCAGGCCCAGATGGGTTAACATCTGAGTTCTTCAAAGCCTTCTCAGACATCTTGGCTCCTCATCTCATGGAGGTATTTAATGAAAGCCTGGGTAAGGGATCACTCCCTCCCTCTATGAGATCCTCTGCTCTCATATTATTGTCTAAAGGTAAGGACCCGGTCCGTATTGAGAACTGGCACCCCATCGCTCTTCTCAATACAGACAGAAAGATTCTGGCAAAGGTACTCTTTAATCGGCTGATGGAAGTTTCCGGGCTGTTACTTTCTCCATCTCAGCATTGCACCGTGAAAGGCCGAAGCACCTTTAGTGCTGTCTTTGGCATCCGGGAGGCTGTGGAGCGATGTCATGCTGAAAAGTGGGGTAAGTATTTGCTGGCATTGGATCAGTCCAAGGCTTTTGACAGAGTTAATCATCAGTACCTGTGGGCTGTGCTGGAGAGGTATGGTCTTCCAGTGAGGGTGGTAGATTGGCTACGTGTCATTTATAATCAGGCCGAGAGCTTCCCACTTGTCAATGGCTGGGTAGGCCCTGCTTTTGCGGTCGACTCGGGTGTCCGTCAGGGGTGTCCCCTGAGCCCCCTTCTATATGTATTTGCAATTGATCCTTTTGTGCGGAGGATTGAGAGCGGTGCTGTGGCAGGGGTGCAGCTGGGCCCCGGGTTGCTGCTGAGGGTGGTGGCCTACGCAGACGATGTTACTGTGGTCCTGTCATCTGTGGCAGAGGCACGTGGCATGGAACATCTTATCTGTGAGTATTCTGAGGCTTCATGCTCCAGAGTCAATCAGGATAAGTGTGAAGCTTTCTGGATGGGGGAGGAAGGTGATGAGTTTGCCCTTCCGGATAGCCTCCCTCGGGCCAGCCCAGAGATAAAAATTCTAGGTATCAAATTTGGCCGTGGTGATTATGCCACTCAAAATTGGGATAGGAGGCTGGAAGATGCTACCAGGAAGGTGCAGTCCTGGAGAAAATGGCAATTTTCTCTCAGGGAGAGGGTTGACTTATGCAAAACCTATCTGATTCCACTTTTTCAGTATGTCAGTTACGTGTGCTTCTTGCCACAGTCTTTGTGGACCAAGATGAATTCTTTATTCTTCCTGTTGTTATGGGGGAATAGAATGAATCTGGTCAAGAGAGGGATCACCTACAGATCAAGGGAACAGGGTGGGCTGAGTATGGTCAACCCTGTGGTGTTTTTTGCTACAACTTTTTTAAAAATGAACCTAGGGAGTTTGTTTCTAAAAACTCCCCCTCGATGGGTAGAGAGTTTTAGGGCCTGGGTGTTTCCCTTCCTCAGGTTATGGATGGATGGTGGCCAAGTAAAAACCCTTCGAGTCCGGCATGGCTACCTCCCGATCTATGTTATATTGTGCTTGAAGATGATGAGGCTTTGGGGGCTGGAGGTGGGTGAAGTCAAAAACTTCTCTAGAAGGGAGTTGGAGAGAAGAATTTTGCAGACTCACTTTTATGTTCCGCTGTCGTTAAGGGACTGCCCAGGCAGTGTCTGCTCAGATGGGTTAGCTTTGATTAATTCTCAAAGGATCCCACTGAAGTTCAGAGATATTGCCTGGCTTTCCTTCCAAGGGAGGCTTTATGTGCGGGGTAACCTCAAGTGTCGAAGTGCCGATGATCGTGGCTGCCCACGTGAGGAATGTCTAGGGGAGGAGGAGACAATGGACCACTTCCTCCTTGAGTGTCCCTTCAATATAAAGGTTTACAGAGCGTTATCAAGGGCCTTATGCATCCCGTGCCTTTCGGGGCTTAGTTACCCTGAGTGGGCTTATGGGGCGTTCAAAGGGTATAGAATGTTTGATTTAACCACAATTTTTATAGTTAGTTTAGTAGTTAGGTTTCACACATGGAATGCACGGTGTCAGGTTTCCCTCAGAGCAAAGGTCCTCCCCTGTGAGGAGCTGGTGGGAAATATCCTGCACGAGGTTAAGAGGATGATGGATATGGACAGGAAGAGGATGGATGCTGTCAGGTGGTCTAGGCTCTGGCGCCACCTGAAACCCCCTTGAGTGGGTGGCAGAAGTCCTTTTTCTTGTCCATCTTATGGCTTCCTATCCTTCAACTTCCCGTAGATTTTCTTTCTTTCTGATTTTTTTCATTAAACGGTTTACATGTGGCTAAAAGACTTCATTCATCTTTTCATTGCTTAAGGTTATGGTAGGTGTTGTGTGTAGTATAGTATGTTTTTGTATATAGAAGGTTGTTTATGCTTAACTGTTTATGTTAAGCAATACTGATATTACGTATAGTTATATAAGCCTTGTTGCTTTTTGAAAATTGGGCAATAATTCAATGTATATGTCCTATTTTATGCAATTTTATTATATTTATGTAGTTTTTATATGTAAGTTGCAATTTTTCTTAATAAAGAAGAGTCAGGTGTCACGCAGGTACGTACACGCGCAACACCTGACACACACACACACACACACACACACGTGTACGTACACGCGCGACACCTGACACACACACACACACACACACACACACACACGTGTACGTACACGTACACGTACACGTGTGTGTCAGGTGTGTGTGTAAAAATTTTAAAATTTCACTGTAAGAATAAACATTTGATTTTTTAAATGTTTAATGAAAATGTTCGTATAACATCACTGTTGTGTGCAAAATGCAAAAATAATTTTATTTACCAAACAGAATTGATATACTTTTAACTTTGGTCAAAATACTTTGCTGCCTTTGTGGATGATGCAGGGAGGGGGTAGGCGGCAGCAGCCTGTGACTGAGGCTGGAGGCATGTGTGAAATGCATTGCGTGTATGCGTGAGGTGCCGTGTGTGTACGTGTGTGTGTCAGGTGCCGTGCTTATATATATATATATATATATTGTCCTTACCGTGAAAAAGCCTTTACGCCGTATTGTGTTTTTAGGGATATAGGGATAAAATGCAACGGCTGACAGCAGCATCAGTCAGAAATTTTAGCCAAATCATCATGCATAGGAGACCACAAATAGGTTGAACTCGATGGACAATTGTCTTTTTTCAACCTCAGATACTCTGGGGTATATTTACTAAGCTCCCGATTTTGACCGATATGCCGTTTTTTCATCAAAGTGTCATCTCGGTAATTTACTAAGCAATAATCACGGCAGTGATGAGGGCATTCGTAATTTTTTGGAAGTCCAACAAAAAAATTACGAATGAATACACCATCGGTCAAAACTCGGCTGTTTAACTATGAATCTCGGTAATTTACTAAGAAGTGCAAAGCAAAAAAAAAAAAACACTGCCGTGAAAAATTACAACTCGTAAAAAAGTGCTAAAAAAAAACAGACCTGCTTTTTTATCCGTGATTGTATAGGCATGCAGGGATCCATGAGATCCGTGCATGTATATCAGTGGGAAGGGGTGGGAAAGTGGTTATTTTCTTTAAAAAAATTGCGTGGGGTCCCCTCTCCTAAGCATAACCAGCCTCGGGCTCTTTGAGCCGATCCTGGTTGCAAAAATATGGGGAAAAAAATGACAGGGGTTCCCCCATATTTAAGCAACCAGCATCGGGCTCTGCGCCTGGTCCTGGTTCCAAAAATACGGGGGACAAAAAGAGTAGGGGTCCCCCGTATTTTTAAAACCAGCACCGGGCTCCACTAGCTGGACAGATAATGCCACAGCCGGGGGTCACTTTTATATAGTGCCCTGCGGCCGTGGCATCAAAAATCCAACTAGTCACCCCTGGCCGGGGTACCCTGGGGGAGTGGGGACCCCTTCAATCAAGGCCCCCCCCAGCCACCCAAGGGCCAGGGGTGAAGCCCGAGGCTGTCCCCCCCATCCAATGGGCTGCGGATGGGGGGGCTGATAGCCTTTTGTGATAATGAAAAGATATTGTTTTTAGTAGCAGTACTACAAGGCCCAGCAAGCCTCCCCCGCATGCTGGTACTTGGAGAACCACAAGTACCAGCATGCCGCGGAAAAACGGGCCCGCTGGTACCTGTAGTACTATTACTAAAAAAATACCCAAAAAAAGACAAGACACACACACACCGTGAAAGTAAAGATTTATTACATACATGCACACAAACATACATACATACTTACCTTATGTTCACACGCAGGTCGGTCCTCTTCTCCAGTAGAATCCAAGGGGTACCTGTTGAATAAATTCTACTCACCAGATCCAGGGTCCCAGGGTCCTCGGGGCAACCATTTGCAATCCACGTACTTGAATAAAATAACAAAACGGATACCCGAGCCACGAACTGAAAGGGGCCCCATGTTTTCACATGGGACTCCTTTCCCCGAATGCCAGAAACCCACTCTGACTTCTGTCTAAGTGGGTTTCTTCAGCCAATCAGGGAGCGCCACGTTGTAGCACTCTCCTGATCGGCTGTGTGCTCCTGTACTGAGTGACAGGCGGCACACGGCAGTGTTACAATGTAGCGCCAATGCGCTCCATTGTAACCAATGGTGGGAACTTTCTGCCCTGCGGTTGACCTAAAGTGACGTCACCGCTGAGCAGAAAATTCCCACCATTGGTTACAATGGAGCGCATAGGCGCTACATTGTAACACTGCCGTGTGCCGCCTGTCACTCAGTACAGGAGCACACAGCCGATCAGGAGAGTGCTACAACGTGGCGCTCCCTGATTGGCTGAAGAAACCCACTTAGACAGAAGTCAGAGTGGGTTTCTGGCATTCGGGGAAAGGAGTCCCATGTGAAAACATGGGGCCCCTTTCAGTTCGTGGCTCGGGTATCCGTTTTGTTATTTTATTCAAGTACGTGGATTGCAAATGGTTGCCCCGAGGACCCTGGGACCCTGGATCTGGTGAGTAGAATTTATTCAACAGGTACCCCTTGGATTCTACTGGAGAAGAGGACCGACCTGCGTGTGAACATAAGGTAAGTATGTATGTATGTTTGTGTGCATGTATGTAATAAATCTTTACTTTCACGGTGTGTGTGTCTTGTCTTTTTTTGGGTATTTTTTTAGCAATAGTACTACAGGTACCAGCGGGCCCGTTTTTCCGCCGCATGCTGGTACTTGTGGTTCTCCAAGTACCAGCATGCGGGGGAGGCTTGCTGGGCCTTGTAGTACTGCTACTAAAAACAATGGCCCTCATTCCGAGTTGTTCGCTCGGTATATTTCATCGCATCGCAATGAAAATCCGCTTAGTACGCATGCGCAATGTTCGCACTGCGACTGCGCCAAGTAACTTTGCTATGTAGAAAGTATTTTTACTCACGGCTTTTTCATCGCTCTGGCGAACGTAATGTGATTGACAGGAAATGGGTGTTACTGGGCGGAAACACGGCGTTTCAGGGGCGTGTGGCAGAAAACGCTACCGTTTCCGGAAAAAACACAGGAGTGGCCGGAGAAACGGTGGGAGTGCCTGGGCGAACGCTGGGTGTGTTTGTGACGTCAACCAGGAACGACAAGCACTGAAATGATCGCACAGGCAGAGTAAGTCTGGAGCTACTCTGAAACTGCTAAGTAGTTAGTAATCGCAATATTGCGAATACATCGGTCGCAATTTTAAGAAGCTAAGATTCACTCCCAGTAGGCGGCGGCTTAGCGTGTGTAACTCTGCTAAATTCGCCTTGCGACCGATCAACTCGGAATGAGGGCCAATATCTTTTCATTATCACAAAAGGCTATCAGCCCCCCCATCCGCAGCCCATTGGATGGGGGGGACAGCCTCGGGCTTCACCCCATGCCCTTGGGTGGCTGGGTGGGGGACCCCTTGATTGAAGGGGTCCCCACTCCCCCAGGGTACCCCGGCCAGGGGTGACTAGTTGGATTTTTGATGCCACGGCCGCAGGGCACTATATAAAAGTGACCCCCGGCTGTGGCATTATCTGTCCAGCTAGTGGAGCCCGGTGCTGGTTTTAAAAATACGGGGGACCCCTACTCTTTTTGTCCCCCGTATTTTTGGAACCAGGACCAGGCGCAGAGCCCGATGCTGGTTGCTTAAATATGGGGGAACCCCTGTCAATTTTTTCCCCATATTTCTGCAACCAGGAACGGCTCAAAGAGCCCGAGGCTGGTTATGCTTAGGAGGGGTGACCCCACGCAATTTTTTTTTTTATTTTACACTGTTTAATTAAAAAAAAAAAAAAAAAATGAACCCCAGCACGGATCACACAGATCCGGCCGAGATTCATTTTTAAAAAGTCGGCAGTGTTTTGCTAATCACTGCCGTAAAAAAAAAAAAAAAAACACGAATGACATCGACATCGGAACAAAAGACAAACCCGAATACGACAGCTTAGTAAATCCGTCGTAACAAAATCAAAAAGTTGCAGTTTTACACTTTCGATGTCATTCGTGATTATTCTCCCACCAAATCGGGAGAATTACGAATGTTAGTAAATATACCCCTATGTTACTATGTATATATATATATATATATATATATATATATGTGTGTGTCAGGTGCTGCATGTATATATATGTGTGTGTCAGGTGCTGCGTGTATATAATTGTGTGTGTGTGTCAGGTGCTGCGTGTATATATATGTGTGTGTGTGTGTGTGTGTGTCAGGTGCTGCATGTATATATATATGTGTGTGTGTGTGTGTCAGGTGCTGCGTGTATATGTGTGTGTGTGTGTCAGGTGCTGCGTGTATATGTATATATATATATATATATATATGTGTGTGTGTGTGTGTGTGTGTGTGTGTGTCAGGTGCTGCATGTATATATGTGTGTGTGTGTGTGTGTGTGTGTGTGTCAGGTGCTGCATGTATATATGTGTGTGTGTGTGTGTGTCAGGTGCTGCATGTATATGTGTGTGTGTGTGTGTGTGTGTCAGGTGCTGTGTGTATATATGTGTGTATGTGTCAGGTGCTGCGTGTATATATGTGTGTGTGTGTGTGTGTGTGTCAGGTGCTGCATGTATATATGTGTGTGTGTGTGTGTGTGTCAGGTGCTGTGTGTATATATGTGTGTGTGTGTGTGTCAGGTGCTGCGTGTATATATATGTGTATGTGTGTGTGTGTGTGTGTCAGGTGCTGCGTGTATATGTGTGTGTGTGTGTGTGTGTGTGTCAGGTGCTGCATGTATATATGTGTGTGTGTGTGTGTCAGGTGCTGCGTGTATATATGTGTGTGTGTGTGTCAGGTGCTGCATGTATATATGTGTGTGTGTGTGTCAGGTGCTGCGTGTATATATGTGTGTGTGTGTGTCAGGTGCTGCGTGTATATAAATGTGTGTGTGTGTCAGGTGCTGCGTGTATATATGTGTGTGTGTCAGGTGCTGCGTGTATATATGTGTGTGTGTCAGGTGCTGCGTGTATATATGTGTGTGTGTGTGTGTGTGTCAAGTGCTGCGTGTATATGTGTGTGTGTCAGGTGCTGCGTGTATATGTGTGTGTGTGTGTGTGTGTCAAGTGCTGCGTGTATATATGTGTGTGTGTGTCAGGTGCTGCGTGTATATGTGTGTATGTGTGTGTCAGGTGCTGCGTGTATATATGTGTGTGTGTGTGTCAGGTGCTGCGTATATATATATGTGTGTGTGTGTGTCAGGTGCTGCGTGTATATATATGTGTGTGTGTCAGGTGTCATGCGGGTACGTACACGTGTGTGTGTCAGGTGTCGCGCGGATACGTACACGTGTGTGTGTCAGATGTCGTGCGGGTACGTACACGTGTGTGTGTCAGGTGTCGCGCGGGTATGTACACGTGTGTGTGTCAGGTGTCGTGCGGGTATGTACATGTGTGTGTGTCTGGTGTTGCGTGTATATATGTGTGTGTCAGGTGCTGCGTGTAAATATGTGTGTGTGTCAGGTGCTGCTTGTATATTTGTGTGTGTGTCAGGTGCTGTGTGTATATGTGTGTGTGTGTGTGTGTGTGTCAGGTGCTGCGTGTATATATATGTGTGTGTGTGTGTGTGTCAGGTGCTGCGTGTATATATGTGTGTGTGTGTGTCAGGTGCTGCGTGTATATATATGTGTGTGTGTGTTAGGTGCTGCGTGTATATATATGTGTGTGTGTAAGGCGTCACGCGGGTACGTACACGTGTGTGTGTCAGGTGTCGCGCAGGTACGTACATGTGTGTGTGTCAGGTGTCGCGCGGGTACGCACACGTGTGTGTGTCAGGTGTCGCGCGTGTACGTACATGTGTGTGTGTCAGTTGTCGCGCGGGTACGTACACGTGTGTGTGTGTGTGTGTGTGTGTGTGTGTGTGTCAGGTGTCGCGCGGGTATGTACACGTGTGTGTGTCAGGTGTCGCGCGGGTACGTACACGTGTGTGTGTCAGGTGTCGCGCAGGTACGTACACGTGTGTGTGTCAGGTGTCGCGCGGGTACGTACATGTGTGTGTGTCAGGTGTCGCACGGGTATGTATACGTGTGTGTGTCAGGTGTCGCGCGGGTACGTACGTGTGTGTGTGTAAGGTGTCGCGCGGGTACATACACGTGTGTGTGTCAGGTGTCACGCATGTACGTACACGTGTGTTTGTGTGTCAGGTGTCATGCGTGTAAGTACACGTGTGTGTGTGTCAGGTGTCGCGCGTGTACGTACACATGTGTGTCAGGTGTCGCGCGTGTACGTACACTTGTGTGTGTCAGGTGTCGCGCGGGTACGTACACGTGTGTGTGTGTCAGGTGTCGCGTGGGTATGTACACGTGTGTGTGTCAGGTGTCGCACGTGTACGTACGTGTGTGTGTGTCAGGTATCGCGCGGGTACATACACGTGTGTGTGTCAGGTGTCACGCAAGTACGTACACGTGTGTGTGTGTGTCAGGTGTCCTGCGTGTAAGTACAGGTGTGTGTGTGTGTCAGGTGTCGCGCGTGTACGTACACGTGTGTGTGTGTCAGGTGTCGCGCGTGTACGTACACGTGTGTTTGTGTCAGGTGTCGCGCATGTATGCACACGTGTGTGTGTGTCAGGTGTTGCGCGTGTACGTACACGTGTCAGGTGTCGCGCGTGTACGTACACGTGTGTGTGTGTCAGGTGACGCGCGTGTACGTACACTTGTGTGTATGTGTCAGATGTCACGCGTGTACGTACACGTGTGTTAGGTGTCGCGTGCGTACGTACACGTGTGTGTCTGGTGTCACTTATGTACGTACACGTGTGTCAGGTGTCGCGCGTGCACGTACACATGTGTGTCAGGTGTCGCACGTACACGTGTGTGTCAGGTTTTGCACGTGCACGTACACGTGTGTGTCAGGTGTCGCACGTACACGTGTGTCAGGTGTCACGCGTGCACGTACCCGTGTGTGTCAGGTGTCGTACGTACACGTGTGTGTCAGGTGTCACACGTGCACGTACACGTGTGTGTCAGGTGTTGCACGTGCACGTACACGTGTGTGTCAGGTGTCGCGTGCACACGTACACGTGTGTGTCAGTTGTCGCGCGTGCACGTACACGTGTGTGTTAGGTGTCGCACGTACACGTGTGTGTCAGGTGTACTGCGTGTAAGTACACGTGTGTGTGTCAGGTGTCGCGCGTGTGCGTACACATGTGTGTCAGGTGTAGCGCGTGTAAGTACACGTGTGTGTGTCAGGTGTCGCGCGTGTACGTACACTTGTGTGTGTCAGGTGTCGCGCGGGTACGTACACGTGTGTGTGTCAGGTGTCGCGTGGGTATGTACACGTGTGTGTGTCAGGTGTCGCACGTGTACGTACGTGTGTGTGTGTCAGGTATCGCGCGGGTACATACACGTGTGTGTGTCAGGTGTCACGCAAGTACGTACACGTGTGTGTGTGTGTCAGGTGTCCTGCGTGTAAGTACAGGTGTGTGTGTGTCAGGTGTCGCGCGTGTACGTACACGTGTGTGTGTGTCAGGTGTCGCGCGTGTACGTACACGTGTGTTTGTGTCAGGTGTCGCGCATGTATGCACACGTGTGTGTGTCAGGTGTTGCGCGTGTACGTACACGTGTGTGTGTCAGGTGTCGCGCGTGTACGTACACGTGTGTGTGTGTCAGGTGACGCGCGTGTACGTACACTTGTGTGTATGTGTCAGATGTCGCGCGTGTATGTACACGTGTGTTAGGTGTCGCGTGCGTACGTACACGTGTGTGTCTGGTGTCACGTATGTACGTACACGTGTGTGTCAGGTGTCGCGCGTGCACTTGTGTGTGTGTGTCAGATGTCGCGCGTGTACGTACACATGTGTGTGCCAGGTGTCACGCGCGTACGTACACGTGTGTGTCTGGTGTCGCGTATGTGTGTCAGGTGTCGTGCGTGCACGTACACGTGTGTGTCAGGTGTCGCACGTACACGTGTGTGTCAGGTGTCGCTCGTGCACGTACACATGTGTGTCAGGTGTCGCACGTACACGTGTGTGTCAGGTGTCACGCGTGCACGTACACGTGTGTGTCAGGTGTTGCACGTACACATGTGTGTCAGGTGTCACACGTGCACGTACACGTGTGTGTCAGGTGTTGCATGTGCACATACACGTGTGTGTCAGGTGTCGCGTGCACACATACATGTGTGTGTCAGGTGTCGCGCGTGCACGTACACGTGTGTGTCAGGTGTCACATGTACACGTGTGTGTCGGGTGTCGCACGTGTACGTACACGTGTGTGTCAGGTGCTGCATGTGTATATTAGTGTGTCTGATGTTATGCATGTGTGTATATGTGAGCCAAGTGCTGCCTTTGTGTGTCAGGTGTTGCACGTGTATATGAGTGTCAGGTGCTGCGTGTGTTAAATGCCGCTCCCCCCCCCCAACACACACATACCGAGCTCTCTAGATCTGCTCTCACTCCTGAGGAGTGCTGTCTTCCACAGATGCTGGCAGGTTGTCTTTCCCCTGCCTGTCACCGGCTCTGCTGTAAGCGTTCTTCGACGACTCCTGTCAGCATGCACTGCTTGTATGACTGCAGATCAGTGGTTCTACTCACACCCCTATATAAAAATGTATATATATATATATATATATATATAGTGGAAAGCAACACTCAGGGCACATGGGACTGTACTGAAGGGAGCAACAAGCAAGGCGCAGGGGACTGGACGGGGGCGGCACGCAGGCACAGGACTGTACGGGGGATCGACACTCAGGGCACAGGGGACTATACAGGGGGACGACACATAGGGCGCTGGGGACTATGCAGTGTGGAAATCAACATGGAGCATTTGACTATACAGGGGGGCAACACACAGGGCACAGAAGACTGTATAGGGGGCGACACACAGGGTGCAGGGGACTGTTAGGGAGGGGTGACTTGCAAGGTGTAGGACGCTGGGGACTGTACGGGGTGGTGACACGCAGGTGCAGGGGACAGTACCGGGTGTAAGCGACACGCTGGGTGCAGGGGACTGCACAGTGAGGGCAACATGCAGGACATAGGGTACTGTAAGTGGGGCAACATGCAGGACGTAGGGTACTGTAAGTGGGGTAACATGCAGGACGTAGGTTAATGTAAGTGGGGCAACATGCAGGATGTAGGGTACTGTAAGTGAGGCAACATGCCGAACGTAGGGTACTGTAAGTGGGGCAACATGCAGGGCCAGGGGACTGTACAGGGGGGGAGCGGCAACAGACAGGGTGCAGGGGACTGTACGGGTGGGGGGGGGGCAACATACACGGGAATGTACAGGGGTAGAGCGACATGCAGGATGCAGGGGACTGTACAGGGGTGTGTGTGACTTGAAGGGCGCAGGGGACAGTTCCAGGTAAAGCAACACGCAGGGGACTGTACTGAAGGGGGAGCGACATGCAGGGCGCAGGGGATTGTACACGCAGGGTGCAGGGGACTATACGGGGGAGGTGACACGCAGAGCACAGGGAACTGCACTGAAAAGGGGACTGTATGGGGGAGCGGCATGCAGGGCGCAGGGGACTGTACAGGGGGGGTGACATGCAGGTGCAGGGGACAGTACAGGAGGAAAGGAACATGCAGTGTGCTTTGGACTGTACTGAAGGGGGCGACACAGAGCGCAAGGGACTGTATGGAAGGGGTTGACACGCAGGGTGCTGACTGTACAGGGGTGGGCAACATGAAGGGCGCAGGGGACTGTACGGTGGGGGTGACACACATAGGGCGCAGGGGACTGTACCAGGGGAAAGGGACACGCAGGGCACAGGACTGGGTGAAAGCGACATGCAGGGGACTGTACGGGCGCGATAGGCTGGGTACAGAGTACTGTATGGGTGGGGGGACAAAACGCAGGGTAGTGTACGAGGGTAGAGTGACATTCATGACACAGAGGACTGTACATGTAAGGGGGGGGGGGGGGTGGCACACAGGGAACAGTGCCGGGGAAAACAACGCGCAGGGCACAGGACATGGAGAAAGCAGCACGCAGGGTGCAGAGGACTGTACTGAAAAGGGGGCCACGCTGGCTGCAGGGAACTGTGTAGGGGGAGACGACACACATGGAGCAGGGGACTGTATGGGGAGCGACACCTAGGGTGCAAGGAACTGTATGGGGGGAAACACAGGACGCAGGGGTAGCCAACACGCAGAGGGCTGTATGGCGGGGCAACACACAGGGACTGTATGAAGGAGCATAACGCAGGGCGCAGGGGACTTTATGTGGGTAGCGACACGCTAGGAGCAGGGGATTGTACAGAGGGCGACACACAGGGAGCAGGGGACTTAATGGGGGCATGCAGGGCGCAGAGGACAGTACTGGAGGAAAGCGACATGCAGGGCGCAGAGGTCAGTACCGGGGGAAAGGGACACGCAGGGCGAAGAGGGCGACATGTAGGACACAGGGGACTGTACTGAAGGGGGCGAAACACAGAGCACAGGGGACCGTACAGGAGGGCGCAGGGGACTGTGCGGGGGGGTGACACGCAGGTTGCAGGGGACTGTACTGGGGGGAGTGACACGCAGGGGATTGTACGAGACAACACGCAGGGCATAGGGGACTGTATGGGGAGGCGACACACAGGGCACTTTATGGGTGGGGGAGACGCGCAGGAGACTACCAGGGTGAGCGACATGCAGGAGACTGTTTGGGGGTGCCATACACATGGGGGAGAGGGCGATACACATGGTGCAGGGGACTGTATAGGGGGGCGACTTGTAACAATCTGGGCAGCACTCACCTGGTGAGAAGGAGCAGAAACAGGCATAGAGGAGTACACCGATGGTCATTCCCTCTTTAGAGTGATCCCAGGCGCGCCCTGTCACCGACTCTGCTGTAAGCGTTCTTCGACGACTCCTGTCAGCATGCACTGCTTGTATGACTGCACATCAGTGGTTCTCCTCACACCCCTATATAATTTTATATATATATATATATATATATATATAGTTAGTGGAAAGCAACACTCAGGGCACAGGGGACTGTACTGAAGGGGGAAACAAGCAAGGGGCAGGGGACTGTTCGGGGGCGGCACAGGACTGTACGGGGGATCGACACTCAGGGCACAGGGGACTATACAGTGGGGAAATGCACAGGGCGCATGGGACTATACAGGGGGGCAGCACACAGGGCGCAGAAGACTGTATAGGGGGCGACACACAGGGTGCAGGGGACTGTTAGGGAGGGATGACACACAAGGTGCAGGACGCTGGGGACTGTACAGGGTGGTGACACGCTAGTGCAGGGGACAGTACCGGGTGTAAGCGACATGCTGTGTGCAGGGGACTGCACAGTGAGGGCAACATGCAGGGTGTAGAGTCCTGTCACACTGCAGTGCCAGGCGGCGGGGACTCTGTGCCTGGCAGAGCGCCCTGCACACACAGCGTGGGAAGGACACCACGGGAGGAGGGGGGGTGGCCGGACACACAGCGGGAGGAGGGAGGAGTGGCCAAACACACAGTGGTGTGGGGGGGGGGTGGCCGGACGGAGGGGAGGGGGGGAGGGTGGCCGGACACACAATGGGAGAGGAGGGGAGGCGGACACACAGCAGGGGGGGGTGGCCGGACACACGGCAGGGAGGGGAGGGGGGTGGCCGGACACAGCGGGAGGAGGGGGGTGGCCGGACACAGCGGGAGGAGGAGGAGGCATGCCCGAACACACAGCGGGAGGAGTGGCCGGACACAGAGCAGGGGGGCCAAGATGGCGGGCGGCGTCCACAGCAGGAGACATAGCCGGTACTGCGGGAGCTCCCAGTCGGGCCGTGAGGAGAGGAACGGAGCCCGGCGGTCAGCGGCTGTCCGAGACGCCTCCTACTCCCAGCCGCACCCCGTCAGGAGCGAGATGAGGGAGGAGGGATGGGGGGGGTGGCAGGACACACAGCGGCAGGGGTGTGTGGCCGGACACACAATGGTAGAGGAGGGAAGGGTGGCTGGACACACAGCAGGGAGGGGGGGGTGGATGGACACAGCGGGAGGAGGGGGGTGGCCGGACACACAGCAGGGAGGGGGGGTGGCCAGACACACAGCAGGGAGGGGGGGGTGGCCGGACACACAGCAGGGATGAGGGGGGTGGCCGGACACACAGCAGGGAGGAGGGGGGGTGGCCAGACACACACCAGGGAGGAGGGGGTTGGCCGGACACACAGCAGGTGAGGGGAGGGTGGCTGGACACACAGCAGGGAGGGGGGGGGTTGGCCGGACACACAGCAGGGAGGAGGGGGGGTGGCCGGACACACAGCAGGGAGGAGAGGGGGTGGCCGTACACACAGCAGGGAGGAGGGGGGTGGCCGGACACACAGCAGGGAGGGGAGGGTGGCCGGACTCACAGCAGGGAGGAGGAGGGGGGGTGGCCGGACAAACAGCAGGGAGGAGGAGGAGGAGGAGGAGGAGGGGGGGTGGCCGGACACAGCAGGAGGAGGTAACCAAAGTCAGCCAGGTATACTTTGTGAGCACCCTGCCATGCCCGGACTTTCACTGCCAAGCTCAGTGACACTCCGGGTTTCAGGAGGTGAGTCTGGGTGTCTGCCTGCGGTTGTCCGCAGCAGTAGGAGCACAGGTGTGGCGGTCAGCGGGAGCATGAGCTGCGGCGGAGATAGCAGCAGCCGTGGTGATAGGGCTCCAGTCTCCATGCTGCAGCGGCTGTCCGGACTGCCTGTCTGGACTGCCGCTGCAGCGTGGACCGGCAATCCCAGCACACCGGAGTCCAGGAGAGTGAGACTGGGGGTGTAGCAGGGGTGAAGGGCCACTCAGAGGAGGAAAATCGGGATGCTGGAACCTTTATCTCCTCTTGCCGACTCTCCGGTAAGGGGACCCAGCTTCCTCGGTGGAACGGCTCCGGCGATCTCCTCCCGCTGCGCTCCAGTAAGGGGACCCGGCTTCCTCCGTCACTCGGCACCGGCGATCTCCTCCCGCTGACGATCCAGTAAGCTTCCTCCGTTGTCGCAGCTCGTAGACGCTCCCACTTCAGGCTCCTTCTCGTCCTCCCACCGCCTGCAGCTCTCCTCGTCATGCACGAGACTGCTTCCCGCTCTCTCGTCGTGCCCAACTGCCATTGTATAGCGCGTGAGGCTACTAGAGCCTTACACCATTATGCCACCAATGACAGAGACAGATGTACAGCGTCATCCATCTTCCTACACCCAACTTAGTGAAGCTACTCTCTGTACACCCCCTTCTGGCGGCCACTGCGCAGCCACAACAAATTGAAAATCCCTATTTTTATAATGGGGCATATTTTACTTAATTTAAAAAAAACTATAACTTTCTGAAAAACCACAACCCCAAAAGGCACTACACTGGGACAAGATCTATCTAATAAAACAAACCCCAAGTCTTAATTCGTCCTCTATCCTGAGTTATGCCTTCCCAAAAAAATTCTCATTCACTATATGGGAAAACGGTGTCAAAAAGCCAACCAGGAAGTCACAGAAAAAAACTGACAGTTGAAACTTTAGGTTACTCCCAATTCCTCACTTTTTATTATTTTGCCCTGAAATTTGGCATGCAGCACTGGGTGACGATTCTACGCGCCCATGCCAAATTTCAGCTCAGTACGTCAAGTCACTTTTGATGTGTAGTTCCTCAAACACCATGCCCCCATCTCAGAAGTTCCTTATGGGAGAATTCCGTTTGTTCGATTCAGCCTTAATATAAGGGAACGACCGTGCCCTTATAATATATATATATATATATATATATATATTCACCCTTAGAGTGTCCAATATAGTGCTATATATATATATATATATATATATATAGAACAGCTTGTAAGACGGCACTGTGTCCCGAAACATGCGTCGGACTGAGACGCATTAAAGAAACTTTTTTGCATCCTATTAAGTCTCCTGAGTGCCGCCTTACAAGCTGTTCTGCATAGGTGACTACATCGTGGATCGCACCAGAGCAAGTAACCAGTGAGAACAAGGGTTGAGTGCCGGGCTACAGTACAAGTATATATATATATATATGTATATATATATATATATATAAGTTAGACAGGTGGTTGTGCAATCAATGTTTGTTTTTCCTTAAAATGCATCAAGTCCGTAATAATCAGGATGTGAGCGCAGGCACTTCCAATAAACAGTGTAACCAACACTATTAGTCCATTAATGCTGAAAGAAAATGGAGGCGCACTCAGTGAGTCAAAGTATCACAAGAGTTTACTAAAAAGTAACAAGCTCACATACATCGAGATAAAAGATCACCAGTGTTAGACTGAAATTAGTTAATACTTCTGGTATCTATGCATTTTATTCTTCTAGGTTCCCCAATAATCCAACTGTGCACTTGTTGGTGTTCGTAATCTAGATTAACTTTATTTAATTTTAGTTTAATTGATAATTTATTTGGTGTATGAATCTACTTTACTACAAAACATTAGAAGTAACCTCAGTTTCTAAGGTGGTTTGATGAATATCTTTATATGCATATCAGTTATCTTCAGTAGTATTCAGTTCTTTGGTATAGTCCTTTTCACCAGAATAGGTTATACCTTTACATTTGCGTTGTTAAGAGAATACTGTGTTTCCATTCAAAATAGTTTTCATGTTCTGATTTTTTTTTTGTGTTTAAGAAAGGGCACGTGAAATCTAATATTTCACCATTGTAAAGAAAAGAGGTAGTGGTGTCACCTTTAAAACAGACAAATCAGTGCCAAAAAAAAGAAAAACATTAAGGCTGAAGAACAAACTGTGTGTTCACAAATCCCAACAAGGGTTAAAGAGCAATGTCAATAGCTAAGGAAACCCGAGAAGGGTTAAAGAGCAATGTTAATAGTCAAGGATTCCTAACAAGGGTTTAAGAGCGGTGTTAATAGTCAAGGAATCCCGGCAAGGGTTGAAGAGCAATGTTAATAGCCAAGGATTCACAACAAGGGTCAAAGAACATTGGAGGTTGACCTACTGGCCATATTACCCTCTATCTTCCATCAAAATTTTTCTTAATCAATCAAACAATAAAATTAAATGAGCTAACTAATCACTCTTTCCTACCTTTACATTCCCTCCACGACATACTTACTCCACCTACATTTCTCAGTTCTGCCCTGTGGCCTCTTACATAGAAACATAGAATTTGATGACAGATAAGAACCATTAGGTCTATCTAGTCTACCAACACTGTACACACAAACACTTACACACTAGAGTTAAGGTTCTTGGGAGCGAATTAACCTACCAGTATATTTTTGCAATGTGGGAGGAAACTGGACAACCTGGAGGAAACCGAGGCAAGTACAGGGACGATATACAAACTGCACACAGTTAGGGCTATGCTGGGAATCGAATCCATGATCTCAGTGCTGTGAGACAGTAATACTAACCATTACACCATCCATACTTCTTTTGAAACATTCATTCTTTGGGGTTGTATATTTTATAAAACTGCGGTTTCGTCTGACACAATGTTTCATAGATGTGCTATATTCTTACATAACTGCCATGTGTTTGTGCTACTGCTCTTTTGCTTAGTTTAGCCAGCCTTTGGCAAATATTGTTGAACAATATTGTGAGCTGAGAGATGTGCAAAACTGACTGGAAATTAACGACATTGAGGTTAATAATACTGGGGGTAATTCCAAGTTGATCGCAGCAGGAATTTGGTTAGCAGTTGGGCAAAACCATGTGCACTGCAGAGGAGGCAGATATAACATGTGCAGAGAGAGTTAGATTTGGGTGGGGTGTGTTTAATCTGCAATCTAAATTGCAGTGTAAAAATAAAGCAGCCAGTATTTACCCTGCACAGAAACAAAATAACCCACCCAAATATAACTCTCTCTGCACATGTTATATCTGCCTCCCCTGCAGTGCACATGGTTTTGCCCAACTGCTAAAAAATTTCCTGCTGCGATCAACTTGGAATTACCCCCACTGTACGAACAAAAACAGGCCAAAATTACATGATTTTATCTATTTTTATCATTTTTAAAATTACTGATCCAAAACCAATACCAAAACATATTAGAGTTATTTTGAAAAACCAAAACCAATACACAAAGATGAATCCAGATCCAAATCCAAATCACAGGAGTCAACACACATCTCTAATTCTTGGTTATATAAAAAAAAATGTACCTGATAGAAGTTCTGAGTGGCATGTCCGAAGAATGATTTTACACCCTCATTCAGCACGGTTTGCAGAGACGACTGAACGCATACTGATTGCAAATCTGCAAAGACCTCTAGCCAAACCCACAATCTCATCTGCTATTCTACAACCCCATCACAATTCTAGTCCATTGTAACTGCAAATGCAAAATTGCGTACATTCACTGAAAATGATGACAATAAACGCAGCTCTTATACATCGATGACAGCACAAAACTGGAATGCTTTGTTTCTTGTTCTATTTTGTTAGAATAATGTTATGCAGGCATTAACGGTCATGGTATAAACACAACACATACATGTACATAAATGTAATGTGTTAAAGTAACGCTTACAATAGTAATAAGTTATGCACAACACTGCTAAAATAAGCATACACATAACAACAAACATACTTAAAGAAAAGGGTTATTTTGTGGATTTATGAAAAGTTAATTTGTTTAATTAGGCATGTGGCACACTAAACAGCATTCCAGCATCACTGTAAACACCATCAGCTGCCAGTGATTTTGCAATTGTTAGCTTGACCATCTGAACTTTTGCTGCTGCCACCAATACTTCCACAGTCTGCGCAGCTCTCAAGCTACTCAGCTGGAGCGATTGAAGCATTTGCAACTTCTGCACTGTTCACCCCGCATCACAGAAATTGAGGACCCATCCAACTGACATGCCTCCACCACTCCTTTTTTTCATTGCTAAATGTGATCTCTACTGTTTTGTAGATACCTAGTTAGAAACAAGGAAACCAGACTTGGTGTATGCACACTGTCTTCTGTTTGCGCAGTGTGCCAATAATCGCTCACTGCGTGATTATTTGCATTTGTAACAGATGCTGTCTTAGTCAGTATGCTGTGCAGAATTGAAAAACCTCAAACTCACTAGTCATAAAGCTGAGAAAAAAGTTGACTCATTGTACGATTATGATAGAGAAACACAAAGACCAGTTAAATCAAATAGATTCTCTTAAGTTAAATTGTCAACTATTTTTGAAATGACTCCAAGATATTGTAGGACTATTCCAAGGAAGTCATTGATACCATTCACTAAGGGGGTATTCAATTAGCTCTGACAATTTTGGAGCTATGACATTCACCCCCCTCTGTATTCAATAGCAGGCTGTTTTCGCCTGTTATTAAGGCATTTTTGCCAATGCCTTTTCACTTCTTTTTTTTTTAGCGAAAAGGCATTGGTGAAAAATGCCTTAAAATCTGTGAAAATGACCCAAATTTTTGCCAGCGCAGGTTTTTTGCTCCTGCTGAACTTTTCACCTTAGCAAAAATAATGCCCATGCTATTGAATAGGGAGAATCCCCATTCTCCCTAAAAAATAGTGAAAAGTGCAGCTTTTAACCTAGGTGAAAAAATGTTCCTAACTGAATATCCCCTAAAAATGCTAAGAGCACTTGAGGGATTGGCAACTATATTAAAGTTGTAGATACCATCCTATTTACTCTAACTGTAACTTATTTCACATTAGAACCCAGCAGCAACGTAAAATTGGTTAACAAAGACTCTCAATACTTTGAACATGAACATTCATTATGTAGGGTTATTTTGAATAATAATATTAATTACAATTATCAACACTACCATACACTATATCAACAGTCTATGTACATGACGTACTTTGTTTTTTTGATTATTCTGATTATTCTGATTATTCTGATTATTATGATTATTATTATTATTATTATTATTATTATATCTGGACACAAATAAATGCACAACGCAAGTACTGTATGTAGTGATTGTTCACCACAGTGGGTTTTAGAGTCTAGCAATATAGCACCTAAATCCTGTACATGGACAAAAGGGTAGACTAGCAGTGTCATTAGAAAAAACATTTTCTATCTATGATATTTCATTTATTCTTCAAGCTATGTCTACCATTTAGAATATAATTCATTTTGAGTAATCAAAGCAATGAATGTAGGTATTGTGCTGGGAAAAAATGTACAGAGGTGAGGATCTGAGCAAGTTCAACAATAAAAGATAAAGCAAGGTTAAGGTAACTAGAGAATTTAAATGGACATTTTTCTTAATTCAAGGAACTCTCCCAAGCAGAAACCATGCAGACTCTGGTAGATGTGAGACTTAGCAAGTGTAATATTTCTTGAACCTGGACACCTTCTTGATAATTTATGATTCATCAATGCCAAGAATGTTTTTTAGATCCAGTTTTAAAAGCTGCTTGGTTTAGCTAGTGGACCAGCCATTCTGGAGACTTTTATGATAATAGAGTAAATAATATCAAGATAAGTTGCACTATTGCCCACATTGTGATATATCAATGTATATCTCGCTCTCACTTGGAAGTTAGAAGCATCAGTCTGCACCACTGAGGTATAGACAGCCACTATCCATACTTTGTTGGCCTGATACACAGCCACATACTCAGAAGTGATGAGTATTTCATTATAGTGGAGCTTTGGCTATGGCAATATCAACATTCTGAGTGCTGTGTTGATGTGAGTATCGGGCTCACAGTGCTAGTGTAATGCTTGAGAGACAATGTGTTTAATATAAACAAGAAACTGTGAAAAGCAAAAAAAAAAATGAACACAACTGATACATACGACCATGCTGGTACCGTCATGCAAGCACTGATTGTTTAGAATGTTTAGGGTCCCGTGACAATCAAAATTTGCCACAAAACTGATACCCTGTCTATGGCATAATTGTTAGTGAGCCACCTCTGCTCAAATGAATTAGCAACAACACTATACAGTGCTAGGTTCTAGGCCACACAATATATTTTTCTGCATGCAAATTAAAATAAGCATTTCACACTAAAAAAAACATATTATGGGATATGTGAAACATTGTAATACACTTTTCAATGATACTTTGAAACATCCTCAAGTTTGTCATGTGTAAGTGGCATAACACTCAGTGGGGGAGATTCAAATGTTTGAAAAGTCGGTTGGGTGTCTGTTTTTTCCTGTCTATTAGATAGGAAAAAACAGACTCCCAAATGACTTTTCAAACATTTGAATCTCCCACGGTAAGTGATGTAATGCACTATGAATTTCAAAAATGAAGATGTTATACATTACTGTATATTAAATGCTAACTAGAGGGAATTTGGTAATCAGTACAAATAGAAAAAGTCTTACTTATAGGTGCATGGGAGAGAGACTATGAAAAGGAAAAACAGAACACTGGAATAAACAGAGCTACTGGAAAATCTAATGAGTCATTAGACTTGGGGGATTTGACCAAGTGTGTGGGGGCATGGTCATGTCTCACTGCAGAAATGGATATTATATTTTTCCTGTTGCAGCCTCTCAATGGCTAACAGTGGACCTGCTGTCTAGTCCGGACCCCATCAGTAATCCAGATACACTCTCTAGAACCTTCTGTATTCCCGTTATGGCAGCCCCATGAACAAGAGCCATCAGGAGACCTAATGAATCATACTAAAGTGTTGCTGTATAAAGCAGTGCAAATAGACCAATGGAGATAGCTTCTACCTGTCGTATTTTAGAATGTACATTAAACATGTTTTCTTGAAGCTGTTTGGATACTATAGGCAGCTTATCCACTGGTCCACTTATCCACTCCTTTCACTGCTTGATACATCAACTCCTAAATCCATTAAGCACTGGGGAACAAAACTTTATAGTTTCATTTAGGTTATACAATTCCACTCATAAGATATTTTGAAAACAATATTTATCTTTTAAATGCAAGCATTCAAATCAGCAGAGTGTATCTGTGTTAATTATGTACATGCATAATTACATGCCATTGAATGTATATTTTTGTAACAGAAACATTGAAAAACACATTTTTTTTACTATTAATCTACAACATAATCTACTTGCAGACTATAGTACACTTTGACCCATGATTCAAACTATTTTCAGTAAAGATCTTAGACATAAGTGAAGTGGGCTACAAACTACTGGAATTTAAAACTTTCAAACTATGTGAAGTGTTCTCCAAACTAAAGTTACTTATCCCAATGTTGATTCCTTACAAAAAAAAAAAAAAAACAGATCACATTAAATTGGATATGTTGGATATAGCAATGTGCTTTAAACAGAGACACTTTTAAATTGAACTTCATTATAACATGTAACCATCCAGACATTTTGTATTTATTTCTTTGTATTACATGTAATGCTCACATTTTACTTTGTTTTGTTTCTGATATGTACTATTAACTATTTATTTGCTCTTAATAATTAGATTGCTATGAATAATTACTGTATATTGTTATTGATTTAGAATGCATGCACCATGTGCAAAAAGCAACAAATGTTAATATTAGATTATAGGAAATGGTATGCTCTTCCACAGCAAGTGACCTGCTCAATTCCCTGCCTGAACCCTCTAATATAGGGGTGGGCAACATGCGGCCCGCGGGCCGAATGCAGCCCGCGAACCGATCCTGCCTGGCCCACTGTCCCCACCAGTGCTCAATGACAAGCGGCCCGACTGGCAGAGCCGCTTGTCATAGCACTACAGCATCTCCAAGATGCGACGCCGCTGAGGAAATCCCGGTCATGTCATCAGGCGCTGGGCGGTGCGGGGGGCGGAGCCAAAGCAGGGGCAGCAGCGGATGGGGCCAGCGGATCATCTGGGCAGCTGGACGCCGGCTGTCTCCTGCTTCCTGGCTAACCACCTCAGCCAGCTCCACCTCCTGCTGCAGGTGGAGCTCCATGGAGGAACAGCGGCAGCATCTCCCGCACCCTCACTCCTTCAGGGAGGAGGAAGCAGACCATGGCCTCCCGGTCACAGTTCCGGCCTCACACCCAAAATGACTGGTGGCGCGGCTCCATGGGCTGCACAGCACTTGTTGAGTGACCAGCCTGGATCCCCCTGGCCTGTATCTGGGTCCCGCATGTCATGCCCTGCAGCTCAGTGGATTGGTGCAGAGAGAGGTGAGCACCCTGGGAGCCCTGTACCCACCTACTCCTCCCCCCTCATGTGTGAATCACTGTACCTCATACCTCTGTGTGTGACCCCCACTACCCCCTCACCCCTGGTGTGTGTCCCAGTACCCTCCTACCCCTGTGTGTCTGTTACACACCTTGTACTCCCCCCTGTGTTTGATACCCAGTACCCCCTACCTCTGTGTATATGGCACCCTGTACCCCTACCTTCCTGACGTTTTTTGACAGTGTACACCCCCTGACGCTTTGTGTGAAACCCTGTACCCACCTGTGTGTGTGTGTGCATGTGTATGTTTGTGATGCGTTGTACCTGTGTGTGGTCAGGGAGAGGGGGGAGCTAAAAACTGTACCCACAGAGGGAGGGGATGTTTTGTGTGTGGCCCTCGAATATTCGCTAGAATGTGTTATGTGGCCCCCCCAGCTGAAATAATTGCCCACCCCTGCTCTAACACCTTCTCTTCATTTGATCCTACAAATGAAGATGAAGTATCTGCACTCTTTACATCTGCCTACTCTACCCTTGACTCTGTACCCACACAAATTAGTAAAGCTCTGTCTGCTGTGCTCATCCCAACCTTAACTTAAATCTGTAATCTCTCTTTGTCTACTGGTATCTTTCCTTCTCTGTACAATTATGCAGTAATTACTCCCATTCTGAAAAAACAAAACTCTGACCCTAACTCTCAAACTACCATCCCATCTCTCAGCTCCCATGCCCCTCCAAGCTACTTGAGAGACTTGCCTACACTCGCCTCACACACTTTCTTATCTCACACAGCTTACTGGACCCACTTCAGTCAGGATTTCGTGCCCAACACTCCACAGAGACAGCACTGACTAAGGTAGTGAATGATTTGGTCACTGCTAAATCTAAAGGCCATTACTCACTACTTATTCTCCTTGATTTCTCTGCTGCTTTTGACACTGTTGACCACTTTCTTCTCATACAAACACTACAATCCCTAGGTATTCAGGACACAGTCATTTCTTGGTTCTCATCCTAACTATCTAATCACTCCTTCAGTGTTCGTTTCTCTGATTCCACCTCCTCTTCGCTACCTTTCTCAGTTGGAGTACCGCAAGGCTCAGTCTTAGGTCCTCTGCTTTTCTCTATCTATACCACATCTCTTGGCAAACTAATCAACTCTTTCGGATTTCAGTATCATCTGTATGCAGATGATACTCAAATCTGCCTATCCTCCCCAGATTTGTCACCATCTGTATTGGGCAGTGTCACTGAATGCCTTTCTGCCATTTCATCTTGGATGACATCTCGCCACCTCACACTTAATATTTCCAAAACAGAATTAATTATATTTCCACTGGCCAGTAGCAGTTTCCAACCTGATATCTCTATCACAGTTGAGAACTCTGCATTCATCCCTACCCCACAAGCTCACTGCCTAGGTTTTATTCTTGACTCTGAACTGTCCTTTGTTCCCCACATTCAATCTATCTTAAGATCATGTTACATACATCTAAAAACCGTATCCAAAATACGACCATATCTTACACAAGACATAGCAAAACCGCTAATCCATGCTCTCATTATCTCCTGTATTGATTGCTGTAATAATCTCCTGACCGGTCTTCCCAAACACAGGCTCTCACCACTACAATCCATTTTGAATGCAGCTGCAAGGCTAATCTTCCTTGCTAGACATTCATCGTCTGCAGATCCGCTCTGTCATTCCCTAGATTGGTTACCAGTATTCTACCGTATTAAATATAAAATACTTTTACTGACATACAAGGCTATTAACCAAACTGCACAACATCTCTTCACTCATCTCAAAATATCTCCCTACCATACCTCTCCGCTCAGCACAAGATCTACGTCTCTCAACACTCAAAATTACAGGACTTTATCCGGGCTTCACCCACTCTGTAGAATGCCCTCCCACACACAATAAGGCTTGCCTATAGTCTTCAAACCTTTAAACGCTCCCTGAAAACTCACCTCCTCAGACAAGCCTATCAAATTCCAGACCCACCCACATAACCTTCAGTGCTTCCCTATCTAATTACATCCTCTCTGTACAGTATACATAACATCACATATCTTGTATTTCTTTACTCTTACACCCTCCTGACACTTGGCCAACATTGCGGGGTGATCATATCATACATCCCATTAAGAACCTAACAATCTGGTGTACCATTATGCAATAGGTAGCATCTATCCTTGTGTATCAATTCTATTTCCCTATAGATTGTAAGCTTGCAAGCAGTGGCTTCCTACATCTATGTCTGTCTGTTTTTCCCAGTTTTGTTCTATTACTGTTGTTTTAATTGTAAAGCACAATGGAATATGCTGCGCTATATATGAAACTGTTAATAAATAAATAAATATTATTTTTTGAAGACATGGAACATTATATTTTGGGGGGAATTAAACTGTGGCCAAATGGGTTTGTCAGGTTGTATTAGAATGACACCCACCACTCTTTATGGCCCATAGGTTATTGTGCACTTTTGAGTGACTAGGGGTGCATATGGCCAAGTGAAGGGTGCCAGTTGGGCTGCAATTACTGGCATTTAAATGCTGTGGCAATGGCAATTCACCCCATTCACCTAAAATGTAATCCCCCCATTTATGTTGTTTTAAATTTGTCAGAAAGAAAAAAATAATGTTAAATTTAGAAATAAAAATACAGTCGTCCAGTACTGTCCATCAACAATACAGAACGATAATAGAATAAATAGCTAATTTAAGATAGTTTATTATTTCTAAACCCTCCATTTATTGCTATTACACAAGATCAGCCTGTTAAGGACAAATACTGGCTTATAGGAACCAATTTATAATGGGATGTAAACAAATTTTAGGGTTGGCCACTTTACACAATCACCTCCTATTAGTTAGTGCTGTCAAGTATGCGGTATTGTGTAGGTCATTTATCCCATAGGACCTAATTATTGCTGCTGGACTGTGAGGAGAATTAAACCTTCTCTCCATAATATACCACTAACATTTTGCCATGGCAGCAATGTGGTACGCTTCCCAATGATGCCAGCTGGCAGCAGTAAGAGGATGTTCTGCCTTTCTTGGGGCCTTCTATGTAGCAGAATCAGAACTCTGGACTTGGGCTTCCAGTTTCACTTTCATACAAAAAAAAAGAATAATAATCAACACATATAGATAATAGTACAAATTAGACAAAATATTATTTTAAATACTTTAACTTTAGGAAGAAACCGTTACTTTAAATAGTCTTCCATGATAAGGGTGCTACACACATTTCCTAGGGAAGTTATTTCAAAAGGTTATGTCTGACAATATCTATAACTAGTTGGGGAGAAGAAATCAGGGCTTATTCCCTTTTAGTATATATAGTATACTGTACCACTTTATTTCTTAGGAAAACAATGCACATTTTATATTCATGTTAGATAGGGATGAAAGAATCAAATATCCATTGGTTCACTTTGAATCAATTTGGCAAACTTTTATTCCTGCTTTAACTAAAAGGAAGTCCTTTCTAAATATGTTTTCAGTCTATAACAATTTTTTCACAGTGTCATTTTTTCAATGTTTTCGTTTTCATTATATATTTAATCTACTTATTTTAAAACTTGTTTAAAGCCATACGTATTAACAATTAACTTAATCCAATGAGCAATTTCCAGCAAAAGAAAATTCCACCACTGGCCAATATGACAAGTTCTGAATGTTTTTGCCTTTAACTTGCTATGTGAACCTACGGATTAATAAATATTAGTTGGGCAAATAATTCTGCCATATCTTTATCAACTACATTAAGTTGTTCAACAGGTATAGTTATACACATACATAAATGTTAAGCAATTCTAATAGCATCATTTGAATTATTTATTATATTAATAAACAATATAATTCATAATAATTTTCATATAACTTCAAAAATCACCTTAATATTAAATAGAAATGTTCAGCAATTGTACTAACCTACACTTCTGAGGTTGTGTCTGAATAGAAAAAAAAAGTATTGGAATAGAAGAACAAAGGTTATGACTGTGAAATTATTGGGAGGAACATAATAGAGTACTTGATATATTAGCCTCAAGGTTCTTAACTAAATATTCCTTTATTATGTCTGACATCTTTCACAAAGATACAATGTGGTTATCATATACATTATGGCTTAACATTTAAATTTTTTGTAGCCTTGGTGTGTGTTTTTTTCCGTTTTTTTTTCTGTAGTTATATGGCTACTGAACTAAGCTCTTCTTGACCTGACATCTTCTACAAAGAAAAAACAATGAACCAGAGGGGAAACCAAAACGCTTCTGAGGAAGAACCCGTTGGTTCGAAATGCATTAAGCAGCCGTGGCTATATCTGGACATACTGGACCTGGAGCTTCTCTGAGAACCCCCTTGAGCATCCGGAACTCTGTGGGACCTCCATGAGACTTATCTCTTGATAAGTATAGACTCCATCTACCAGCATTTTATTACAAGCCCTTTTTATTTCTATGTTTGTGAGTGCATTTTGGTGCTAATTAAAATTGCTTATTTGCACAAAAGGTTTTTGCACTATTGCACTTTTTATTATCTTCTAGTATTTCCCATCCTATCACAAGGAAGAAGTACGACTTTCATCTATTGTCCACAACTGTGAATCATCACATTCTGACATGCTTTCAAAAAACCTACGTTTGTGAGTTTGATATACAGACCATTAAAGGGAACTGCACTTTATATTGGCATACTTGCACTATTGTGTTCTTTTCTTTTATTATTGAAGGGTTTCCCCTCTGGTTCATTGTTTTTTCTTCATTTGAAATCCATGAGAGCTTCATACCCAGATTGTCACATCCTTGTACAGTGTAAGCGCAATTATACACTTTTTTTACCCTACATTGTAATCTGTTGAAAATTCTGTGATTTTTTCGCTAAGTGTATGTGCTGCTAATTCTACAGTGTACTCTGCGCAGTCATCACAACATCTATATTCCACATCTTCTACAAAGAAAAAAGAACAACCATCGTATAATGTACATCTTGACAGATATTCTTATTACCAAGCTCAGCTAAGGATATTTCCCATTCTAACAATATAAACTATACCTGTCTATTAAATGCTGATATTCAAAGAAAATGTGTTGCTGTTCTTGGGACAGGTGTATACATATTACTGCTAAAGCACATTTATAATACAGTCACTGTATCAGCTGATTACCTTATAAATATGCTGTGCTGCAAGTCATAGCAGAACATCCTCTTGTTGAAAAAATGTCTGTCATCAAAGCTTTGAAATTGTTTTCTCGTGTTTAAACTTGCTTGCTAAAAAGGAAAAGATAGCCCTATGGTCTAAGCTTGACATTTATTATCAATGTAATAAAAAAAATATTCTATTTTATTTAGATGAACATTATGATAGCAATGTAACAGGTGATATATTTCTTATACCAATCATGATGTTGGCATAATTGAAGATAATCATTTTCAAGATGTAGTTTAAATATAACTTTATAATATATATGCAGGGGACACATGAAACAGATTTTGTGATTAGAGAACATCTTCTTTGTATTTAAACATTTATACCAGGGGTTCCCAAATATTTGTGGCATTGCATCTAATATTTGCACAGTCTCTGCATATTGATCAAGCCACTCATGTATTTGACCCAAAACTCCAAATAAGGAAAATCCCTGTGTGATCAATTTACTTTAGGAAGTGATGAAAAACTTACGTACTAATGTGCCTGATTCAGAGATATATACGCAATGTTGATTTGGCATGCAGTGAAGCAATTTTTTTTTGTCACTGCACATGCATCTAAGTCAAACTGTGCATATGACATGATGTTCTTTCAACAGTGTTCGCAATAAGGACTTTATTTGCTGTGATTGACAGTAAGGGGCTGTTTTTGAGAGATTCCAGGGTGTGCGACTCAAACTTAGGTGTGTTGCGACCATGTGTTTACACCGAAGGTAGGTGTTTGATGGATGTGCTTCCAATGATTGTGTATGTACAGTATATGCATGTGGCAATTCAGATGGTGTCTCAATGCAAATTCCAGACACTGAAGCATTTGCATATTTTTGCACTGCCTATGTGTACATCTCTGAATTAGGACCTTAGTACAACCAAAGAGCTTTCTTTTTAATAACTATCAATTCAATAAAGGTAAATAAAAAATCTGATAAGCTTTCAGTATTGCTACAGAATTTAAGTGTGTGCATGTGTAATGTATTGTATCACTTTACCCAAAACAGCCCTTGCAAGTAATTAAAATCTTAACTGTGCACAGTGAAATACATTACTTCACAATAAAAACAATTAAAACATGTCAAGGAAAGCCCCATTTTTGTCACAATTGTCTTTGTTGGTGTCAGTGTCGGCAGTGGCCAGTAGTCAGCATCCAACGCATCAGAGTAGTATCAAGGTCACAGTTATGATGCTGTTAAAGATACATTACATTTAGGTAAAGCAAAACCCACTGATTAATGCCTGTCTGACCTGCATCCCATTTTCTGTGCTCAGAGAGTTGCCTGATGGTGAAAATCCCCCTGCCAGCTCACTGTCTATTGCATAACCTGGTGGTGCAGGTTGCCATAATGCAAGATTATGCAATACACAGTAGCTGAGGACAATGTCTGACACTTTAGATGGCAAGTACAGCAAAATACCACCAGATTTGTCCAGGCACCAGAACCTAGATTTTAATAGGCAAAAAATGAATTTTGTCACTTATCTAGTGGCTGTGTCACGTGTCTAGTGGCTTTGTGCACATCATTATAATTATACAGCATTATAAAGCAGGAGAATCCAGGAGCAACAACAGAGTCAAAAGCCATTAGTAACAGAAATAGCCAGAATCACGTGTAAGGCCAAGAAACAATAGCATGTGAATGGGAATTACAACAATCATACATGAATGTGGCTTGCCATTTAAGAGCCAATGTAATGTTTACTTACCCAGCAGTAGCCATCCCCTGGCATTTGTCCCACCTAAAATTATTTATGGATGGATGACTGACTGAGGTTAAAGGTCCAGGACAGCCAACTACAAAACGCATGCTTCACAGTTTTGCATCAATCACCACATGAACATTGGTAGATTGGGCAAGATGCTTATTTAAATATATATTGGCCAAGGTGATCTCAGCTCAATGTGTGTGCAGTAGGCATACCCGAGATACCATAAAAAGTAACCCTGACTTCATGCCACTGTGACTCCTGGCAAGGGAAGCAGATACAGATCTTTCTCAGAGGCACGAGGGCTGCCAGGACCTGGGTGAGATATTTTTAAAATTATTATTATTTATTTATTTATATGGTGCCACAAGAATCCCTTGAGAATGTGGACTGAGAGATACCCACGGACTCAGCAGTGACTCACTGAATCAAGCCAGGAACAAAAAAGCTAAACCAACCAATCAGTTTGTGTAGACCAGAGACTGCACGTTCTGCATGAAGGTGACTCCTGACCAGCTCAGACAGGTGCATTAAGTGGTTACGGTTGAGAAATAACATCTGTATGACCTCATCATTAAACACTGCTTTAGATTTAAATGGCTACAAAAAAACCTACACCTGCGAAGCTTGTGCATTACCTGAATAAGCTTCTCAGCCTGCTCTATTTCTTGATCCTGGGTCCTTTCAATCAGGTGTGTCCTTTCAATCCTGGGTCCTTTCAATCAGTCCAGGATATCCCATTTACTGTAACTGTTGCTCACAGCAACAGAAGTAAATTCTGCCATATTTGGATCAGCCAGATAGCTGCAGGCTATTGTGACCCCTTTTATTGGCATCATCATTAAGTACTGACAAATGGGAAAACAGCACAAACACACCAATAATTAGGTCATCTTTGTGATTCTTCTATCTGCTCTGTGTTTTATCGTGTTTTTGAACACAAATCTTAGTAAATCCATGAGTTGTATTCCTGTCCATGGAAAGTACTTGCGGGTTGTTTTGATAGTCTTTTTACTTCTATTTGTATGTTTTGCTATCTATTTCTCTACTGGATCCTGTTTCTGTGCTTGTGTTTGCCTTTATCAAGCAATTTCAGTGAAAACTCGACCAAACACAATTCTTTGTAAATATACCCCTCTGAGGATTGTTCTTGGCCTTCTGGTCTTCTCTGTCTACATCTCCTGTCTTAGTGAACACATATATACAATTTCCTTAATTTGTTTTTGCATAATTAAACCAACTTTTTATTAGCCCGTAAAACCTATGCAGCATACCGTAGGATTTATGCAAAGGCATCAGAATGTGACAGGCATTGGCAAAAATCCTATGTCAATGGCACTGTAAGAGGTGAACACAGAAGTCTAAAAAAATCTGTACAGGACAGCAAAGAGTGCAGAACCAGCTGATCTCTGAGTGCAATAACTATGTTGGAACCACAATGTACAGTACAGGTTGAGTATTCCATATCCAAAATGCTTGGGACCAGAAGTATTTTGTATATTGGATTTTTCCATATTTTGGAATAACTGCATACCATTATGAGATATCATGGTGATGGGACACAAGTCTAAGCACGGAATACATTTATGTTTCATATACAAATGTGAAAAATACCAGGTAAGCACTCTATCCAAATGATGCAACCAAGAAATAATTAAAAACACTGTTTATTACACACATAAAAATAGAAACAATATAAACAGTTATATAGACCAAAACATATACTAATGGATGTTAACCTAAGGTATAAGATATCTCTGGAATATATAATATACACAATAAAATGAACAAAAGTATCACTGATAAAATCAGTTAAAATGGAAAATGCTGATCTTTCTACATAGGAGACTCTCAAAAGATTTTGTCAGTCCCTAGTACTAAATTAGCACTATCTGTTCCTCCCCATTCCGGCTAAGTCCAGACACTGTGCTGCTGTTACAAACCTTACCCGTGCTGGGAGTACGAGACAGCAGCTTTGCGCATCCACATTGCACCGCACGACGGGGAACAGCTCATAGCAGACCGCGCCGCTCACAGCCTCTTCACCCGTGCAAAGGGGGATACGGAGCGGGTCTGCATTATCAACTTTGTGACTACCAATACTGGTGCAGTGAGTACTAACTACCATCAAATTAATACATATGTAAACTCACTTTGTTGTTACAACGGAACTAAGCGGATGGACAATTACCATATAAAGTTCATTCTGGTTCAGGACACATACTTGTATGAACCATATCAGCTGGAGGATTGATCCTTACTCACACTGTGGGCTGCTAATTTAGTACTAGGGACTGACAAAATCTTTTGAGAGTCTCCTATGTAGAAAGATCAGCGTTTTCCTTTTTAACTGATTTTATCAGTGATACCTTTGTTCATTTTATTGTGTATATTATATATACCAGAGATATCTTATACTTTAGGTTAACATCTATTAGTTTATGTTTTGGTCTATATGACTGTTTATATTGTTTTTATTTTTTTTGTGTAATAAACAGTGTTTTTCATTATTTCTTGGTTGCATCATTTGGATAGAGCGCCTACCTGGTATTTTTCACATTTGTCTCTCTGTTTGAGGAGGCTGGCTACCCCCTCTCCAGGTGGCTGCTAATCCTAAGGTGTATACCATCACAGATCTGCCCAGCGCCAACAAACCTTGTTTTTTCTTGATGTTTCATATACACAGCCTAAAGGTAATTTTGGCCAATATCTTTAATAACTTTGCGCATTAAACAAAGTGTGTGTACACTCACACAATTTATTTATGTTTCATATACACCTTATACACACAGCCTGAAGGTCATTTAATGCAATATTTTTAATAACTTTGTATTAAACAAAGTTTGTGTACATTCACACAAATCATTTATGTTTCATATACACCTTGGGGGTCATTCCGAGTCGTTCGCTCGGTAATTTCCTTCGCATCGCAGCGTTTTTCTGCTTAGTGCGCATGCGCAATGTTCGCACTGCGACTGCGCCAAGTAATTTTGCTATGAAGATAGATTTTTTACTCACGGCTTTTTCTTTGCTCCGGCGATCGTAGTGTTATTGACAGGAAATGGGTGTTACTGGGCGGAAACACGGTGTTTTATGGGCGTGTGGATAAAAACGCTACCGTTTCCGGAAAAAACGCGGGAGTGGCTGGAGAAACGGAGGAGTGCCTGGGCGAACGCTGGGTGTGTTTATGACGTCAAACCAGGAACGACAAGCAGTGAACTGATCGCAGATGCCGAGTAAGTGTGAAGCTACTCTGAAACTGCTAAGAAGTTTGTAATCGCAATATTGCGAATACATCGTTCGCAATTTTAAGAAGCTAAGATTCACTCCCAGTAGGCGGCGGCTTAGCGTGTGTAACTCTGCTAAAATCGCCTTGCGAGCGAACAACTCGGAATGAGGGCCCTTATACACACAGCCTAAAGGTCATTTAATGCAATATTTTTAATTACTGTGTATTAAACAAAGTTTGTGTACATTGAGCCATCAGAAAACAAAGGTTTCGCGATCTCACTCTTACTCAAAAAATTCCGTATTTCGGAATATTCCGTAATTTGGAATATTTGGATATGGGATACTCGCCTGTACTACTAATGCATTGTACTAAGCATTTACTAGTCCATAAAAATTGTAAATGTTAGTTTTATGCTAGTTTCATTTATAAAAAAAAAGCTACCATCAACAATATCCCATAAATGAAACACAGATTGACGTAATGCTATTATTAGTAATCACATACTACTTTTAGAAGGATGTCTCTTCTCTGTGAGATCCCTGACAAACTTTAAAATTATAATGTCTTTTATAACAAACCAACTTTTCTCTCACTAAAATGCTGAAATGCAATCCTGTGTGCTCCCTCCCCTTCCATTGCAACAGAGTAGCTGTATGTGTGTGTCCATGTGTATGTCGATGTAAAAAGAATAAGCAGATTGTATAACAAAGTGTTCTTTCGCTGTCAGCAAGAGCTTTCAAAATAAAACCCTTCCCTCCTGACTTTCAATTGGCTGACAGTCGACGCATAATGAATAATAGCTCCTGGGGAACAGCAGAAAGATGTGTGGGAAAACTTTAATTAAAAGCTTGTCAGTACAGTTTTACCTGGGTGACATCACCTGACTGTAATCCTGCTGTTTTGCTTTGTTGTCTGTAGGATCGCAGATAGAGCACTTGTTTTGCCGTCAGCTAACTATTCAGATAGTTCTTGAAAACATTAGGGGCACATGGAGTTGTGCTGCCAGAAAATGCAATCAGTTTTTATTGTTTAAATATTCTAATAAGCAGCTGTTACATGCATATGGCAGTTATGTGGAGGTGGTAGAGGATCTGAGATATTGAAGCAATATGAAGCAGGAATGCACCGTGGATCAATGAGCACATACATTCATGTTCAAACCACCAATACAATTGCAAGAAATAGCTTTTGAATATAGAATAATAAGGCAAATCTATAAGCAAATATCTATAAAATGCATATATATAGTGTACATGGATTGCAGCAATTCATTTACATTCTGGGCACATACTTACATATGTGATTATGTCTGAGTGCCATATCTAAATTTTATTCTTCCCAAGACATTTTATGGGAAAACTGGAATAATTGTTCTTCTTTTGAACAGATAATAAATTGCTCTATAACTTATATAACTATAACAGAACAGGGATCATTTATACATTGGAGATATGTGCAGTCACTACTCTATTTCAGGCATACACAGCTACATTTGAACATCAAATGATGCTGTATGTGGTTAATGGAAGTAGCATCACAGGTATCCTCACAGTCATGTTGGTTAAGTCTCCTGCTAGTAAAGACATGTGTCTGCAATGCTATGGCTTACACTCTTTTTAGGATTTGCTGGTGCAGAGGCAGTTAACAAGGTAGACAAAGAGAGTATTCAGAGGATCCTGAAATAAGAATCAAGAAATGTGATGATAGATACTTACCTGTAAAAAGATCATCATGGGCAGGCATATTTTCATACTGTTGTACAAAGGCCCTCTCAAAGTGTTCAGTCATATGCTGCCAGACTGAAGTTCTTAGCCAAGAAATGTGATTATGGTTAAGTTACAAATGAGCTTACCAAGGATTGTTTGTGCAACAGGTATACACTTACTACATGAAGAGGGGTTGAGAGTAGAGACTGCCATACATGTCTGCATAGTTCAAGTTTAAGAAAAAGGCCCAGGAGTTTAAAAGAGAGCATGCTGTATGTGACCTCTAGTATCAAACCCAGCAATTGGTGTGCTGTGTGAATTGTGGTGGTCACCATTCCTATTAGCATCACAAATGTCCTGCATTTAATAAAGGCTGCTTGTGACAGGATAAATCTTTTGGCACATTGGTGCAGATCCAAGCCTAAGAATAGGCAGCCTCATGTTACTTCTTAGGAATAAAAAATGATAAATATTTACCACCATAACAGACAGACCAATGACGCCAAGTGTGACATCAAGACACAAGAACTCCTCTACCACACCAACTCCAACACACCCATTGACCACACAATCTCACACAGCGAATTTGCTTATGGTGGTCAGGTATAAGACCGTGGGCAATACTCAACTCCACAAACTTCCTATTGCAGTTTCACATAGTGAACAGTGATGTCAAACGACTTCTGGCATCCCCAAACAGTATAAAGCTGGGAAGTGCATGTTGTTCAACTAGACATTCCAGAATTGAGAGACGTTGCTAATTATGTGACTGTAATAATATTGGGAAATGACTAGTAACCTATCACACTATCACATTTATTTATATGTATCTGTTCTATCCACCATGTGTGCTCCCAGAAGTTTACCTCTAGCCATGAAGGACAAGATAATAGTGGAACTCAACTGCATGAAGATACTAAGGGTCTTTGTACCAGTAGTAGAAGCCATCAATGGGTATTGGCTATGGTCCCGGTGCACCTGATCAAGACCTTCATGAGAACATATCACAATATCAAAACTATGGAGCAAGTAATTACTGATGTGACCAATGAGAAAATACTTGAAACTATAGATGTCAAATGGGTAAACTGACAGATCACCTTTGATAAGGTCTCAAACATGCTCACAACATCCCTGACAGCTGTGAGTACATTTCCTTCCCTCAGACTGCCCTATGAAGTATGCACTTGGCAGTGAAGTGTTCTGCTTTGCAAGTTCCTGCATAAAGACAATGAGTAGTGTTGGATGGATTGTGACACAACAGCTGTTTTCCATCTAAAGTTCATGCTGACCAGTAGCCATGTTCTGCAGCACTCTGATGTTCTCATACTGCACATTCCATTCATATTGATGTTCCCAGTTCTCATATCTGCACATTCTTTGCAGCATGGTCTTGGTGCTGTCTGCATGCAGCACAATAAACATATTGCTTTTGCTTCCAAGGCCCTCACTAAAACTGTGTCATGGTGTACCCAAATTGAGAAGGAACATTTGGCATCGGTCTTTGCCTGTTAAAAAAATGACAAATATATACTTATAGATGGCCTATTTTATTTGAGATAGACTTTCAAACTCTGAGCACCATTCTGTGCAAGCATCTGCACTCTGCAGCAGCAGTGATCCAGTGCTTCATTCCCAAGCTCCAGTAATACCACCTGGATGTGATGTGCATATGCTGAAATGAACTTTTCTCATGCTTACCTTCTCAACTCTGATAGTGCTGAAGGTGTTGATAATCTCAATGTTATGGAATTTTATGTATTGTTTTGCAGGCTTTTGTAGGATTCCACGTTGCTACACTAAAGGATCTCTGTCAATGTCTGTCTATTATTATGCTCAATAGTTGGTCTCCTTCATTCTGGAAATTGCCTTGTGACCTTAACTCATCTTTGTCATGCACAATGATTTGACCCTTTCTGATGGAAACCTCCAGTGAGGTTAATGTTTTATGGACCCTAATGCCTTGCAGAACTTCTATAGAGATCAAGCTCCCCAAGGGCAAACTGGGTGTGAAGCCACCATGTACAGGGCTCAGGATGATCTGTTATGGATCTTGGTATCAGCTGATATTGAGCAGCTGCAATACTTTAAGGGCTTTTCACACCAAAGTACAGCTCATACTGCTTGAAGTGGCTGACATTGCTTGATCCATAGCAGTGTACAAATTCTGACCCTAAAGCTTTGAACTGTAAGATGACCCTCTATTTAGTATATTGGGCATGTTATATTTATGGCAGATGGGGTGTGATGTGGTCCATAAGTATAAATATATTTATATTCTAATCAAAATCTATTATTTAATGTTTTGTACCAGACGTGGTTTGAATACAGAATTCATTAAAAAAAAAGTTATGGGAACAATAATTTACAAAGCTAAAATCTTCTTAAGGCAGACTTAGGGTACAAACCAAACAAACACCCAAAACATTGGAAAGGAACCTAATGAAAATTAATAAGTTATGTATCTATCTATCCATCTATCTATCTATCTATCTATCTATCTATCTATCTATCTATCTATCTATATATCTATCTATCTATCCATCCATCCATCCATCCATCCATCCATCTATCTATCTATCTATCTATCTATCTATCTATCTATCTATCTATCTATCTATCAATCTATCTATCTATCTATCTATCTATCTATCTATCTATCTATCTATCTATCTATCTCTTTGCATCTATCTATCTATCTATCTATCTATCTATCTATCTATCTATCTATCTATCTATCTATCTATCATCTTTCTAAATAGCATTAAATAATAGGTGTGACCATGCTTATCCAAACATAACAATTGTATTAAATAATAAATTCTGCAATTTGCTGCAAATTATCTGAGCACTTTAGAGGCATATTGATGAATCTGTCCCATTGTGGGGTAATTATAGTGTTTGCCATTTGTACAAGTTTCTAAGGTATCTATCACAAAATACTGTCAACTAGAATTAATGTCAATTTTTTTTCTAGCAAAAGCAAATATTGATATTATGCCATTAGGTGATAATATGGTACTATTAAAATGCCTAATTCAAACTTTACTTGTTAAGTTGATAAATATCACAAACTGCTATTTTGCTGAACATGATTTGGAAATGATAAATGACTTTCATCCATACAGTCAGCTATAGCTGCAGGGTTTTAATCATAGTTACAAGATCTTATTTTGTACATAATTAAGAAAGTTAAATGTCTTGCTTTTAATGCACTCTGCATATTTTATTTCTACTGTGCATGAAAGTTGTCTTGTAGATTAACATCAGAATGAAAGCCTGGGCTACCAAATAAATATGTTAGAAATGAATATCCAGGGAAACCCTTAATTCAAAGATATATGAAAATGTAAAATGTTAATTGAATTTTTATCAAACAAAAGTTGAAAATCTTTAACCCTATATTTCCACAAAATATATAGTTGCAATTGTAGATGTAAAAAATGTGGTAAATATGAAATTTCAAATTATCTAGGCAAATGTGAACATCACAACAAGTCTCATTTGAGCATTCATAATGTGTGGGTAAAACAAACACAAGACAATTACGTAGACAAAAACAACTGTCAGTGTCTTAAAATAAACAAGAATAAAAACAGAAAGAAAACCTACATGTTTTTAAATGATATGTTGCATGAGAGAACGTTAGACAATGGACAGTTTCTCAATAGTAAACTACCTCTCGCCTCCCACTGACAGTCTTGTAACATGATGTTAGCAATTTAAAGCTTTTTACTCTTGCCCTCCCTGCACCCCTCCTTAACTGTGAGCTCACTGAAAGAACATTATGACATACTAATCAATTTTACAACTTACCAAGTATATTTTGTTAAAAGACCACTGTGCAATTCTACAATCAGGATAGCTTTTTTTGTACATAATAGTTATGGACATTATGACCAATACAAAGAGTTTGAAATTGTGCACATATGTATGGGAAATGGGTGGTCTTCAGGTTGCCGGCGGCCAGACTCCCGGCGACCACCATACCGGCGCCGGAATCCTGACTGCCAGCATACCGACATCTTTTCTCCCTCTTCTTTGTACATAATAGTTATGGACATTATGACCAATACAAAGAGTTTGAAATTGTGCACATATGTATAGGAAACGGGTGATCTTCAGGTTGCCGGCGGCCAGACTCCGGGCGACCACCATACCGGCGCCGGAATCCTGACTGCCAGCATACCGACATCTTTTCTCCCTCTTGGGGTCCACAACCCCCCTGGAGGTAGAATAGATAGCGTGGCCTGCAAGGGGCTCATTTGCGCTTGCCCAGATGTAGGTATGCCAATGGTTGGGATTCCGGCACCGGTATGCTGGTCGCCAGGACCCCGACCGCCGGCAAACCATACTACACCCATAGGAAACACCATTATAAATTATGTATTCCTTAGAAAGATACATTATTTGTTATTTATATATTTTGCCTATCAAGCTGATATTTATACATGACACATTCCCTTGCAAAGTGATAGAACTAGAGGGGAGGACTACAGACACATATAATAAATACAAATGAAGTATCATAATCTGTAAAATAAAAATTATAATACAAGTATGCCTAATCTCTAAAATCTCTAAAAGAATTTCAAATGCTTAAAAGGCAAATAAATAAATAAACTGTTACTATTGGGGAACTACAATTAGTCAGAGAATGTTGGTGATAAAGAGAAAACTAACCTCTTAAATACATTATTTTAAACAGTATGCTGGATAGTGGGCTTTCCTGTATTAACCCAAGCACACCATAAGATATAATTTATAAATGAGAGCTATTACTGATATCTATACAGTTCACAAGTGTGACACCCATACTTGACAATATAATATAATATAATATAATATAATATTGTGTTCTAATTTTTGTAAACTGGTTGACACAAAAAAATCTCTTTACAGAAAACAATCACTATAAACCATACATTGACAATATCTGTAAATTTTGACTAAGCAGGGAAAGGAGAAATTGCATTTTGAATAGTGAATTTGAAAGTCAGGTCTCAGAGATATTAGATTTCCTGAACATCTTTACGATAGTGCTATAAAAGGGGTGTGTGAGTGGTTAAATCACCCATGGAGCAAGGCCAATGGGTCCTGCATTTGGTAATCATGGCACATGGAACTGCACTTTGCACTCAGTAACATTGCTAAGAGCTGACCAGAGTTTTCTTTGGATGCTTCAGGCACACACTCTACTCTACTGCCCGGAGCAATGTTCTACTTCCTGGTGCTGCCGGACCCACCTCCTTAGTGTGACATCAAGACTTGACGTGTTCAGGCATGGGGTCAGCACAGGGTAGAACAGAGCCTGCTCCAGCACTGACAAGGTCTTAGATCATTCAAGATATTAGGAGAGATCTCAACTTTTGAAGCCTAAACATATACAGCAATGTGAAGATCACGATTGGTTTAAAATAACCTTTTTGAGTCAATTGTAAAAGTCAGAGATAATTAAAAGGATTGTGTTTGCAAAGCATGATAATTGAAAACTGATAGTTTCATGAAAATGGTGATACCGGAAAAAGCCACAGCAGTTTAAAAACTAATAATAATTGGGATCTTAAAAGTTATTTGGCTCCTTGTCTCTTGAAACTTATCTCTAAATCTAATAGCTTCAGCATCTGTTTACCTTCAGAAACCCAGGGTGTTTTATGTGCAATAAGTCTACCTGTTTAGCATGTGGCCAAAAACAAAACAAAATCCAATAAAATAATGACTTCTGTGAATGGGAATATATTTAGTGAGGATTTTGTTAATTGCAAATCTTTATATGCTATCTACATGCTGTAATATTCTTGCAAAAGGGTAGAATGACTAGAAATATTAAAACTAGATTTTCAGAACACAGATTGATTATCTTAAAACTCTGTGGAACTCATAATGCTTCCAAATATTTTGTGGTGGTGCATGGAAGAAATCCTATTGGCCTTATCACAACTGTGTTGAAATCACTTACAAAATACTTAAACATGGAGACTGTTTTAATAAACTTTGTGCTTAAGAAAGATTATGTATGCTGAAACTTCAATCACGTCTTCCAGATGGTGTCAACAACCAAATGAAATATAATAGCATTTATTCTATTATTGTACAATTATATGTTTGTTTAGCAGTTGTTTTTGTCTGTCATCCATATTTAAGTGCTAGAGTTACCATGTTCATTTTCTCTTTTCTTTTTCAATTAGAATAGGAACTCTTTATTAAATATTTTTTGGATCTGGAGGATTACTGTAACCATTTTAAATTGTCTAAATGTCTCTATAACATTTAAATGATTGTGTGGTGTTGTTATGTTTTTGTGGTGTTGGTTATGTTCTTATTTTTGTAATTGCTTTCTTCAAAATCTGTGATTGCTAATGGTTAGAATATTCCTTTTAAATAAACTTAAATTATCAATTTAAAGCACTTGAGCTGATGGTTTGTACTTTGTATACTGTAAGCATTATCTCACTTAAAAGGTTTGTTTTACATTTTAAATGTGTAATAATTGTTTATGATTATATTTTATTACAATGATGTTTATTATTAATATTATTATTATTCTGTTTATTATTTCATATAGTTAATGATTATTAATTACGTATCTTAATTTTTAACCAGTCAGAGGCATATGGATGTACAGTACAGTAACATTATATTTGTAACTACTGTTACTAGTATCCCACTGAGGTTTTACATTTCAGGAATCATCACAGACTTTTGTTGATCAATAAAAAGTGTGTGATAAGAAGAGAAATCCCGTATATAAACTACAGTATGATTGCATTAGTAGTTATCATACTCTGAGAAAGTCTATTTCATGAAATGCATCAGCGTCAAGTGGTTCCTGCTTTTATTGCTGAAATACTTCAACGATTGCAGCAATTGCAGACTACTTATTCAGCACCACAGAGATACAAATAACACAGTAAATCATTGAAATTTTGGGACATTTTTCTTGGGATGTAGCCATTTTGCTGGTGGTCAGGATCCCGGCTGTCAGGATACCAAAACTGAAATCCCAACAGCCGACAATGTCGCAGCCGGAATCCCAGCACACCAGAGCTATTCCCACTCCTGGGTGCCCACGACACCCATAGAGTGGGAATAGATCCTGTGGTGAGTGCAGTGAGCCACCGTTCCCACAGCATGGTGAGCACATAGATCCCACAAGAGGACTCGCCCTGTTGCTGGTATTCTGGTGGGTGGGATGACGCTGTTGGAATATGGACAGCTGGCAACCCGTCTGCCGGTATTATAAACCAAACCCTTTTTCTTATGTCAAGCAACTTAGTACTAAATACCAATTCTTTCCATGTATGTGTAGCAGCTACAATTAGGATATTGCTAATTACCAGAGGTTATCTTCATTTCACCAAACATCCTGTAATTTGGACTTTCTGTTCCATATTTTATTACATTTAAACTACTGTAATCTGACATCCACAACTGTAATTTTACACTCTGCCATTATGAGACTCTTAAGTGGACTATTTACATCCATATTGTATGATTGATATAGTCAGGAGGACAATTGGGAAAGCGGCATTTTCAATATGATCTTAAATAATTATATAATGATATGTTGTCTACACATGAATGGCAAAGCCCCTGGATATTCCCAACTACAGTTGGTTTCCTTTATTCTTTTTGTCAGATCTTGCTATTTAGTTTGTACAGTTTAATTCACAAGCTTGAGATGAGAGTTATGCATGCTTACTAATTGGGCATCCCACCATTAACTGACCTATGTTATTCCTTAGCATATATTTTTCCTCCCCACTACCAACATCAAAGACCACAGCCAACCCAGCCAGGAGGCCATCCTTATCTACCCTGCTATCCTTCCATGCTTTCTACCCTTGGTAGAGTACCCAATTAAAGCTCAAAGTCTTCTACCGCATCTCCATGGGTCCTTGTGTTATCATTGAATTTATGTTTGTCCTGAGCCTTCATGTACATGCTGCATATGGTGCATACAGTTCTTTCCTTTAATGTAAAATAGCTTAACAGCCCTCAAAAAAAAATAGGTAAACTCTTTGTTACCCTCAGCCTCCACAAGGAGAGTTAGTCTTTCTTCAGGATGCCCACTTCCTTGAGGAGGCCCACTTCCTTCCATGGCCTGCACTATGAACTATATTCAAAGGTATCCCCAGTACCTATTATGCATGTGAACCCACACACAAAAATAAAGGAGTAACAATATTATTGGCATGCCATCTAACATTTGAACTTCTGGATTTCCTTATGGATAGTGAAGCATGTTAATGTATTCTCATGGACAAGACTAGATAATATACTTTGTACCACACTTAATGTGTATTCTCCAAACTAGATTTTGTTTTCTTTTACAAACTAGATGTGCTCATCTGGGCAGTATGGATGGTGTAATGGCTAGCATTACTGCCTCACAGCACTGAGGTCATGGGTTCGATTCCCACCATGGCTCTAACTGTGCAGAGTTTGTATATTCTCCCCATACTTGTGTGGGTCTCCTCCGGGTACTCCGGTATCCTCCCACAATCAAAACATATGGTGTTAGGTTAATTGGCTCCCAGCAAAAATTAATCCTAGCGTGAATGTGTCTGTGTGCACATGTGGTAGGGAATATAGATTATAAACTCCACTGTAGCAGGGACTGATGTGAATGGGCAAATATTCTCTGTAAAGCGCTGCGGAATATGTGTGCGCTGTATAAATAACTGGTAATAAATAAATAATAAATAAGTCTCCCACTTTAGAAAATTATTCTTGTGGGGACATTAATGTTGTTATGAACAACATCCTGGAGAAAATTTTTTCCATGGCTGACTCATATGTTAGATCCAAGTTTCCAAATTACTCTTTTAAAGAACCACTTGCATTATCTTCCCTGTTCACAAAATTCACTCCAATATAGACATTATTCTGTTCAGCCATGATGTGGTCCCTAGCTTAGGTGCTTATTAGATGCATCCACTTATTTGGTCAGACCATGCTACTTTATCTCTCTTTACCTATCCAATCTACCTGTTCACCCCCACATTATGACATAGTGACTAACAACTCCCTCCTACATAATGCTGACACAGTATCCTTGAGACCATATGTATGCACTATTTTGAACTCAATGAATTCCTTGGTGCATTCTCATCCACCTTCTCCATGGTGAAAAAAGCAGTTCTGCAGGGTCATTTTATTAGAACCCATAGGAACATAATCACCATTAGAAACCTTCATAATCATTTAATCCATGACCCTTCGTGAATTTGATCTAAATGTAAAGATTTTTATAATAACATACACAATATATCTGCTCTCACTGCCCCCTGCTTTTAGCCAACTCTCTCCTGAACTAACCAGAAGCTTTCTTGTTGAAGCAAAGTTTGCTATATTTTCTAGAGTTCAGAGTGCAGAGTTCTTTGGTTGAGAGATCTCCACTGCGGAAGCAGTGTAAACCTATAAAGGATCAGACGAATGTCAAATATTTTGGCACAAACAATTTAAGACCACAAATTATAAAAAGTTCTCAGACTTGCTGTTTCCAAATCTGCATTCCCTGTACAAAAAATTCTTCATGGTTGCATAATGTTGATTCAAAGAGGGGAAAGACCTGCCTTAATTCCTCATGTATAGTACTTTCTTCCTTGTCAACGCTGACATTAAAATATATCTAATATATTTGTCAATATATTGAATTATCTTCTCAACTTCTTGATCCACCATGCCCAATTAGGCTTTATTCTGGGACATCAGGCATTAAACAACACTAGATGAGCCATTGATCTCATTCATATACTGGGCTCCCATTATTAATTTCTTTTTCAATGCTGACAAAGCATTTCTCCTAGCCCTCTATAAGAAGCCCTCAGCACAAGTTTGAATTAATGGTGCAATTTTGTGCATGAGCAGAGCAAATCGACACTATGGCCACCTGCTGTAGTACTCAGTCTGCATCTGTCCCAATGTTACTAATATTTAAAGTCTTAAAATGAATAAAACTGTTATGTGCCACATTCATCTTGTAATGCAAATGTTTATTAAAGTAAATATTAAATATTTTACATGCATTGATTTTCGATTTTACTGTAAGAACCATAGATATCAAACACACTGCACTCTGTACAGATATTTAAATGGTGACAAGGAGATAGGTGTTTGCGTAGTTTCATTTTAGTGTAGAACAGGTGGTAAGAGTATTCTTTAAATTCCCTGAAAGCCTGTCAAGCAGTAATTTTGGCTGTTAACACTGGTCATGGGCTTTGAGAAGTTAATGCGATGATCACAGAAACCATCTTTGTACCACAATATTTTTTTCATGATTGCTAAATTAAAATATAAATAAAAAGATGCACAGCTGCAGACTCTGCAGTAAATTTGCAATGCTGAGGAACTGAATTATAGACAAAATTTGCATATGGATTAACTGTAGGAATCCAGGAAGTGCAATGCACATTTACATATCAATTTTACAATTGACAAATGTTCTCACCAGTAGCTTTAACTGAAAAGTAAATATTTATGTTGTGTAATTAGTTGTCATCTTATTTGAAAGTCATCTGTCTTCTTATATAACTGATCACATCAAAATACAAATTTTCAAGGTATTAACTTTTAACCCATTTTGACCCAGGTGGGTAGTTTTCTTCCCATTTTTCGAGATTTTTTTGCAGGATGGCTAATATTGACCCAATTAAGAAAAATCTGGTGGAATTTTTTTTTCTCGATATAATGATAAAATATTGAAACTACCCACCTGGTCTGAAATGGGTTAATAAGACATGAATGTGAGTAGTGTTTTTTATAACATAATGTTGGTCATACTATTTTTCTGCTTTTCACATGTGAAGTGTAATATTTATTTAAGACTTCAGAATACAGATGTCCTCTGTGAAGTCAGAGAATTATTGCCATTTGCTTTTGACCCAATATGGTTTCATCAGGAAAATCATATTTTTCAGGTGAGTTTTATTTCCAGAAATAAGTATTTACAGCAGATTTCACTAGACATGTATTATTGGCACAATAGTGGATGGAGAAGAACTAAGGAGTGTTGTAAATGTTTTAACATATTTTTTCAGAGGATCATTAGGCACAAAGTTGCCTTCGATCATCTAATCTGAATACTTGGATTTGCTCATCTGACTATAGCAATATATAGTTGTGCCATGTTTGTTCTTTTAAAATAAACATTTAGAATTTTTTTTAAATGTTAAGACATACATTTTTTAACTTGTTTCTGCCAAAAGGATAATGTGTAAAAAAATACACCAAAATGCAGGCAACATACAATAGGTGGTAAAACTGTTCTGACTGGTAAAAATGCTTACAATGCAATTTGCTTAGATTCATTTCTGCTTTCTTGAATGAAAATATTCAAACATTTCTTTGTATTTTATGCCTGCCAATTGAGAGTTGAAAACAATCCAAACAAATCTGTTTGACATTACTGAATATTTATCATACTGTTTTATTTAATCTACTGGCCTAGATTGTGCAGACTTCCTGTTCACAAATGTTCTACTTTCCACTCTAAAGGCCCATATAGACGGGCCGATGTGGGAGAGATGTATGCTGAGCAAAAACAGCTCAGCATACATCTCTCCCCCCGCTCAGCACAGTCCGATGAGTGCTGAGCGTGCAGGGGGAGATGGGGGGGGGTGCTCATTTCACCCAGCGGGTGAAGTGAGTGACCCGCTAGATTGGCCTGCATGCAGGCCAATCTAGCACCAGTGATAGCAATGCGCGGGGCTGCGCATCGTTATCACTGTAGGGGGTACACACAGAGCAATAATGCTTAAATTCTAAGCAATCTAGTCAGATTGATTAGAATATAGCTCTGTGAGTACCCCCCTTAAAGGAAATCAAGTAATTCCATTTTAAGGGATGTACTCGTACTTGCCTACAATTACTTTATGAGTCTAGATAGTTGTACGTACTGTAGCTTTTCATTAATGTACTGTATAGTGCAAACCTCATATTGAGAAAGGAATAGCGAATAGTGATATTAATTTTGGCCTCTGGAAAGTTATACCTGAGATAATTTTCTTTACCTACTATTCTCCTGATTCTACTTTACTTTTTGTGATAACTGTAAATTAATTATTTTTCTTTGGTCATGGTCAGTTTTTGACTTATAGGTTAAAATTTTCTGTATTTACTAACAGGTGAGAAAATGTTTACTTTTATTACTGTATAGGATTTTGATGCATAGTCAAATTACAAAAGAAATAATGCACAGTACGGTACACAGAAAAAGTTACACATAACATTATACCATGTTAGAAGTCTGAGCTCTGTTTTTATTTTCATTTTTAATAATTGTGTGCACTGTAGTTCTATGTCACATGGATATTAATGAAAATTGACCATAGTTAAATGCATTCATGGAAAGTTAAATACAATTGTTATAAGATTGTAACTAGCAGCTACAGTATCTGCCAGGTCTAAGATTATTTTTATGAAAATGCTCAAATTCACAAAACCCCCAATTCTCATATTTCATTTGACAAAAATAAGACTGACCCTTTCAATGTGTGTAAAGCAGCAGAGACATTTCCAAGTGCAAATGGTGCAATTTGTATGCTGAGTGGTAAAAATTGTGGTGCTGTTTAAGAAAGGCTTTCAATGGAAAAGCTGCTAGTTACTTAGACAGCCATGTCTGGTAATCCACTGCTTTTGGGAAGATGGTGTTGTCACTGTCAGATATTAAGGTGTATCTCAGTGTAAAGTGGGTACACATGGAGAGATGTTTGAGATGTCTGCTTAATTTCTAAGCAATCTGACTAGATTGCTTAGAAATTAAGCATGGATCACTCCGTGTATATACGCCATAGCGATAGCGATGCACGTGCCCCTGCTTCGGTATTGCTGATTCTAGATTGGCATGACTTCATGCCAAAAACTAGTCAGATCGCTCACTTCACCGCTTAGTGAAGTGAGCAGTATCCCTCCCCCTCCATCAGCACACATTGCGCTGTGTGCTGAGCATTCTTTGATAGATCGGTGAGCACACATCTATGGGACACATCTCTCTGTGTGTACCCTGCTTAAGGGTTGTTAGATTGTGGAATTTGTTGCTAAAGGATCTAATGGTAGAATCATTGAATAGATTAAAAAAATTATTGATTTTTTTTTATCAGGAGCTGTAATGATTATTCAGCAGTGGTAGAGACTGATCCAGCGGAGTAAATAGCTTTTTTGCATCCTTACTATGTACATACAGTATGTGGACTGAAAGTTTAATTCAAAAATCACAAACATTTTTAGAAAAACAAAATTACTAATTTTAAGATACTCCTCTGCCGATGAATGGATTATAATTCAGATGTCCAAATCACTTTAAACACTGTCAATCTGTTTTTGCTTTACTGGATATACTTTTTACATATTTCACTAAACCTAATTAACTAGACTTTGTTTTTATTTTAGTTTGTGTGTTATTGACACACTATGGGGGTATTCAATTGTTTGAAAAGTCAGTTGGGTGTCTGTTTTTTCCTATCTAATAGATGGGAAAAAACAGACACCCAACTGACTTTTTAAACAATTGAATCCCCCCCTATGTGTATCACTGGTAAACTGCCTAAAATTATACACATTTTAGCCTCAACCAGACAATACAAAATTGAGATGTACTGCCAGTTTTCCCTAGAGGAGTAGCATTCAGACTATTGTTATACAAGGAAAGAGAGGTATTCACAATATGGCACTTTGGGACTGTCTGGAATGACTGAACATTTATATTTTTAGTACCACTGATTTGTTGCAGTAAAGCAAGTGAAATGGAATGTGAAGTTGTGCAATCAATCACTATTCTACATATTCTATGTTTATAAATTATTTAATAACCAGTTTATGACTATTTAGGCCTACTAGGAAAGAGAAATCTGGAGTCTTCTCTACCTAGTTTATTCAATGCTTAACTTAGCCTTTCTCTGGTTCAGTTTTAATCCTTCAATTTTTTATTTTTATATATGTGATTGTGTTATCTGTTTGATTATGGAATACATTATCATTTGCATTATTACATAATATGAATTTATTCCACTCTCATATACATGAGTTTGTTAAGAGTGTAGCTCCACTGTCCAGACCATCTGAGGTAATATGACAGAAACATCTTATAAGACACATTTAAACAATTTGCACTAAGTACAATACCAAAGCTGCTTGCCTCCAAATGTTACACCATTCTCTTAATTGTGGATTTTGGAACTTTTTATCTTAACTTGAAGTGCAAAGTCCTGTGTTATATACTTTTATCACATCATTGTAATTTCCATTTAATACATATACTTCTGTCCATCATCCCTGCAATGTGGAATACTCATAAACAGAAACATAGGTAGATTAAAAGTACTCACTGTTTGCAAATGTGGATTGTAACATTCAAAAGAAGGTCAAATATGTATATATTTTTTATGTGAAATACTTTTCTATGATAGTTTTATATATATATATATATATGTATATACATATATAGTATATATATATATATATATATATAGCACAAATAGTCCTTATGCGCAAAACATATACTTAGTATGAAGAACAAGGAGTGGACTGTGGTGAATTATGTTTTTTAAACTTTTACTAAAGATCTAAATAAGTCAAATTTGTATAACATATTAAAGTATAAAAATCCACTTCTGCATGACTCTCACTGTGATCCCAGGGCTTAGAGGAAATCCAGGAAGCGAATGTGGTCCAAGCCTCATTTGCACTGCTGTAAATATCTCTTCTGCCTACATCACAGCAATCCCTTCCCCCGCTTCCAAATGCATTTTGTCACTGTATGGACAAAGCAGGATTGCAATGATGTAGGCGGAAGTGACAATTACGGCATTTTTGGCAGCCAATTCTCATTTTTTCTCACAAGTATCTGTTCAGGCTAAATAGTCATGAACCTGCACACAAGTAGCAATACATTTCTATTTCTTTCCTGAAATGCCCATAGTAAATGAACTGAAAGTATAGTTTTCATTTTGCAGATAACAGTTTTTGTCATTCTTACATTTTCTTTTATTAATAGCTATGTCTACAAACTACTTTTTACTACCTTTCATTTAATGTTAATGGAAAACATATTTTAAAATGAAATATTGTTGAAAACTTACACCTTAAAGGTAATTTTTTTAATAAACTTTTGGAAGAGGATGGATTGTTTCATATATAAAATGTTTCAAGATTTTTTTTGAGGACCTGCCAAAAATGTCAAGAAAATTATATTCAATAGAGAAGTAAACTTTTCCTTTTTTGTTCATGTAGAACAGCAAGCTATGTTCACCCACAGGCAGTCACAGCAAGCCAAGAAAATCTCTCCACTATGTAAGAAAAACCACTGCTGCCAATTCATTTTCTTATAAGCTTACTTTGAAGAAGTCTTAGTGTCAATGTGATATTCTCGTAACTTCAAAAATAACTTCGGCAGAAGAGAATGAAGAATGATCAATGTGGCATTAAACGTAGTGCTAAAGACTGCGACACATTAATGTGCAGCTTTACTGTCTGTGTAGATTATTCACTCAGTCAGCACTTTCCAACAATGCCTCTTAATACAAGATAAACGGAGAAGAATAAAATGTGACAACAAGAGATTGTGTCATCAGGCTGCAGTTAATGCAATTTCCATTTTTTTTCCAGTAATGCCACTAATGAATATGCTCTATAAGTGGGAAAATAGCAATCAATATACTGTAGCTATGTGTTTTAAATCCTTGTTGTATCCAAGTTCAGTAGAGGGAATGAAATGTACAAATCAGCAACAAGTACAGATTTTCACTTTTCCCGCCTTAGATTTCCATTTCTCCTGCCGATATATCTGCCTGAACTCTTTAAATTCTACTTTCTACAAAGCTTTATATATAATCTTCTTATAAAGATAAGGCATTCCTGTGTTTACACTATACAGTTTTCAAACACAGGTTAAGTATCACTGATATTAATCACAATACTAATCTGTGAAAAGAGACTGAATGAAATGACAACACTATACTTTAACAATAGATTACAGTATTTAATATGTATATTAATATAGCAAATCACACAATAATAAGGAAAAACATTGCATTGACGGCAACAGATGAATATAAATACCAATACAAATTTTTGTAATATTATGCATGCATTATCAAATATACTTATTAAATTTTAAGAATTTCCTGTAAAAATGGCACACTAGTACATAAGAGCCATAATTTGTGCAAGAACTTAATTTTAACTTCTATGTTTTATCAATATTTGCATAATATTTATATTATTAACTTAATGACACATTATTTTAGTGGCTCAGGTTGTCCACAAAATACATTACTCCATTTGCCAGTAGTCACTGTAGGAGTAGTTTTCACTTTAATTTTAAACAGTTATATAAACTTTAATAAACACTGATTTGAATTATTTAAAAAAAATTACGAGCAAAAATGGTAGACTGTATTAAAATTGTGGAAATTGATTACTCCTGCCGAGCACCCCCACCCCTATCTGTAGACTGTAAGTTCTAATGCGCAGGGCCATCTTCCCTCACTTACACCATCATCTCCCCATAATATTTCCCCACTGCCTAGAATGGCACATTGCCCTTGAGTTCTAAAGCAGGTGTTACTTCTGTTGGTATAGTGATTGCATAAGACACAATGTTTATGGGTGGTCTTCTGTATGCCAACTGACGGGATCCCGGCGCACAGTATACCGGCGCTGGGATCCCGACAGCCGGCATACCGACACTTATTCTCCCTCGTGGGGGTCCACGACCCCCCTGGAGGGAGAATAAAATAGTGTGGCGCGCGTAGCGTGGCGAGCGCAGCGAGCCCGCAAGGGGCTCATTTGCGCTCGCCACACTGTCGGTAAACCAGCGGTTGGGCTCCCGGCGCCGGTATGCTGGTTGCCGGGAGCCCGACCGCCGGCTTATCGTAGTGAACCAAATGTTTATATAGCTGGCATTTCATGTGCTGCAATGTTTTGCACTGTAAGTGCTTTTTGCATTGTTTTCTTTCTTGTGTTATTTGCACTGCATCTGCTTCCATAATTTGTAAGGTGCTTCATAAATTTTGTGGCGCCATCTAAGCAAAGGATAATAACAATAATTAGAAAAATTGTGAAAAATTAAGGTTTGAGAATTAGTTGTATTGAGATGGCCTGGAAAACATTATACATAAAACTAAACCTATCCAGGATCACTTTTAAATATTTTGTGGTTGCAGCCGCATTGGCATTGATAGTAGGCAGATCAGCATCTTGGCACTCCACTGTCAGGATGCATCCCTTCACTGACCCAAGGCAGCTTTGGCTTCAAGGGCTCTGCCATCGCCTGTGCACAAAGACCCCAGACACTGGCACTGCTGGAGGAAGGCTGCTTGAGTGGCTAGTGGCATTTACAGGCGGACACACACTTTTGATTTCTAAGAACTGTTGCATAACCCTCGCTTTTAAATCTAATACTGCCACTTACCTAATGCTTCATGGGCCCCATCATGTACCATGTACTTTTGCCCCACCATATACTATGTTCGTATGCTATATGTCCACATGGTGCAGGATGTCCCTCACAAAGATTTATCCATACAGTGTATATCATACTTCTACACATTTTAGCTGTTGCAATTTTTGCCTTGGGTCCTTGTATAGCTTATCTTCCACAGTGTAACCTTCTTAGTGTGCTCAACATGGTGCCTCACCTGGTACGCTCATGATTTGGATGAAAAATACATGGACCTGATGATTATGTTGGGACCCTACTTCTAGCATTAGGTCACTACAATCACCCATTTTGTGTCATCTCTTCTAGACATAAACTATTCCATCCAGGGAAACCCTACATAGTGCTCCAAACATGGCTGTCTCACCTGGAATCTTTTGTGGCTGGAATATATAACCAATGTAAGTTATTACCCAAAATGTCTGCGCCAACCTTGTTCTAAGCTTACCGTTTAATTGAGGTCTTCATTTTACTTCTGAATTACTGTATTAATTTTGTACTATGTGCTTTGTTTTTTATGCCTGTAATGCATCTTGAGTGGTTGGAGAAGAGCACTATTTAATTTAAATTATTACTACTATTATTATTATTATTATTATTATTATTTGTTGATGTCATATGCATTCTCTATATCCACACCTGGCACTATGCTCAAATTAGGGGTCGGATGTAATGGCTTGTGAGATGGCCAGAGCTCCGAGACTACAACCAAATTCAAATGTTTTTTTAAAGAAGCAAATGTTTACAAGACAAAACCTGGTTGGTGTTGCCTTGTAAACATTTGCTGGTTTGAAATTTTTTTTACAAACCATTACATCCGGCCCTAGGTCTTATTTAGAGTTGTCCACAAAAATGTTTTTGTGACAAAATGACATGCATTTTGATACTGCACATGCATACCAAACTGCATCCATATCTAGACTCAAGAGTTTCTAAGGGGTTTGGAAAGTGATGGGATCTGCCATGGATTCATGGCCAAAACCACAGTATGGTATTTAATAAAAGTAATTTTGACTTTAAAAAACTGAACACCATGTAGAGTGCAACAAATATTTCACTTGCAAGCACTAGAGTTTACCAACCAGGTCTGGTGGCACTATAGCTGTGGGGACTCACAATATGAGGTCCTGTCTGGCAAAGTGCTAATAAGCTTTAGTCCAGTAAGCATAGGACTGTATTTCCTAAGGTCATTGGGTTCAAAGAAAAAAAAATAAGTTCCTTTCCCTAAGAAAATCCAGTCCCATGAAAATGTTACTAGTGCTCATTCCAAGACTCCTGGGCTGTGAATGATGTGGTAGAAATAATAGTTTAAAAGTTTTGTTCCCAAAGACTACATCATTCCAAATTTTATTGCCATCCAGGGCCCACTTGTACCCGCAATGCACCTGTAAAAAGTATATGTATTAAAAAATGACTGGATACATACACCAAATTTCAAAGCAATTTATTAAATAAAATCAGCCCCACATATCCCTCATTTTCCTACTTTTTACTCACATAGATTGTAGGGATGGTCATCTTTGGTCCATGTACTTGGGTGAAAGAGCTGAGGATAGCTGTAAGAAATACATAAACCATTACCTTTTCATTGTCTTATTATTACAAATATAAAAAAAGAAATATTTTTTCTTTAAAATAGTGGAATGGTTAGTTGAATCCACATTTGTAAAATACAGTTCTTGGCCTCTGTTGATACTACTAATAATGGGCTAAATATATGAAGTAGTGATAACAGTAGAGAAGTGAGCCAGTGGAGAAATTTCCCATGGCAACCAATCAGCATTGAAGTAACATTTATAATTTGCATACTATCAAATTATACAGAGCAGCTGATTGGTTGCCATGGGCAACTTCTCCACTGGCTCACTTCTCCACTCTTTTCACTGCTTCATACATTTACCCAAATATTTTATGTGCTCCCTCTGCCACATAGGTGTCCCTAGGTAATATGCCAAATATGTCCCATTCGTGCATCAAAGGTATATAAGATATCATATGGCAAGTGGCATATCTCCATATCTGAGTCCCAAACCAGCGCATCACCAGGCACATCTATAGACAAAGTAATAGGACTGCCCTCAAAGACCCGCATCTAGGACAAGAGTGATCCTCTGCCAGTCCAATCAGATATCTATGGTGGGGGCAAAGGTATGTTCTATGGAATATATTAAGAAAGAGTTTAACATATAACACTTCAGGAATAATTTAAGTTGAAGTTAACTGGTGTTCGTAACAAGATCTGCATAGTTAGGTATGGGAATTGATCTCTCCATTGTGCAAGTCCATTTGTTATGATGTCATATTTTAGTGGGGTGTTTAAAAAGGAGTAAAGCATGGATATGGCTTTATACCTAGGGGTCTCTTGGAGCAGTAAGCTGTCCAGTGTATTCTTTTTTATACTTCTTTAAAAATACCCTCCCTTACTCTTCACTGTTCACTCTAGAATGTGACATTTGTTTGAATAAAATATTCATCCTTGATATATTCATTTTAAAATCCTTAATTCCCCTTGATTCTAACCTTCTCAGATACCACATCTCCTTTCTCCTAAGGTTGACTCTTCCTCAGTCAAAATATCACATGTGGAGACATACAAGGAGAAAAAGTATGATTTCTACTTTTAACATGCTGCACCTACTGCATCATGGGCCTGATTATGATGTAGTCACAATGCTGATGTAGTAACAATTCTTTTCAGTGATGGAACTGTGAGGCATCACAAGTGTTGCAGCTGCCCCATGAAGCAATCGCAACAATCTCAGCAACTGCATGCTCTGTTGCAAATTAAAGTTACGTTGAGTCCCTGAGTCCCTCCATTGCCGCACAGAATATCTGTGGGAACTGCAAGGCTGGTGCAATGTTTTTTATGCATACAAGATCGCAGTCACACCCCAAGACATGCTCCGAAAACAGTCCACATGTCTGCGTTTTTGCAGACACACCCATTTACCTCACCCAAACGGCATCTTCCTGTCAATTACTCTGTGACTGATTCCTAACTGTCAGTGGCATTGCAAAGGTGCCTTGGCACGTGCACACTGCATTCACGATGCATGCGCTATCTACCGATAATTGCTCAGTTGTGTCACCTTTGAGTTTACAAACACTGAAATCCTCTATTCTCTTTCATTGAAGTATACATTTTCCAGTTCTCTGAAACCTCTGTTGTTTGACTATCTTATTTCTATCTTTTAACCTACCTATAGTGCTTACATACTGGCTGAACATTTCTATTGACATTGCCACTATCCCTTCTACCACAAAACTTAATTTCACTTACTTCCTCTTTTGGTATCTCACATTGAACATCTCACATAACTCCCTGTATTTGAGGCTGTCATGACCTTGCCTTTACCAACTTCTGATTCACAGCTTGTTTCTCCAACTTCGCCTTTAACTTCATGCCCCTTATGCTCCCAAATCCATATTTATGCAGCTTCAACCGCAAGCATCTTGTGGGAGTTAACATGGAGTGGTGGCAAAAACATAGGCTTGTCATGGCCATTTTTGGGGCATGTACTTGCCTTCAGCTGTGATCATATATGTAGAGAAACATGTCACCAATGTCGCTACTGTGCGGCCAGTCTGCGTAAGCTGTAGTCGATGTTCTTTGTTCTATCATAAAGACTGTAAATGTATATGCAGTTGCGGATGAGTTTGTGATCACTCCAGAGGGTAAAGTAATCCCCCTTGGGTTATTATATTGTTTTTCTGCTAAGATGCTAAGGGACTTATTTTATATATATATATATATATATATATATATATAAAAAATGGTATATGTATGGTGTACTGCTTTGCTAGAGCTGTGGAACATGGTGCCAGAGTCTGGGAAGGAGTGGTACCAAAAGGAGAGGCAGGTGCCAGAATTGCTGCAGCTCTATGAGAAGTAGGTGACTGCATACAAAAGGGATAGTTTTTGCATTAGAATGACTCAATACGAAGAAGTCAGGAACTGTAATCAGTTCCTGAGGCACCTGATTAACGAGTAGTCCTTGCCTGCTGAGGGAAATGAAGATGCATGATAGATAAGAGTGTAAACACTGAAATGCAGTTACATCACTGGGGCAAAGACCACAATTCCGAGAATGAGATAGAAATGGGTCCGAAGGCTGTGTGGAAGATCAGTCCAGGCTGATGAAGCGGAACAGAAGGGAGACCTCTGCTCCCCTTATGGTGGAATTTAATAAAAAGTTATGATGTAGATGTTATGTAAATGTTATTAAAATGTTGACATTAAACATGATGCAGAATATTGATATGTCCCCAGTCTACATGTCAAATGCCGACATTCTGAACAGACCATCAGTAGAGGGCTTGGGTTAGGCTGCAAGGGGAAGTGTTAGGGTTAGGTGTTAGGCTTAGGAATTAGATATACTCACCACTGAAAGTGCCACTGCTTATGCTGGAAGTTATCATCAGATGACCACCCCTCACATCACTGGAGAACCCAAAAACACAGTGCCAGGTAAGTCACCATTAGACCACCAGAGGAATTTTTACATCATTATAAATATGTCAACATTTAATTAGTGTCAACATACTGAATGTTGACCTGGTCAATGTTGACACTGCGAGCATGTCTACTGGCTGCATGTCAGCATTATCACCATGTTGACATGATAAAAGTCAACACAATACACCACACCCATTGTGGTGATCTACAAAGGAGATGGCTAATGAAAACTGACTGGTGCCAGATAGCATCCATGTAGGAGAATCCAGGGGAACTGTCCAGGAAGTCCAGATACTGGACTGCAGGCGTTTGGGAGAGTTAATGTTGACACTACTGCGGCAATCAAAAAACAAAATGCCCTGCCCTCACAAGACTAACTTACAAAGTTCTATTAGTTACATACTTAAGGATAGTACTACAGCATAGTCTGTCTCTATATTAAACTAAAATACATTTATACAAGAAAGTATTCTACTGAACAACATACTGAACAAATAAAAATATATTCAGACAGGATGCAGCTATTTTGAAAAATCCAGTTTATACAGAGAGATATTCTATGTAACAGTAATTTATTCCCTCCCTAACTATGAGATGATTTGATCTGACTAAGTTAAGTAGAGTGAATTCACTTATACAACAAGGCCATAATGTTGTGCTCATCTGATTATGAAATACAATGTTCTTCAAGTGCACGTGCTTTTATGTCTTCTACAGAAATATTAAACACTTTTTTGATAATAATAATTACCCACCTAGGGTAATCCTACATAGTGCACTAAAGACGGCTGCCTCAACTGGAACCTTTGGGGGTTAAATAGACAACCCATTGAAGTTATTACTCAAAATGTCTGTACCTAACCCTGCTTATTGTGCTCTCTAGGTTTTTGTTTTATTTCTGATTAGTTCTGTGCAGTTTTGGACTTGTTGTCATTCTAATTCCTCTGTATAATGTAGCATCTTTTTGTTGTCTGGAAAGCAACTGTCTATGGGAGTCCCCAGGAATGAAAAGTGCTATATACATACAATTATTATTATTATTACTAACTAATTAAGTTATGGCTGCCTTCCCCAGATATTTTTCAGTAACTGGAATCCCTATATAACAAAATTGTACCACACTGTATAATTGTAAAGGACTACTGTATAGAGTAGATATGCTAAGTTATATTTTAGAAATAACTATATTACTAATTCAATATTTAATGTAACATGTGTAAAGTATTGATAAAAGGGAATCAGACATATTGGGAACAGGATGAGTATAAAGGAGAGAGAGAGAGAGAGAGAGAGAGAGAGAGAGAGAGAGAGAGGAAGCTCTCCAATAGTTTTATTTATAGGATATGCTTTGGAGATTACAGGTATGAAACTATACTAAATACCAGTTGAGTAATTGTTGACTTAGGATCTGTGGAGAAGGATAGGAAGAGTTATAGAGGTCTATTTACCAAGCCTTGAATGGAGATAAAGTGGACAGAGATAAAGTCCCAACCAACCAGCTCCTAACTGTCATTTTTCAAACACAGCCTGTAACTAGGCAGATAGAAGCTGATTGGCTGGCACGTTATCGCCGCCCACTTTATCTCCTTCCAAGGCTCCATAGTGACCATATAAAAAGTTATAGAGTAACAGTAGAGTACAACAGGAATAGTTTAAGGAGAAGGGACAAATAGTGATGGAAGATAAGCAAAATATACTTACAATTGTTATATTATAAGTAATTGATAGATGTGTTATTTTGATATTGTAACAACTGTTCTCAACTATGTTATTATACATGCAAATGTCTCCAGTGTTGCTGATAAAGTGACATAAAAAAGAATATAAGTAAGGTCTGTGTACTGTATATCCAGACAGATATATCAGAAGGTGCTCCTAATTTCATCTTCTCCATGTTTAGAAAGCAGCACATGTCTGATTCTGTTTATACAGATTTAAAGAGTTCCTGTCTGATTATACTCTCTGCTACTCCTATAAAGCATACCTACTGTACCAACACTAATGCATTATATGTATTATTGGTATGCATTCATGCAAAGTTCATTGTACTTGATGTTATGTTATGGTGATTATTGAGTGTTCAGGTATAATTCAATTATCTTTCCTTTGTTCACATCCTCATTTTGTGTATGTCAATTTTACCCCTTTTCCTTTTCAACTACACAGGTTGGACCTGGGATTTTTTTTGGGGGGTTGGTGTAAAAGCGGTATTTCTTGATCTTAATACTCTCCAGAGGGTAACGGTGGAAAATATAGACGTTTCGGTGGAGGCACATTGTTGGAGAGGAAATATGAAAGAGAAATTAATTCATTAAGGATCATTTATAATCTTCAGGTAATAAGAGGTCAGATGTACTTGACCTAAAGTGGAAAATGAAACATTTGGTAACATAAAAAGGTTACAATCAAAAAATAGTTAATATAAATTACTGTTTATTTTTTAACATTATTTCTTAACGCATATTTATTTTGTGCACACAAATTCCACAGCACTTTTACAGAGAATCATTGGCTATTCATATCAAGCCCTGCCCCAGTGGAGCTTTCAATCTATGAATTGTGGAAGGAAACCAGAGTACCCAGAGGAAACCAATGCAATAACTGTGAGAACATACAAACCCCACACAGTTACATCATTGGTGGTAATTAAAACCAAGATATCATGGTTGGTGCTGTGAGGCAGTAATGCTAACTATTATGCCAGCTGTTTGCAAGTTGCTGATTCATTAAGAATAATGATTGAATTACTAATTAATATTGCAACACACTTTGTGCCTAATTCAGATCTGATCATAGAAGCAAATTTGTTAGCAGATGGGCAAAACCATGTGCACTGCAGGGGGTGGGGGCAGATATAATATGTGCAGACAGAGTTAGATTTGGGTGGGGTATGTTAAAACTGAAATCTACATTTCAGTGTAAAAATAAAGCAGCCAGTACTTACATATAATCCACCTAAATGTAACTCTCTTTACACATGTTACATCTGCCCCCCCTCCCCCCCACCCTGCAGCTCAAATGGTTTTTCCCATCTGCTAACAAATTTGCTGCTACAATCAGGTCTGAATTAGGCCCTTTACCTTTCCATGAATATAAAATATCGAGAACATAGACAGCTTTGTTGTCTAAACTTCCAAATGGACCTCCATTGAGGTATTGGAGACATGCAGGAAGGCAAACTGTTTGTGCTAGTCATCATGTTCCAGGATAAGTTTATTATGTTTTTATTCAAAGGGATTAGTCCTACTGCTTAGGGCAACACTTGCTTTGTAGCTCAACATGAAAAGCAGTCAGCATCCAGTGGCAAAACTTCTCCAAAGGGCTATGAAGCTTCTTATGCTGGCCATACACTTGTGCGATGACCCGCGACGCAACATCATGGGGCATCGCACCGGCTGTTCAGGTGCGATCAAATCGCACCTGAACTGCTAAGGTGGTTACCATGCGATCATGCGATAGATCGCATGGTAATCACATGATGGGCACGTCACCGCCGAGTGGGAGTGGCCTCTGGCCGCTCCTGGCGGGTGCCCAGCGCACATCGCAGTGCGATATATCTCATGTGGGTTTAAAACCACATTCGATCGCACTGCGATGCGAGAAATATTATGTGCAGCACATAATAACTTGAGAAGCGATATTCGACCGGCGTGCCCACGCATCGCGTCTAAAGGTACCTAAAATGTGCATACAATCCTTCAATTTCTCTCACAGATGTGGTCGAAATCGAAGGATAGCACCGATTATCTCATAAGTGTATGGGCACCATTATATGCACTCAGTGTCACTTATGATCTCAAGGGATATGCTCTCTCTCAGGTTACAGCAATGCAGTACCCTCATCTGAGTTATCTCCCATATGAGGATTTTACATACCAAGCTTTTAATTTTTATTTAAAACATAAATAAAAAAATTAAATTTATAGCAATAAAACATCTTTCTAATTAATTTTTGTTTGAATAAGTGATAATAGATTTGTGAATTGATACATAGAAAATATGAAATTTAAGGACTAATGCAGAGTTGGTTGTAAAATTTATGTTAATCACTCAAAAAAGCAAATAGACAATTCATGAACATCAACACGTAACAGGTGCAAAAGATACAGCCTTTTTCACTCACATATGCATTTTTCTGTAGGTCTGCCTGAGCTGAGTTTGCAGGGGTATGCCATTGCTCTACTTATCCTGCATTTTCATGGTCTTCCTCACCCTTATACCCTTGTCAGGTTCTCAAAAGGTGCATGTGATAGCTAAATGCAAGCCTGAATATGAATGAGTTCTCTTGTGGGCTTGCACAAAGTGAATTTGAACAATGGGGGTCATTCCGAGTTGATCGCTCACTGGCTACTTTTAGCAGCCATGCAAATGCATTGTTGCCTCCAACCAGGGAATGTATATTCGATTTGCAGAAGTGGAAACGCTTGTGCAGCAGAGCGCCTGCAAAAACATTTTCTGCAAAACAAGACCAGCCCTGTAGTTACTCTTCGTGTGTGTTGATTCTAATGACGGAGGGACGGCTTTTGACGTCAAACACCCGCCCAGCATTTGCCCAGCCACGCCTGTTTTTTCCCCGACACGCCTGCATTTTTCAAAGCACTCCCTAAAAACGGTCGGTTGACACCCAGAAACGCCCACTTCATGTCAATCTTCCTGCGTTCTGCCGTGCGACTGAAAGCTTTGCTAGAACCTGTGCAAAACAACAAAGGACTTTGATCCCATATGTCGCGTGTGCACATTGCGGTGCATACGCATGCACAGATTAGCCATTTTTTTCACTGATCGCTACGCAGCAAACAACGGCAGCTAGCGATCAACTCGGAATGACCCCCAATGTCCTCTCTGCAAACTTGCCCAAGTTCAACTCAGCTTTAAGCTTTTAATATAATAAGTTGTGTGTGGCAGCTAAGTAATAACTGTTTAATTTATAAATTGTGTTAGTGTTAACCTGTGTTCTCTTACTTCTTAACTTTTACACAATAAATAAAGACATTGGTTCATCAGCACCTGTTCACATAAAGTCATAAAGGTAGCAAAGCAGTATGGGGGTCCTTCATGTGTGGTTGGAGGTGCTATTACGGCTGCTTCCTTGGCAGCATCAGTGATAGCACTGTAAGTCAATGCAGCACTAGGTGTCTATTACAAGTAGACACCTCCTGCTGTACTAGTGATCTGAGCTGCATCCTAGGATGCAACATCGGATCAATGCAACCACCATCAGGTGGCTTATGGCACTAATGGTGCCACGCAATCTGCCCATCACAGAGGCTAGGAAATCTCCGTTCATCCTATGATGGAGATCCCAGCCCTCTTCCCACCCCCTATATGGCAGTGACACGCCTCTGTGTTTCCAAACAGAGCACATCACCACCCTCACCCCACCCTCTCCCCATCCCCCAAACAGCATCAGACTTTCAAGCAATGGCAGTCTGATGATGGCCTGCATCCAATGCCGCAGGACCCATTCAAACACATACACATGCAAATAGGGTCCTGCGCATGAGCAAAGTATCAAAAATTGGTAGGTTGTGTCCATGTTCTCAGGTGCAACTGCCCCTGAATAACCCCCTATATGTAATAGAGAAACATTCTGGGTGAGCCTGCTATTAGCCAGATGATGGTAATAGTTGCAGATTGAGACCATGGTGTTGGTTAGTGAAATTTAATTGAAAGTTTACAAGTTCAGTGAAAGTGACTATTGTGTCTCCCTCTGCCCACATTTCATCCAGCTGCTCATTTCCAATCACAACCAGTACAGTAATATAAAGTTGTGCATCAGTAAATATTAACTAACATTAAATGTGAGATAGAACATGGCTCCCATTATGCAATGCACATCCTGGCTTAATGCACTATATTTATTTACTTATACCCCAGGTGCCCAAACGCATAGTGCCCTGTGTGCACTTGTGCAAAGTTTCAGCATGAAAAATAGGAACATTTATTATGATGCTTTGGAGTTCCTCCTTCCCTACCGCCCAAATCTGATTGTGATGTTTCAGGTTAAAGGCAAATCAAAATATATATAACAATTATGCTTGTGAATTTAATTGACTACATGTTTGATTTTATAAACATATTCCTATAGTGGACATATATAGGAGCTTCATGCTTTTATTTGTTAACATTTTGGCAATGAGATACTTCTGAATAGTTCTGTACGTTTATTTTTTTATGTTATTTGTGAACAACCTGTGCACACGTCACTCGATTTGCGATTTATTATTTTTAAAGATCAGTTTTGCATGATGGACAGGGACAACTGATGACACCAAGATGGAAGCGAGTGGATCTAACTATTTATTCCCCTTTGACATGTACTTAAAGTGTATCACACTAACATGGCAAATTCCAAATTCCCAGTGCTTCATACTATATGAAATGTTCTAATATATGTTCAGCAATTACTAATTAATTCCATGATCTAAATAATTATGTTTAAAATTCTATCTATTAAAGGAAAATTAATTTACAATGTTTCGCCCTTCCTTGTATACAAATATTTCCATTCACTTATATAAACATTTTCAATTTAGAATATGGTTCCCTTGTTACAGTATATTACAAATAGTTAAGAGAAAGTATACATAAAAATGCTGTATCTGTTTCACATCTTAAACTATTTCATAAAGTAATTTAAATACAATTTCAGCATAATATTTTAATTGCACCTTTGTACAACACATTATATTGCTATTCTTATTTCTTAAGCATAAAAAGACATTTGCATAATTCCATACCTTATCTTTTCAACAAAGACAAAATTATATAATGTTTGTAAGAAAAGAAATATGCATGAACAAGTTTCACAATTTAGAAAATACAATTTGTCAAGACTCTATGCTCACTCTAAGGAATATGTATGCATCATATGTGAGTCTGTGTCAGTTATATGTTGTTTACGTCCCATTTATTCAATATAGTTACTTACTTTTCTGTATTTACTGTATATGAATAAACTGATCATTTTTGTATTTACATATAAACTACTATAATTAGATCATGGTAAGTGTATCAAACCAGCTAATACAGTTCTCAAGGCACCTCAACAATCCAGGTTTTAAGGATATCCATGCTTAGCTACGGTTAACTTAATCAGTACCTCAGTCAGTTTCATTATACCATCTGTGTGCAAGCAGGGATATCCATAATACCTGGACTGTTGTGGTAACTTGAGGACTGCGTTTGAGAAATTAATTAAAAATAAATATTGGTCACTTTTATTCTTACATGACTCCAAAACCTAAATTAAAATGCCTGTAAACAAAAGAACAACTCAAAATGTTCACAACAGAGATGGATGATCTGGATGGATCTTTTAGATTCATCTGGGATCATTAGATTCTTATCACTATGGTAAATTTATCGTTAGGGGAAAATCATTCTTTTTTTTCATGTTGCAAATTCGCACATATACACAAGAGACTCACTTCCTTCAAAAAATGCTGCAGAATATTCTTTAACAGTGCACTCAGTGCAAGCTGACATATTACATTGCTTGTAATGATTGGCAAACAGACCAAGGGGGAAATCAGTTATCCTCAATAATTTAATGGGTCGAAAAAGGGGGGTAGCCTCAAGCTTTTTCGCTTCAGACTATTGACTTACAGTCCATTTTTCTCACCTCTTTAATTGATCTGTTTTTGGACGTTTGCATGTAGATTCCAGGATAAGTTCCAGGACCTATGTGTTAACACTGCCATGGCTTGCGAATACATGTTATATAAAACAGGATTTTTTTTTCGAGCCTGGCTTGCTTTTGAAAAAAAAAATCCCTGTTAAGTGCAACCTGTGGGCTGACTTTGGGGACAATTGAATAGCCCACAGGGATCACTTAGCCCATGGTAAAATACAGCAGCTAATTGAATTACCCCCCACTCCAAGATTATTCACTAAATATCAATATTATCAGTGCATACAGTACAGTAAGATCCAGCACTCCTTTAAACATTTTATACCCGTGCCCCTGTGCCCTCCATGGAGAATGGTATAGCAAAACTAAACAAACTGGCGGCACTCCCGGGTCTTGTGAGAAAAATGTGTATTTTCAAGTCACATCAAATCCAACATTTCCAGGCTTAGTGCCCCTTTGTCAAGGCGTGATAAATAAACAAGTGCAAAAGAGCTTACCTTTAAAGGTGAGTAGCCGGTCAGTGAAGAAGGCACTTTGCCCACGTTGTCAGCTCCATGGGACTTCCGGCCGTGTCTCCGGCATCCCCTGCAGATGACATCCCGTCCACTTGGCTGTCTGGTTGCCATAGCAACAACCCGCACCGTGCGGGAGCACGCAGGGTCTGTGCTGTAGTGAGAAGTGCATAAAATTAATACAGATTGTTACCATGTATGAAGGTGAATATTGTTTAAACAAACTAGTATTGCATGAAAGAGGTCATATGTAAGTGTCAGTGTTACTGTAAGTGTGTGCAATTACGAGAGATATTAAACAACCAAAAAATTCGTAATCATATGAAGTCAGGAAGAATGGATATAATGTAATACCTCAAATGGCAATTATTCAATTAAATATTAAATATATAGATCTCATATAAAGAGGCTGCTATGGCAAGGATGACAAAAGTGCAGACTGCTTGGAGGCATTTATTTAACTATATGGGTCTGGTCACCACAGTGACACTAACACTTTTGCACCCTTAGTCATGCATAAGTTGTCCGGTGGCCCCCATTCTGTTCACTGTGCCTAAGATCCACAAGAATCCTGTACAGCTCCCCAGCAGGCCTATAATATTGGTCAGGAGCTCCCTCTATCAACCAGTATCCCAATTGCTGGACACAACACTGCAACCATTAGTTTTGAAACAACTCACATTCATAAAGGACACTAACAGCTTTTTGAACCTACTGTCATCAGTGGAAGTAGTACCAGATGGCACATTATTATGTGTGATGGATGTATGCAATTTATACACCCGCATCCCGCATCAGCAGGGACTAGAAGCATTGAGAGAATTCATAGAGCAGGAACAAGTTAAATCCATGGACCATGATCTATTCGTAGAATTACTCAAACTGACTTTACAACGTCATTTTTTTCTATTTTCTTTTACCAACAGCGATCAGGCTGCACAATGGGCAGCAACATAGTGCCGTCTTACTCTAATGTCTATGTTCAAAGAGGAGAAATCCCTGTTTTTTTCGGACAGCAATATTTTGCAACATATCCTACTATATGCCAGATACATAGACGATCTGTTTATGTTATGAACAGGAGGCATAGAGGAGTTTAAGCACATCATGGAGAATATTAACCAAAAACAGTCTCCAATTAAATTCACGTTCTAACATTTCACTACTTAGATCAATTACTTGGATGTCACGATTTCTCTTCTCAACAATAAGCCTTACACCAAGCTGTATTCCAAGCCGACGGATAAAAATATCTTGTTAAGAGTGGGAAAGTCATCACACTAAATCCCTGATCAAAGGACTTCATAAGTCACAGATGATCAGGGTGGTGAGTATCAACAGTGACAATTCAACATTGAAAAAGGAATTGGATTCAATAGTGGGTACATTTGCATCTCGCGGATACAAATTATCACTCTTGAAGGAACAACAATGGCAAATGGAGGAAATGGACAGACAACTCCTTTTGGGACCGCGAAGAAGAGAAAACAAAGATGTTATCCCTTGGATAAGTAAGTTAAGCACGTCTAGTCCGGAAATACAAAGGGCCACCAGGGCTCTGTGGCCAATAGTGGCCACAGATGACAACTTACCATGTATTAAGGGTAAAAGACCAATGGCGTGTTTTACCTCTGCAAGGAACTTAAAAGACTTTATTGTGCGCCCATATATAATAGCCTTTGCTTCCACGAAATGTCCGGGTTTCCTATCTAGGTTGCCTGGGTGCTATAAATGCCTGGGATGCACAACCTGTAAATATATGACAACTGGTACCACCTTCAAAATCCTCCACATGGATCACATTTTCCATATTAAATGTGTACTTACCTGAACCTCTTCCTTTATTATCTACTTGACCATGTGGACTCCACTACATGGGTAAAACCATCAGAACTATGAGGGAGTGCATGGCACTTCACCTCTCTGTCATTAAAGCCGCATTAGAGGGTAAATCCTCAGATCAGCCAGTGGCTAAACATTTCCAGGACAAAGGCCACAGCCTTATGTCACTTAAGTATATGATAATTGATCACATACTGTCCACCCTCAGAGGAAAAGACAGGGACAGTAAGTTGTTAATATTGGAAGCACGGTGGATGTACAGACTTAACACCATTCAACCATACATACTTAATAACATGGCAGTTTGGAGCTGTTTGGCTGGTACTTTATCTCTCCACTATATCTATATCCAAGGCTTAGTATATAGACCCCCATAATCATTAATGCCTTAACAGCAGAAAGTAAAAAAAAATGATAAGCATCCTTTAATTGATGTGTGCTTCCAGCTGTAACATAACTATGGAGTGAATGCATTCTGTTACCGGCAGTATTATTATTATTATTATTATTATCCTTTATTTATATGGCGCCACAAGGGTTCCGCAGCACCCAATTACAGAGTACATAAACAAATTATCAAACAGGAAAACAGCAACTTACAGTTGATGACAGTATAGGACAAGTACAGGGTAAATAATAAGATTTTACTCACCGGTAAATCTATTTCTCGTAGTCCGTAGTGGATGCTGGGAACTCCGTAAGGACCATGGGGAATAGACGGGCTCCGCAGGAGACTGGACACTCTAAAAGAAAGATTAGGTACTATCTGGTGTGCACTGGCTCCTCCCACTATGACCCTCCTCCAGACCTCAGTTAGGATACTGTGCCCAGAAGAGCTGACACAATAAGGAAGGATTTTGAATCCCGGGTAAGACTCATACCAGCCACACCAATCACACCGTATAACTCGTGATACTACACCCAGTTAACAGTATGAAATATAACTGAGCCTCTCAACAGATGGCTCAACAATAACCCTTAGTTAGGCAATAACTACATACAAGTATTGCAGACAATCCGCACTTGGGATGGGCGCCCAGCATCCACTACGGACTACGAGAAATAGATTTACCGGTGAGTAAAATCTTATTTTCTCTGACGTCCTAGTGGATGCTGGGAACTCCGTAAGGACCTTGGGGATTATACCAAAGCTCCCAAACGGGCGGGAGAGTGCGGATGACTCTGCAGCACCGAATGAGAGAACACAAGGTCCTCCTCAGCCAGGGTATCAATTTTGTAGAATTTAGCAAACGTGTTTGCCCCTGACCAAGTTGCAGCTCGGCAAAATTGTAAAGCCGAGTCCCCTCGGGCAGCCGCCCAAGATGAGCCCACTTTCCTCGTGGAATGGGCTTTTACTGATTTAGGATGCGGCAATCCAGCCGCAGAATGCTCCAGCTGAATTGTGCTACAAATTCAGCGAGCAATAGTCTGCTTAGAAGCAGGAGCACCTATTTTGTTGGGTGCCTACAGGATAAAAAGCGAGTCAGTTTTCCTGACTCCAGCCGTCCTGGAAATATAAATTTTTAAGGCCCCGACTACGTCCAGTAACTTGGAATCTTCCAAGTCCCTAGAAGCCGCAGGCACTACAATAGGTTGGTTCAAGTGAAAAGCTGATACCACCTTAGGGAGAAACTGGAGACGAGTCCTCAATTCTGCCCTATCCATATGGAAAATCAGATAAGGGCTTTTACATGACAAAAGCCGCCAATTCTGACACACGCCTGGCCGAAGCCAAGGCCAATAACATGACCACTTTCCACGTGAGATATTTCAAATCCACAGTTTTAAGTGGCTCAAACCAATGTGATTTTAAGAAACTCAACACCACGTTGAGATCCCAAGGTGCCACAGGAGGCACAAAAGGGGGCTGAATATGTAGCACTCCCTTTACAAATGTCTGAACTCCAGGCAGTGAAGCCAGTTCTTTCTTGAAGAAAATCGACAGAGCCGAAATCTGGACCTTAATGGAACCCAATTTTAGGCCCATAGTCACCCCTGACTGTAGGAAGTGCAAAAAATGACCCAGCTGAAATTCCTCTGTTGGGGCCTTCCTGGCCTCACACCACGCAACATATTTTCGCCAAATACGGTGATAATGGTTTGCGGTTACTTCTTTCCTGGCTTTTATCAGCGTAGGAATGACTTCTTCCGGAATGCCCTTTTCCTTTAGGATCCGGAATTCAACCGCCATGCCGTCAAACGCAGCCACGGTAAGTCTTAGAACAGACAGAGCCCCTGCTGTAGCAGATCCTGTCTGAGCGGTAGAGGCCATGGGTCCTCTGATATCATTTCTTGAAGTTCTGGGTACCAAGCTCTTCTTGGCCCATCCGGAACCACGAGTATCGTTCTTACTCCTCGTTTTCTTATTATTCTCAGTACCTTTGGTATGAGAGGCAGAGGAGGGAATACATAAACCGACTGGTACACCCACGGTGTCACTAGAGCGTCCACAGCTATTGCCTGAGGGTCCCTTGACCTGGCGCAATATCTAGTTTTTTGTTTAGGCGGGACACCATCATGTCCACCTGTGGCCTTTCCCAACGGTTTACCAACAGTTGGAAGACTTCTGGATGAAGTCCCCACTCTCCCGGGTGTAGGTCGTGTCTGCTGAGGAAGTCTGCTTCCCAGTTGTCCACTCCCAGAATGAACACTGCTGACAGTGCTAAGACATGATTTTCCGCCCATCGGAGAATCCTTGTGGCTTCTGCCATCGCCATCCTGCTTCTTGTGCCGCCCTGTCGGTTTACATGGGCGACTGCCGTGATGTTGTCTGATTGGATCAGTACCGGCTGGTTTTGAAGCAGAGGCCTTGCCAGACTTAGGGCATTGTAAATGGCCCTCAGTTCCAGAATATTTATGTGTAGGGACGACTCCTGACTTGACCAAAGTCCTTGGAAATTTCTTCTCTGTGTGAATGCCCCCCAGCCTCGAAGGCTGGCATCCGTGGTTACCAGGACCCAGTCCTGTATGCCAAATCTGCGGCCCTCTTGAAGATGAGCACTCTGCAGCCACCACAGTAGAGATACCCTGGTCCTTGGAGACAGGGTTATCAGCCGATGCATCTGAAGATGCGATCCCGACCACTTGTCCAAGAGGTCCCACTGAAAGGTTCTTGCATGGAACCTGCCGAATGGAATTTTGCTTCGTAAGAAGCTACCATTTTCCCCAGGACTCGTGTGCAGTGATGCACCGATACCTGTTTTGGTTTCAGGAGGTCTCTGACTAGAGATGACAGCTCCTTGGCTTTCTCCTGCGGGAGAAACACTTTTTTCTGTTCTGTGTCCAGAACCATCCCCAGGAACAGTAGGCGTGTGGTAGGAAACAGCTGTGACTTTGGAATGTATAGAATCCATCCGTGCTGTTGTAGCACTTCCCGAGATAGTGCTACTCCGACCAACAACTGCTCCTTGGACCTCGCCTTTATAAGGAGATCGTCCAAGTACGGGATAATTAAAACTCCCTTTTTTCGAAGGAGTATCATCATTTCTGCCATTACCTTGGTAAAGACCCTCGGTGCCGTGGACAGTCCAAACGGCAGTGTTTGGAATTGGTAATGGCAATCCTGTACCACAAATCTGAGGTACTCCTGGTGAGGATGGTAAATGGGGACATGTAGGTAAGCATCCTTGTTGTCCAGGGATACCATGTAATCCCCCTCCTCCAGGCTTGCAATAACCGCCCTGAGCGATTCCATCTTGAACTTGAATTTTTTTATGTATGTGTTCAAGGATTTAAAATTTAAAATGGGTCTCACCGAACCGTCCGGTTTCGGCACCACAAACAGTGTGGAATAGTAACCCCGTCCTTGTTAAAGTAGGGGCACCTTGACTATCACCTGCTGGGAATACAGCTTGTGAATTGCCTCTAGCACAGCCTCCCTGCCTGAGGGAGTTGTCGGCAAGGCAGATTTGAGGAAACGGCGGGGGGGAGACGCCTCGAATTCCAGCTTGTACCCCTGAGATACTACTTGAAGGATCCAGGGATCCACCTGTGAGCGAGCCCTCTGATCGCCTGTGGAGCCCCCGCTTCATGAGGTGGACTCAGAGGAAGCGGGGGAAGAATTTTGATTCTGGGAACTGGCTGACTGGTGCAGCTTTTTCCCTCTTCCCTCGTCTCTGTGCAGAAAGGAAGCGCCTTTGACCCGCTTGCTTTTCTGAAGCCGAAAGGACTGTACCTGATAATACAGTGCTTTCTTAGGCTGTGAGGAAACCTGAGGTAAAAAATTTTCTTCCCAGCTGTTGCTGTGGATACGAGGTCCCAGAGACCATCCCCAAACAATTCCTCACCCTTATAAGGCTCTATGTGCCTTTTAAAGTCAGCATCACCTGTCCAGTGTCGGGTCTCTAATACCCTCCTGACAGAATGGACATTGCATTAATTCTGGATGCCAGCCGGCAAAATATCCCTCTGTGCATCCCTCATATATAAGACGACGTCTTATGTTCGCAAAATAGTATCCCTGTTTGACAGGGTTACAGACCACGCTGCAGCAGCACTATCTGCAGGTCTCAGTCTAGTACCTGAGTGTGTAAATACAGACTTCAGGATAGCCTCCTGCTTTTTATCAGCAGGTACCTTCAAAGTGGCCGTATCCTAAGACGGCAGTGCCACCTTTTTTGACAAACGTGTGAGCGCCTTATCCACCCTAGGGGATATCTCCCAGCGTAACTTATCCTCTGGCGGGAAAGGGTATGCCATCAGTAACTTTTTAGAAATTACCAGTTTCTTATCGGGGGAACCCACGCTTTTTCACACTTCATTCACTCATTTGATGGGGGAACAAAACACTGCCTGCTTTTTCTCCCCAAACATAAAACCCTTTTTTAGTGGTACTTGGGTTAATGTCAGAAATGTGTAACACATTTTTTATTGCCGGGATCATGTAACGGATGTTCCTAGTGGATTGTGTATATGTCTCAACCTCGTCGACACTGGAGTCAGACTCCATGTCGACATCTGTGTCTGCCATCTGAGGGAGCGGGCGTTTTTGAGCCCCTGATGGCCTTTGAGACGCCTGGGCAGGCGCGGGCTGAGAAGCCGGCTGTCCCATAGCTGTTACGTCATCCAGCCTTTTATGTAAGGAGTTGACACTGTCGGTTTATACCATCCACCTATCCATCCACTCTGGTGTCGGCGACATCACATTTATCGGCATCTGCTCTGCCATCACATAAGCCTCCTCATCAAACGTGTCGACACAGCCGTACCGACACACCGCACACACACACAGGGAATGCTCTGACTGAGGACAGGACCCCACACAGCCCTTTGGGGAGACAGAGAGAGAGTATGCCAGCACACACCAGAGCGCTATATAATTTTGGGATTAACACTATATTGAGTGAATTTTTCCCAATAGCTGCTTGTATATACAATATTGCGCCTAAATTTTGTGTCCCCCCTATCTTTTTAACCCTTTGAGCCTGAAAACTACAAGGGAGAGCCTGGGGAGCTGTCTTCCAGCTGCACTGTGAAGAGAAAATGGCGCCAGTGTGCTGAGGGAGAAGCCCCGCCCTTTTTTCAACTGACTTTCTCCCGCTTTTTCTGGAATACTGGCAGGGGTAATTTTACATCTATATAGCCTCTAGGACTATATATGATGTAGATTTGCCAGCCAAGGTGTCATATATTGCCCTCAGGGCGCCCCCCCCAGCGCCCTGCACCCTCAGTGACCGGAGTGTGAAGTGTGCATGAGGAGCAATGGCGCACAGCTGCAGTGCTGTGCGCTACCTTGGTGAAGACCGAAGTCTTTTGCCGCCGATTTTCCGGACCTCTTCTTGCTTCTTGTAAGGGGGACGGCTGCGCGGCTCCGAGAACGAACACCAAGGCCAGTTCCATGCGGTCGATCCCTCTGGAGCTAATGGTGTCCAGTAGCCTAAGAAGCCCAAGCTAGCTGCAAGCAGGTAGGTTCGCTTCTTCTCCCCTTAGTCCCTCGATGCAGTGAGCCTGTTGCCAGCAGGTCTCACTGTAAAATAAAAAACCTAAAATAAACTTTCTTTCTAGGAGCTCAGGAGAGCCCCTAGTGTGCATCCAGCTCGGCCGGGCACAGAAATCCAACTGAGGTCTGGAGGAGGGTCATAGTGGGAGGAGCCAGTGCACACCAGATAGTACCTAATCTTTCTTTTAGAGTGCCCAATCTCCTGCGGAGCCCGTCTATTCCCCATGGTCCTTACGGAGTTCCCAGCATCCACTAGGACGTCAGAGAAAAACATAGTTACATCAGCAGATGACACTGGAATAAGTATCAGGTGGCAGAAGACTGATGGATTTGGTGCAGTTGAAGATTATTAAAGTAAGAAAGGATAAGCACATGAGGGAAGAGGGCCCTGCTCGTGAGAGCTTACATTCTAAAATAACAATCTTCATGTGACACCCTGAAGTTGTGAGGTATCACTTAAAGATATTCTGCAGCCACATATAATATGCTGCTTTTAGAAACTATAACTTTACAGGTGATTCTGATCAAAGCTATTTTGTAGCCAGTGAGATTCTTCTCAAATTATACCATTTTTAGAAAGGGCATAGAGGCCAGTGCCATTTCAAACATAGTTGATTTAAAAAAAAAGAGCAAAAGAGTAGTTGGAGAGGTAACAGTTGGAGCTGTTGATAGAGGAGAGCTGTGATATGCCATTGAGCAGTGTGATACAGATAGAGGGGTAAGCAGCTGAGTGGAAGAGACTGCAACTAGCAGACTGGTTGAGATTTGTGGTTCCATGCTGAGAGTTCTGTTGAAGTGAGAGCTGGGAAGTAGCATCCTGGCTCAGTACAGTACATTGGTGAAATGAAACCATTTGTATGTCCACAAGCATTCATTGTTGAGAAATAGACACAGTAAGGAATATGACTCAATGCTTGGAGAGATCTAAGGTACCAACCAATCACCTACTGTCACTTTACAGGCTGTGCTTGAAAAATTACAGAAGTTGATTGGTTGGTACTTATGCCTCTCAACTTTATCTCTCTCCAAGTGTTAATGCATCAAATTTCAGAGCATTCTGGATATTGGTATTTGGGGTAATGGAGCCTCCATTGCTTAAAGTGGCATTGGGGAGTGCTTGCAAAATGTATATTATGTGGTAACAATAAACAGGTAGGGTTCTGCACCAGCTCAAGTATAAAGATAAAGATAAAAGACAAAAGAAAAAAAGATTTGACAATAAACCTACAGGTAAAATACCTGTAAAATCCCTATGTTATGTTGCTTTGACGATGCACCACAGAGTCAGGGTACAGTATGTATCAACAAAAAAGAAAAGAAAGACGTCTCTTTGGAAAAATCTATCTTGAAAAAATAGATTTTTTAAAGAATATATATTTAGAAAGTTAAAATATAACTTTTAATCTGTATAAATTAAAATTAATCTCTATACCTCTTATTGACTTGTGTGTGTATTAAAGTAGGTATTCATTTATCTCTTACTAACCCCTAATAAATTCAAATAATCATCTTCCTGCTTCCATTCCCTCTCCTTACACTTCACAAGCTGCCTCTGGTAGCTTCCATTTCTTCTTTCTCGCTATCGACCACCTATAGCTCACATTTGTTGTCGGCTATGCATTCATGTTACTTTGTTACATAGAAACATAGAAACATAGAATTTGACGGCAGATATGAACCACTTGGCCCATCTAGTCTTGTTTATCTCCAAGACATTGTAATTGTTCTTAGATACCTTTAACTTATTTGCCTGTTTGCGATTTCCTTTTGTAAACGTTAATAAAATAGTATTTTTAAAAAATATCCTCCTATTGCAATGACATTTTTAACATTTATTTTTACATCCACTATAGACACAACAATAAAAGACACATATTTAGAGTTAAAATGTATGTAACATACAAAAGATGCACAGTAATAGTTTTCTCTATAGCCCTGCATTATAAAGCTATTTCACACTGAATACTTGGCCCATATTATGGTGGCTGATTTCTGATCACACCCCCATAGGCTGCTAGCAGAGATCAGCCAGTGGGAGTTAACATGAAGTCATTTGAATGATTAATGTATAACTGTCACATGCCAAGTAAAAAACTACTATTTTTGCATTGTGTTCTACACCCAGCCCTAAAAGAGACCCATTAGATCCATTTGAATTTTGTAAATTTTTCCCTCTCCCTGTGAAGATAACTGAGAAAGTAAATACTCAGTGACACTGACAATGTACGCGTAAAACAGAACAAACAGCAATACTGTAGTTGTTGTAAAAAGATATTATCATTAGCATTCCAACTGGTACTTTTACCACATTACCCAATTGTTAATTTATTGCAGGACAAATTAAGCTACTAGATAAAGCTGCATTTTGTGTGACAGATTTATTGCCATGTCTTTGTATGTTTGCCTCAGGTTTAAGTGTATTTGAATAAGAGTGTAGGTGCACAACAATTAAAGACTCTGGTCATAGAGGTCAAGAACTGTAAATACTTATGACATACAATATATCACAAACAGTATATCAAGTGTCACAGAAGTATCTCCACCTGTGCTGCTGCTTGCTCCAATGGACGTACATTTTGACAGAACAAGGGTACAAAACATTTACTGAATGCATTGTTTAAATTACAGACAAATAAGGTGTCAAAGTTACTGAGAAAAGCTGCATGGGCAATTGGATGAACATTAAATATTTAATAATGAAAAGTTGTGTTCGAGATGTCTAGAGGCTATTACATCTAAAATATTCACCTTTTTAGAGATAAAAACTATATAATTAAAGGCTAATATAAGTTTTTTTGTATTTCAAATAGTTATAAATGTATTGTATTTAAAATTGTAATATATAATGGCAAACTGCTAAAATCAAACTAGTAACATTTCTCAGGTGCTGGGGGAAAGGGTTGTTCTAGACAAAAGAAAAAAACAAAGGGGTTTTTTCCCAGGCACCCCAATGGCTATTAGTAACAAGACCTGGACACTTTATCGTAATAGAAAATTTAGGTTGCATATATTTTGCAAAAAATTTAATAAGCCTTCATATGCAAAAAATATGATAAGCCTCCATAACATAAAAATATGTAATACCATTTTTATTTAAAAACAAAAACAAAATGATAATAGGATCCTTATGAATAATAAGTAATTGTTACCTGTATACTGCAAAAAAGGCTATATTTTGGCTTATATGGTATATTGTTTTATAAGGTTGCCATACAGTATTCATACATACAGTCCGCATTACCCCACACACTACACAAGTATTTCTCCAAACAGTAGACTCAGATATTTACTAACATTCTAACCTGGAAAGTCAATTTCTGCAGTAGTTATTCTGTATCTTAAAATCAGGAGAACTCCATAAACTTGGGCCCTTTTACTTTTTTACTGAAAGTGCTAGTTCACCTGTCTCACAAAGGGGAATATATTTTATTAATTTAGAAAATGAGCTCTTTTTATTGTGATGATAATGCACGGCTCTTCGCCCAAATATGTGAAGGTGTATTCAAATTTGAAAAATTAAGTTCCTGTGATAAATAAAAAAGTTGAAAAAAATGGTCTCGGCAAAAGACCACAAAATGTAATAAATATAAGTATTTTAAAACTATTTCAAAGCTATAATATTTAAAATTATTGACATGGTACACAATTATTTTAAGGCAATAAGTGGGGCCAATAATACAAATGGCATGAAAATGGACTGATTTTTTTGTGTCCAAATGTTTTTCAGATAAAGATATCAAATAATAGGGTTGCAGGAGGGGGAGGTTGGGGTTAGGCTGCTGGAGGGGTGATTCAGAGATAGGGTTAGAATAATTACTGGAATCCATCAGGATTCTGTCAGTTGGGGTTCCGCTGTAGATCTTTTGACTGTCGGGATTTCATGCCCAATCACATGTAACTGCATTGTAATGAAGTGCTGGGCATATATGCTAGTGTATGGATTGCAGAGAATTGTAGTCCTTTGAAAATGTGCTGAAAGCTTAAATGTTTTAATCAAAATACAAACAATATACCATGTTTTATATGATACATACACACAGATTTGCAGTATATTATTGTTAGTGCCAATAGCAAAAGTGTTTCTATTCACATAACATGCCAACATCTTTATTTCTACCCGATTGTGAAGTCAAACTCTTGCCAAAATCCCAGATAAGGAGAAAGATCCTGCCAAAATATACTGTTGCCCACTTCAGAATGAGTCTGCTAGTGACATCCCCAGAACTAAATTTAGCAGAGTGAAGCATCAACACTCTAATCAGCATGTGCTTTCCAACAGTATATAATGGAACTCATGGCTCTGTGCAAGTAAATCACAGTGTAACATTATGAGAATGGAGCCTAGCTTCTATTTGAATTAGGATTCTTTTATTCCCCTGGATCCATAATCTGTACTTATTATGTCTGCCCATGAGAACTATCTTTATAGACCCATGTTCCTTAGGGTTACAAATTAAGTGCAATTTACGAGAGGTGTGAAATACATTTCTGGATGTGCAATGCATAGATAGAGTGGACACAATCTGTCTGGTTGTGAACTGTAATCTCTGACTAAAGTTCTTGTGAAATGTCAAGGCACAGATCCATAAATAAGCAGCACTGCACACCAAAGAAGTCAGCATGTTCACTTCCTTCACAAAATCATTATGGAGCTCAACAGAGGCAACTGGAAAGCAGGAGAGTTTCGACCAGTGGTGCAAATAGAAATATTTTCTTAGTTGTACTGAGTGTGCCAAAAAATGGGTGTAGTCACGTGTCATGAGGTGGCATGACTACATGTCACTAGTTGGAGTGGCTTCATTACACTAGGGGTGTGGCCACAGAGCATAGTCCCTTATCTTTGCACTCTGGAGGCAAAGCTAGAAATATATAGTCATACCGCCAGTATAATAGAAATATGTAGTAACAACCCCAATATAATTGAAAGATATTGTAATGCCCCCAGTAAAATAGAAATATATTGTAATGCCCACAATTTAATAAAAATACATAGTAATGCCCCCATTATAACAGGAATATATACTGTAGTAGTGCCCCTAGTATAATAGAAATATATAGTAGTTTCCCACATTACAATATAAATAAATAGTAATGCACCATCATAATAGACATATACTGCAGTGTCCCACATTACAAAATAAATAAATAAATAAGAATTCTCCCCAAAATAATAGAAATATATAGTAGTGTTCCAATTGTACAGTGCAACGGAATTTTCTGCGCTATATAAGAAACTGTTAATAAGTAAATAAATAAATAATAGTGTCTACATTACAATATAATTATATTGTAATGCCCCATAATAAGAGACATATATATTAGTGTCCTCATTATATAAAAAAAATTAATTACCCCACACAATGAAGCCAGAAACATGCCCTGCAGCACAGCCTGTGAAGAACAAAAGCCACAAACGCTGATGCGTCACTCGAGTCGAGTGAAGGGAAACAGTTGGATATTGCGGGAAAAGGCACCCAGCCCAGTCCCCATGCTCCTCTCTTCGTGCCAGCCACCAGGAGATGAAGCATGATGTGATCTCATGGCATCACTATCGCACTCCCTGTAGCCTTTACAAAGTGGGAAGCACCATTATGCTGTCGAAACACCATGGTCTTGTTGCTTGGAAGTGCATTATTACTGCAGTAATGACAGTCATGGGTGCAAAGTGTGCAGTGGGTGGTACTGCTTACCTGCTGCCAAATTCTTAAGGGTACTCCATGCCTGAGCATACTTGCACCACTGGTTTCTACTGAATGTGAGCTGCTTTTGGGGAAGAAACAACATTCCAAACCACTGTATTTAAGTAGTTCGCAGAATTTCTGCAAAGGAGATGGTACCTGGAAGACAAGAAGCACTTTAGCTGACCTTTGTTCACCATTTCTGGGGACATTGCTGCCATGCAGGCCATAGTTGAGGTGGTCTACAGGGTGACCATGGCCCAGTTAGAGAAGGAGATAGGCATCTCATTGGGATCTATCCATTTTATACGCCATGAAAAGTTTGGCCTGAGCATGGTATCTGCAAGCTGGTGCCCCATCAGTTGTCTTGATAGCAGAAGGAGGCTGGGGTGACTGCCACAATATGCTGGTTTGATGGCAGTCATGCAAACTCTGTTTGGGAGATCATCAGTGGTGATAAATCCTGGATTTACAGTTTTTACTATGAGATCAAACAAAAGCCCAGCCATTGGATCCTAGTTGGAGGTGTATTGCCACAGGAGTTCTTATGTGAGCACAGCATGGGCAAGCAAATAGTGGCTATATCATGGCCAAGACTGGTCATATAGCTACCTTACTAGTCACGCATCTTCACTGGGAACTGGTACGCCAACCAATGCCTGCCACAAGTGCTGTAAGCCATTTCCAGGTACTGTCCAAAAACTCACGCTCATGGTGCCCTTCTCCATCACAATAATGCACCTGCCCATGAGTCCAGGAAAGTGGTAGATTTTCTGGCCCATGAACACATCAAGGAGCTTGGTCACCTGCCGTACATTCTAGACCTGACCACCTGTGACTTCTTTGTGTTCCCACAAATCAAGTGCAAGATATGTGGAATCCATTTTGAATCACCAGAAGCTACAGTAGAGACCTACATCCAGCATGCAGAAGACATACCTGCTTGGGACTGGTTCAGCTGCTTCACCAAGTGGTTTGGCCACATGCAACTTTGCATAGACTCCTCTGGTAAATTTGACAAAATGTAATGTATTGTTTGTAAATATAATACATTTGTGCATCCAGAAACTTATTGCACACCCCTTGTATGCTCAATAAAGCTAACTTAAAAGTAATGTATACTGTATATACACACATGCAGAGGCCACAAAATATACCATGGAATCTGGTGTAGTAAATATTCTGCTTTCGACCCTATGTGCAAAAACACTCTCAGTGACCTACCATTGTCCACTAATCTTATTAGTAGTGGGTATGTAACACCCCAGGGTTAAAAGGTGTCTAAGTGGTTGGAAGAGGTATCACAGATGTTCAGTGGCTAGGTGATAGACCCTTTCACTAAGATGTTCCCCATACGTTGTTTATTGCATTGGGTTCAGAGAGGTAGGATAGATTGATATGCAACAGTGATTCAATGACAGCAATCTCCAACAGGAAGTTCTTGTATTTAGCTGCAAGGACTTCTGGACTAAAGATGGTAATTTGGCATATGGTAAGCATTGGATAATCACAATAATGAAAAGGGGAGAAAACAATTACAAAGATGAAGAATTATAAGAAAATTAATTTAGCTGCAGCTCACAATACACTTGGACATTCAATAATTAAATGGTTTCAATCAATCTAATCCTAGATATATGAATATTCAGAGAAAAATTAGATGACAAGAAAAACCAGTAAAGAAGGTGATTAAGTACACAGTTTTTAAAACAACTTGCTACTCTTCTAAATGTCCCTAATACTCAAAAAAAGAATGTCCTAACTTTCACAAGCAATTTACATTGGAGCTCATGGATCCTACAGTGCCACAGTATTGCAATGGTGGGACTGTGGTATAATTGGACTTATTGCACAAGGGATGGAGATACTACAGTGCCACAGTGTTGCAGTGTGGGGACTGTGGTATAACCGCATTTTTAGAAGACAGATTGATCCTTGGTCTCAGTTAGTAAATGTCACTATACAATGTTATATAACGATATGGATAACAAAGGTGTCCCAGAATCTCTAGCAAGCAACTGTTTCTGTAGTAATTATCTCTGAATGAATAGCTCAGTCTTTTACTCCCTAAACAGCTCAATGTCTCTATGGAGTTCTTCTCACAAATAATGTCTTTGCTGGTTAATACTGTTTTGAAACAGGGTTCACTCTGCATTAGTTTCAGTCAAGGGTCTGGTAGCACCCCTTTACTCCATGTGGTTGTCAGTAGTGTGTGTGTGACAATGGACAATAGGGCTTAGCACTCAACCTCCTGCAGTCTGCAACAACAAACAGTCTCTGTTACTTACTCGAACCACCCAGGTTGTTTCACTGTCTCCTGGAATCTGTCTCAGCAGTTTCAGCTCTCTCAAAATGGCCATGGAGTTTGTGCTGCTGCATAGGCCTGGTGGTGTCTGGTCCCTGGCTGCAACATCTCACACCCGCTCTCCCAGTTCTTCACACTTATGGAGTGCCCCACTGGTTTAACTTTGCACCACTGCTTTCCACCATCTCACGTGACAACCCAGTTCATGCCAAATCAGCTCTCCTGCTCTGCTACTCACCAAACACACCTATCTCCTTCAATGGCTTCCCTCCAACAACCTATGTCAATGCCCTCTTCTTACCACAAGGCTCCACTTGCTCTCACTTTCTGTCCAATCGGATCCTGCCACCTCACAAATGGGACATGTGACCTCACTCTGGTCTGTCCCTTAACCCCCGCTGTAACAGACAAATGACTTATCAGGTTGCACACTGTCATTTATGTTTAAAAGGGGTATACACAACTCTTTCCAAGGTGCCACAGGTACATGATACTTTCTGGGGTTGGATTTGGCATTAACAGTGCCTACAGTAAGAAATTATTGTCTACAGGATCAGAATCTCTTTTACCCCCACATTCACTGAATTTTTTAGGGAACATAAAGACAAGGATTAGGATTGTGATACTAATCATCTACTGGGTAAATTCACTAGACTGTGATATTCAAGGCTGTTTTCTCAGGTTATGTACTTTATATTTATGAATACATTGGAATATTATGGATATGGAAAGACAGCAATCGTGTATGTTATATTAGAACTTGTTGACAACTAAATATCAGATAAAGTTTTGGCGAGGACAACATTTTCTGTCACATGTCACTATATGACTTTCTGATATATTATTTTAGAGGTAAGACTTTCTGTGTTAGTATATACTTACTAAACAAGACTATTGATCAAAAAATATTTATGAACATATTTCCCCTCTCTTTCAGTATTGCCTTATTTTTCCTCCTAGGAACATGGAAAAAATTAACCCAAATTCTCTAATTTATGAGATGTGTTTTGTGTTATGCCACAAATATGATATCAGAATAACTAGCAGAAATGGGCATTGACCCACTTTTTAATGATACAAAAACATAAACATTATCTGTATCATACTCATACTTCACCATCTCAGATATAAGGATTGATATACCTTACAGACATTACCATATTTAATGTTCCTTTAAATTGGTAATGCGTGGTCTCTTCTCCTTTGACCACATCACTGTTTATGTATAAGTCTTTGCTCATTTTGTGTAGGTATTCATTAAAAGTTATGTTTTAACTATTGTCAAGAAGAATGCCCATAGAAGGAGTTCCAATATTTTCCTGGTTCTTTGCTGGAGAGATTCCTGTAACATGTGTTTGAAAATTGACAGTTGGGAGCTGATTAGTTGGTACTTTATCTCTCCAATTTATTTCTCTCCAAGCTTAGATACATCACCCTTAGAGCCTCATATGAACAGTTAGAAATATAGAAGAAAATTGTTTTACCTTTGGGCTTTCAATTTTTTTTTGAGTATTTAACTTCCTGCACATATTTAGTTTATGACCTATTTTGTTTCTTTAGCAAAAGTTTATGGCTTGTCAAAGTTCACCTTACCAATATGTTACCGTTGTCTATCTTTCTCTACCCTGTTATTATATCAAGTATGTGGTCTAAAGTTACAGAGAATGTGATTGTTATTGGGGCTTTCTGCCTTAGGCAGCACAAGAGCACCAAATCAGTCAGAATGAATTTCTGCTCATGCTCACTGTAAAACTTGCAATTGAAAATGTATTAGACAAATGTGGATTAATCTACTGCAATTCAAAATGCATTGTCTGCTTAAATAATTAGCTTTATTTTATCACGTTTATAGACAGCATGATATGACTTCAATGTATGTGAAATACATGTTTTTATTAACTCTAATAACAATGTAAATATTTTTTTTTAATTGTCAAGTAGCCTTACAGATTTAAGTGAACTGTCCTGCTATCCCATGATCACCATGGTCATCCCGACTTGCTGGGAGTTAGGTGGTGTTATACTTTTGCACGCTGTGGAAGCAGGTATTTTCCATAGTAGGTGCCATGAAAAAATTTCAGAAACAACACACACCATTATTATAGCCATACCTACCTTGGGCTTGGCTACACCCTCTTTGTGCATCAGTATGCCCCTATTCTGCTTTAGAGATCTCCAATCTTGAAAAGAAAGTACTGTATGATGTCAGTGACTAAAAAGTACATGAAAAAAAAGCGGTACATAAATATATAAAGCTGCTGTACCTAAAACCAGAGGGGTAAATATTAATGCATTAATGATTCCTTATTTAGAGTACTTGTTTTAGTCACGGGAGATTATCAACTGGTACAAGTTCCAAACAGGTATAGATGCAGACATTGGATCATATATCTTTGTAGTTCACAATTATTGTTTGGGTGTGCAAATATATGAACAAAAATGGTATCATTTTCTGGTGCACAATCCATCTCCATATGGGCCAACTTCATACTGTATCACTGCATTATCAATGTTCCCAGAGCATTTCATTCAACCAAATTAAGTTCCTGTATAGTTCATTTATCGAATATATTCAAAAGTAAATATTTGGTTTACACATATTGTAGTGTAATGCAGATTTCTCATTTAGAAAAGGGGTATTATGTAACTAAGGAGGCTAGCTGGCTGACAATGTGGATACGTTTCAGGGAATCTGGCTCACATTAATGTAACGCTTACATCTTAAATGCAATATATATTGTAACTGTTACTTGTTACTATAAATGTTATCTAGTGCTTAACTGAGAGCGATCACAGAATTAGATCAAATTAATTTTACTATTACACAGTGGTGCCAGTAGAAATTTTTTCTTAGTGGTACTGATAGTCAAAATGGCCATGGTCATGTGTCATGAGGCGGCTTGGTCATACAAAACTAGGGGAGTGGCTACATGACAACATGGGCACTACATATTATGCCACACACTGTAATGCCCCTTACACCTTATACCAAACACCGTGATGCCTATTACATATTACACCACACACCGTAATGCCCATTACACATTATGACACACACCGTAATGCCTTACATATTTTACCACACACCATAATGCCTATTACATATTATGCCACACACAGTTATACCACTGGCACAATTTTATGTACCACACACAAAAATGCCCCTTTAAAATTATCCCCAGTGGTGGGCTGGTGGTACTGAGTACCACCACCATATTTCTTAATGGTACTCCGTACCACCCCATACCACCCTACTTTCAGCACTGGTGTTACATACATGTATACTAGAGATACGAACATTGTGCCTAAATATCATGCATATTGCATACCACAACAGAAAACCTTTGATTCACTATTAGCCAGAATTTCATTCTGCACTGTATTTGGACATTTGCATCTATCACCTATAGAGACAGTTAGGGTGATTATGTTCCATTCATTCTGCTTTGAAGGTTGTTTGGATTAAGCCTAGGAGCCATTTTGTTTAGTTTAAGCTTTAAAGGCCCAAACACACTAGATGAGAAAGTAAAAGATATCGCTCAGATGGACCAATCTGAACGAGATCTTTTACAATCTCGTCTAGTGTGTAAACTCAATGTCATTAATGATGTGAGCTCCCATGCATCATTAACGACCCCCTCCCTCATCTGAACATGTACAGATGAGGTCGGTCCTCATTAACAAAAGCCAAGCTGCAGATGCAGTATAAGCGTCGCTCCCCCCGCCGGCCCACCTGCCATCACTCCCCTCCCCACTGGCATCAGCAAGTGTGTATGCTGCACTTGCCAATGCTGGCACCCTGCCGGGTCCCCACCACTGCCAATATCATTGTCAGTGGGGGTCATTTAGTGTGTATGGGCCTTTAGACCATCTTAAAACATTTTGCTCCTCACTTACATCCACTATAACATTTATAGAAGATTAGTAGTGTGCATTTAGTAATCAATATATAAGTACATATGAAACATATTCTTAGCATTGTCACTCTCTGATATCACAAATCAAAGACAAGGCAATAATGTAGTGCAAATATGAAGACATTAAAGTCACCAAGGAGGCCCTGTATTAAAGCTAGGTGAACCTTGAATGTTGTCTACAGTGTCAAGCCTTTGAATGTAGTACAGTAGCTTCTGCTCTTCTATGTTAGTGATCACTATGATGATATGGTTGCTCACTATGTAGACAAAAGTGATTGGATACCCACCCATCCCTGCACAAGTGAAATGGTGTGATTCTGCAGCAGGCACATGTTCGTGAAGGTATAAAACAGGTAGAGGGGCACTGATTAGAAAATTTTGCTAACAAAATGGCTTGCCAGAATTAGCTAACCACGTTTGAAAAGGGGATCATTATAGGCTGCGCGGTGTCATGTTTCCAGGGCAATGATAGACTGGTATACATAAAACTCTATAACCCGGGTAGACTGCTCAGCTCATAGTCCAGTTCTTAACCCCATTGAGAACCTCAGTGATGAATTGGAGTGATGGGTGTGTTCTAGACCAACTCGACCTCCTTCATTGACACAGCTGGTCAATGTACCCAAGGCAAAATGGCAAAACATACCACATGCTGTTGTCCAGGAACTTGTGGACAGTTCACCAAGAAGGGTATCTGTATTAATCACTGCATGAGGTGGACCTACAAAGTACTCATGTCAATAAAATTGTGTTGATCTATTTGCTATCAGTGTCCAATCACTTATGTCTACATAGTATGTGATGTCACAGCCCAGCACAACCAAGCAAAAGATCCAGCAATCGTATAATATAAGCAAGAAGGTGGGGCATCACCAGGTTATTTGAATATCCTATATGGAGGTCCTCCATATGAAGTCCACTGCAATGTCCTTTGGGAATATCTGTGTGTTGGAATGTCATACCAAAGCTAATTCTTTCAATCCCTTGCAGGGAGATGTGTGTTCTGATTCTGTATCTTGACTCAAAGTCATTTGGAGGAAGTTGCATCATGCCCTTAGTAAGGCCTCATTCTGTGCATAGAGATTGGATGACCGTTATCACAGAGACCTTGTCTCTTTAAAGTAGAGAAGTGTGACAGACACTTTTTGGGTTTTGGGTTTTGATTTTGGACATGGATTCCTGCTCATGTTTTGTATCTGGATTGGTTTTGCCATAACCACCCTTTCAGGTTTTGGTTTTGGATCTGGATGATTTTTTAAAAAAATATAAAAACAGCTAAAATCACAGAATTTGGGGGTATTTTTGATCTTACAGTATTATTAACCTCAATAAAATTAATTTTCACTAATTTCCAGTCTATTCTGAACACCTCACACCTCACAATATTGTTTTTAGGCCAACAGGTTGCACCAAGGTAGCTGGATGACTAAGCTAAGCGACACACGTGGGCGGCACAAACACCTGGCCCATTTAGGAGTGGCACAGCAGTGTCAAACAGAATGGCAGTTTTAAAAACTAGGCCCCAAAGAGCACATAATGCAAAGAAAAAAAGCGGTGCACTGAGGTAGCTGGATGACTAAGCTAAGCGACACAAATGTTCAGCACAAACACCTAGCCATTCTAGGAGTGGCACTGCAGTGGCAGACAGGATGGCATTTTTAAAAAACTAGGCCCTAAAGAGCACATAATGCAAAGAAAAAAAAGAGGTGCAATATGGAATTGTCCTTGGGCCTTCCTACCCACCCTGCTGTTGTATAAACAGGACATGCACACTTTAACAAACCAATCTGTGGCTGAAATGATTGTTTTTTTTGGGCCCCCACCAAAAAAGAAGCAATTAATCTCTCCTTGCACAAACTGGCTCTATATATTAAAACAAAACCACATAATTTATGGGTCAGTGGACTGCTTACGCTATTACCCAAAGTTTCTGAACTTGACGACTTATGATGAATGTGCTGCAGGTGACGTTTAAGGGAGGATGTTCCTAGGTGGATAACGTTCTTACCCCTACTTATTATGAATTGTCAAAGGCAACACATGGCTTGACACCTGTTGTCTGAAGAGGTGGCTTTTTTGGTATTTTGCCCAGACATAACAATGGTCTTTTTCATCCCATGGCCAACAAATATCTCCACTTATGCCTTCTTCAAACAAACTACATCACATCAGAATCCTCATCGTCAACTGCCTCAGCAGCGCTAGCTACACCCATATCCTCCTCATCCTGGTGTTCTTCTACAGTGACATCATCAATCTCAATATCAGCAACTGGACTGGTGGTGCTCCTAACAGCACTTGCATGGGGCATGCAAATGGTGGTAGGAGCCTTCTCTTCCCATACAGTGTTGTGAAGATCAGGCCTTGGCATCGCAACCACAGACAGTGCCAGCACCCCTGTATTTTCACAACAACCCTGTAATTTTACAGCATACAAGACAGGGCCAGTGTACATTGATTTTCACTGCACCCTAGAATAATTACATCATACAAGACAGGGCCAGTGTACATTTATTTTCACTGCACCCTAGAATTATTACAGCATAAAATACAGTGCCAGTGCACATTGATTTTCACTGTTCCCCTGAATTTTTACAACATACAGGGCCAGTGTAATGTTATTTGACCAGCAACACCCCTATATTTTACAGCATACAAGAGCATTGTGCTTTTCATTTTTAACAACTGCACCTCTGAATTTTGACAACATACAGGGCCAGCAGCACCCCTATATTTTACAGCATATAGCAGTGTGCTTTTAATTTTTAACAACTGCACCCCTGTACAACACAGTGACAGCCAGGACAGCAACAACCATGTACAGCTGCAGCAAATGAAACACCAGTGACAGCCAGTGAAAGCCAGGACAGCAAGGACAGCTGCCCTAATACAGCAGAGGTACACCACTGTGACTGCATCAGCACCCCTGCAGAGCACACACTAACCCCACCCAACGCCACCACCCACCGAGAGAGACAGAGGTCTGTCTCCCTCCCTCTCCAAGTACAGAGTGAAAATGGTGGTGATGTGCGGCTGTTTATATGGAATCCAAAACCCGCAAGATTCTGACAGTGTGATGATGACATTTTGCCTCGTTCTGGTTTCCGAGTCTGGTGGGAAATCCCGAGTCAGACTCGGATCCAGGCTCGGAGCATGAAGTTCAAGGGGGGTTTGGTTCTCAGGGAAAAGAACCCACTCATCTCTACTTTAAAAGGGGGATAAGGTGTGGCCTTTTGTTTTAAATTACGCAGGGCTCTGCAGAATAATAACACCTTTCACTGTTTTATTTAAAACCGGTCTTCTATCAATCTAAATTCAGTAGTGGCCATTCCAAGAAGTCATTTCCAATGGTGATTCAAGGTCATCTTGAATATGTTGTGGAAAGAAACTTTGATTTCAAATTTGTCCGGGAACTAATTCATTTCCTGGTTCATTGAAAAGGCTATGCGCCTGAAGAGAGTGCCTAGGTTTCTGAGAGATTCCTTCATTCCCCCAGGCTTAAAAAGTCTTTCTTCAGAGAATTCATGGACAAACCTGGGTCTAGGGGTTCCTTAACCCCTCCTCAGGGGGTGGATACTGTTACGAGCCGCAGCAGCTTGTCTTCCTGGGTCACAGTTTTTGCTAGGTGACTGGGACTCCTTAGTACTTATGCCCCATGAGCCCTGGAACTTGCTAGGAAACCAGGTTGCTGGGCAACTGTGAGGAATTCCAGGTCCACCATTCCCTAGCAAGTCAGTGCATTGTTGCTGCATGCAGCACTGCAGCTGCACTGAATCTGTAATTACTATGTCACTCCCAGGCTGGCTCCTCATTGTTGCAGCCTGCTTTTATAAGGCGATCATACCAGCCATACCTTGCTGGTTATAGTTTGTGCTTAGGTATAAACTGGTCTGTATTCTAGTACTTGTCCTGTGGATACCTGTCAGATTCCCTGTCTGTCTTAAATCATGTCCTTGCCTTGTCCACACCTACGTCCTTTACCAGTGTGTTCTGGCTCCTCAGTGTCTGCCTCCTCAGTGTTTCATTGTTCTCAGCCTGCTAGATGTACGACCTGCACAGTGCTTTTATACCATTTCACAGTGCCTTATCTACATCTGAGATCCTGGTCCAGTCCTGGCCTTAGCCCTCTGTGTGCTTGTGGTGTTGATATTCTCCCTCAGTAATTTCTCCATCTTATTATCCTGTGGTCTCTAGTCTATTGTGTGAGCCTCTACTGTTAGATGTTTAAGTCCAGGTGGCAATCTTATTACAGGTGTGTGTGTGTGTGTCATGTACAAAGGGATCAGTGGGGGGGCTGTTATTGGTAGAAGACCCTCTCACCGGCTATAGGGGTCTCTCTCACAAAAGTGTTGGAGTTCCTAACACTAGGTGCTAACACTGGCAACATAAAAGCATTTATGTTGTAATCTTTATAGTCTACTGCATAGGTTCTCACACTTGGTCCTCAGGACTTCACACAGTTTATGTTTTCCAGGTATCCTCACAAAATTGCAAGTGAAATAATTAAATAATTAACTCCACCTGTGGATATTTTAAAATGTGTCAGTGGTAATCTACATACCTGTGCATCTGCTGGGTGGCCTGCAAAACATAAGCTGTTTGGGGTCCTGAGGACCGGGTTTGAGAATGACTCGACTACGGCAGTGGTTCCCAAATATCAGAAGTACCACTGTACACCACCAAATAACTGAACCTAAGGATAATAAGTTAGGACAATTTACTTAATTTAATATTTTTTTCCAATTTTATAAATAGAATACTTTTATCTTAGGGGTGCTGTAAAAAATACTGATACTTTAAGGCAGAGTGATTCAAGAAAGTTTGGGAACCACTGGTCTACAGTAACAGTTTTCATAAAAAAACAGGCTTTCATTTTAAAAAAGAAGTTGCTTGTCCAATGTGATGATCTTTTCCAGTTATATTACATTTATTAGTAGTTATACATTCCAAATGAGAAAAAAAGAATAACAGCCAACTGAGCGCAGAAATATATCAATGTCATCAATTGAATAGTTTTTCTGGAATTTACACCCAGTTTACAAAACTGCCTAATGTTGGCTTTGATGATGGGTATCTCAAAACAGATCAGTGCTTACCATAATCATAATTATTACATTGAGATTGAGAGAATTTTAATCCCAAAATATTTTTTCATGAGCTACAAATGTTGGTGGTATACTAAGCCTGAAGATATCTCCTACTTTCCAAGGCTACCCTAGGATTTTACTTTGTGGAAAAGGACTGATTTGAAATCAGCATAGATAAATAAACAGTTTGGTGCAAATATATCATGGTATAAAAAATGACAAGCTCCACATGTATGTATATATATATATATATATATATATATATATATATATATATATAATATATATGACTCTTAAAAATGAAAACAGCCTCTTCTCCATGATCATCTCCAATTCCTTCCCACTGATCATCTCCGATCTTCTTCTGCATTGGATATCTCTTGCTCTGATCGGCCTGATGTTTACTTGTTTACTGTAGTTGTCTGGAAAAGGTCATTCAGTTGCAAAATTGCAAAATAGTGAATCGGGCGATTATCAGCAGACTGCACTTTTTTTCATCAACCACTGGGGAGTTGGTAAAAAAAAAAGTGGGTCATGGATGTTTTCTGGTCGTGTATCTGACATCAGTTGCAATCACTTGCGATTGGAAACATGGCTCCGCTGCGACTGCATTCTCATTATTCTGAGAAGTCCTGTGTCATTTGCAACTGTTGATGATACTCAGTTTTTGCCTTTACAATGCAATTCTGCTGATGAATACGTAGATTTGCAATCGCATCGTTGGACGTCTTTCACCATTCAGAGCGGCTCTTCGCATGCAGGTTTGAGACAATTGCAGTTTCTGTCTCAATAGCGATCCAAGCTAAATTAGGCCCACTGTGCTATATATAATGAGGTGATGAGGGGACTAAGATATCAGAATTAATTCACTATGTAAATTGACCTCACTGAAGCTATTAAATGGTAAATATTCATTAGGACCAAGTTTCCAGGGAATTTATAAGCTGCATCTTAAATCATTTTAGTTCAATTCACAAAATAGCTTCCTCCATTAATAAGAAGAGAAGCCAAATAAAATAATAGCCATTCATTTTACCTTACTTTTTTTTAGTTTTCACAGGGGGAAACATAATACATATTGTCAGTGCCAGATTAAGGTCCACATAGGCCTGGAGCTGAAATTTATGAAGGGCCTATTAAGTGCCGCCACCGGGCGAAGTTCTCCCTGTGTGTCCAGGGTGGTGTGGTAGCATACTACATTACTGCACTACAGTACCTCCCCACATTACATATCTTCACTATACTACATCTCTGCACTATACTACATCTCTGCACTATATCACTCCTACATCTCTGCAAAACATGCCTGCAGTATATCACTTCGCTACCCCTGCACCCTACATATCAGCACTATACATACCCAAACTATCTACCAACACTACACCCCTATTCTATATCCCAGAACCACCTCCCCATACTACATCTCATCACTATACCACTACGCTACCTCCTCACACTACATCTCTACGCTACCGACCCACACCTCATCTCTGCACCATATCAATGCACTACCAACCCACACTACATTGCTATGCTACCTCCTCACACTACATCTCCACACTACAGTAAATCACTGCATTACTTACCCATACTACACCTCCGCACTATATCACTACACTACCACCCCACACTACATCACTATGTTACCACCCCACACTACACCTGAACACTATACTACTCTACCTCCCCACACTACATCACTATGCTAACTTCCCACACTACATCTCAGCACTATAGGGTCTATTTACTAAGCCTGGGATGGAGATAAAGTAGACGGAGATAACGTCCCAGCCAATCAGCTCCTAACTGCCATTTCACAGGCTGGGTTTGAAAAATGACAGTTAGTAGCTGATTGGCTGGTACTTTATCTCCATCCAAGGCTTAGTAAATAGACCTCTATATCTCAGCACTAACTCTCCACACTACACTCTCTCCCTCACACTGTATAATATCACTATTTCACCACAATACATCACTATACACAACACTCCACTACCTCCCCACAACATTTTTATTTTTATCTTTGCTCTGGTCTTTGCGTGCAGAGCAGCTCTGGAGGAGAAGTTTACAGTGACGCAGTCCAGGTAGCATAAGGGGTAAGAAGGGGTGGGCCCCTGAGGATGGAGATGGGAGGGACTACTTTGGATGTCTGCTTACTCACCACAGTGCATCAGCCAATGGGTTGCTGACTTTTAAGCCCCATACACACTAAACGATATGACCGATGAACGATATTGTTGATCGATTTCCCTTCAGCTTCCAGGCATACTTGATAAAAGATAGTGTGCATACACACTGAATGATTTTTCAAACGATATGAACGATATTGCTAGTGTCTGGGCCACTAATGGTGGCTAATTTAAATAATGGTCTGGCATTACAGAGTGGCTATTATGATGAATATTGTTCATATCATCCATCACTCATCGTTCACCGCGTACACACTGAATGATATACACTTTTACATGAAAGATATAGGCAAAATTGAGCTGCAAGTTCAGAAGACAGAAGCCCTAGCTGATGAAGGGCGGGGCGCGCATCGTTCATTGGATACACACTGGACTATATTGTGAACGATATCGCTCATAAAGCTCACAATGAGCGATATAGTCCACAATATTTTCTAGTGTGTATGGGCCTTTAGGCATGTTCACATGCCTATTCTCAGTTCCCAATCTATACCAGCCTCCTGGGGGCCCCGGGCCACTGATGTCACTCTGTGCCCATGTAAAAGACCGATCAATCAGCCTTTTTGTTGAGCAGCTCCCAAAATTTCCCCAACAATAAAAAACAGTGCTCTGTACCTGCTGGATACTGTGTTGGGTACAGTGTGGAATATATTGGGACACACAGTTAAATATTGAGTCAGTTACAGTGTGGGACACACAGTGTCGGTCAGGTACAGTGCAGGACGGATACAGTGCAGGTTAAAGAGCGGGTTGGATACAGTGCAGTAAGCAGAGCCGGCGCTTCCATTAGGCAGCTGCCTATTGGCGTCAGCAAAAGAAGTGAGGCACCTGCTCTCTAGTCACCTGCAGGAGCTGTTCCCTCCTCCCCCTGGACCCCATGAACGGGGGCGGCACCTTCACTCAGGGCAGAAGGGGCTACCCCCAACACTGGCTGGCCTATCCCCAGCACGTCCTGACTGGCGGTGGCGATGTGGGCTGATTATCCTGTGGATCTGCACGCTGCTCTCTCCCTGCACGGTGCTTGTAGTAGAGGCGCTGCGGACATGTTGCCCGAACAAGAGCACCTCTACCTGCTCTTACAAGCCCTGACGCCGGCACCAGGAAACAGACCAAGGTGAGTGAGCGGGGAGACGGGAGAGCAGAGAGCAGAAGCGGAGGGAGGAGGAGGGAGAGATGAGGAGGCTGGATGTTCCACTAAGAGGCTTTCCCTGTGTCCGGCTTCTACCTCTCTCTGTCCTGACAGAGGCCCAGGTTTTAGAGATCCCCAGTTTGCTGTCACCGCTGGTACGCCTGACACTGGCTCCTAACTGTGTGTGTGTGTGTGTGTGTGTGTGTGTGTTAAAACTGTGGAGTGCGGATTGCACCCAGCAACTTTGTGCTGCCCTGTGCAGTGTGTCCATAGACCTCCCCAGTCACTGTGTGACTGTGTGTCCCATAATTATAGGTACCGCCAGCCTAACTCTTCCCTCACCGCAGCCTAACCCTAACCTCCCTTCCCCGCAGCCTAACCCTAACTTCCCCTCCCCGCAGCCTAACCCTAACTTCCCCTCCCTGCAGCCTAACCCTAACCTCCCCTCCCTGCAACCTAACCCTAACCTCCCTGCAGCCTAACCCTAACCTCCCCTCCCTGCAGCCTAACCCTAACCTCCCCTCCCTGCAGCCTAACCCTAACCTCCCCTCCCTGCAGCCTAACCCTAACCTCCCCAAGTGCTGAACCCTAGCCTCCTTCCCTGCAGCCTAACCCTAACCTCTCCTCCCAGCAGCCTAACTGGCCCATTCCAGCATCAGATAGAGGAAGAAAATCACCACGCAGAAAGCGCTGCCAAGCACCGTGATCTGCCGGTTCAGCTTCATGAACCTTGTCAGCACCAGCACAGCTCTGCTGACACCGCAGCCCGGGTCACACCGACAATATCTCCACGAACGTGCACATAGTCACACCTAATACAAATTGTAAAGCGGCGCAGTGTGCGATGGTGAGCAGAGAGGGAAGGCCTTAGGTCTCAGGCAGCGATTGGATGAGATCGCTGCTAGTGGTGACAGACACCGAGAAATGTTACTGGCTGCACAGCATATCCTGCAGCACCCGCACATTTTTAAAAACAGGGTCACAAAATGCCTGTAGTGCATATTTTGTGATTACTGAATCTCTCACATCACATGCTTGCCTTCCTTTCTAATCTCTTACAGAGTATTTATCTTTATTTACTTACTTCTTTTCTAACATACCTTAATCACATACTTTACTGTCAGTCTCTGCATTACTCTTCTTTACCTGTACTCATGTCTTACCTACATTCCTTCTTTACTCTCCCTCCCTTGCTACTTCTTTCTCCCACCTTTTCCTGCCTCAGTTTTGCATGTGACAAGACAGCAGCAGTGCTGGCCCCGCCCCTTTCTCGATGTCATGCAGTGGGCGGGGTTTGCAGTACGAGGTGGAAATGCTGCATAGCCCAGCCACTGAGAGAACGGAGAACCAGCACGGGCTGCAGCATCAGTGGTACAGGCTGTGCTGGGTGCTGTTACCAAACGCTGCCTGGTCGGAGCTAAACTCCGATCGCGGCAGCAACCCACTGAAGAGGTGAGTGCACTGCAGGCCACTGTGGGGACAAAGCAATGCAGACAGTGTTTCTTTCCTGTCAACACTGGCTGCTTTGCAGGGAAGCCTGTGGGCCTATTTTCATTCGGGGGCCTGGAGCTGCAGCTCCATCCGCCCCATTGTTAATCCGGCCCTGCATATTGTGGAATGGGAGCCAATAGGAGACACAGGAATTACATTTAAGGGTATAAACTAAAGTCTGTTCTGGATAAAGTAGCATGTGCTACTGTTCAGAGCTCAGCAAGTCAGTTTATGGTTTCCACAGACATACTGCAGTTTTGCAAACTTTGGGGTATATATAATAGGGCCTGAGTTTGCTGGTTGTGCGGTATGTCAGTCGAGAATGGACATATTTTTAAAGCAGCAATCATTTACAACCAGGTTGGTGTTGGCTTATAAATGATTGCCACTTTAAAAATACATCCATTCTCCGCCGACATCCCGTACCTCCAGCAAATTCGAACCCTATTACATATGCTCGCTTGTCTTATACGTTGCATAATTGTTGAGTCATCTATAGATGATGGTAAGACCTGTTTATATTTTTTTACTGTTTTTATACAGCTAGAATGATGTTCTGAATAACTGATTAGATATCTATGTAAAACACTCTTGCTTTTCAATCGTTATATTTTCTGCTTGCAAGAACCTTATAAAAGTAATTTATTGTGCTTTTGTTCTGCGTTCTGACTTCCCATATAAATTAATATGAAATGATATATGACAATCTATATTTATGTTGTTGGAAAATAAACCTCTTCTTGTACAGGCTTGCTAATGACTACAGTTGTTACACAACTATAATCACTTTTAAAAGATTGTAAATTTAGCCCATGCTTGCAAAAGGCAATATAGTCCAGGTGTGATTTGCAGGTAGAGTCTCTTATACTCTCACTTTCTTCTTTGTGACAGGTTGGTTAAAGGCTTCGTATTTACAATCTTGACAAATTGTTACTGCACCTGGGCTGTAATTTATCAGATTTATGGGTAATGCCTTTAAGGTTTTAGATTGACTCTTTACCTCATAAGATTTAGATTTTTATCACAGCACAGAGCAGCAGTGTTCTAGAATACAACATATAAGAACAAATGGATACTTCAGACATCTGTGAACCTTTCTACACTTAGGTGACCTAGTACACCTTATCAGCATTTAACCTGCAAGTAAAACAATTTTGTTTGGTACGAGTTTTAATAGCTTCTAAGATATTTCACACCAACTAAAAAGTGCTTCATCTGTGTCTTTTTGTTTGTAGATATAAATCATCAATGCACTGGTTTAAAATCTCCAGACTGCTTCTTACCACATCATTTTTGTTTGTAATAAAATGCCCATTTATCTAGGGTTATCCTCATTTCCCATATTACAGTATGTGTGTTACTGCAAGGCTTCAAATGTATGAGGCAGCTGAAACTTGCACATAAATTCTTTCCCAAAATGTAATTTTTATACTTTGGTTTTGTTTTCATCTGAAAAGTGGAATATACTTTAATACATTGTTACTGCATTGAGCTAATGCAAAGTATCTCAAAAATAGTGTACACAGATATAAATGTGTATATTCACCCATAAGCAGAGTTGTATGTATCTTGTGATGTGACCACCTCACTCTATTTGTGCACCTGGATTTCTCTGAATCATCACAATAAGCGCTGAATTGCATTTACCCTATAATAAGTTTAAAAGATATGCCTCCAAACAGATTTATTTACACTTATATTCAGCTCTGTACTAAAAGAACTTTGCCTGCGTGGAGAACCACCAAACAACCAAATTTCACCGGGGGGGATTGGGGTCTGTGTGAGGAAGGGACATCTATGTGAGGGAGGGGAACTGTATGGGGAGATCTGTGTGAGGGAGGAATGCTGAGTGAGGGGGAGAGTCGTGTGTGTGTTTTTTGGGGGATATCTGTATGGGAGAGGAGGGAGAGCTGTGTTTGTGGTGGGGATCTGTATGAAAGTGGTGCTAGAGATGAGCGCCTGAAATTTTTCGGGTTTTGTGTTTTGGTTTTGGGTTCGGTTCCGCGGCCGTGTTTTGGGTTCAAACGCGTTTTGGCAAAACCTCACCGAATTTTTTTTGTCGGATTCGGGTGTGTTTTGGATTCGGGTGTTTTTTTCAAAAAACACTAAAAAATAGCTTAAATCATAGAATTTGGGGGTCATTTTGATCCCAAAGTATTATTAACCTCAAAAACCATAATTTACACTCATTTTCAGTCTATTCTGAATACCTCACACCTCACAATATTATTTTTAGTCCTAAAATTTGCACCGAGGTCGCTGTGTGAGTAAGATAAGCGACCCTAGTGGCCGACACAAACACCGGGCCCATCTAGGAGTGGCACTGCAGTGTCACGCAGGATGTCCCTTCCAAAAAACCCTCCCCAAACAGCACATGACGCAAAGAAAAAAAGAGGCGCAATGAGGTAGCTGTGTGAGTAAGATTAGCGACCCTAGTGGCCGACACAAACACCGGGCCCATCTAGGAGTGGCACTGCAGTGTCACGCAGGATGTCCCTTCCAAAAAACCCTCCCCAAACAGCACATGACGCAAAGAAAAAAAGAGGCGCAATGAGGTAGCTGTGTGAGTAAGATTAGCGACCCTAGTGGCCGACACAAACACCGGGCCCATCTAGGAGTGGCATTGCAGTGTCACGCAGGATGGCCCTTCCAAAAAACCCTCCCCAAACAGCACATGACGCAAAGAAAAAAAGAGGCGCAATGAGGTAGCTGTGTGAGTAAGATTAGCGACCCTAGTGGCCGACACAAACACCGGGCCCATCTAGGAGTGGCACTGCAGTGTCACGCAGGATGGCCCTTCCAAAAAACCCTCCCCAAACAGCACATGACGCAAAGAAAAAAAGAGGCGCAATGAGGTAGCTGTGTGAGTAAGATTAGCGACCCTAGTGGCCGACACATACACCGGGCCCATCTAGGAGTGGCACTGCAGTGTCACGCAGGATGTCCCTTCCAAAAAACCCTCCCCAAACAGCACATGACGCAAAGAAAAAAAGAGGCGCAATGAGGTAGCTGTGTGAGTAAGATTAGCGACCCTAGTGGCCGACACAAACACCGGGCCCATCTAGGAGTGGCACTGCAGTGTCACGCAGGATGTCCCTTCCAAAAAACCCTCCCCAAACAGCACATGACGCAAAGAAAAAAAGAGGCGCAATGAGGTAGCTGTGTGAGTAAGATTAGCGACCCTAGTGGCCGACACAAACACCGGGCCCATCTAGGAGTGGCACTGCAGTGTCACGTAGGATGTCCCTTCCAAAAAACCCTCCCCAAACAGCACATGATGCAAAGAAAAAAAGAGGCGCAATGAGGTAGCTGACTGTGTGAGTAAGATTAGCGACCCTAGTGGCCGACACAAACACCGGGCCCATCTAGGAGTGGCACTGCAGTGTCACGCAGGATGTCCCTTTCAAAAAAACCCTCCCCAATCAGCACATGATGCAAAGAAAAAGAAAAGAAAAAAGAGGTGCAAGATGGAATTGTCCTTGGGCCCTCCCACCCACCCTTATGTTGTATAAACAAAACAGGACATGCACACTTTAACCAACCCATCATTTCAGTGACAGGGTCTGCCACACGACTGTGACTGATATGACGGGTTGGTTTGGACCCCCCCCAAAAAAGAAGCAATTAATCTCTCCTTGCACAAACTGGCTCTACAGAGGCAAGATGTCCACCTCATCTTCACCCTCCGATATATCACCGTGTACATCCCCCTCCTCACAGATTATCAATTCGTCCCCACTGGAATCCACCATCTCAGCTCCCTGTGTACTTTGTGGAGGCAATTGCTGCTGGTCAATGTCTCCGCGGAGGAATTGATTATAATTCATTTTAATGAACATCATCTTCTCCACATTTTCTGGATGTAACCTCGTACGCCGATTGCTGACAAGGTGAGCGGCGGCACTAAACACTCTTTCGGAGTACACACTTGTGGGAGGGCAACTTAGGTAGAATAAAGCCAGTTTGTGCAAGGGCCTCCAAATTGCCTCTTTTTCCTGCCAGTATAAGTACGGACTGTGCGACGTGCCTACTTGGATGCGGTCACTCATATAATCCTCCACCATTCTATCAATGTTGAGAGAATCATATGCAGTGACAGTAGACGACATGTCCGTAATCGTTGTCAGGTCCTTCAGTCCGGACCAGATGTCAGCATCAGCAGTCGCTCCAGACTGCCCTGCATCACCGCCAGCGGGTGGGCTCGGAATTCTGAGCCTTTTCCTCGCACCCCCAGTTGCGGGAGAATGTGAAGGAGGAGATGTTGACAGGTCGCGTTCCGCTTGACTTGACAATTTTGTCACCAGCAGGTCTTTCAACCCCAGCAGACCTGTGTCTGCCGGAAAGAGAGATCCAAGGTAGGCTTTAAATCTAGGATCGAGCACGGTGGCCAAAATGTAGTGCTCTGATTTCAACAGATTGACCACCCGTGAATCCTTGTTAAGCGAATTAAGGGCTGCATCCACAAGTCCCACATGCCTAGCGGAATCGCTCCCTTTTAGCTCCTTCTTCAATGCCTCCAGCTTCTTCTGCAAAAGCCTGATGAGGGGAATGACCTGACTCAGGCTGGCAGTGTCTGAACTGACTTCACGTGTGGCAAGTTCAAAGGGCATCAGAACCTTGCACAACGTTGAAATCATTCTCCACTGCACTTGAGACAGGTGCATTCCATCTCCTATATCGTGCTCAATTGTATAGGCTTGAATGGCCTTTTGCTGCTCCTCCAACCTCTGAAGCATATAGAGGGTTGAATTCCACCTCGTTACCACTTCTTGCTTCAGATGATGGCAGGGCAGGTTCAGTAGTTTTTGGTGGTGCTCCAGTCTTCTGTACGTGGTGCCTGTACGCCGAAAGTGTCCCGCAATTTTTCTGGCCACCGACAGCATCTCTTGCACGCCCCTGTCGTTTTTTAAAAAATTCTGCACCACCAAATTCAAGGTATGTGCAAAACATGGGACGTGCTGGAATTTGCCCATATTTAATGCACACACAATATTGCTGGCGTTGTCCGATGCCACAAATCCACAGGAGAGTCCAATTGGGGTAAGCCATTCCGCGATGATCTTCCTCAGTTGCCGTAAGAGGTTTTCAGCTGTGTGCGTATTCTGGAAAGCGGTGATACAAAGCGTAGCCTGCCTAGGAAAGAGTTGGCGTTTGCGAGATGCTGCTACTGGTGCCGCCGCTGCTGTTCTTGCGGCGGGAGTCCATACATCTACCCAGTGGGCTGTCACAGTCATATAGTCCTGACCCTGCCCTGCTCCACTTGTCCACATGTCCGTGGTTAAGTGGACATTGGGTACAACTGCATTTTTTAGGAGACTGGTGAGTCTTTTTCTGACGTCCGTGTACATTCTCGGTATCGCCTGCCTAGAGAAGTGGAACCTAGATGGTATTTGGTAACGGGGGCACACTGCCTCAATAAATTGTCTAGTTCCCTGTGAACTAACGGCGGATACCGGACGCACGTCTAACACCAACATAGTTGTCAAGGACTCAGTTATCCGCTTTGCAGTAGGATGACTGCTGTGATATTTCATCTTCCTCGCAAAGGACTGTTGAACAGTCAATTGCTTACTGGAAGTAGTACAAGTGGGCTTACGACTTCCCCTCTGGGATGACCATCGACTCCCAGCGGCAACAACAGCAGCGCCAGCAGCAGTAGGCGTTACACGCAAGGATGCATCGGAGGAATCCCAGGCAGGAGAGGACTCGTCAGACTTGCCAGTGACATGGCCTGCAGGATTATTGGCATTCCTGGGGAAGGAGGAAATTGACACTGAGGGAGTTGGTGGGGTGGTTTGCGTGAGCTTGGTTACAAGAGGAAGGGATTTACTGGTCAGTGGACTGCTTCCGCTGTCACCCAAAGTTTTTGAACTTGTCACTGACTTATTATGAATGCGCTGCAGGTGACGTATAAGGGAGGATGTTCCGAGGTGGTTAACGTCCTTACCCCTACTTATTACAGCTTGACAAAGGGAACACACGGCTTGACACCTGTTGTCCGCATTTCTGGTGAAATACCTCCACACCGAAGAGCTGATTTTTTTGGTATTTTCACCTGGCATGTCAACGGCCATATTCCTCCCACGGACAACAGGTGTCTCCCCGGGTGCCTGACTTAAACAAACCACCTCACCATCAGAATCCTCCTGGTCAATTTCCTCCCCAGCGCCAGCAACACCCATATCCTCCTCATCCTGGTGTACTTCAACACTGACATCTTCAATCTGACTATCAGGAACTGGACTGCGGGTGCTCCTTCCAGCACTTGCAGGGGGCGTGCAAATGGTGGAAGGCGCATGCTCTTCACGTCCAGTGTTGGGAAGGTAAGGCATCGCAACCGACACAATTGGACTCTCCTTGTGGATTTGGGATTTCAAAGAACGCACAGTTCTTTGCGGTGCTTTTGCCAGCTTGAGTCTTTTCAGTTTTCTAGCGAGAGGCTGAGTGCTTCCATCCTCATGTGAAGCTGAACCACTAGCCATGAACATAGGCCAGGGCCTCAGCCGTTCCTTGCCACTCCGTGTGGTAAATGGCATATTGGCAAGTTTACGCTTCTCCTCCGACAATTTTATTTTAGGTTTTGGAGTCCTTTTTTTACTGATATTTGGTGTTTTGGTTTTGACATGCTCTGTACTATGCCATTGGGCATCGGCCTTGGCAGACGACGTTGCTGGCATTTCATCGTCTCGGCCATGACTAGTGGCAGCAGCTTCAGCACGAGGTGGAAGTGGATCTTGATCTTTCCCTAATTTTGGAACCTCAACATTTTTGTTCTCCATATTTTAATAGGCACAACTAAAAGGCACCTCAGGTAAACAATGGAGATGGATGGATTGGATACTAGTATACAATTATGGACGGGCTGCCGAGTGCCGACACAGAGGTAGCCACAGCCGTGAACTACCGCACTGTACTGTGTCTGCTGCTAATATATAGACTGGTTGATAAAGAGATAGTATACTCGTAACTAGTATGTATGTATAAAGAAAGAAAAAAAAACCACGGTTAGGTGGTATATACAATTATGGACGGGCTGCCGAGTGCCGACACAGAGGTAGCCACAGCCGTGAACTACCGCACTGTACTGTGTCTGCTGCTAATATATAGACTGGTTGATAAAGAGATAGTATACTCGTAACTAGTATGTATGTATAAAGAAAGAAAAAAAAACCACGGTTAGGTGGTATATACAATTATGGACGGGCTGCCGAGTGCCGACACAGAGGTAGCCACAGCCGCGAACTACCGCACTGTACTGTGTCTGCTGCTAATATATAGACTGGTTGATAAAGAGATAGTATACTCGTAACTAGTATGTATGTATAAAGAAAGAAAAAAAAACCACGGTTAGGTGGTATATACAATTATGGACGGGCTGCCGAGTGCCGACACAGAGGTAGCCACAGCCGTGAACTACCGCACTGTACTGTGTCTGCTGCTAATATATAGACTGGTTGATAAAGAGATAGTATACTCGTAACTAGTATGTATGTATAAAGAAAGAAAAAAAAACCACGGTTAGGTGGTATATACAATTATGGACGGGCTGCCGAGTGCCGACACAGAGGTAGCCACAGCCGTGAACTACCGCACTGTACTGTGTCTGCTGCTAATATATAGACTGGTTGATAAAGAGATAGTATACTCGTAACTAGTATGTATGTATAAAGAAAGAAAAAAAAACCATGGTTAGGTGGTATATACAATTATGGACGGGCTGCCGAGTGCCGACACAGAGGTAGCCACAGCCGTGAACTACCGCACTGTACTGTGTCTGCTGCTAATATATAGACTGGTTGATAAAGAGATAGTATACTCGTAACTAGTATGTATGTATAAAGAAAGAAAAAAAAACCACGGTTAGGTGGTATATACAATTATGGACGGGCTGCCGAGTGCCGACACAGAGGTAGCCACAGCCGTGAACTACCGCACTGTACTGTGTCTGCTGCTAATATATAGACTGGTTGATAAAGAGATAGTATACTCGTAACTAGTATGTATGTATAAAGAAAGAAAAAAAAACCACGGTTAGGTGGTATATACAATTATGGACGGGCTGCCGAGTGCCGACACAGAGGTAGCCACAGCCGTGAACTACCGCACTGTACTGTGTCTGCTGCTAATATATAGACTGGTTGATAAAGAGATAGTATACTCGTAACTAGTATGTATGTATAAAGAAAGAAAAAAAAACCACGGTTAGGTGGTATATACAATTATGGACGGGCTGCCGAGTGCCGACACAGAGGTAGCCACAGCCGTGAACTACCGCACTGTACTGTGTCTGCTGCTAATATAGACTGGTTGATAAAGAGATAGTATACTCGTAACTAGTATGTATGTATAAAGAAAGAAAAAAAAACCACGGTTAGGTGGTATATACAATTATGGACGGGCTGCCGAGTGCCGACACAGAGGTAGCCACAGCCGTGAACTACCGCACTGTACTGTGTCTGCTGCTAATATATAGACTGGTTGATAAAGAGATAGTATACTCGTAACTAGTATGTATGTATAAAGAAAGAAAAAAAAACCACGGTTAGGTGGTATATACAATTATGGACGGGCTGCCGAGTGCCGACACAGAGGTAGCCACAGCCGTGAACTACCGCACTGTACTGTGTCTGCTGCTAATATAGACTGGTTGATAAAGAGATAGTATACTCGTAACTAGTATGTATGTATAAAGAAAGAAAAAAAAACCACGGTTAGGTGGTATATACAATTATGGACGGTCTGCCGAGTGCCAACACAGAGGTAGCCACAGCCGTGAACTACCGCACTGTACTGTGTCTGCTGCTAATATATAGACTGGTTGATAAAGAGATAGTATACTCGTAACTAGTATGTATGTATAAAGAAAGAAAAAAAAACCACGGTTTGGTGGTATATACAATTATGGACGGGCTGCCGAGTGCCGACACAGAGGTAGCCACAGCCGTGAACTACCGCACTGTACTGTGTCTGCTGCTAATATAGACTGGTTGATAAAGAGATAGTATACTACTAATATTATATACTGGTGGTCAGGTCACTGGTCACTAGTCACACTGGCAGTGGCACTCCTGCAGCAAAAGTGTGCACTGTTTAATTTTAATATAATATTATGTACTCCTGGCTCCTGCTATAACCTATAACTGGCACTGCAGTAGTGCTCCCCAGTCTCCCCCACAATTATAAGCTGTGTGAGCTGAGCAGTCAGACAGATATATAATATATATAGATGATGCAGCACACTGGCCTGAGCCTGAGCAGTGCACACAGATATGGTATGTGACTGACTGAGTCACTGTGTGTATCGCTTTTTTCAGGCAGAGAACGGATATATTAAATAAACTGCACTGTGTGTCTGGTGGTCACTCACTATATAATATATTATGTACTCCTGGCTCCTGCTATAACCTATAACTGGCACTGCAGTAGTGCTCCCCAGTCTCCCCCACAATTATAAGCTGTGTGAGCTGAGCAGTCAGACAGATATATAATATTATATATAGATAATAGATGATGCAGCACACTGGCCTGAGCCTGAGCAGTGCACACAGATATGGTATGTGACTGAGTCACTGTGTGCTGTGTATCGCTTTTTTCAGGCAGAGAACGGATTATAAATAAAAGTGGTGGTCACTGGTCACTATCAGCAAAACTCTGCACTGTACACTACTGAGTACTCCTAATGCTCCCCAAAATTAGTAAATCAAGTGTCTAAACGGAGAGGACGCCAGCCACATCCTCTCCCTATCAATCTCAATGCACGTGTGAAAATGGCGGCGACGCGCGGCTCCTTATATAGAATCCGAGTCTCGCGATAGAATCCGAGCCTCGCGAGAATCCGACAGCGTCATGATGACGTTCGGGCGCGCTCGGGTTAACCGAGCAAGGCGGGAAGATCCGAGTCGCTCGGACCCGTGAAAAAAAACATGAAGTTCTGGCGGGTTCGGATTCAGAGAAACCGAACCCGCTCATCTCTAAGTGGTGCGCTATGTGCGTTGGAGGGGAGGGGAAATAAGTGAGAGAGTAGAGCTGTGTTTGTGGGGGGTCTGTGTGAGGAAGGCAGAACTATGTGAGGGGGATCTGAGTGAGAGGGGGGATCTGAGAGGTGGGATCTGTGTGAGAGTGGTGTGCTGTATGTGTTTGAAGGGAACTGAGTGAGTGGGGAGAGCCGTGTGTGTGGGTCTGTGTGAAGAAGGGTCAGCTATGTGAGGTTAGATAGCTGAGTGAGAGGGAGAAGCTGTGTGGGGAGAGCTGTGTATATGGGGGGAGAGCTATATTAGGAGAGGTCTGCATGAGAGATCTGAGTTAGGGATGAGAACTGTACGTATATGTATTTATATATGCATTAATTTGGGACCCTGAGGCAGTATATTGCCTAGGACCCTGTGGGGTCTTTACCCAGATCTGTCCAATCTCCATAATGGCCAGTAACATTGACCCCAGATTGAACCACCATGGTCACCCACCATATGGCACTTCTTTCCGGCACCTGACTACCATGAGAGGCTATCGCTACAGGATATCAGCAACTTCTGTTATGTAACAGAGCTGTATTACAGGTAAGATATGATGACATCACAGCTGTTTGTCAGTGTAGCTTGATAAATTCAGCAAAAAAGCAGCCCCCATAGAGATAGGGACTACTTTTGTGAGCAAAAATGGGGGCTTCAGCAGAAATCACCAATGTCTGCTGCAGCCCCCCTCAGAGATAAATTCAGGAGATACTGTAAATGTTGTTGGTATACTACGAAAATAGGGGGTATCCTGTAAATAGGATTGTATATTAGTGTATTTTTGCATGTGTATAGATAGCTGTAATCCATATTTATGTTTCCTTTTTTTTTGGGGGGGGGGGGTGTCACTGAACTGCAACTTACCTCTGGGCAACTAAGATGAACGTATGCCACTGGTAGATACTTTATTATAGTACATGCAATTGCCTGTTTATGCTATTTTTAGTATTTTAGTCTTATATGTTTTTCATATTGAGTTGATTATGTGTTTTTTTAAAATAATTTTGTTTGTATAATAAATTCTTTATATAATTGGTTGAATATTTGTGACTGCATTTTATTGTGGTAAACAGTTGTGCAATCAAGTTCCAATTTGTCTTATATACATCTCTGGAATACTGTACACCCTTCTTCATTATTGATAGTTGCATTTCTTTTACCCTTAGACTCTTGATGAAGTGACCACTCTGACACCTCCAATGTTCCAAATATATATTGTCAGAATGGTTTTTAAAGTTATGTAAATGAACAATACTGAATATGTATTTTTTCAAACAAAACATTGGTATATGCATGAGCATATGTATGTCTGATGTAAACCAGATGCATGTGCTAATAGAACTTAGATGAATGACTCTTGCAATAATGTTCTGTCCCCTGGACCACCTTTACTATATGTTATAGTACTGTCATAACTGGCAGCTGCCATGGCACTAGTACTTGGTTGCTGCTTCTGCTCTTCTATTGACTGATCGTGTGCCATATCAACTCAGTGCTTATATTTATGCAAACACAGTGGGTTACACCACCTAGAGGACACACAAGTTGTACAATAAAAACAACTATTTCAAGTATATATTTCTTATATTAACTTTTTTTGCAAATTATAAACTCACACAGCAGACTGTCATTGCTTATATTATGTGAATGCAGTGAGGTCACAGTACTAATATTCATATGAACACAGTGGGGCATGGCCCGCAGAGTCACAGTACTTATATCATGTGAATGCAGTGGGGTATTATATTTATGTTAACAAACACCATGGGGTACACAGTACACACAATTTATACAAAAAAAAATAAAATTTAACTATTTTCACAAATGGCACTCACACCGTGAGGAGACACAGTGCTCATATTGATGTGAACAAACACAAGAGAGGTACAGGACACACAAATTGTACAAAAAAGAACAGTTTAACTTTTTTGCAAATGACAACTCACACTGTGAAGTCACAATGCTTATATGTATGAACGTAGTATCATAACATCTATTGAGCTTTATTGAACACATAAATAAAAAAAAATAAAAACAACTTTTTCTTTTTTTTTCACAAATGACATTGGCCCTATACAAATAAGTTTTTTTTATTTTTTTATTTGAGACACCAGAGTGTATTAAGAAATAATGCTGCCCCTGTAATAGGAGCTCTGATCAGCACTATGGGCAGTGACAAAAAATAGAACACCAGAGTGCACCAAGGGATAATGCTGCACCTGTATTAGAAGCTCTGGGAAGCACTACAGGCAGTGACAAATGAAATAACACCAGTGTGCACCAAGGGTGAATGCTGCCCCTGTATTTGCTCCGGGCAGTACTACGGACAGTGACAAAAAAAGAACACCTGCGTGCACCAAGGGTTAATGCCGTGACTGATTGTACACCAATAAAGGGTTACTCAAACATGGCATTTTAAGAACTCTGGGCTGTCTGCAGTGCACCAATTTTGCTATAATGCTTAATGCCGTGGCAGTCTAGTGGATGGGCTCTTTGACCAGTGTGAAATTGTGCCCAAATCACAGTGGGAGAGACTTATACCAAATACAAAACAAGTGAGATCTGACACTGGGAAAATGACATTTTGCCTCTTTTTGGAATCTGAGCAAGGCGGGAAAACTTTAACTGGCACTCAGATACCATCAGATCCTGGAAGTATAGGTGGGCTCAGTTCTCGGAGAACAGAGTCCTTCCATCTCGAATACTGTGTGTATATATATATATATATATATATATATATATTTACACACTGTTTTAAAACTTTTGAATGAATAATTGTAGCAATTAAAAGCTACAAAAATATAAATAATATGGCAATAGAAAATGTGTGTGTGTGTGTGTGTGTGTGTGTGTGTGTGTGTGTGTGTGTGTGTGTGTTGAAAAATTAATTTCTGCAAAGTGTAAAATCAGGAAATGTTAAACCCACTTTGCAAATGGAATATTTGGAATTGTATGCTATAAGCCTTTTCCTTATTATTTAGAGAACTATGCTCATTTGTGCAATTGTCCATAAATTACCTCTGAAATCTTAGGTCATATTGTAATGTATGAAGTTTGCTAGTTTTTATAATTGTAATGTAAATGTGAGAATGACCTGTGCTAGGTTTCCATTTTCCCCATGTTTTTTTTAAATGTTGGACTCAAATGTTGGACTTAAAAGTCAGGATTCAAGGATGCTCTACATAATGTGAACTGTGGTTCAAGACCTTGAGCAAATATAATCATAATGGTAAAAATTATTATTACCATATATAAGTTTTGTTTTGGTGCTACAACTTGATGTTTTTGGGTGGTTATGTAGGTTTGCAAATAGCTTTACATCTCACATGCTTACAAACTTAGGTCATACACCCATGTGAAAAGAAAACTAATCAGTACTAGACTGTAGGGAAAAAAAACTAATTCACAAATTTGTCACATGTAACAGGGTCACTTCACCACATTACTGTTAGCAAATATTCAGTTTACAGTAGATTTCATGATGGAATAAAATGCAGTTATACAGTTTCTTTAGAGAAATAATGTGCAGCTATCTTGAGCTAAATCATTCCTGCAGTTTTATTGAAAACAGCTCAATGAGCACCATATGCATGAGAAGAATTTATATTCATCTAGTTAGTTTGGGGCAAGGGCCAAGTAGCTTGTCATTGCTGAGATCAGTGTGGTATGACAGGATTGTGGAGAGCAAATTATATGGTTACAGATGAACACTAAAACTGAGCTTCCTGGCAAAGTGATTTATACCACTTTCAATAGAAGGAGATATATTTGTGAGGCACTAAAAATGTCCTGCGACATGAAAGACATGAAAGGGAAATTAAAGGATACATTTCAAATTGATCCTGAAAAAAACATTGATCTGCCTAGAAATCGCTTCTTACTTTTTACTTTAACATGGTAGTGCCAAGTTTCAATCATTCCTGTATTATCTTAGCTTATTGTCAGTTTGAAAATGGTCTCTCATCAAGCAAAAATTCTGGTGATGTAACCGCTGCAAAATGTAAGAAAAAAAAAGGATATGCATACAAAATATATCATCCAGAACAGAAACAGTTACACATTTCTTTAAATGTTCACTGAACATACTGTGATATTAAATAGCATACTAAGTACAAATTTATTATAATACCAGGGGGTATATTTAATGAAGTGGAGATGTTGTCCGTAGCAACCAGATGCTAACTATTATCTTATAGAAAGTGTTAGATAAATAATAAGTAGAATCTGATTGGTTGCTTTGGGCAAAATCTCCACTTCTATAAACCCACAATTTAGTAAATATACCCCCAGTGGTAAATTTACTTAGAATCTTGTTTGGCTGAGTTTGCATTCTCTGTCATATTTGGACATTTTTCCAAACACGGAAATTTACTATAGGCAAATACAGGAGTAATCGAACTTCAAAACATAGGGGAAATAACACATACTGTATGATCAAATCCACCATTTGCTAATCTTAGAAGCACTTTCCTTAGGAAACAACAGTACATGGATATTTACCAATATTCGTGTTTGCAAACACACACGTGAATTGTGCAAACATGAATATTGGTGCCCAAAATAGATGTTTCAAATAGACCACCTCGTTAGCAACATGTTTGCATAACTACCCAATACATTTGTATACTCACAATATAAAATTAACCATTAATAATAAATCCATCATGCCTAGCAAATATACTTAGAAAGTACTCAAATGAGTTAAAATAAAACAACCATATGTGTGATTTTAAGATATAACTCTCCAGACTGTACATACACAGGACATTTTTTTTCTCTATTAGGGAATAGAGAAATGTAACGGTGTGACATATTGGTATGTTTGATAGGTTACAAATATAAAAAACAAACACTTATACCTTGCCCATGGACATTTCAAAAAGTCAATGGGTGTTTGGGTCATGAAGCACACAAATATTCCAAAACAACACATTTATTTTAATATAAACCTTTATTTTTAACAGTCAAACCTATATGAAACAGATACACTTTAAAAAACCTGTCTTTGCACTTCAATAATATAGAACACAATGGTGTATGATAAATTATAAACAACACAATAAACCATTTGTTTAATTAAAAAAAAAACGTCTGTTTTATTAACACATTAAACATGTTTGTGCCTGCGGCTACCTGCAACACTGGACCTGCTGAGACCCACCTCTGGTGCGGCCTGTGTATCAGCATGGTCTTGGCATAAGTGTAGGTATTTAGGAGCTGTTGCTTGCGGAGGTGCTTTCAAACTGCATAGATAAGTACCCCAAAAGCTAAATTAAGGATACTAGCCTGAAAGTGCAGAATGGCATATGCTTGGGAATCCAGTAATCAAAGGAAATTGTCATGGAACCAATTATTTGATTCCTGCATCTGGAGCAAGGTTCCTTGGAAACGGTTGTTTGAGTTCTGTAGTTGATGCAATGTATTGGCAATTATATCCTGATGGTTTGATTGGGCACACTTGTGGAGTTTTCACGTGTGTAATGTTTTGTTTAATCTAGAGAGTTGTCTCACTTGGGTGGTGAGCAGGGCCAACTGCTGGGCCTAAAAGTTGGGTATTTTTTGCCATTAGCTGGGGTCTGGCTGGGCTGGAGGAGTGTGGCAAGTAGGGGTATGGAAGGTTGCATTGTGGCTTCCATTGGTGGGATGGCAGGATATAAAATCATCATCATCATGATGACCCCATTACAGGCTGTCTGCCCAATAATGCTTCCACAGCTTCTTGGTCATTTTCTTCAGTACCTATGGAACACATGTGGGTAAGTATTGTTTTCTATATGTAAATGTTGTACACAACATAGCATTTTTAAGTACATTGTGTGTATATGCCTGAAATCACTAATATTTTACAATACAACAGTCTGAATGTGCTGACATTAATTCAAAGATTCTATTGTATCCTTCCATATACAGTATTGGCTAAGTGTGCTTATGTTTGTATTGTTTGTATATTGTGCAATATTATAGTGTATGTGTTCTTTTCACAGACTCACCAGATAGATGTAAGGAGCGTGGCCCAGTGGTACCCTCCTGTGAGAGCGTATCCAACCTGTACTGTATCTAACCCACACTGTATACACCCCACACTATATCCTGTACTGTGTCCGAATTGCACTTTAATCCAACCCACACTGTATCCGACCTGCCCCGTATACGACAAACACTGTATCCCACACTGTATTTGACCTGCACTGTATCTGACCTGCACTGTATCCAAAGCACATAGTTTCCAACCTGCACTGTATCCAACCCACACTATATCCCACAGTGTATCTGACCTGCGCTGTAACCTGCACTGTATCTGACCTGCACTGTAACCTGCACTGTATCTGACCCACACTGTTTTTATAGTTGGTGAGATTTTGGGGAACTGCTGCACACAGTGATCATCAAATAAGCCTGCCCCCAGACTCTTGTAAAACCAGCCAATGGCAGGCTTATTAAAGATGGACAGGCTGAGCAATGTGTGCCTGTGTCCCATGCATGTTGCGGCTGCTGATCCCCGGGTGCCATCATATCCTAGTGCCAGAATGCATCTGTCTACATGCTGGAAACTGGTCCCGGGGTTGGATGACCCAGGTAACCCGTTTCCACTGTAGATCACCCGGGACCTTTGCAGGTAAAACCCTGCTACGTACGTACAAAATCCCAAATTCATGCACGCTGATGTGCAATAACCCATGGTTTTTGAGTCAATGAAAAAGGGGTTTTAAACTAGGTTTATTGGATGTTATGAACAAACTTCATGTCACCTGTCACTGACATCTTTATATTTTCAAACTGAAGGACCAATAGACCTGCAGCACAATCCATGTGTGAAATTCAAACTTAAGAGTAATAATGATGTTGTGTACTAAAGTTGTACTGTGTTTGTTATTAAAATCAAATGTGTTTGTACAAGTATATAATAAAGTTACAATGTGTTGTGTCTTGTTAGTCATATGATACCACATGATATCACTCACAAGTGCATAACACAGAGTGTATTCTGCCAAAATAAGCAACATGTTTTCTTTTCTTTCTTTGAAACCTGGGACATTCAGTGATACTAAGAATAAGATCATTAGTTTAAAAATTCTTCAGGCATATTTGTGTTTCTCTTTAGAAGGTATTACTAAAAGAAATTGGAGCTGCAGGCATTTCAATGTGGCCTGTATTAAGGGCTCATTCAGTTAAAGCAAATTGAATATGGCATAGGGACAGACTTATCCCCATTGAACTGTATTTTATCATTGGTTAACTTGCATCCCTTTATGATTGGTACATCCATGTTGTATATAATGTGCTAGTGCAGTTACTTGTGCTGTATTGATGGTAAGTGTGTTTTGTTTTATATTACTTAATTAGTTCAGCCAAGTAACTAGATTAGTAAATTTAGTAGGAAATTCAGGAGTAGAGTCTTCTTTAGCAGCTGTAATACATAATATTGAAGTACAAACTTTGGTCACAAGGATTTTAGCAGTATAACAGAATGGCAAAGTGAGATTAGGGCTTTCTGCCCTAATATCTGGACCTGCCTGTCAAGGAAGTGCAAACCACCACCATGATGCCCACTCCAAAGGCAATGCCACCACAAAGCATCTATAAATGGCCCTTGCTATTTATTACGTGGATGTGGCCATGCTACAACACTTATACTTATACTGTCCTTAATCTAATGGTTACCTGCCTGGATAACTGGCAAAAAGACCATCTGACACACTACACACTGACACTTCATTACTGGTTTATTTTACTGTGGTTGTGTTCCCATGTTGTGTTTCATATTGTGCACAATTGTTTTAACAGTTAGTAAACAAAGGCATTTGATTTAATTCATTTAACTGTGAGACTTTTAGTCAGTATCTAATCAGCATATACTTTGAAAAGTCTTATTGTATATGCAGCAGGTAAAATAAGTGTTGAACACATCAACATTTTTCTCAGTAAATATATTTGTGATGGGTCTATTGTAATTAAATTTTCACCAAATGTCAGCAATAACCCATGCAATCCACACATGCAATGAAATCAAACCATAGATGTCCATAAATTAAGTTATGTGTAATAATGTGAAATTACATAGGGGAACAGTATTGAACACATGAAGAAAGGGAGATGCAAAAAGGCATGGAAAGCCAAGACACCAGCTGAAAGCACAAGCAATCCTGCCCCTTGTCAGTGCAAATTAATATAAGGTGGTTCAGTCCCAACTGATGGCCTATAGAAAGGTGTCTCATTACCAAGGTGTCACACAAGAAACATCTCATGATGGGTAAAAGCAAAGAGCTCTCTCAAGACCTTTGCAACCTTATTGTTGCAAAACATACTGATGTCATAGGTTACAGCAGGACTTCTAAACGTCTCAATGTTACAGTCAGCACTGTTGGGGCCACAATCCAAAATTGGAAAGAATATAATTTCACCATAAACTGGCCGCGACCAGGTGCTCCTCACAAGATTTCTGAAAGAGGAGTGAAAATAATTATCAGAAGAGTTGTCCAAGAGCCAGGGAACACTTTTGGAGAACTTCAGAAAGACCTGAAATTAGCAGGTACAATTGTTTCAAAGAAAACAGTAGGTACTGCACTCAACAGCCTTGGCCTGTATGCATGCTCAACATGCAAGACTCCATTGCTGAAGAAAAAGTATGTTGAAGCTTGTTTAAAGCTTGCTGCATAACATTTGGACAAGCCTGTGAAATACTGGGAAAATATAGTCTGGTCACATGAGACCAAAATTGAACTCTTTGAATGACATAATACACACTATGTTTGTAGGAGAAATGGCACTGCACATCATCCCAAAAACATCATACCAACAGTGAAGTTTGGAGGTTGGAACATCATGGTGTGGGGCTGTTTTTCAGCATAGGACACTGGCATACTTCATATAATTGAAGGAAGAATGAATGGAAAAATGTACAGAGACATTCTTGATAAAAATCTGCTGCAATCTAGCAGGATGCTGAAGATGAAACAAGGGTGGACAATTCAGCAAGACAATGATCCCAAATACACAGCCAAGGACACTCTCAATTGGTTTCAGAGAAAGAAAATAAAGCAGCTAGAATGGCCCAGGCAATCACCTGACTTTATCCAATTGAAAATCTATGAAAAGAACTAAAGATCAGAGTTCATAGAAGAGGCCCACAAAAGCTTCAAGATTTGATTTATTTGTGTGGAAGAATGGGCCAAAATCACACCTGAGCAATGCATGCGACTACTGTAGTTTCTCCACACAGGAGGTGCCTTGAAGCTATCATTACCAAAAAAAGGCTTTTGTATGAAGTATTAAATACATTTCAGTAAGCATGTACAATACTTTTTTCCTGTGTCATTTCACATTATTACACATAACTTAATTTATGGACATCTATGGTTTGATTTCTTTGCATGTGTGGATTGCATGGGTTGTTGATGACATTTGTTGAAAATATCATCATCCGGGTGAAAGTCTTTATAGAGGCACTGTGAGTATTGGGATCAAAATTGGATTTCTGTGACAATTTCTTCAATTGAGGTGGTATATCTTTGACATTATTAACATCAGCTTGTTTACCAAATTTTCCATAGTGTTCCTTAAGGCGTAATGTTCTATCGAGGTTTTCCTTACTCTCAAATGCTGAGAGTCAAACGCATTACCAGTGAACCAGCAGCGACACAGGAGGCTTTGGATAATATGATTGTAAAATTCCAACAGCGAGGCTATAATTTAAATAACTTGAAACAATCCAAAGAGAAGATGGATCTACTTCCCAGGGAGGATACCTTTAAACCTAAAACAACTCAGGTAGAGAGTAATAGGATCCCTTGGGTAATGAGATATACAAGAGAAAGTGAGCACCTTAAGAAGGGCATTAAAAAACTGTGGCCCATTGTCAATACTGACAGGGAATTACCTGCCCTTAAGGATGTGCGACTGATGCCAGCTTATACTAGAGGTCGTACCTTAAGTGATAGGCTGGTGAAAATTTATGTGATGGGCATGAATTCTGAGCATAGACCGGAGCATTTTTTGACCAGAAGGAACAGGTGCTACTGATGAATTGGGTGCACAATGTGTCATTCTATGTTAGTGGGGGATCATATTAGACACCTGCACACAGGGGTCAAGTTCCCCATTAAACACACATTAACATGCACATCGAAATTTGTCATATACACTCTGTCTTGTTCATGTGGATTGTTATACATGGGCAAGAAATAGAGGGCCAATTTAGGGAACGTATGGCCAATCATCGCATGTCCATACGGGCAGCGATTGCCAATGGCCATAGTGACCAACCAGTTGTGAGAAACTGTATCACTGCTGGTTACAGTGTGGCCAGTATTCATTGTAAAATCATAGACCACGTGCCTCCCTTTAGAAGGGGTGGCAATAGGAGTAGGCATTTGTTGCAATTGGAGACTCGTTGGATCTATCAGCTTAGCACATTGTCCCCTAGGGGATTAAATGAAACATTAGGTCTGCATTGTTTCCTCTATTGAGTAATCATATTAGGTTTGGGAGAAGATAACTTAAGTAAACTCCAGTCACGGTCCTGTGAGTTAGCAAGTTGAATTAATGTAACTATGTAAGGGATACATATAATTGGTACCATTTTTCTAGGAATATTTTAACCATTTTTTGTATGTTTTTAATTGTATGATTAATTGTATGTTTATGTATTGTGTTTTTGTTTTAGATCACTATGGTTACCGCTGATCATGCGGACCTGTCAGCACGCCAGTTGATGACATCACCACATGGAACTTGAGGGCGGGTAATGTTGATGCGACAGGTTGGTCCACTAGCATCAAACAGGTTGCCATGGTTACTAGTGACCGGACATCCCTGAGTTGGTGCTGGAGAGTGACGTCACTGTTTAGCGCAATTCACCTGAACACTCGGTCTGGTGGGACAGACCGACAGCGTGGACAGGTGAGTATGATCAGGGGCAGGGGGAGATGTCTAAGGGGTATAAGTGTTCTTCATTTTGCTGTACATAGTTCATCCCTGATGATGGGCTTATGGCCCAAAACAGATGTACACTTTTAATCTCAATAAACTAGAGCACACTGCAAGACTCCAGAGTGCCTCCTGTATTCCTTTCTGTAATATTGGTCTGCCATACCCGAGGAGGGCACCGGAGCAAGATTTATTTATTGAATAGGCTAAGTGTTGGGAGATGCCTTTGTATGGTACAAGCCAAAATTCACATTATAGCACATGGTACAAGCCAAAATTCACATTATAGCACACGGTATGAGCCAAAATTCACATTAAAGCACACTGAATAAGCCGAAATTCACATTATAACATACTGAATGAGCTGAAATTCACATTATCGCACACTGAATAAGCCAAAATTCACATTATAGCACACTGAATAAGCCGAAATTCACATTATAGCACACTGAATGAGCTGAAATTCACATTATAGCACACTGAATAAGCCAAAATTCACATTATAGCACACAGAATGAGCCGAAATTCACATTATAGCAAATGGTATGAGCCACAATTCAGGGACAGGGACAAACAGAGTGACAGCAGGGACAGCCAGAGTGACAGCAGGGACAGCCAGAGTGACAGCAGGGACAGGGAGAGAGAGAGAGAGTGACAGCAGGGACAGGGAGAGAGCATAACGACAGGGAGAGAGAGTGACAGCAGGGACAGGGAGAGTAACGACAGGGAGAGAGAGTAATGAAAGGGAGAGAGTAACAACAGGGAGTGAGAGAGTGACATCAGGTATAGAGAGTGACAGCAGGGACAGGGAGAGTAACGGAAGGGAGAGAGAGTGACAGAAGAGAGAGAGAGAGTAACGACAGGGAGAGTGAGTAACGACAGGGAGAGAGAATAACAACAGAGAGATTGTGACAGCAGGGAGAGAGAGAGTGAAAGCAGGGAGAGAGAGTGACAGCAGGGAGAGAGAAAGTGACAGCAGGGACAGGGTGAGTAATGACAGGGAGAGAAAGTGACAGCACGGAGAGAGAGTGACAGCAGGGAGAGAGAGGGTGACAGCAGGGACATGGAGAGTAATGACAGGGAGAGAGAGTGACAACAGGGAGAGAGAGTGACAGCAGGGACAGGGAGAGTAACATCAGGGAGAGAGAGTAACAACAGGGAGAGTAACGACAGGGAGAGAGAGTAACAACAGGGAGAGAGAGTGACAGCAGGGAGAGAGTGACAGCAGGGACAGGGAGAGTAATGACGGGGAGAGAGAGTGACAGCAGGGAGAGAGATTAACGACAGGGAGAGTGAGTAATGACAGGGAGAGAGAGTGCGACAGCAGGTAGAGAGAGAGTGACAGCAGGGACAGTGAGAGTAATGACAGGGAGAGAGAGTGACAGCAGGGAGAAAGAGTAGCAACGGGGAGAGAGAGTAATGACAGGTAGTGAGAGAGTGACAGCAGGGAGAGAGAGAGTGACAACAGTGACAGCAGGGAGAGAGATAGTGACAGCAGGGAGAGAGAGAGTGACAGCAGGGAATGAGAGAGTGATGACAGTGACAGCAGGCAGAGAGATAGTGACAGCAGGGAGAGATAGAGTGACAGTAGGGACAGGGACAGTAACGACAAGGAGAGAGGGTGACAGCAGGGGAACTTTACCTGACTGTGGTCGGCGGAGGCACCCATGGGCAACGGCGGTGATAAGGAGGCCTTTGTTGCGGTGAGGTCCCTCTGACCGCCATTTGTTGCGGGCGCTGTGAGCGAGTGAGCGTTTGGTGGCGGTGAGCGGATGGGCTGCTGTGAGCTAGTCCCGCACTCTACACAGCCACCAAGCATGGACGGGAGCACCATGTGCAGCAGGATAGCCACTTCCCTCGCCTCCTGCTGCACACTCTTTCATTTAATAAAATTAAAAAACAAGCTTCCGGGTCAGTGGAAGAAGTGGTGGTATACCATACCGCCATATATCGCCCCCACTTTGACCACTGTATATATATATATATATATATATATATATATATATGTGTGTGTGTGTGTGTGTGTATACATTACCCTGAGGAAGTCTGGAGGTGAGGACACTGCCCCACGAGTGTGTTGGGTATTTCGGCTAGATAATATCTAATATCTACTGTAGTTAATATCTCCTCTAACTAATGTTTGGGCATTTGCTAGCAGTTTTGAAGTATTTAGACTGTGGAATTTTTTTTAAACTATGTATGCTGTTTCTATGTTTTTATGCATTCTGGATTTCAATTAAATATATGAAAAAGTCCTGTTGATGTCAACGATTCTATGAGGACCCTCAGAAAAATAACATGAGATAAGCTGTTTTTTGATTGATCACATGGTACGGGTTCACTTATACCCTCTTTCACGCTTTCAGTGATTATACTGCATTATTTGCACTAGGAAGTGCTCTTGCTTTATCTTTATTTCAGAGTTTAAGGAGTTGGTGTGCTTGACAACAAGCCGGCCGTCCTAGACCGGGGGATTTTTCTAGGCACCTGGAGTTGGATTTGCACATAAGGACTGGAATATTGTTCTTATTCTTACATTTTTTCTATATATGTGGTGATAGGAACACAGTAGTTCCAAAAATTATACACTGGCCATTGGTGTGTATGTGTCTGTGTGTGTTAATGTTATATTATACTTGAAAATTCATATTTGTATTGTGATCATTTGGTTAGGTTTATGCCAACCAATAGAGAACTACAGTCCTACTTCATAGTGAACAGAGTAAAAGAATAATGGCAGTACAGGTCTAGATGATGTGTGTTGGTGTGCACATTGCTATACAATTTAATGATAATAGCCATTGTGCATGACTCTACACTTGTGGGAATTTTATTTCCTCAGATGATGTTTGAATTGTGACAAGTGAAAATCACAAGATTCATACTCATACAACATAAATGCATAATATGCATGTGTCAATATAGATACAAGTAATACGACAGCTGGTTTGATTTCTTTGCATGTGTGTATTTCATGGGCAGCTGCTGACATTTAGTGAAAATATCATAACAACAGCCCCATTACAAATATATTTACAGAAACAAATGTTGATGTGTTCAATACTTATTTTACCTGCTGTGTGTGTGTGTGTGTGTGTGTGTGTGTGTGTGTGTGTGTGTGTGTATATATATATATATATATATATTAGGGATGTGAGCTAGCCATTTTTGCTGGATTTGGATTTGTTTTTGATTCATCGGCCAGCTTTGGATTTGGATTTGACAAACCATTGTGACTGACTTTGGATTTGGATTTTATTCAAAAATGTACAAAAAAGCTAAAATCACTTAATTTCTGCCTTTTTTGTTCCTGAGCATTATTAACCTCAATAACATTATTTTCCAGTTATTTCGAGACAATTTTGACCACCATACAGCTCACAATGTTGTTTTCATCCACTTTAGGCCAAAGTCTGCAGTGAGATGGCTGGTTTACTCAGCGACAGAGCAGCGGCACAAACACACAGGAGTTTATCGCATATCTATGAAACACTAACATGTATCAGTGGGAAAAATTTATGGTGGTGCAAGATGGCATTGTCCTTGGGTCCTTCCCACCCACCCTTTTTTGGATATTAAAACTTACATGCACAGTTTAATAAACCAAGCCCTCCAGCGACAGGGACGGCAGCTTTTGTGGCTGAAGTGCATGGTTTGTTTGGGCCCCCGCAAAACAAGCTACCAATCGGCTTAAGGCAACAGCTTTACAGTAGCTAGATGTCACCGACATTGCCATCCTCACCCTCATCAGTGTGTACATCCTCCTCACACAATATTAATTCATCCCCGCTGGAATCCACCACTGCAGAAGTCTGTATACTTTCACATAATTGCCAGTAAATGTCTTCCTCATGGAATTTCCAGTTCATTTTGATAACTATCATCTCTTCCACATTTTAAGGAAGTAGCCTCCTATGCCGATCGTTGACAATGTTCCCGGCTGTGCTAAAATCTCTGTCCAAGTACACACTGGAGGGTGCAAAGCTTAAGTAATTAAAAGCCAGTTTGTACAAGGTCCTACAAATTGCCTTTTTTCCCTTCCAGTACTCGAATAGACTCTGTGACATTCCTATTTTTATGGTGTCATGAAAATAATCCTCCACCATTCTTTGGATGGTGACTGTATCTGATGGAATTATGGAAGAGATGTCACAAATGCTGGGCAATTCATTTAGACCAGACCAGATGTCAAAATGTTGTGTTGACTTTTCTGTATCATCATTAGGTCATTTGGGAAAGGTGAGGTTTTTCCTTGCTGCTGCCGAAGAAACTGAAGGAGACGTAATGTTGTAGTGCCATGTGTCACTTGAGCTGTCAACTTGCTCACCAGAGCTCTCTTAAGAGCTTGGTCTGTTGGAAAGGAAAGACACAGCATACGACATAAACTTAGGATCAAGTATGGTTGCCAAAATGTAGTGATCCAATTTCAAGATATTGGCAACCCTTGGATCCTGGTGAAACGAATCATGGAATTGATCTACAAGTCCAACATACTTTGCAGATTTGCTTTGTTTAATCCCCTCGTTCAATTTCTCCACCTGATTTTCAAAAAACCTAATATGGGGAATCACTTGGCAGTGTCAGCCCTTACTTCACAGGTGGCTACTTCTAAGGGTTTGAACCCAAGTGAGATAAGCCATGTTTCTATGACATCCCTCAGTTTTTCTAAGAGGTTGTCAGTGGTATGCCTCTAAGTGTACCTGGTGATTCACAAAGTTGCCTGCCTCTGAATGAGCTAGCATTTGTTAGATAATGCTTGTCACAGTCATATAATCATATAATCATATAATCTTTAGTTTGCCCACTACTGCTTGTCTATTTATCTGTGGTTAAGTGAACAGTGTGTAAAGTGGCATTTTATAGGGCAATAATTAGATTATTTTTAATGTCCTGGTACAGCCGAGGAATGGTTTTTTGGGTAAAATGCAACAGAGATGGAATTTGGTACTGGTGACACAGGACCTCAATTAATTGTGTGAAACCCACTGCATTAATGAGGATGATGATATTTGAGGCAAATCTAACACTAGCATAACAGTCTAGGCATCAGTGATCCACTCTGTGACTGGGTGAGAACTGTCATACATGCTCCCCCTTGCAAAAGATTGTTTAACAGTCGATTGTTTTGTAAAACAACTACTAGCAGTCTTCTTGGTCCACTTCTTTGAAGCAGATCCACCACCAGCAGCAGGCTTAGTGCTTAAAGATTCTTCTGAAGAATCCTGGAAAGAAGAGGAGTCACCCAGCATTGACAAATTGGTTGCATGACTATCTCTGATTATTATTAATGAGGATGTTGAGGAGGAAGGTGTTGGTGTTGGAGATTGCAGGTGCTGATATCTAGTAGAGAGAAGGGAGCCAGCTGATGCTGGACTACTTGCTGTTATTTTTTTTAGCACCAGATGTGGATGTTATAAAATACATGTCATGAATTCACTGCAGATGACGTAATAGGGTGGAGGTTCCCAAATGCTTAACATCCCTACCTCTACTTACTGTGGTTCCACAAAGGCTACAGATGGCTTAACAAAAGTTGTCAGGATTTGGGTAAAAATTATTTCACACAAAAGAGGTGGATTTGTTGGTCCTATGCCCAAGCATGACAATGGCCTTCTTCTTATCATGGCCAGAAGATGATTCCACTGGTGCCTGACTAACATAAACAATATCCTCATCCTCAACATCATCATTAGTGGGAGAGTCAGTTACACAAATCTCCCCCTCAACTTCTTGCAATTCCATGGTGGCATTCTCAATTTCTATATCATCAGAGATACTTATGCTGCGCATCCCCACATATGCAGAGGGAGCAGAAATGGTAGAAGGTGGATTCTCTGCGAGTACAGTATCAGAAAGGTCAGACTCACACATAGCACTCAGGGACACACTTAAACTCTCCTCAGGAATTTGTGACATTTCTGTTTCTGATTGCACAGTTTGTTCTACTTCCTTAATGGTTTTCAAGTTTTCTTACACCTCTTCTAGACCCTGAGTCTGAGGCATCATGAGCGGCATAAGAAGATGCATCACTGACAGATGCAAAACCACCACTCAGACATTAAGGCCAAGACCTGAGCCTTTCCTTGCCACTGACACAAAAATACAAATAGAGTGCGCAGTGGCAAGGAAAAAAGAATAGGTACTGGCGCCGGCTGTAGATCAAAATAGAATAGACATCTGGATAAATATGTAAAATGTAAATGGTTAATTTTATTACACATTCATAAAAAAGAGGTTTTCCTATTCCTCAAGAATAAAACAAAAGAAATTGCTGATAACACAAATGAAGTTGAAGGATGCCACGAATTAACCCTTCCAAGTATAATGTCCACAGTCCCTGGCTAGGACACTAATGGCTGCCAGGAGGAACCTGGCAGCCATTAGACCAGCGAAACGCATTGGATTTCACCTGTAGGACCACAAGTACCAGCACCCTTATCCACCTCCTGGCGATATTTGGACCAATCTGCATCCACTGGATAAAGTTCCAACACAAGTCATCTACAGACCCGGACCTATCCCCATCTGCCATTTGGTTTCTATTTGCATGAGATACCTAGGGGACTCTTTCCGGAAACAAGTCTGGTAATAATTTTACATCAAATGGAACTTGTGAGCAACTGTGGACTAGTGTCCTAGCCAGGGACTGTGGACATTATAGTTGGAAGGGTTAATTCGTGGCATCCTACAACTTTATTTGTGTTATCAGCAATTGCTTTTGTTTTATTCTTGAGGAATAGGAAAACCTCTTTTTTATGAATGGGTAATAAAACTAACCATTTACATTTTACATATTTATCCAGATGTCTATTCTATTTTGATCTACAGCCGGCGCCAGTACCTATTCTTTTTTCCTTGCCACTGTGTCTGGTGAATGGCATGTTGGCAATTTTATGTTTTCTGCACCAAACCTTCCCTTTATAAGAGGTGTTTTTTTCTTTGCCACTGTATAAGGCGCCCATAATTTTATTGTGATAAACTTAAACACTTATTTTAAGCTAGCTTAACACTAAAATAATGACACAGACACTGATAGCTGTAGTTAAAGGTCAGACAATATTTATTTATAGCTGACCTGTTTGTTAAACTAGAATTTTAAGATGAATGATTTTATGTTGGAGGATGGAAAAGGAAAAGTCGCTACCAGACACCAGCTCCAGTCACTTAAATTGTAGCACAAAATACTGAGGAGGGGACTAAACAACAACACTGCCTCCTAAATGCATAACCCGCATTGTGCAGGACTCACCACTCTTTTCTCTGGCAAATACTGATGTTCCCGCAGGGGAACGACTAATTGTCCACCCGCAAGGTAAGGACACACTCGCCATCTTTCTAAAAGAGGGTGCCCCACAAAGACCACTTATGCCTAGCTGACAGCTGACTGGTAGCAACTTCCTGCCGATCTGGCTGTCAGTAGCCAACAAAAATAGCGACCATAAAGAAGAAATAAAAAACATCAGGGAGGGCATTCCAAAATGGCAAGAGAAAGTCTGAGGCACATGACTGAGATTATATACTAGCCTAAGCCTACACCTACAATCCTTGACTGACAGGCAACCAGACCTATGGGAAAATTACCAGGACCCTTGCAAACTACCTAGCAACTGCTTAGTCATGAACAATCCAATCACAAAAAATGGGGCTCTTACAGGGTCTCATGCTTAGTCGGCCCTCAGCTAATCTAAGGCACCCATAATTTTATTGTGATAAACTTAAACACTTATTTTAAGATAGCTTAATACTAAAATAATGACACAGACACCGATAGCTGTAGTTTAAGGTCAGACAGTATTTATTGATAGCTGACCTGTTTGTTAAACTAGAATTTTAAGATGATTGATTTTATGTTGGAGGAGGGCAAAGGAAAAGTCACTTTCAGACGCCAGCTCCAGTCACTTAAATTGTAGCACAGAAAACTGAGGCGGGGACTTAACAACAACACTGCCTCCTAAATGCATAACCCACATTGTGCAGGACTCACCACTCTTCTCTCTGGCAAATACTGATGTTCCGGCAGGGGAACATCTAATTGTCAACCCGCAAGGTAAGGACACACTCGCCGTCTTTCTAAAAGAGGGTGCCCCACAATGACCACTTATGCCTAGCTGACTGCTGGCTGGTAGCGACTTCCCGCCACAACAAGGTTAAACTAAACCGCCACCACCATCCAAAACAACAGAAACAAATGGAAAAACAACCAAGCTAACAGAAAGGACCAAAAATGCACTCCAAGAAAACAACAACACCTGCAGGGGAAAGATAGACACCATCAGCCTTGTAGAACTGCCTAATGTGCAAAACCAGCAAAGGATGCCTAACCACCACCCCACCTAAAGCCATGACAAACAAAGAAAGAGCCGAGTTAACCTTCTTGCGTGACTTCTCAATGGCAGATAAAATCACAGCTCCTCTCCAATGAAAACGGGGCACAATCTCGGTCCAAACAAAATGGACCCCAGGCCAATGACAACGCAAAGCCATCAAATCCACCTTAACAGACAATATGAGGTCGATGCCTTTAACGCGACCCATATCTTTGCCACCCAAGTGGAGAACAATACAGTCAGGGCGACCCCACCTACACTCATGGTTAAAAAGGAGGTGCAACAAATTGCCCCACCTCAAACCTCGGACACCCAACCAATGGACTACCCTGCTTCCAAAAACCTCATCCGACCTGCGTGCCATGGGATGCCTTGCCGCCCAAAAAATACAAGAATGGCCAACCAACCACACTTGTTCCAAAGGATCATCGACGGCTGCAAAATAAAAACCCTAACATCAGCACACTGGAACAACATGAAAACATCGTAAGACAGAAATAACAGAAATAACCCAAGTGAAGGAGAAAACTCAAAAAACCTCCCGTGGACCTGAGATATGCCAATTGTAATTAGGCCTCATCGGAGGAAAATTTTACAATTTGCATCACACCCTCGATTCCTGAACGCTACTCGTTCAAAATCCAACTGGTAAACAGAGTTTTTAGGTTAGCGCAACAGGCACAACTAAACCTTATCCAAACGTATGTAGGACTTATAAGAAGCAGATTTCCAAAGGCCCGGCTCCTGAATAGCTGCCATGGAGGAGCCTGCGGCTGCTGCATGGGTTGCAGCCCCAATCCGAAAGGAATGGGTACCAAAATCTGCACACCGCAAACCCAAAGCCACTAAACAGCGCTTAAACACTGCAGCAAACTGGAACTTGGTTTAGAGGACCAGAGAGTGCGTGCAGCAGGAACTGATCACCCCCCGGAGGCCACAACTGGATATACTACTGCGCCAGGTGCAAAAGGCAAACATCCACATCCACTTGAGCCCCAAGGGACACCCAGCAACCCCGGCCAGCCTGATCCATCTTAGAATGTGCAATCTTGCAGAGCAACAGGTCATCCTGCAACCGCACATTACAAAAAAGGAGGCCGGAGCCCCGTGACGACTTACTACTCGCCACCAGCTCACTGATCCTAAAAACCCCAAAGAAAGCCAGCGCAAAGGATAATCTAAAGAGAGCCACCTCAAAACTGGACTCAGCTACACGAGGTAGCACACTCAGCAATTCAGTCAACAACTTCAAAGTAATGGGCCTACGATAATCTGCAGGCACAGGGCGCTCCTTAGCCCAATCCTAAAGTGCCTTGGAAAGAACGAAAGATCTGGTGGGGTCTGCCTGCCTGCGCACTCTAGAATGGAAGGAAATGCCCGCAAGGGCAGAAGACATGGCCGCATTAAACCTACCCCTCCTATAAATGTTCCCACACAAAGGCCATCAAACAGTCTATGGAGGACTTACCCACTGTACCATACCTACTGGAAAATGCCATCCAATCACACCAGGCTGCATCATACGCCCTAAGCGTGGAAGGAGCTAAAGCATTCCTGGCCAAAGCAGCTAACCCGTCTCGATAATCTGCCAGACATAATGCAGGCACGGTAAACCCTCAGCATCCGCCACCGGCACCAACTCACGGAACTTATCAAAATGAAAACGAGACAAAGCATCTGCTATCCGGTTGTCAATGCCGGGGACGTGCTCCTGTTGTTGGAATTGTTTCCTATAATTGTTGCTTTGGAGTTGTGGGCTTCCAAGTTTTCGGATCTGGAAATTTCTTTCTGCTGCGACAACATGGGAGTGGTTCACGCTATTAACATTCAGCGTTCTTCATCCCCACAAGCCTTGCACCTTTTGCGGCATCTGTTCCTTGTATGCTTGTTCCTATTAAAACCACGGGAGACCCAAGAGGGAGGCCAAGGAGCAGAACACCATTCACCAGCAAAAAAGGCCCCAAAACCAAAACTGCCCAAGGCATCACTTAACAGCTGGATGCAGCGGTTGGAACAATATGGACAAGGCCACAAAACCTCCCGGTTGAAAGAAACCAATAATGAAGACCAAACACGCAAATCATCTCTGATCTCGTGGGAGAGGTAAATGGTGTGATGTTGCCTGACCGTCCCCGCCGTGGCCCGTTCAAGTTTCCGGCAAAAAACCCTCCCCATGGGGATGATCCTGCATGCAAAATTGAAGAAGCCCAGCAAAGACTGAACCTGTTTAAGCCATATCTTGCGCTTGCTTTAGTATTTGTCAATCAACCCCAGAAGTCTCTGAACCTTGTCAGCGGGGAGGCAAAAGCAAGCAGCCATCGTATCTATTTCAATCCCCAAATAACTAAGGCAACTGGTTGGGTCCTCAGTTTTGTCAGGGGCAACGGGAACCCCCAGGACCCCAAACAATGACCTGGTGGAAGACAATATATCCTTACAAACTGAACTGCCCCTCAGGCCCACAAAAAGAAATCATCCAGGTAGTGGGCAACACTTGTACGGAATCCGAAATGGGCAGACGGAAGCCGTGACTGAAACCGTCTAACAAAAATTGGGCACCCTAATTGGGGAATGGGCCTTTTTTGTTACTTCTGCTGGCCTTGGATGGAGAGGATGGCTTTCCGCTCACGGTCGAGGTGCAGTCCTTGGATCGGTGACTGGCTCTGCACACCTTGCACTAGTGGCGAAAATGGCAGTTAAGGCCCCTGGTGCACTTGCCCTCATTATATGCAAAACACTTGCCTTTTGCCAATGAGCGCAAACCAGAAGCGCCGGACGCATGAGGCTTCTTGCTCGGTGCATCCCTGGGGGCGCTTGGCCTGTTGGGTAACCTCTAACCACAGTTCTACATCTTTTAAACCCATAGGCAAAACAGAGTTGCCATCTTGATTACAACAACATTTTTAATCATAATCCCTCCAAGCGTTACCCTTGGATTTCAAATACATCTCATGAACTAAAAAGATACTTCACCATGTTGGGATACTCTGCAGGCCGGGACTCCGTATAACAGGTCGCAAAAAAAAAAAAAAAAAACGTAACCACTGATGGAAATTATGGAAGGCATTTTCCCCAATTCCACCTGCTTTCTTATCTGCATCAAAACCTTGACGCATGTCATCTGTAAGGGTGAACATGTCAATGTACTTGCCCTTCATAATCTTCTCCCTCATCCTTTTTTGAATGCCCCGGGTAACAGCTCTATTGGCGCAATGCACCATCTCCGTGAAAGGCAAGGGATCGTAGGGAACTGAAACTGCCAGCACCCAGTCTTTTCTAGATTCCTTTGCCACACAACACGTGATAAGCCTAGCCAACTTACGCGGGCGCCTCGGAGAACCAGAGGAAACACTACTAGAAGAGCTAGAAGAAGTGCAAGAGGAACAAGGAGAAACAACAGCATGCTCACCCGTTCCTGAAGGACCGAAACACCATCAGCCATCTCAACCACCACCAAACCTGGCGGCGCATCTTCAGCCGGCACCGCAGCCGCCTCCCTCTTCGACCTCTGATTCCTCCGTGGTGAAGACACTGACTCCACTGGACTCGCCGACACCTGGGCAGATGACACAGAAAGGACAACAAGAAACAGAAACAGGAGGCACAGGTGGCAGGGGGGCAACTCATCACTGGGACCCGGAGGGGGGCCAGCGGGCAGAGGTGGGGCAGGGGACATGGACAGGAGGGAGGACACCGTGGCAGAAAGAGCAGCCCTGACCAATGGGACATCCCCAATGCTGTAGGCCGGCGGCCACGAGGAGGGGGGAACGTAAACTGAGGCCCAGGGAAATGGCAGAGGAACAGTAGGGACTTGCATTTGAGCAAATGGCAGCTGCCAAAATGGGGGATGTGGGCCCGTAGTTGTGGGGGAACCCCCAAGAAATGAACCCGAAAAGGCCGGGGAGGGGAGGGAAACCCGAGGACCGCTGAAGGACCACGTGGGCTGGACCCCGACAACAAAACCACAAAATAGGGAGAAAATTGGGGGGTAGAGGCAACGGACATACTTTGTTGACGCACAACGGATGAGATGGGTAACGACTGAGTGACAGCAAGAGGCTGCGCCCCGGGGAAACCAGCAGAAAATTACTCCCGGCATACCTAACTGGTGACAACAGCAGGAAAAGAGGGCCAGGAAAGTGGAAAGAGGCACCAGGGAAGACTGTGCAGATACCACCTGCAACACCCCAGACTGGCCAGCTGGGGGCGCATATGAAACACTAAAAAGGGGGGCCGTGGAATGCATCAGCCCCAATGGAGCAGCGGATGTATTCAGGAGCGCCCCCAGTGGGTGCAGTGGCGCAGGCAACCCCACCAGCAAGGCAGCTTGCACCACAGGGGCCCCAGGGTGAACAAGTAAACCCATGCTCCCAGATACAGATATGGCAGGTGCACTACCCCCACCCACGGCCTGAGGGGGAAGCAGGTCGACTTGGAGCAGGGATGCCAGGGACGCCCCCCCCCCCGCCCGCACGGGGAGGCTCAGCACCTGGCACCCTGCACAGTGTACATAGGGGAGGAAGGGACCAGCTGCCACCCATGCTCCGGCCCAGCACCCACTAGACGTTGCACGCCGCCCCGCAGCCATCCCTGGGATGCCAGTCACCAAACGGGGAGGAGGAGCGGGATGCGACAGGAGACGCTGGGTGGGAGGAGACCGCAGCCTGCAGTGCCATGGCCACCAGGGCACACACCCGCGCACGCAGCTGTCCAGTGCCCGCAGCAGCCACAGCAGGGGTATCGCACCCTCCTCCAGACCGGAGAGACAGAGGAGGAGAGCAGACCACAGCAGAGCGTCCACGCCGTGACCCAGAGGTAACAGCAGGAGCGGGGGCAGGAGAGGTCACCATGCGGTAACGAGGATGCTGAAAGCCAGCGGCATAAGCTAGATGCTGGGAGGGGGGAGTGGACCTGTGGGGATGCGGCATGGCTGCAGTGAAAAAAAGTAGGGAGGAGATAATAAAGCAGGGGACACCCGGACGCAAAAACACTAAATGAAACAGAGCAAGGGACAGTGAAACAGTCAGGAAGGCAGGAGAAAAGGGGGGGAGGAACAATATCAAAAGCTTTCCAGTATTCCAAAATGGCAAGAGGAAGTCTGAGGCACATGACTGAGATTATCTACTAGCCTAAGCCCACACCTACAATCCTTGACTGACAGGCAACCAGGCCTATTAAAAAATTACCAGGACCCTTGCAAACTACCTATCAACTGCTTAGTCATGAACAAACCAATCACAGAAATGGGGCTCTTATATGGCCTCATGCTTAGTCAGCCCTCAGCTAATCTATTGGGTTTTTGGTTTTATATGCCCTGACTTAGATCCGCTGTGCCCTTGAGCACCGACTTTTGCAGATGCCGAACTATCGTCATCATTATGACTGGTGGTTGCAGGTTGGTGTTCTATAAACTGATTGTTATCCATTTTAACTGCGTGAATTACAGAGTTAGTTGCACGTGAAGAAAGCGCACTAGGGTGAACAGCGCACCAAATAGTGCAAACAATAAAACTTTACTATATATATATATATATATATATATATATATATATACATGTAATAGAAGAAGAATGGAGGGCGCAAATGAGTAAAAAATCACAATTCTATTTATTATAAAAACATGCTCACATACATCTCAGTTTTAGTAGATGAACTCGGTTCTCCATATGGCAACAACCGAGCCTCCGGAAATGTCCTCCGCACACGGCTCGTGCTGCTGGCCGCAAAAGCTCCTGTTATTTCCCTGGGACCGGACACATCAAAGACCATCTGTCTCTCGCTCCACAGGCCACGAGTTCATCTACTAAAACTGAGATGTATGTGAGCATGTCTTTATAATAAATGGAATTGTGATTTTTTTACTCATTTGCGCCCTCCATTCTTCTTCTATTACATGTGCATGGAAACCAGTGGTTCTGGTTTTATAGCGGAGGAGGCAGCATCATACATCAAGAAACGGGACAAGGATATCTAAATATTGGACTAATACCCTAAAGTGAAGTGGGTTTGAATGCGCAGCTTTTTTGATACTTGATATATATATATATATATATATATATATATATACAAAAAGCAGGGGAGTCCCGCACTCTCACCCAACACAGGTAGTTGCTGGGGTGCCAATGAAAGCCTGGCCCATACGGGGTCAGACTAATAGTACAATACAGAGTACATCCACCAAAGTGGATGACAGATAGCACTCTCCAGACTTGCTTAATTTCTCAAAAAAAAATTATTCAAAAATAATAATGGTTCCTTAGTCCATAATATACAGAGATGGAAAGGGCTCACCAACGTTTCGGTCCTCGGCTGGGACCTTCTTCAAGGTAATTGCACATTAGCAGATAATCCAACAAAGTCACAATATCAGCAAAGTTAATCAAGGAACCAGGAGCACTGCAATATGCCTCCCAGGTCCCCTATAAATGCCCATATGCAAATTAGTCAATTCCATACACCGGACGCGTCAGATTACGTCACTTCCGGTCCGCACTGGAAGTGACGTCGCGTCGGCGTCCGATCGTGAATATACAAAACATAAACAACCATAGTAAATCAGTGGGTGCAATGTGGTTAACATGGTCACGGTGATGTTGAAAACAAATGGCAGTTACATAGGGATATCGTGGCCAAATGTTAGAGACCGCTACGTCACATCCGGTTTACCGATCGGACGCCGACGCGACGTCACTTCCGGTGCGGACCGGAAGTGACGTAATCTGACGCGTCCGGTGTATGGAATTGACTAATTTGCATATGGGCATTGCATATGGGCATTTATAGGGGACCTGGGAGGCATATTGCAGTGCTCCTGGTTCCTTGATTAACTTTGCTGATATTGTGACTTTGTTGGATTATCTGCTAATGTGCAATTACCTTGAAGAAGGTCCCAGCCGAGGACCGAAACGTTGGTGAGCCCTTTCCATCTCTGTATATTATGGACTAAGGAACCATTATTATTTTTGAATACATTTTTTTTTGAGAAATTAAGCAAGTCTGGAGAGTGCTATCTGTCATCCACTTTGGTGGATGTACTCTGTATTATATATATATACATATATATATATATATATATACATATATATATATATATAAAAATTATAACTTGCAGCTCCTTTCAAACTGCGTAAATCACAGGGTTTATAGATGCACTTGAAGAAACTGCACTAGAATACAGTGCACAAAGTAGTACAAACAATGGGGGTAATTCTGAGTTGATCGCAGTAGGAACTTTGTTAGCAATTGGGCAAAACCATGTGCACTGCAGGGGAGGCAGATATAACATTTGCAGAGAGAGTTAGATTTGGGTGTGGTGAGTTCAATCTGCAATCTAAATTGCAGTGTAAAAATAAAGCAGCCAGTATTTACCCTGCACAGAAACAAAATAACCCACCCAAATCTAACTCTCTCTGTAAATGTTATATCTGCCCCCCCTGCAGTGCACATGGTTTTGCCCAATTGCTAAAAAATGTCCTGCTGCGATCAACTTGGAATTACCCCCAATAGAACTTGACTATGGGCCTAATTCTGAGTTGATCGCAGCATCAAATTTGTTAGCAGTTGGGCAAAACCATGTGCACTGCAGGGGAGGCAGATATAACATGTGCAGACAGAGTTAGACTTTGGTGGGTTATTTTGTTTATGTGCAGGGTAAATACTGGCTGCTTTATTTTTACACTGCAATTTAGATTACAGATTGAACACACCACACCCAAATCTAACTCTCTCTGCACATGTTATATCTGCATCCCCTGCAGTGCACATGGTTTTGCCCAACTGTTAACAAAGGCCCTCATTCCGAGTTGTTCGCTCGCAAGCTGTTTTTAGCAGCTTTACACACGCTAAGCCGCCGCCTACTGGGAGTGAATCTTAGCATCTTAAAATTGCGAACGAAAGATTCTCAAAATTGCGATTACACACCTCTTAGCAGTTTCTGAGTAGCTTCAACCTTACTCGGCATCTGCGATCAGTTCAGTGCTTGTCGTTCCTGGTTTGACGTCATAAACACACCCAGCGTTCGCCCAGACACTCCTCAGTTTCTCCAGCCACTCCCGCGTTTTTCCCAGAAACGGTAGCGTTTTTTCACACACACCCATAAAACGGCCAGTTTCTGCCCAGAAACACCCACTTCCTGTCAATCACATTACGATCACCAGAACGAAGAAAAAACCGTGAGTAAAATTCCTAACTGCATAGCAAATTTACTTGGCGCAGTCGCAGTGCGAACATTGCGCATGCGCACTAAGCGGAAAATCGCTGCGATGCGAAGAAATTTACCGAGCGAACAACTCGGAATGACCTCCTAAGTTCCTGCTGCGATCAACTCAGAATTACCCCCTATATTTTTATTCACTATATTTTTATTTTTCTGGTTTTCTTTTACTTGCAGTTTGCAATAGGATAAAGCGCTGCAAACAGTACAAAAAAAATAAACAATAGAACTTAAATGTATATTTTATTATTATTATTATTATTATTATTATTACAGGTTGAGTATCCCTTATCCAAAATGCTTGGGACCAGAGGTATTCTGGATATCGGATTTTTCCGTATTTTGGAATAATTGCATACCATTATGAGATATCATGGTAATGGGACCCAAGTCTAAGCTCAGAATGCATTTATGTTACATATACACCTTATAAACACAGCCGGAAGGTAATTTTAGCCAATATTTTTTGTAACTTTGTGCATTGAACAAAGTGTATCTACATTCACACAATGAATTTATGTTTTATATACACCTTATACACACAGCCTGAAGGTTATTTAATACAATATTTTTAATAACTTTGTGTATTAAACAAAGTTTGTGTACATTGAGCCATCAAAAAACAAAGGTTTCACTATCTCACTCTCACTCAAAAAAGTCCGTATTTCGGAATATTCCGTATTTCGGAATATTTGGATATGGGATACTCAACCTGTATCATTATTAGTTTGCAGATCACTGCAGGGAATCACAGGACTTATAGATATACGTGAACACCAAACAGTACAATTACAGCAGAGTATAGCACAGCATACAGCAGCACGTCCTTATACACTGTGGCTATAGAGCACAGCTCCTTGTGAGTCAGCTAGTAAATACAGTGTATAACGCAGCAAACAGTACTGTGCCCCCTATACACACTGGCTATTCAGCACAGCCACTTGTCAGACTCCAGCTTGCTAACAGCGAAATACCAAGTTTAATAAAATCCTATTAATTATGGAGAAATCACAGACATCAAATATTTAAATAGTAACCACAATGGTATGCTAATGGTGAAATATCAAATGAGAAATAAACACTATAATTGTGGGATATATCCCTCTCTATAGAAGACTGTTTCCTTGAGAAATGTATAACATAGTAGCTACTAACAGCTACTAATACTATAGCCAATGTGGAGACTATTAAGTCCACTCTCAGTATGTCACTCCAGTCCAAACTAAACAGTAAGTAAACACAAGCAGAGTTTTGCGCAGCACACAGCAGCGTGCATTCTCCGGCAGCAAATGGTGCAGAGTCCCAGCCGCAGCGCTTTTTTATAGAATCCAAGTCCCGTCAGAATCTGACTCCTGCTATTTAGTGCGCCCGGATCCCGATATATATATATATGTGTTTGTGTTTGTGTTAATGTTATATTATACTTGCAAATTCATATTTGTATTGAGATCCTTTGGCTACGTTTATGCCAAAAGATAGAAAACTACAGTCCTACTACATAGTGAACAGAGTAAAAGAATGGCAGTAGAGGTCTAGCCAATGTGTGTTGGTGTGCACATTGCTGTACAATGCAATGATAATAGCCATTGTGTATGACTCTACACTTGTGGGAATTTTATTTCCTCAGATGATGTTTGAATTGTGAAAAGTGAAAAATCACAAGATTCATACTCATACAGTGTAAATGTATAATATGCATGTGTCAATATATATACAACAAGTAATATGACAGCTTAGTAGTATTTACTAGTTTTATAAAAATAAAAAAGACAATATTAAAATATTAAAATATAGCCTTACTAAATAGTATTTCTTTGTTGGTTGTATAAGCGTATGAGTAACATAAAGTATAGCAGACCAAGTGGTATCCATGCAGCATAGCACTGCTGTGGAACTATATGGAGAGTGGAAGTGTCCTGATAAATCTCTGTGGTATACTTATTGTGGGAGTAAATCATGACAGTCAATAGCACTATATATTAATACCTACTTAGTACAATAGTACATTTATTAATACCTATTAATACCTATTTTTTTCTGGGCTAAAACACAACCTTTTTGCAGGAATAGCGAGTGAGATAGTGCTGGTATTTAACACATATTCATCCACCACTGAGGTCTTGCACAAAACATCTAAAGCTAAAGTTAATGTCGACATTTTTACTATGTGTTAAATTTGTACATGTTGACATTTTCAGACATTTTATCCACCATTTTGATGTCAACATTATGTATGTTGACATAGTAAATGTTGACATTACTGTATAAATGTATACAGAGAGCACATGCACAGTAAACAATGTAACAGTTTAAGGAATGCACATGTATGTTGCCATTCCATTGGGAGGTAATGTATACAGGTATATATACAATAGTATGTTTATCCATGATAATTAAGATAGTTTTCCATATAGATGTCATAGTAATTTCAGCTGAAAGTTCTGAAGGAGAAATGCCGAAACAAGCAATACAACCATCTATTATTGTATTTATTTATTAGCAGTTTCTTATATAGCGCAGCATATTCCGTTGCGCTTTACAATTAGAACAACAATTATAGAACAAAATTGGGCAAAGACAGACAGACAGAGGTAGGAAGGCCCTGCTCGCAAGCTTACAATCTATAGATAACATTCCGGTAATGAAAGTAGTGTGGATAGAAAAATGATGCAGCTACATTTGTTATGTTTCTGTCGTGTAGAGTAGTTGAACTTTGTAGTTTTGTAATAAATATCTCCATCAGCATTACATATACAGCTTACATATATGGGCGTGCTTAGATATCAAAGTTATGTATATGTCAGTCATATTTATGACCTTTATATATGGTACTACAAACATGCAGTTGTATAGGTCAGACACATATGACACATATAATCACGACAGCAATATAGCACATCAACAGACCAAGATTTTTTCAGGAAAACATGCTAATTCAAACAGGCCAAATGTGCAAACACACACACACACACACACACACACACACACACACACACACACACACACACACACACTATATATATATATATATATATATATATATATATATATAAATATAATTCCAGTTAAAGGCAACCTGCTAACCTTTTATAATATAAAAATGTAGGTGCTGGGCAGAATGATATGGCTTAATGTACACCAGGAAACAAAATCAACATATGTAGGAGAACAATTATATGATTTATTAATATGCAATAATTATCTAAGCAATCAATTGCATTTGTATATTAAACCATATCTCCCAACATGACCCTCTCCAGGAGGTACAAAATGCTCTGTGTCTGGACTTTTCTCTTAATTTATGATGGCACCTGTGTTGAACAGGTTAAGGTATAAGAAAGGTGTTTCAGCACAGGTGATGGCATATTAAGAGGGAAGTCCAGGAGCAAAGCATTCTGCACCTCCTGTAGAGGGTCATGTTGGGAGGTATAATTAAACATATGACTAAAATATACCAATTTAAAATATTATGACCTTCACGGAGGAAAGCATGATAATAAAGTTCAAGGCTGCCTTGTTAAATGTATCAATTTCAGTGTTACAAAGGAATCCACCAGGATTCTTTAGACTATTTAATATAATGTATCAAGCTCGCTAGGTAACTTGATACAAAAAGATTCACATTAGTAGATTAGTAACTTGTTGATACTGAACACCATACAGTCCTGTAAAAGTCTGTAACTGTGTATTACACTTTGAATGATGCAATTTTGTATATAACCCTCAATAAGCAGTAAGAAATCAAATAAGTGGTGATCACCTGCAAATGGTGCTAAATACACTGTTCACTTTGAAGGTCATAAGTGCTGGTTGCACTAGACATGTATAGAATGAAGCTGCTGTTACCGTGAAGCACCTACCGATAGCTGCTACCTGTGGCAATAGGTTGCCCTCTCAGATGTTGCATGTAGGAAGTGGAGCCATCCGGTACATCAGTGTCCTGTCGGCTTCACTAATGGACCAGGGTGCACTTAAAGCTATTTCCCATGACTATGGTGTACCTCTTGTATGTTGTGCTGGAGAGAGGGAACAGCCTGTAGCTGCAATGAAGTTCCCACACCTGTGTCCACATTTATGAGTATCTTCGCAAAGGTATCAAGGTGATCAAAAATAATCTGTAAACAATCAAAACATTCGGTATTTGTCCTCTAACATGTTTTGCTCCTATGGGAGCTTTTTCAAGATTTTTACATGTAATGTATTGTTGGGATGCTTATATATGTCAGACATATACAACTACTGTATATGTTTGTAGAAACATGGCTGTATAACCATGCTTGTGGTTTTGAAGTTATGTAAACTACAGTATATTGGCTAAACTAAATTGTGAATGGGTCACTAAAGGGCCCTACACACTCGCCGATGTGTGCGGTCGATATGAACAATCTCATTCAGTAATGAACAAGAAATTTTCATATCTTTTGGTGTGTAGTCACCAACAATGCGTGGCCCCGCGGTCATTCATTGTTGGTGCCGGATCGTTTATACCTGCAAGCCAATATGGACAACATCGTCCATATTAGCATGCAGTGCTATGGGGACGGGGGCATCAGGGAGTGAAGAAACTTCACTCCCCCGTCACTCTCCAGGCACCTCGGCAAATGTGTAGAGCATAGGTCTGCAAACAGTGCATGTTTTGCAGGTCTCCTCACAGAATCACAAGTGAAATAATTAGCTCCACCTGCGGACCTTTTAAAATGTGTCTGTGAGTAATTAATACACCTGTACACCTGCTGGGTTACCTGCAAAACATGCACTGTGTGGGGTAATGAGGACCAAGATGAGTTTGCAGACCTATGGTGTAAAGGGCTTAACACTTTTAGTGTTGTACAGGAATTGATTATTGGTTTCTTGAAATCATTGTCCATATTATATGAAATATAAAAAATAAATAACATTTCTTGTTTTTTTGTGTGAAACTGGATGATAAGCTAGGGCAATATACATGAGATGTGGTACAGCTGCAGGGTATAAACAGGTGTATTGAGGGGAAGAGTCAGTATGGATTTGTTCAGATATTTTGTGATTCACATAATAAATATAGAGTAGTTTAATGAATATGTATAGAGTCAGAGGCATAACAAGGGGGTTGCACAGTGCACCTGAGTGTCACCCTTCCAAGGGGTAATACCAAAATGTCGGCTCCTCTGCAGTGACAGGTAGTCGGGTGCTGGGTGCTGCAATGTGACACTATCGTGCAATGCCCAACTCTTATCACTGAGGAGTAGATGTCAGTTCAGGCACAGTCTCTGGGGGCAGCTAGAGTGATGAAAATGGGGGTCTTCACATGAGGCCATGCCCCCTCCCCGCCGGCCATGCCCAAAGATATATATATATATATAAATGAGGCCTCCCACAAGGTCACAACCTTTCCTTTGAGGTCATGCCCACTTTTTCGGATGCACATGCGGGGCTTCTTGCCACACCAAGGGCAATATTTACTAATATTCGTGTTTGAGTCGGTTTGTGTAGTGTTTAAACTCGTTTTGTATCGGGTGCATTTTCATGCAACTTTTTGAATCCATATACGCAAAGTTATGAAGCAGTCGACTTTATGGTTGTCGTGTTTTCCGATGTCGATGGCAGTCGTGTTTTTTTGGCACATTTACGGCCGTCATTGTCGTTTGCGTACGTGTTTTTGTTGTATTTGCGGGTTTTTTTCCTAAGTTAAACGCGGCAAGGTTTTTTTTTCCCCGTGGCCGCATTTTCACTTTCAGTTTCGATTTTCATCCCCGTTCGTGATTGGTTGTGTTTCAGATGGTAGGAGTGTCTGTGCGCAACCATATAAATACTAGAGATGAGCGGGTTCGGTTTCTCTGAATCCGAACCCGCCAGAACTTCATGTTTTTTTTCACGGGTCCGAGCGACTCGGATCTTCCCGCCTTGCTCGGTTAACCCGAGCGCGCCCGAACGTCATCATGACGCTGTCGGATTCTCGCGAGGCTCGGATTCTATCGCGAGACTCGGATTCTATATAAGGAGCCGCGCGTCGCCGCCATTTTCACACGTGCATTGAGATTGATAGGGAGAGGACGTGGCTGGCGTCCTCTCCGTTTAGAATAGATTAGAGAGACACTTGATTTACTAATTTTGGGGAGCATTAGGAGTACTCAGTACAGTGCAGAGTTTTGCTGATAGTGACCAGTGACCACCAGTTTTATTTATAATCCGTTCTCTGCCTGAAAAAAGCGATACACAGCACACAGTGACTCAGTCACATACCATATCTGTGTGCACTGCTCAGGCTCAGGCCAGTGTGCTGCATCATCTATTATCTATATATAAATAATATTATATATATCTGTCTGACTGCTCAGCTCACACAGCTTATAATTGTGGGGGAGACTGGGGAGCACTACTGCAGTGCCAGTTATAGGTTATAGCAGGAGCCAGGAGTACATAATATATTATATAGTGAGTGACCACCAGACACACAGTGCAGTTTATTTAATATATCCGTTCTCTGCCTGAAAAAAGCGATACACACAGTGACTCAGTCAGTCACATACCATATCTGTGTGCACTGCTCAGGCTCAGGCCAGTGTGCTGCATCATCTATATATATTATATATCTGTCTGACTGCTCAGCTCACACAGCTTATAATTGTGGGGGAGACTGGGGAGCACTACTGCAGTGCCAGTTATAGGTTATAGCAGGAGCCAGGAGTACATAATATTATATTAAAATTAAACAGTGCACACTTTTGCTGCAGGAGTGCCACTGCCAGTGTGACTAGTGACCAGTGACCTGACCACCAGTATATATAATATTAGTAGTATACTATCTCTTTATCAACCAGTCTATATTAGCAGCAGACACAGTACAGTGCGGTAGTTCACGGCTGTGGCTACCTCTGTGTCGGCACTCGGCAGCCCGTCCATAATTGTATATACCACCTAACCGTGGTTTTTTTTTCTTTCTTTATACATACATACTAGTTACGAGTATACTATCTCTTTATCAACCAGTCTATATATTAGCAGCAGACACAGTACAGTGCGGTAGTTCACGGCTGTGGCTACCTCTGTGTCGGCACTTGGCAGCCCGTCCATAATTGTATATACCACCTAACCGTGGTTTTTCTTTCTTTCTTTATACATACATACTAGTTACGAGTATACTATCTCTTTATCAACCAGTCTATATATTAGCAGCAGACACAGTACAGTGCGGTAGTTCACGGCTGTGGCTACCTCTGTGTCGGCACTCGGCAGCCCGTCCATAATTGTATATACCACCTAACCGTGGTTTTTTTTTCTTTCTTTATACATACATACTAGTTACGAGTATACTATCTCTTTATCAACCAGTCTATATATTAGCAGCAGACACAGTACAGTGCGGTAGTTCACGGCTGTGGCTACCTCTGTGTCGGCACTCGGCAGCCCGTCCATAATTGTATATACCACCTAACCGTGGTTTTTTTTTCTTTCTTTATACATACATACTAGTTACGAGTATACTATCTCTTTATCAACCAGTCTATATATTAGCAGCAGACACAGTACAGTGCGGTAGTTCACGGCTGTGGCTACCTCTGTGTCGGCACTCGGCAGCCCGTCCATAATTGTATATACCACCTAACCGTGGTTTTTTTTTCTTTCTTTATACATACATACTAGTTACGAGTATACTATCTCTTTATCAACCAGTCTATATTAGCAGCAGACACAGTACAGTGCGGTAGTTCACGGCTGTGGCTACCTCTGTGTCGGCACTCGGCAGCCCGTCCATAATTGTATATACCACCTAACCGTGGTTTTTTTTTCTTTCTTTATACATACATACTAGTTACGAGTATACTATCTCTTTATCAACCAGTCTATATATTAGCAGCAGACACAGTACAGTGCGGTAGTTCACGGCTGTGGCTACCTCTGTGTCGGCACTCGGCAGCCCGTCCATAATTGTATATACCACCTAACCGTGGTTTTTTTTTCTTTCTTTATACATACATACTAGTTACGAGTATACTATCTCTTTATCAACCAGTCTATATATTAGCAGCAGACACAGTACAGTGCGGTAGTTCACGGCTGTGGCTACCTCTGTGTCGGCACTCGGCAGCCCGTCCATAATTGTATATACCACCTAACCGTGGTTTTTTTTTCTTTCTTTATACATACATACTAGTTACGAGTATACTATCTCTTTATCAACCAGTCTATATATTAGCAGCAGACACAGTACAGTGCGGTAGTTCACGGCTGTGGCTACCTCTGTGTCGGCACTCGGCAGCCCGTCCATAATTGTATATACCACCTAACCGTGGTTTTTTTTTCTTTCTTTATACATACATACTAGTTACGAGTATACTATCTCTTTATCAACCAGTCTATATATTAGCAGCAGACACAGTACAGTGCGGTAGTTCACGGCTGTGGCTACCTCTGTGTCGGCACTCGGCAGCCCGTCCATAATTGTATATACCACCTAACCGTGGTTTTTTTTTCTTTCTTTATACATACATACTAGTTACGAGTATACTATCTCTTTATCAACCAGTCTATATATTAGCAGCAGACACAGTACAGTGCGGTAGTTCACGGCTGTGGCTACCTCTGTGTCGGCACTCGGCAGCCCGTCCATAATTGTATATACCACCTAACCGTGGTTTTTTTTTCTTTCTTTATACATACATACTAGTTACGAGTATACTATCTCTTTATCAACCAGTCTATATATTAGCAGCAGACACAGTACAGTGCGGTAGTTCACGGCTGTGGCTACCTCTGTGTCGGCACTCGGCAGCCCGTCCATAATTGTATATACCACCTAACCGTGGTTTTTCTTTCTTTCTTTATACATACATACTAGTTACGAGTATACTATCTCTTTATCAACCAGTCTATATATTAGCAGCAGACACAGTACAGTGCGGTAGTTCACGGCTGTGGCTACCTCTGTGTCGGCACTCGGCAGCCCGTCCATAATTGTATATACCACCTAACCGTGTTTTTTTTTTCTTTCTTTATACATACATACTAGTTACGAGTATACTATCTCTTTATCAACCAGTCTATATATTAGCAGCAGACACAGTACAGTGCGGTAGTTCACGGCTGTGGCTACCTCTGTGTCGGCACTCGGCAGCCCGTCCATAATTGTATATACCACCTAACCGTGGTTTTTTTTTCTTTCTTTATACATACATACTAGTTACGAGTATACTATCTCTTTATCAACCAGTCTATATTAGCAGCAGACACAGTACAGTGCGGTAGTTCACGGCTGTGGCTACCTCTGTGTCGGCACTCGGCAGCCCGTCCATAATTGTATATACCACCTAACCGTGGTTTTTTTTTCTTTCTTTATACATACATACTAGTTACGAGTATACTATCTCTTTATCAACCAGTCTATATATTAGCAGCAGACACAGTACAGTGCGGTAGTTCACGGCTGTGGCTACCTCTGTGTCGGCACTCGGCAGCCCGTCCATAATTGTATATACCACCTAACCGTGGTTTTTTTTTCTTTCTTTATACATACATACTAGTTACGAGTATACTATCTCTTTATCAACCAGTCTATATATTAGCAGCAGATACAGTACAGTGCAGTAGTTCACGGCTGTGGCTACCTCTGTGTCGGCACTCGGCAGCCCGTCCATAATTGTATACTAGTATCCAATCCATCCATCTCCATTGTTTACCTGAGGTGCCTTTTAGTTGTGCCTATTAAAATATGGAGAACAAAAATGTTGAGGTTCCAAAATTAGGGAAAGATCAAGATCCACTTCCACCTCGTGCTGAAGCTGCTGCCACTAGTCATGGCCGAGACGATGAAATGCCAGCAACGTCGTCTGCCAAGGCCGATGCCCAATGTCATAGTACAGAGCATGTCAAATCCAAAACACCAAATATCAGTAAAAAAAGGACTCCAAAACCTAAAATAAAATTGTCGGAGGAGAAGCGTAAACTTGCCAATATGCCATTTACCACACGGAGTGGCCTGACCACCAGTATATATAATATTAGTAGTATACTATCTCTTTATCAACCAGTCTATATTAGCAGCAGACACAGTACAGTGCGGTAGTTCACGGCTGTGGCTACCTCTGTGTCGGCACTCGGCAGCCCGTCCATAATTGTATATACCACCTAACCGTGGTTTTTTTTTCTTTCTTTATAGTCATACTAGTTACGAGTATACTATCTCTTTATCAACCAGTCTATATTAGCAGCAGACACAGTACAGTGCGGTAGTTCACGGCTGTGGCTACCTCTGTGTCGGCACTCGGCAGCCCGTCCATAATTGTATATACCACCTAACCGTGGTTTTTTTTTCTTTCTTTATACATACATACTAGTTACGAGTATACTATCTCTTTATCAACCAGTCTATATTAGCAGCAGACACAGTACAGTGCGGTAGTTCACGGCTGTGGCTACCTCTGTGTCGGCACTCGGCAGCCCGTCCATAATTGTATATACCACCTAACCGTGGTTTTTTTTTCTTTCTTTATACATACATACTAGTTACGAGTATACTATCTCTTTATCAACCAGTCTATATATTAGCAGCAGACACAGTACAGTGCGGTAGTTCACGGCTGTGGCTACCTCTGTGTCGGCACTCGGCAGCCCATCCATAATTGTATATACCACCTAACCGTGGTTTTTTTTTCTTTCTTTATACATACATACTAGTTACGAGTATACTATCTCTTTATCAACCCGTCTATATATTAGCAGCAGATACAGTACAGTGCGGTAGTTCACGGCTGTGGCTACCTCTGTGTCGGCACTCGGCGCCCGTCCATAATTGTATACTAGTATCCAATCCATCCATCTCCATTGTTTACCTGAGGTGCCTTTTAGTTGTGCCTATTAAAATATGGAGAACAAAAATGTTGAGGTTCCAAAATTAGGGAAAGATCAAGATCCACTTCCACCTCGTGCTGAAGCTGCTGCCACTAGTCATGGCCGAGACGATGAAATGCCAGCAACGTCGTCTGCCAAGGCCGATGCCCAATGTCATAGTACAGAGCATGTCAAATCCAAAACACCAAATATCAGTAAAAAAAGGACTCCAAAACCTAAAATAAAATTGTCGGAGGAGAAGCGTAAACTTGCCAATATGCCATTTACCACACGGAGTGGCAAGGAACGGCTGAGGCCCTGGCCTATGTTCATGGCTAGTGGTTCAGCTTCACATGAGGATGGAAGCACTCAGCCTCTCGCTAGAAAAATGAAAAGACTCAAGCTGGCAAAAGCAGCACAGCAAAGAACTGTGCATTCTTCGAAATCCCAAATCCACAAGGAGAGTCCAATTGTGTCGGTTGCGATGCCTGACCTTCCCAACACTGGACGTGAAGAGCATGCGCCTTCCACCATTTGCACGCCCCCTGCAAGTGCTGGAAGGAGCACCCGCAGTCCAGTTCCTGATAGTCAGATTGAAGATGTCAGTGTTGAAGTACACCAGGATGAGGAGGATATGGGTGTTGCTGGCGCTGGGGAGGAAATTGACCAGGAGGATTCTGATGGTGAGGTGGTTTGTTTAAGTCAGGCACCCGGGGAGACACCTGTTGTCCGTGGGAGGAATATGGCCGTTGACATGCCAGGTGAAAATACCCAAAAAATCAGCTCTTCGGTGTGGAGGTATTTCACCAGAAATGCGGACAACAGGTGTCAAGCCATGTGTTCCCTTTGTCAAGCTGTAATAAGTAGGGGTAAGGACGTTAACCACCTCGGAACATCCTCCCTTATACGTCACCTGCAGCGCATTCATAATAAGTCAGTGACAAGTTCAAAAACTTTGGGTGACAGCGGAAGCAGTCCACTGACCAGTAAATCCCTTCCTCTTGTAACCAAGCTCACGCAAACCACCCCACCAACTCCCTCAGTGTCAATTTCCTCCTTCCCCAGGAATGCCAATAGTCCTGCAGGCCATGTCACTGGCAATTCTGACGAGTCCTCTCCTGCCTGGGATTCCTCCGATGCATCCTTGCGTGTAACGCCTACTGCTGCTGGCGCTGCTGTTGTTGCCGCTGGGAGTCGATGGTCATCCCAGAGGGGAAGTCGTAAGCCCACTTGTACTACTTCCAGTAAGCAATTGACTGTTCAACAGTCCTTTGCGAGGAAGATGAAATATCACAGCAGTCATCCTACTGCAAAGCGGATAACTGAGTCCTTGACAACTATGTTGGTGTTAGACGTGCGTCCGGTATCCGCCGTTAGTTCACAGGGAACTAGACAATTTATTGAGGCAGTGTGCCCCCGTTACCAAATACCATCTAGGTTCCACTTCTCTAGGCAGGCGATACCGAGAATGTACACGGACGTCAGAAAAAGACTCACCAGTCTCCTAAAAAATGCAGTTGTACCCAATGTCCACTTAACCACGGACATGTGGACAAGTGGAGCAGGGCAGGGTCAGGACTATATGACTGTGACAGCCCACTGGGTAGATGTATGGACTCCCGCCGCAAGAACAGCAGCGGCGGCACCAGTAGCAGCATCTCGCAAACGCCAACTCTTTCCTAGGCAGGCTACGCTTTGTATCACCGCTTTCCAGAATACGCACACAGCTGAAAACCTCTTACGGCAACTGAGGAAGATCATCGCGGAATGGCTTACCCCAATTGGACTCTCCTGTGGATTTGTGGCATCGGACAACGCCAGCAATATTGTGTGTGCATTAAATATGGGCAAATTCCAGCACGTCCCATGTTTTGCACATACCTTGAATTTGGTGGTGCAGAATTTTTTAAAAAACGACAGGGGCGTGCAAGAGATGCTGTCGGTGGCCAGAAAAATTGCGGGACACTTTCGGCGTACAGGCACCACGTACAGAAGACTGGAGCACCACCAAAAACTACTGAACCTGCCCTGCCATCATCTGAAGCAAGAAGTGGTAACGAGGTGGAATTCAACCCTCTATATGCTTCAGAGGTTGGAGGAGCAGCAAAAGGCCATTCAAGCCTATACAATTGAGCACGATATAGTAGGTGGAATGCACCTGTCTCAAGTGCAGTGGAGAATGATTTCAACGTTGTGCAAGGTTCTGATGCCCTTTGAACTTGCCACACGTGAAGTCAGTTCAGACACTGCCAGCCTGAGTCAGGTCATTCCCCTCATCAGGCTTTTGCAGAAGAAGCTGGAGGCATTGAAGAAGGAGCTAAAAGGGAGCGATTCCGCTAGGCATGTGGGACTTGTGGATGCAGCCCTTAATTCGCTTAACAAGGATTCACGGGTGGTCAATCTGTTGAAATCAGAGCACTACATTTTGGCCACCGTGCTCGATCCTAGATTTAAAGCCTACCTTGGATCTCTCTTTCCGGCAGACACAGGTCTGCTGGGGTTGAAAGACCTGCTGGTGACAAAATTGTCAAGTCAAGCGGAACGCGACCTGTCAACATCTCCTCCTTCACATTCTCCCGCAACTGGGGGTGCGAGGAAAAGGCTCAGAATTCCGAGCCCACCCGCTGGCGGTGATGCAGGGCAGTCTGGAGCGACTGCTGATGCTGACATCTGGTCCGGACTGAAGGACCTGACAACGATTACGGACATGTCGTCTACTGTCACTGCATATGATTCTCTCAACATTGATAGAATGGTGGAGGATTATATGAGTGACCGCATCCAAGTAGGCACGTCACACAGTCCGTACTTATACTGGCAGGAAAAAGAGGCAATTTGGAGGCCCTTGCACAAACTGGCTTTATTCTACCTAAGTTGCCCTCCCACAAGTGTGTACTCCGAAAGAGTGTTTAGTGCCGCCGCTCACCTTGTCAGCAATCGGCGTACGAGGTTACATCCAGAAAATGTGGAGAAGATGATGTTCATTAAAATGAATTATAATCAATTCCTCCGCGGAGACATTGACCAGCAGCAATTGCCTCCACAAAGTACACAGGGAGCTGAGATGGTGGATTCCAGTGGGGACGAATTGATAATCTGTGAGGAGGGGGATGTACACGGTGATATATCGGAGGGTGAAGATGAGGTGGACATCTTGCCTCTGTAGAGCCAGTTTGTGCAAGGAGAGATTAATTGCTTCTTTTTTGGGGGGGGTCCAAACCAACCCGTCATATCAGTCACAGTCGTGTGGCAGACCCTGTCACTGAAATGATGGGTTGGTTAAAGTGTGCATGTCCTGTTTTGTTTATACAACATAAGGGTGGGTGGGAGGGCCCAAGGACAATTCCATCTTGCACCTCTTTTTTCTTTTCTTTTTCTTTGCATCATGTGCTGATTGGGGAGGGTTTTTTGGAAGGGACATCCTGCGTGACACTGCAGTGCCACTCCTAGATGGGCCCGGTGTTTGTGTCGGCCACTAGGGTCGCTAATCTTACTCACACAGTCAGCTACCTCATTGCGCCTCTTTTTTTCTTTGCGTCATGTGCTGTTTGGGGAGGGTTTTTTGGAAGGGACATCCTGCGTGACACTGCAGTGCCACTCCTAGATGGGCCCGGTGTTTGTGTCGGCCACTAGGGTCGCTAATCTTACTCACACAGCTACCTCATTGCGCCTCTTTTTTTCTTTGCGTCATGTGCTGTTTGGGGAGGGTTTTTTGGAAGGGACATCCTGCGTGACACTGCAGTGCCACTCCTAGATGTGCCCGGTGTTTGTGTCGGCCACTAGGGTCGCTAATCTTACTCACACAGTCAGCTACCTCATTGCGCCTCTTTTTTTCTTTGCGTCATGTGCTGTTTGGGGAGGGTTTTTTGGAAGGGCCATCCTGCGTGACACTGCAGTGCCACTCCTAGATGGGCCCGGTGTTTGTGTCGGCCACTAGGGTCGCTAATCTTACTCACACAGCTACCTCATTGCGCCTCTTTTTTTCTTTGCGTCATGTGCTGTTTGGGGAGGGTTTTTTGGAAGGGACATCCTGCGTGACACTGCAGTGCCACTCCTAGATGGGCCCGGTGTTTGTGTCGGCCACTAGGGTCGCTTATCTTACTCACACAGCGACCTCGGTGCAAATTTTAGGACTAAAAAAAATATTGTGAGGTGTGAGGTATTCAGAATAGACTGAAAATGAGTGTAAATTATGGTTTTTGAGGTTAATAATACTTTGGGATCAAAATGACCCCCAAATTCTATGATTTAAGCTGTTTTTTAGTGTTTTTTTAAAAAAACACCCGAATCCAAAACACACCCGAATCCGACAAAAAAAATTCGGTGAGGTTTTGCCAAAACGCGTTCGAACCCAAAACACGGCCGCGGAACCGAACCCAAAACCAAAACACAAAACCCGAAAAATTTCAGGCGCTCATCTCTAATAAATGCGCCCCAAACCGTCCGCACCTCGTGGGTTTAGTTAGTGGTGAGGAGGAGGGAGGTTGTGCTGTGGAGGTAGGTGAATTTGTGGTTTGTTGAGGAGTGTTGGTAGCGATTTCTGAGTGTGGTATTGTGTTTGAAAGTCGTCTTGTCATTCTTGTTGTCTTGTATTTTGTGGTTTTATCTCATTTTTAGTCCAAGTTATTTTTCTTTATAGTCCCTTGTCAGTGTTTGTGTGGGTGTGTGTGGGTGGGTGTGAGTGTGTGTGAGTTGTGTAGTGGTAGTGGAGGAGTGTGTTGTTTGTCTTTTTTTTTCCTGTGTTAACTGTGTAGACACACAATTATGTGTGACTCAGAGGTGGAGGGTGTGAGTGAGGGGGAGGAGGTCGGTCAGGTGGAGGAGGTAAGTGTTAGTGAGGTTAGTGAGGTGGAGGAGGTGGGTGAGGTTGCTGCAGCAGCCTCAAGTGACAGTGACAGTCAGAGTGCTCCGCAGCCACGCACCACTACTAAGACTGGGCGGAATGTAAAGTTTAGTTTTGCTGAAAATGTGGCATTGGTGCGTGAGCTGATAAAGTATCAGAGGCAGCTATTTGGCCCTGAGTCCGCCAAGGTGCCAACACGGAGGAATACGGTGTTGTGGGCGAAAGTTGTTGCTGCTGTCAATAGTGAGGGGGTGGTCAAGCGGACGGAGGACACTTGCCGCAAACGGTATTATGACATAAAGCGACGTGTCAAGTCAAAAATGGCCAAGGAGGCCAAGTCGGCTCGGAAAACCGGTGGTGGGCAGCCCTATATTGGAAGATATCTGAAGTATGAGGAGCCCATGCGGAGTGTAATCCCTCCAGAAGTTGTCTCTGCAACCCATGTCCGGGATTCAGATAGGCCCAGGAAGAATGGTGAGCATGTGTATTTGCATTTACATTCTATGTTTTTTTTGTGTTTTTTTTAAATGTGTGTCATGTGACGTTGCATATTACTCCCATCTTCAAGTGTGTGTCAGCAAATACATTGTTTTGGTTAATGTTTTATACAAAAGCCAAGGTAACATCTTACTTTATTGTATGTCATGTGTTTTTCTGACAGATATTTTGCATGTGTAGTTTGGATTTGGTGTGTCTCTGAATTGTCCTGCAATAATGTTTTCCTTTTGTCCGTTTTTAATTAAAAATTGTGACTATGTTTTATATTTAAGTGATCCATGTGCAATGCTTAAAAAACAGCGGTTGTCATGTTAGAGGCTGGAGTACTGGAAAGTGGTTTGGAAACCACTTACATGTGTAATGTCATTATTAGATAATGTTAATTATTTAATTACAATAACACTATTTTTTTTTTTGCTTGTATTTGTACCATGACACAACACTGCAGTGTAATTTTTTTAAAAATGGCTACATTTTGTTTTGGATCATATAGTGGTAATGTGTCTTTGGAGTGCCACATCACAGAGCAATTTATACATTGCATCTGTAATATTTATCCTTTCAATACAAAATGAAGATGTGTGGTTTTTTTTGTTTGTTTGTTTTTCTTTAACTTGTGGCCTATGTCAGTGTCCTGTACATGTTTTCCAGTGTTGATGTTGCCATAGTGCTTATGTGTTTTGGTCAATGTTTTTAGTTTTTTTTTACTTTTTGTATTTCCGGTCCTTATGTTTTTTATAAATAAAAACCAAGCATTTCTAAAAGAATAAATGTTTATAAGCATAATGGGTGGATGTATACACAATAGCATGAATTTTTTTTATTTTTTATTTTATACAGTGTTAGAAAAAAGCAGTAATACTCGACGGCCAGTAACTCATATCACATCTGATGATGATGATGCTGCGGAAGCAGGTAAAGTGTCCATTGTAATATAGGGTATGCTTGTAAAGGAATGGCCATAACAAAATTGCACTTTCATTAAAAGGTCCATCAAAAGAAGTATGAAGCAGCAGAAGTGGGACTTCTGTAAGACATCACCACAAAAAACCTGTGGCCGAAAAGAAAGCAAGGTCGTATGTCCCGGGCCAACCACAGCAGGCTACCCCGCCACGAAGATTATCATCCGTATGTTCTGTCCCCCCACTCCAAATTTTGGACACACCTCCAAGACGTCATCCACACTCCCCTCATCTTGATTGTGAGTATCAAACTGAAATAAATGTTAAAAATTTCAGAACGTAATCCAAATTTTTCATAACCGCATTCAGTCAAAACACATCAAAAACTTAGATACTTACCGCAGTAAGTAAAAGCTGAAATGGAATCCAAGCTAAATGGCCTTGTCCACATCCAGTAAAGATATGTATGTCCACTTGAGCCATACAGTATGACATTGTGTGTAAGATGCTGCAACAAAAAAGCATGTTGGTTTTATTGCAAAAAGTAAGGTTGTTTTTCCAAATTACACATGTGTGTTTGAGGTAACATGGCAAAATACATATAAAAACATTACTATGTTTGTTTGAACAAAGCTATAAGGTAACACATTATGTATTCCAATGTGTTTTTATGGTGGAGTATGTGTGTGCTACAATAAAACTAAAGTGTTTGCTTTCACAATTAAGTAACCAGAAACATTTGCCACAAACAGGCATATGTGTGTATTTAAGCTATGAGTGATGATGTTGCTAGGCAGAATAGTTGAAAGCAACAGTGAATGACGTGTTCCATGTGTAGTGATTTGTCTTCATTTCTCAAACATATGGATAGCTAACGGATATTTGTTTAACATTTCAGCTTCTAGTCCTGGGAACAGCATCCCTCCGCAAACAACAGCAACACAGTGACATGGAGGAGACAAACATCTTAGAAATGCAGCCATTAATGCAAGGAATGAGCCCCCCAGCACCTGTGAGTACACCACCACAGCAAAGCACACCACCACCACAACACAGCCCAACAACATCAGGAACACAAGGCCCTGATCAGGTGTTTTGGACAATTTGGGCTAGACTGCAGGCCACTAATGAAGATTGCCTGCGTAAGCAGACACAAATGTTTGCAAGCCTACCATCTCACCTCAGAAGAATATCAAGAAATCTGAGTAGACAAAATGAACAAACACCCAGAATAGGCAATACCATGGAACTCATGGGTACAGACATTACACAGGTCATGGTCAACTTTCAGCGCATAATGGAAGAACAGCACAGACAACAGCAAAGTTATATGAGCATTTTTCAAAACAATCAAAAGATTAATGAAAGTTTATTCCGAATAGTAGACAATCAAAATGCTGCTACACGTGAACTCAATGCCACCCTCACTAACCTAAATGAAACACTCAGATGCATGCACCAACAGCAAACAAGCAGCAGTTCTGGTACGACTACTCCAAATATCACGCCAGTGTCATCACCACCAAGACGCTCCACCAGAGCACGACAACATAACAGTGCTAAAGGCAAAGAAGCCACCAAAAAAAACGTGAAAAAAATTAAAGTTAGACATTTGTAATAAGTAACTCAAAATAGTTAATAAGTGTATTTTTGGCAAAAAATATATAACACTTAGCTCCTTGACACTTTTTTCAACATCATTAATTATAAGTGGTACAAACAAAAACATAAAATTTGTATGCACATTTATTCTTTACCATTTTTTTTGGTATTGGAGGAGGGAAATGTTGATGGACCCACACATACATGTTAGCAGGATGTAAACTGACCACTTGATTTTTTTCTAATCATTACTCTTTCTAGATTCCAATCATTCTCTTTCCCTGCAGACACAATAATTGCCAGCCAGGCAGAATGTCTTTAGCAGGAAGTAAACTGACCACTTGATTTTTTTCTAATCATTACTCTTTCTAGATTCCAATCATTCTCAATCCCTGCAGACAATCCAAATTACAATGTTATTGATACATATTTTAGCTTTATTCTCTATACAACAGTACAAGAAGAACACAATTGAGTTGCATAAAAAGCTTGTAATATGTTGGCTTTGTTTTGTTTTAAAAACATTGACAAAATGAATGTCAGTATTGTTGGGACATGTTTGTGTGTGTTAAAAATTAGTAAGAATGTTTTTACACATGATGCTGAAACAAACAAATATGTACTTTTACATCAAAAATCAAAGAATGTGTATAATAATGTATATGTGTGGGAAACTGTGTATTTACTTACTCATCATCAAGTTTACAGCATCAAACATTAGGAAATAAATTAATCCAGATTACAGTAAGTTTGTGTGTCTTAAATATGATGGTGCATCACACATAGAGACACATGTATTCCTCAAGGCTAACATATTATATGTTGAGGAGTGTTTTTTGGGAACTCAGGTTCTCAAACTCGGCCCTCAGGAACCCACACAGTGCATGTTTTGAAGGTCTCCTCACAGAATCACAAGTGACATAATTAGCTCCACCTGTGAACCTTTTAACATATGTCTGTGAGTAATTCATATACCTGTGCTTCTACTGGGTTACGTGAAAAACATGCACTGTGTGTGGTCCTGAGGGCCGAGTTTGTGAACCTGTGCTTTAGAACGTTGCACACAATGATAAAGTGAAATACTAAATGGATTATGTGGCCTTGTAAGAAATTAGCACTGCAAGTTTACGATCACTTATCCAGACTTAATGCATGCCACTCATAATCTGTTGTTTTGAGAATAAAAATACACACAATACACATGCGACATTTGTTTTTCATAAAGCGAGAGTATGTTTGTATGTGTCAAGGAGACAGACACATTCTGAGTAATGGTTTTGGGGAAAAAAAGGCAAAACATCTATTTATGATTACACAACAAATGAAATAAGCAAACCAAGCTTACCTTAGAAATAGCAATTGATGATCTCTTGCCTAACCTGCCCCCTACATCTGTACTCCAAGTATCACCAGATGTCTCTAATTCCTCTGCTTGCTGGCTGCTTTCTTCCTCCTTCTCCTCCTCCTCCTCCTCCTCAACATGTGGCAGATGTTGTTGCAAACACATGTTATGAAGAAAGCAGCAGCAGAACACAATTTGAGTCACCTTGGAGGGACTATAGAACAAAAGGCCACCAGACTTATCCAGACACCGAAACCTAGATTTCAGCACACCAAAACATCTTTCTATCACATTCCGCGTGGACTTATGTGCATGATTGTAATTGTGTTCAGCAGGGGTATCAGGTCGGGACAATGGAGTTAGAAGCCAAGAGAAACAGCCATATCCTCCATCACCTAAAAGACAGATATAGTAACATGATTCATGTTAAGATACAGCAACACATAAGTAACACACTGTGGGACAGATGTATTAACCTGGAGAAGGCATAAGGAAGTGAAAAACCAGTGATATGTGCAAGGTAATAGAGGCAGCAGACAATCTGTTCCTAAATGTTCATTTACATATTGGGGCTGATTGGCTGGTGCCTTTATCACCTTGCACAGATCACTGGTTTCTCACTTCCTTATGCCTTCTACAGGTTAATACATCTGCACCTGTATTTGGACAAAGTATACGCAGGCCTACACATATCAAATTACATACCCAGCAGCCATCCATCTGGCATTTGTCCGTCCTCAAACTTATCAAAGAGGGATGACTGACTGAGGATGAAGGAGTCATGACAGCCCCCAGGGTAACCAGCAACAACACTCATTATTTTGAGATTTGCATCACAAACCACCTGCACATTTGTGGAGTGTTCAAAATGGTTGTTAGTATATATGTGCTGCCTGCCCCTAGGTGGTCTCAGCTGAATGTGTGTGCAATCTATGGCTCCAAGCACATTGGGCATGCCAGCCAGCTCATAGAAATCTACCCTGACGGCATGCCACTGAGACTCCTGGGTAGGGAAGCAGATTGAGGCCTCGATGTGGGGCTGCAAAACAGCCAACACCTGTGTGTATATTTTAAAGAACAATAAACATGAGATTTTAGGACAGAACTGGCCATCGAGAAATTAAAACAAACACAAAACAGAAGAGGTAGTTAGGTATACATCACCTGTATTAAGATTCTGGAAAATGAGGGCTGTGAGATTCCTTTGACATCCCCATACACAGCCTGAAAGCTGCCAGAAGCCAGAAAGTGCAACACAGCCAGGAGTTTGCGCAGGCCTGAGACAGAGCGAGAGCGTGCTGTCTCAAGGTCTAGGCCCAGTTTGACAAGGTCATACAGATGGAAAATGTTGTTACGATTTAGACGGAACATCTGTATGACCTTATCATCGAACAATGCGTTCAAGTTTAAACGCCCCCTAAAAAAACGAGGCCTGAGCAGCCTCCGCGGAACCTGTACAACCTGCTGACCATGTTCAGTTTCTTGGCCCTGGTTACTTACAGGCTGATGTCAGAGTCTGAGGAATCCCACAGCACACAAAAGATCACTGGCCCACAGTCCTGCTGCCATTTCTGAGTGTAGGTGTATTGAAATGGGCCTAACATCCTTTTATAGGCATCCTAATTCAGGTGTGAGTAATTTTTTATTTGCAACACATGTAAACACGACTGGAAAAAGCAGGTCTATTTTTTTGCTGCTTTTTTTTTAACGAATCGCAAAAAAATACCACCGCATTTGAACACTCAGAGACTAACACCCAAATACGAATGAATAGTGAATTTCCGTATTCTATGTAATAACAGCCGCGTTTGACCGATGGTCTATTTATTAGTATTTGTGAACGTTGTCATTCAAACTATTACGAATAGTCCAAACACTGCCGAGATTTGTGCTTAGTTAATTCCCGGATTGGGATTTAGAAAAAAAAACACAAATCGGACAAACTCGGATTCTTAGTAAATACTGGCCCAAGTGTCAATAAACCCGGTGTTTGCATTTATATATATATATATATATATATATATATATATATATATATATAATGAGTCTGCAACAATAAAATTGAACATACTACACATAAAAACAAGGGCTACTTATTGAGAAAAATATTTTTACATGGATTGAACAGTAATATACTTTAAAAGGAAACCATATAATTTCACATTAGAGATTTCACTATACAACCTTATACTGTTTTTTGTGTGTGTACTAAATAAAAATACAAGAAAGAAAAAGAAGCCTGTTTGCGTTGGAATATAACCAATGTCATCATCCTCAACAGGTTCAACTGCCCCTTGTGTCACCCTGGCTCATGTCCCCTTTGTCTATTCAGCCTCCTCCCCCCAGTGTCTCTCCAGCCTCCGTCTGTCCTCTTTCACTCGAGTCTCCTGCCCTCTGTCACTCCATACTCTTTCAACATCAATCCAACCTCCTCCTGCCCCGTCTGTCCAGCCTCTTGCTCCATCACTCCAATTTCCTCTTGTCCCATGTCCCTTCAGTCTTCTTCCCCCTATCACTCCAGCCTCCTATGTGACTTCAAGAAACAACCCCCCTTCTCCTGACTTCCTCCAACTTACCTTCCACATAGACAGCATGCATGCTTCTCTTCAGCAGTGGTGCAGTTTGTAAGATAGACATGGCAGTTAGTTGCATATGCACAGATGGTGCATGATAGAGGTTGCACCTCCGTGGAGCACTGCTGGGTCCTATTTCCCAGTGGCTGTTGGCCAGCAGTAATCTATCAGGTTGTGGCAGTGGTGGTCGGAAAACTGTGGCTGTGCCTATAGGCCACAGCACACTGGGAAATAGCCCTGTCAGCCCAAATTTTGAGCTACTCCTGTGTGCTGTAGCTATGCTGGGTCAAAAATTGGAAGTAAAGTGTGTAACTGATCACTTTATTTTTTGCACTTCAAATTAAAATGCAACCAATGTTACAAAATCGGTCTTTCAGAGTCCTATTTTATAATCTCAGTCATTGACTAGTGAAAAATTAAACTGCCATATTCAACAGACTGATTAACTCCTTTTCCTATTTATAAATCACACTTATTAAAAAAATAGGCACTTATAATAAAGTAATTACATTTTCATTTAATAAAATAAAATAAAGGGTTTCTAGCCATATATAATTTAACAAAGAGCCACCTAAAGTGGAAGATAATTAACATTATGCAGATTTTCATTCTTGAATACTTAAGATAGGTTGTAATGTTGATAATTGTATACAGGCATTTATCTGAATTGCTAGAAAACTGCTGTATTCCCAAACTTAATTCACAAATCAAACAATGTCCAAATTATGAGAAAACATGTAAAGCTATGAATGGGGCATTGAGTAAAATAATAGCACCTGATTGTTAAAGTCATCTATTTATACAGCATAGTTACAGTAGGTTACAATACTGTGTAAGTGGTGATGTCCATAACAACATGTGCAGATGTGTCTAGATATTTACCAAATCACATGGTTTTGCAGAGCAAAATAGGCGAGTGTAGTATGAGTGGCTGGCGGCTGGGATCCCGGGGGCCAGCATACCGGCACCGGGATCCTGACCACCGGCATACCAACAGCTGGGCAAGCGCTAATAAGCCCCTTGCGGGTTCACTGTGCTCGCCATGCTGTGGGCATGGTGGCGCACTACTTATTCTCACTCCAGGGGGGTCATGGACCCTCAAGAGGGAGAATATGTGTCGGCATGCCGGCGGTTGGGATGCCGGCGCCGGCATGCTGGTCACCGGGATCCTGGCCGGCGGTATACTGAAGACCAACCAAATAGGCAACTTGGGTTAAGTGACACTATAATTTTCTAAATGGCAGGGCCACCATCGGGGTGGGGGGGGATGGGGGATGGGGGGGATGGGGGGCTGTGCTTTTTATTGTCAATAAGGAACAATGTGTTAAATGTGGTTAAGGGGTTCTACTGTGTGGCATATTGCATATAAGGGGTACTAATGTGTGACATAGTGTATATAGGGGGTACCACTGTGTTATATTGCATTTAAGTGGTACACTGTGTGACATACTGTGTATAAGTGATACTACTGTTTGGAATATTGCATATAAGAGGTACCACTGTGCAGCATATTATGTATAAGAGTTACTACTGTGTGGCATAATGTGTATATGGGTACTACAGTGTCGCAAAATGAATAAGGGTCACTAATGTGTAGTGGAATGTTTATAAAGGACATTTCTATGAATAAGATGGCCTTACTGTATGGCATAATTTGAATTAGGGGTACTATTGTGTGACCATGCCCCTTCAACATGAGACCACGTCCCTAAATGGGGCACACAATGTAACTACTCAAGATATGGGGGGCACCAGTGCTCATTCTGGCACAGGGCACCAAATGTCTAGTTAAGGCTCTGTCAGAGGACTTAGTAGGTATGCCAGAGGTTTACTTATGGGTACGCTGCCAATTTTGTCAGTCTCAAGCCCCACAATTTCTGATGGCAGCCCTGCGACACCAGCATCCTGACAATTAGAATGCTGACAGGGAATAGATAAATTCATTTACCCCTCCCCTTTTCCCTACCCTAAGTGGCAGTGCTGCGAGTATGGTGGTATGGGGCGGTACTGCGTACCAGTAAGAAATTGACAGCTGGTACACAGTACCACCGGCTGTCCACCTGTACTTGCAGCCGCTGCTGTGTGTGTGTGTGTGTGTGTGTGTGTGTGTGTGTGTAAGGGGAGGTGAGCACAGCACACACCTCTCCTGCCCCTTAGTGCTCAGTTCAGCAGCTGCGTTGTGTGTTTCAGGAGAGCGCAGCGTGTGCCTCTCCTGCCCCTCATTGCTATGTCCAGTGGCGGTGGCGTGTAGGACCTCAAAATCAGCCGCTGGCTTATGAGCCAATCAGAGTTCACAGACTGGAAGAGGTGGCTCCTGATTGGTTGCCAGTCCACAAGCTCCGATTGGCTCACAATCCGGTGCCTGGTTTGAGATCCTACATGCCGCCACCGGACTGAGCACTGAGGGGCAGGAGAAGCGCGCGCTGAGCTTTCCTCCCAGAAAACCACAGCAGCAGCAGCCAGATCAGCAGCAGTGAGCAGCACTGTGAGGTGGGGGGCATGTGTGCCCTGGTACTGTGGGGGACATGTGTGTACCTGGCATTGTGGGGGGCATGTGTGTACATGGCACTGTGGGGGCATATATGGCACTGTGGCATGCATATCTGGCACTGTGGGGGCATATCTGGCACTGCAGGATACATATCTGGCACTGTGGGGGCATATCTGGCACTATGGGGACATGTGTGTATCTGGCACTGTGGGGGCATATGTGTGTCTGGCACTGTTTGGGCATATGTGTATCTGGCACTGCACTACTGGGGACATATGTGTATCTGACACTGTGGGGGCATATATGTATCTGGCACTGCACTACTGGGGGCATATGTGTATCTGGCACTATTGGGGGCATATGTGTATCTGGCACAGCACTATTGAAGCATATGTGTATCAGGCACTATTGTGGGCATATGTTTATCTGGCACTGCACTATTGGGGGCATATGTGTATCTGGCACTATTGGGGGCATATATGTATCTGGCACTGCACTATTAGGGTCATATGCATACCATTCCCTCATTTTCATTGGCTATGACCCATGTGATATGTGGCCACACTCATTTTTCAGCACGCTCAAACAGTACCACTAAGTCATTTTTTCTACTTACACCAATGGGTAGTGGTGGCTACGGCTAACCAACCCTCCAATGCCTATGCTCCCCCCAAGCCCTAGCCATCACTCCAGTACTTACCTACAGGATGACCACATCCCTATAATTTACACAGCACACATCAAGTTATTCTGAAACACAGTCTTCTCCTTCTATTCCCCACAAACACAGCATTATGCTCACTTTCAATGCTACTGTGAAAATCTGACAAAAAAGGGCCTAATTCAGTAAGGATTGCCTTTGCAAAGCAGCTTTGCAAATGCAATGCTTAGCAATGGAAATGCAGGAGGAGGGGGGTAATTCCAAGTTGATCGCAGCAGGAAATTTTTTAGCAGTTGGGCAAAACCATGTACACTGCAGGGGAGGCAGATTTAACATGTGCAGAGAGAGTTAAATTTGGGTGTGGTGTGTTCAATCTGCAATCTAATTTGCAGTGTAAAAATAAAGCAGCCAGTATTTACCCTGCACAGAAATAAAATAACCCACCCAAATCTAACTCTTTCTGCACATGTTATATCTGCCTCCCCTGCAGTGCACATGGTTTTGCCCAACTGCTAAAAAATTTCCTGCTGCGATCAACTTGGAATTACCCCTGAGGTGCGCATTTGCAATAGCAACACTGCGATTGATGCAATCACAGATTACGATATACATCGCAACCATTGGTCATGATGTTCATCTGCAACAGCAGGCTGAGTAAACCTGAGTTTACTGAGGCTTGCCATCGCAGGGTGGCTTGCAAGGCCAAGTAAACTGCATATTGCGATGCAGTCCTTGGCCTTGCCAATCCTGAATCAGGCCATTTGTGCTTTTTGGGTGTTGTATGTTAGGTCAATAAGAATCAGGTTGACATGAGTCATGTCTATATGAAAATGTCTAGAGTGACCTTGTTGACATTCATGGATGCTATGTGACATGATAGAAAGACAACCTAATGTTTACTTACCTGGTTTTGGCAGCTCTCTACCCCTAGTGCTTGACCCGTAACCTTCTACCTTGCAGCATAACCTTAACACCCTCCCCATCCCCCCCCCCCCAGCCTAACCCTTTCCCTCTGCATTCTGAGAATGTCGACATTTCACATGGTAAAATTCAGATGTTAACATTGTGAACATGTCGAGATTCTGAGCGTGTCAACATGTCATTCCATGTTATTCCATGTCAACATTCATGGTATATACATTTTGTCAACAATATGAGTGCTGAGACGTTCACTGTAGACCATGTTACTGTATCCCATGCCTTCCGGTTGCACTTCAGTGATTAAGCACACTTTATTCACTTTAAGAAAAATAAATATTCAAAAGCATGCATGTTTTATAATAGTGTGCAGGAGGCCGGAGGTGCAGGAGATTGTGTGAGAATGCCCGTATGTTTAAAGCGGCAATCATTTACAAGGCATAACCAACCTGGTTTTGCCTTGTTAATGACTACCAATTTCAAAATATGTGCATTCTCACATGAAGTTCTGCACCTCCGGCTTCTTGCACCATATTACCTTTACCCCTTATACCTTACCAGTTGCGGAACTAGTGAACGATGGGCCCAGGTGCAACAATATACTTTTAGCCTCCTTATTTACAGGCCCCAACCAGGGATGGACTGGGGGCTGAAAATGGCCCTGGCATGTGCGTGCAAAGGGGGCATGCGGACACTACCGTCGGGGGTGTGCCACGAGTCAGGGGCATGGGCTCACGGCAAGCCTCCATTTCTATGTATAAAGGTGGGGATGCAGGGGAGCTGCAGACTAGAGAGCCAGAGGCTGCACTGCATGCTGCCTTCCCAGGTCTCTGTGTGACAAGACCGGCCCATCGGCCCTTCTGCCATTTGCCAGAAGTGTCAGATGGGCAGTCCAGCCATGGTCACAACTCTTTACAGCATCCCCCGAATCCCAGTAGATAGCAGTCCCCCTTTGACTACCATATAATACATACAGTATCAGTAATCGCAATGTACTACAGACAGCATTAGTAATCCACATATACTACACACAGCCTTAGTGACTAACATATACTACACACAGCATTAGTGACCATCATATGCTAGACAGTGTTAGTGAACCCCATATACTACAGACAGCATTAGTGACCCCCATATACTACAGACATCATTTTGATCCACATACACTACAGATAGCGTTAATCACACACATATACTACGCACAGCGTTGTGACCCCCATATAATAAAGACAGCAATAGTTACCAAAAATATTAAAATAGTAATGTGTGTGTGTGTGTGTGTGTGTGTGTGTGTGTGTATATATATATATATATATATATATATATAGGTGCATGTAGGAAGGGCACTCCAGGAACGAAGGTAATGCCTGGGTGCCTTCTCTAATATGTCCATATGACATACAGGTATCCTTAACAAAGGAAAAGGTAGCACTCCTCCCATATTATACAAAAAATACAGAGCTGTGCGGTTTTATTACGATGTTTCAAGACCCACTGGCCTTTTCATCAGATGCACCTGGGTCCATAGGGACCCTAGTACCCAGAGCTACAGCACTGCTGGCTAGAAATGAGGGAGCTCCGACGGATCCTGAACATGGCCCTTCTCCTCTCTAGAAATGCCCCTGTGGCCAGCTTATAATGAGTAAGTCTGACACTATAAAGCCAGCGGCTATGGGCCCATTTGGAGTGGGGGGCCCAGTGCAATACACCGGCTGCACTGCTGCTGGTTCCATCACTGCACTTCTCAGTGTGCATCATTAGACTTTTACAATTCTTAACCCACTTAGGTGCTCTTCTAGCTTGTGAAGAGATTCTCAGAGAATAGGTGTGCACTTTAATGTGCAATGAGCAGAACATCTACTATATGTTAGCTGGTGCAAAACAGCAACACACACATCTGCACACGCATATTATATGCAAACACATGTATTTACACATGCATATACCATACATATCACATTAGATAGACACAAATCCTGAAATACATGCAGGGGCATAGCATTGGTGGAGTGCACAGAGTTCTGGGCATAGCTGGCTGGTAGGGGGACCCACAGTGCAATCTATGAGCTACATTTTTTTGAATAACCTCTACTTTAAGTAAGGGATGGACTTCACTCTTCCAGGTGCGACAAATGAGGTGTGGAATAAAAGAGAAGTAGAGAACCTAATGTTCCGCATCTGGGAGAGATGCGGCCTCCCTTTTTCACATTGTTTCTTAATATTTGACCCTGCTATGGGCCAGACACATGTAACATTTGCATTGATAAATGCATCCTGTACAGTATACTGTATTTGGTTATGATATACTGTATTATGTATAAATAATGACCATTTTACTGCCAATCTCTGTCAGTATTCTTAGTGTTGGGATTAAGTTTAATAAATATTTTAATAAATAAATGCTATTACAGAACTCAAAAGCCATTATTAGTCCTTAAGGGGTAATAAATTCTTGTTAAAGAATATTACCTAGTTTTGATAATTGTAGTAGTAAATCACCATTTTCTACAGTTCCATTGTTTGCATGGAATCATTGTGAGTGTAGCCTGGCCTTGAAACAAGAAAAAAGCAGAAAACAGGCAACAACCTTGCATTAACGCTTTAAAATGACGACTTTAGTTTTGGTTGTTATTACTTGGCATAATTATATTGAAAATAACAATAATTACTTCTTTGTCTTTTGACATTGCAGATGGTATTGTATGGAAAGTATGCTTTTTTGGAGATGACACAAAGATATGCAACAGGGTAGATACACCAGGCAGGGTAGGTAAACAAATGATTGAGGATCTAGGTAGAATTGAGGAATGGTCAAGAACGTGGAAACTACAGTTTCATGATAAAAACTGCAAAATCATTCATTTTGGTCTGATAAAGCTAAAGGCTAAATATAGCATCAAGGGTACTATAATGGAAACTACTGAGGATGAAAAAGATTTAGGAGTCACTATTTCAAGTGACTTAAAGGCAGGGAAGCAATGTAACAAAGCAATGAGAGGCAAGTCAGATGCTTGGTTGCATAGCGAGAGGAATCGGTAGCAGGGAAAAAAAAAAGTAATAATACCACTGTATAAGTCATTGATATATCTGGAATACGGTGTCCAGTTCTGGACACCTTTTCTCCAGAAGGATATAATTACACTAGAGTGCATATAAACAATGGCAACTAAAATGCCTATATCACTAAACTTACCAGGAAAGAGTAAAAGATCTTAACATGTATAGTTTGGAGCAGAGAAGGGAAAGCAGGGACATGTTAGAAACTTTCACATATACCAAATTAAGACAAGTATTAAAACACAAGGACATGCACTGAAACAGGAGGGAGGGAGGTTCAGCGGAAATATAAGGAAAAATTACTTCACAGAAAGGTAGTAAAGAAGTGGAATAATCTCCAGTCAGTGGGGGTAGAGGCTAAGATAGTAAGGTAATGGGATAGGCATATGGATAGCCTTACAAAGAATTAAGGCTAGAAAATGGTTGAGATTGCCTAAAGGAAAAACAAAGTTTCTATATTGAATACTTTTGCATACTGTCATTTTTGGATTTTTGCTAAAATGTATGGATTTATAATCTTGGTCTAGAAATACCCAGATGGATAGTTTGTGTTCACTGTTACTAAATTATATTGTACTTAACAACTTCAAATTGCCTCCAGCAGATTCCAGATAGTGATGTTAGCCTGTGAGGTTTGGGAGGCATGGTGCTGTAATTTGGGTCAACATGGCGCTGCCCCCACACTGCACAGCAATTTGAGAATAGTGCAGCAGTACAGAGCAACTGTGATTCACTGGGAACCAGATCATCAAGCCCTGAACCTCTAACCTTGTGGAGAAATAGGTGCTGGTATCCAGGAGGTTGGTTTACTCTACTTCTAATAATGAAGCTCATGACTCTTCCAGACATTCTGGGAAAGTAGGTAAGTATGACTTGTATGAATTTTAACATGAAGAGATCTTCAGTTAATAACATTGAATTAGGTTTATCTGCATGCACAATAACAGCCTTATCAGACAGTTTCTAGCCATTTTAGTTGTTGTTTTACCCAATTAGCAGTTACACAGTCAATAAGCTATACAATATTCTATCTTGCAAAAGGAATTTAATGGAAACATTTTCATTTATCAAAATGCAAACAAAGTGTTTTGGTGTCATGCATATTAATAGGGCTGAGACTGTACAGTGTAGACATCCTGTAGCTAATTATCTTCAGCATAATCATTACATGTATACACACACTCTCAAACTTGCAATCCTGCACTCTGTCTCTCCATTTGTACAGGTGGGGCCTCACTGCAAATAGTGACAAGACTAATGACATGTTTATTAGCTTGTCAAAGCCTCCTTGTTTAGAGAAGACTCACCCAGCTAAACAATACATTCTGCTTTCTATTGGCTAATTGGGTTTGCTCCTGTTGAGAATCTCAGCAAAGTGCTTGATGAGGCATAAAATGATGATTAATTAATTTACTGCACAGTTGATCATCAAACTGAGAGGTTTATGATTCACACAGCAGTCAAAACTCCCACATCAATGTGCCACAGCATGTGCAGGTTTGGCATTGGCCAACCACTGCCTTCTGTGTGACCTATGCTTCAGAGCAGTAAATAATGTATCCTAGTTATTCCTAAAAGTAACTTTAGGAAAAACATGGCAGTAACCACTGTCCTCACACACTGTTAATAAAAAAAATAAACCATGTCACCTCAGAACCAGTTCTTAAGGAAAAAAGCTAGAGATATCATCAATCATTTACACACTGACATTGTTGTTTCTAGCTGGAAAAAACAGAGACCCCGCTGCTTTTATGCAGAATATGTAGGAGACTAAAGTGGAGAGGAAACTAAAAAGCACTCATAGCCAAATGCAGCGAAATGTTCTATGTTAGGTGACGGGAAGTAAGATGGAAGTTTGTGCTTATGATTGCTACTTGTATCAACCAATGTTTTTTATAAACATAAGTGTGAGAGTTTTATGGCACCGTACCAACACAAAATGACTGTTAGAGGTCCTAATTACTAATACATATACTTTAAAATGAACCCTGCTGGCCCGATGCAGAGTTGAACGCAGGTTGGTCTTAACAGTTTTTGTATTGTGTGTAGGGATCCAAATGCAGATATTCACCTGTATGCAAAGTTAAAAGCATTTGCCATTATCCATTTGCTTCATTTCATGCCCATCATCATCATCAGTACACACTATTATCAGTCCAATACTTGGGGCAAAATATAATGTGCATATTTACACTTCAGCACAACTCATGCAGCATTTCCATCAATATGCCTTCTGTGACCATTACCCACATAGTAATACCCAGTTACAGCCCAGTTACACCCTTCCTGTCTCAAGCGGAGATTTACCTGAATTGCTTATGATTATATATCACCTGTAGTTTCTGTATCACCTGTGGTTACTTGTGTTTGACTCCAGTGCATGCACAGAGCAAAAACCACAATGTCAGACATTCAACTCTGCATCACCCCCAATGCCAGCAGTGTGAGAGAAAATATCATTACAAAGAGCTAGCCTCAAGAAGCAAACCAGCATTTACCTTTACACAGCAGGACAAGGGGCCACTGCATACTAACCTACTTTGGTTTTCTCCTCTCTGGGAGAAGTCCAGAGAGGAGATGCAAGTGGATGGTGTCAGGGGACGGGCCAGGCTAGTTGCGCCATTAATCCCCGCCCCCTCACCTGAAAAAGTGGGATGTCTCCCACAGGATTCGAGAGAGTAGGTTAGTATGGGCAACTGTTAGGCATGGTATTAGGCATAATAGTAACAGAGCCTATATAGGAGAAACCTTACATTTGCTTCTATTTTAGGCCCCAGTTGTCTTAGAATGACAAATAAAAAATGGATATTAATCTTAAATTTTAACCTGCTGAAGTAGTGATAATCCTAATTCTTACATATCCTTACCATTAGTACAACTCATACCTGAACTTAACTCAATCATAATGGACTAAATATTAACCCAAGCTGAAATAAAATAAAACTGAAAGCTACAACACTCTAATAATAACAAAAATGTTTCAGAAATTCTCTGATTTTGAAGATTACTTAAAGAAAGATGATTCACTGAACTATTGCAAGATACCTGCTTGGGTTTTGCACAAGGGCAAAGGATTTATCAATACGATCTTTACCTTAAAGTGATTCTGGTACAGAAAAGAGAACTTAAGTTCTCCTTGTTCCTCAGCTGTAACAAATCATTTGGCATATCAAGCATTCCAAAATGACCATAGGAACACAATTACATATTGTATTATAGCAATGTTAAGGAGCAGTAGAGACATGCACTGAGGCCCATATACCAATTTGTTAAAAAAAATTCTAGCTACTGGACCAAAATCTTGATTTGCATTCCAAAGCCAGCTGCATAGTTTTCCCTAACCTTTAAGGGCAGCTGATATGCAACTAAAAGTAGGATGCAATGTATTAAGACTCCTTAAAAAGTGTTACATTCATTGGAGATGTTAGCGAGTTCTATGCCTCCTTTATTCTTGGGACAAGGAGTATGGTTAACAGATTTGGTGTATGATAACATTGAACTGACAGACTAAATAAAGCAAGTTTTTCTTATTGACCCATTATGTTCAAATGTATTTATTCAAGAACATTTAAAGGTACAGCACATGCTTTAGTTTGCCTTGGGGATAGCACATGATTCATCTTTACTTATACAGTATGTAAATGTTGTGTGCATCTGCATTAGAAACCCACAATATTCCTTTGAACACTATGTGGCCCATTTATCAATGAGTCTTAGCTATTTAAAACTCATTGCATATGATAAATGGTGCTTCAGCCAATCAGCTAATAACTGTCATGTGTTTGATAAATGACAGGAGCTGATTGGTTGGAGCACAATTTATCATACGCAGTGAGTTTTAAATAGCTAAAACTCATTGATAAATGGGTCCCTATCACTTGGTCACTTACTGAAAAACAAGTTAAATAAAATATCAAATATCAATCAGTCCTTCTTGGAGCCATAAGTCAAAACAATTGAAAATGTTAAAAAGTGGTGTTGCCCATACCAACAAATCAGTTGTCTGACTGCATGTTCTAAACTACATAAAAAAATTGAAGCATCTGATTGGCTGTTAAGGCAATGCCATCTTTTACCTACTACATCAGATTTCATAGATGTTCACCATTATAAGATGAAATTCTGTGTGACAGGAGTCATACTTTCAGCCCAGCCTTCAGATTAACTCAGTGGTTCCAAAACTTTTGTGAGTCACAGCACCCTAGAGTATCAGATTTCTTTTCACGGCACCCCTAGGCCAAAAATTGTATCGAGATATTTAGAAAGAAATTAAATTAATTAAATTGCATTTAAATGTCATCCTTAGGTTCAATTGTGTGGTGAGAAACAGGATTTGCTTCTGTTTGTCCACATATTTTATGATTGGAAGCCACCAGAACTGGTTTTGTCTATTACATTGACTATAAATATTCTGAATTGGTACTGGACCACCAATCCAAAGCACCCCTGCAAGTGCCCAGAGGCACCCCAGGGTACCTAGGCCCACAGTTTGAAAACCGCCGGTTAAGCCTCTTTACATCCATTACATTTAGAATTGCACAAAACAGACTACTGCAATCAGTACTCCAAAAATACTACCATAAATGTTTATTTTAAATATATAGAGATCATATGTATCTGATAAGCAATCTTGTAATTTCTGATAGTGATTGAAATAAACATGTGTATAATTTCACCCGCGTTAATCACAGGTAACAATGGTGTTATAGGCAGTGCTAATCAATGGGCTTTACTCGTAAAGTTTTTGTCACTTATCAGATTTTCATACCTGCAATTATGATTGTTCTTCAAAATTTCTTATAGCAAAGTGTTTAAAGACTTCTCGAAGACATCATTTCCTTCTCTTTGGGAGATTTATCATGTTATCAAAAAGCATGCCTTCTGTCTTCTGGCTTCTTTAATGATTTTTCCTGTAGTAAAACTTTTCACAAATTGTGGGTTTTTTTTGTGTGATGATGTTTTGTGATGATTTTTCATTCTTGCATAATCTGTCCATAATAAATCATCCATCATTGTGACATGGAGCAGATAAATAAAATTGAACAACACTTTGTCTTTTCTGTATCCAGGTGTCTCTCAGATTTTATCTCTATGGAATTTGACTTTTACTGGCGAAGGCAAATCAGCCTTAAGATGCAGTAACTTGACATAGTAATAGTTCTTGATAATGACAATGTGATTGTTGTCATTAATTACAAACACTGTTGTATGAGACACATTTTTTGCTTGACATCGATATAGTTCAAATCTTTTATTCTATCTGACCACAATTATTAACATTTACCTATAAAGTGGCAAATATTTTCTCAGCTTTGGAGGTGGGAAAATAGATCAGGATGTAAATATGCTGACCTATCAAGTAGATATACATATAAAGCAGTATTCAGTGTGTGTGGTTTTACACTGTAATTTGTGCATAGTGGGGGTCATTACGAGTTGATCGCTCGCTGCCGATTTTTGCAGCGCAGCGATCAGTTGAAATTGTAAGCTTGCGAGGGCCTTCCTACCTCTATGACTGTTTGTTATTACCCAGTTTGTTATATCATTGTTATTTCCAATTGTAAAGCACAATGGAATTTGCTGCTCTATATAAGAAACTGTTATTCCAAGTTTATATGGAACCGTAAGCGCCCCAGGATAAGTCTAAAAAAAATGTCGCAATCGGTGCGCCAAGGGGGTGTAAACCTACCAAACATTAAACAATACAATCTAGCGTGCTTACTACGTTTCGCTATGGATTGGCTCAGTGGCAACGATGTATTCACAGATACCAAGTTAGAATCTCAGCTTTGTGCTCCTCTCTCTCTTGCTTACCTTCTACATGCCCGGCCCTCTCAAATAAAATCTCCCCAATTTGATAACCCACTATTGTCTTCCACTATTAAGGCGTGGAAAATGGCTAGGAAAGCTCTTGGTCTCAAATATTATTACTCAGTCTCTCTACCTTTGCTTGGAAACCTGGAGTTCCAAAATGGTACTGCCTCTTTGCCTTTTGGTGCTTGGTGCTCCTCTGGTTTAAAGACTCTACGTAATCTGATGACACCTACTCACACTCCTTTGCCATTCCAGGAGGCTATTGAGAAATATGCAATTTCACCCCTGCATGGATTTTACTACTCCCAGGCTATACATTATCTTACATCCGTTCTCCCTCACCTCACGGGAAAAGACTTTGTTAACCCCTTAGACTCCCTTTTACGCTCCAACACATACTCCATATCTTCTATCTATGCGCGCATCCGCACTGAACTGGACCCCCACACTGATTTTCCTGATCTGGCTAAATGGATCTCCCAAGTTCCTACATTCACAGTAGACACCCTATTAGATACCTTTTTTATGACCCTTAAACTAATACCGGCTAGTATATATCAGGAAATGGCCTATAAACTGCTACACAGGGCATATATTTCGCCTAAACAAGGTTTTCTAATGGGTATATCAGATAGGGCCGGATGTAATAAATGCTCAACGGTAGAAGCTGACCTTTTCCATTGTCTCTGGGCCTGCCCTGTCATTCAAAAATTCTGGCATACCTTACACCATTATGGCACCTCAACGCTAGGCATCCCCTTTCAATGTACTGCTCCCTGGGCCCTCTTTGGTCATCTGTCGGACCAACCTGGAATTCCACGCACTGATAAAAAATTGATAGTGTTACTTTCAGCAGTGGGGAAAAAAGCTATATTGCAACAGTGGATCCATCCTACCTCTCCTACTCTCCCTATGGCTACCTCTAGGTTACTCTTCTTATTTAATATGGACTGGCTGGAAGCCTCTATTCACAAGGAAACCCTGACTCCTGCACTCTTTAAGTGCTGGGATAAATACATTTGTACCCTCCCTCCCCACACTAAACTAGCAATACATAAATGTTTCCAATCTAACTTTTGGTACTCTCTCCGACAACTTGATAGCCAAGTTTCTCTAACTGACTGAGCTTCCTATCTTCCCCTCTCCCTCTTCTTCATCCGTACTTCCCTCTCCACACACTTCCTCTTTTCTTTCCCCTCTCTTCTTATTTCTGCTGTTTCTTCCCTGGCGGATTGGATGGACACTTCTATGGACGGATCGGTGGCCTGTGGCTCTTGGTAGGTGTTTTTGCTTATTTTTGTTCTAACGTTTTTGTGATGTTCTTTTTTACCTCTTCTTTTTTTTTTTTAATTTGAACTGCCGGAATTGAGTGTCAGTTTTTAGTCAGTCATATTTAGTCCCATTCTCAATACATTATAGCCTGACCGCCGCTCTTCTGGTGGTTTACAATTTGTTCTTGTTAATTGTTTTGGAAAATTGGAAAATTTCCTCCACCTACTCATATATGCTGTGTACTTTTACCTTTCTTATCTGCTTACTTTGATGTCGATATGTCTGATATGTATGCGGTTTTTTTTTTCCCTCATTTCTGTACCATGTTTTGGAGGTATTTAATAAACATATTTGGAAAAAAAAAAAAAAAAGAAACTGTTAATAAATAAATAAATAAATAATAAAAAAAGGCATTTATGCGCATGCGTATGGCCCACAATGCGCACGCATGACGTATGGGTACAAAGCTCTTTGTGGTTGTGCTCAGGTTCAAGCGAAGTTTGGGGCGTTTCTGGGTGTCAACTGACCGTTTTCAGGGAGTGTTTGCAAAAATGCAGGCATGTCTGAAAAAATGCAGGCGTGGCTGGGCGTTCGCTGGGCGGGTGTATGACGTCAAATCTGGACACGAATAGGCTGAAGTGATTGCAAGCGCTGAGTAGGTTCAGAGCTACTCTGAAACTGCACAAAATGTTTTTGCAGAGCTCAGCTGCACATGCTTTCACACTTCTGCTAAGCTAAAATACACTCCCCAGTGGGCAGCGGCATAGCGTTTGCACGGCTGCTAAAACTAGCTAGCGAGTGATCAACTCGGAATGACCCCCAGTACACATAAGGTATAAAATACAATGCAATAATAGCAATTCAAACAATATGATACTCGAGTATAAGTCGAGGCACCTAATTTTACCACAAAAACCTGTGAAAACTTATTGACTCGAGTATAAGCCTAGGGTGGGAAATGCAGCTCTAGCCGTACACAGCCCTCATAGTGCCAGATATGCCCTCATACTGCCAGATATGCCCTCATGCTGCCAGATATGCCCCACAGTGCCAGATATGCCCTCATGCTGCCAGATATGCCCCACAATGCCAGATGTGCCAGATATGCCCCACAGTGCCAGATGTGCCCTCATGCTTCCAGAGATGCCCCACAGTGCCAGATGTGCCAGATATGCCCCACAGTGCCAGATGTGCCAGATATGCCCCACAGTGCCGGATGTGCCAGATATGTTCCACAGTGCCAGCCCTCCATCGCTCCCGTGCTGTCTTCTGAAGGAGGGACACTGAGGGCACAGCGCGCGGCTCTCCTGTGTCCCTCCTGCGTCTCCGGCGGCAGCGGCTGTATTCTGAAGGTGGAACACGGAGGGCACAGCTCGCGGCTCTCCTGTGTCCCTCCTGCGTCTCTGGCGGCAGCGGCGTTTGTGTGTTAAGGGAAGTGCCGGTTCGTGCTCTTCCTTTAACACACACACGCCGCTGCCGCCGGAGATGCAGGAGGGACACAGGAGAGCCGTGCGCTGTGCCCTCCATGTCCCTCCTAAATACTGACTCGAGTATAAGCCGAAGTGGCTTTTTCAGCACAAAAAAAAGTGCCGAAAAAGTCGGCTTATACTCATATATATATATATATATATATATATATATATATATGGTAAATTAAATAAAAAGGAGAAAACAGCATTCATTGCTAAAGATGATTATTCTGGTTCTCTGGCTCTAAATCTGAACCAGATAAATCCCGAGTGTGGCAGAAAGTGTATGATAGTATAAAATGTTTTAAAAAGACCTGCTCCTTGGGTTATAACAGGTGATGCTCCAAAAATTTTAAATGGGTTGAAATACAGCTGAATATATTTACTGTTTGCTGCACAATTGTCCAATAGTCCAGAAATGTGCAGTTGGCTCACTGTTTGCAGCATTTAGTTGAACATGTTCAAGCTTTTGCCATTCACTGCCCATGTTTGAGATTAAGGTTCACAATGTGCCCTAAAATTAGATTTTTAATATATTTAATAAACACTGAGGTAATGGGTTCAATTCTCACCATGGCCCTAATTGTCTGGAGTTTGTATAGTCTCTCTGTACTTGCGTGGGTTTCCTCCAGGTACTCCGGTTTCCTCCCACAATCCAAAAATATGCTGGTAGGTAAATTGGCTCCCAACAAAAAAAAGATAAATGTAACCCTAACTTGAATGTGTATGTGTGTACATGTGGAAAGGAGTATAGATGATTAACTCCACTGGGGCAGGGGCTGATATGAATGGCCAAATATTTTCTGTAAAAGCGCTGCAGAATATGTGTGCGCTATATAAATAACTGGTAATAAAAAAAAAATGTATATATATGTATCCTTAAAGAATCCGGCACTCACATAAAGATAATGAATTGCTGGGTGCTCGTGCTATGGCCCTCATTCCGAGTTGTTCGCTCGGTATTTTTCATCGCATCGCAGTGAAAATCCGCTTAGTACGCATGCGCAATGTTCGCACTGCGACTGCGCCAAGTAACTTTACTATGATGAAAGTAATTTTACTCACGGCTTTTTCTTCGCTCCGGCGATCGTAATGTGATTGACAGGAAATGGGTGTTACTGGGCGGAAACACGGCGTTTCAGGGGCGTGTGGCTGAAAACGCTACCGTTTCCGGAAAAAACGCAGGAGTGGCCGGGGAAACGGTGGGAGTGCCTGGGCGAACGCTGGGTGTGTTTGTGACGTCAACCAGGAACGACAAGCACTGAAATGATCGCACAGGCAGAGTAAGTCTGGAGCTACTCTGAAACTGCTAAGTAGTTAGTAATCGCAATATTGCGAATACATCGGTCGCAATTTTAAGAAGCTAAGATTCACTCCCAGTAGGCGGCGGCTTAGCGTGTGTAACTCTGCTAAAATCGCCTTGCGACCGATCAACTCGGAATGAGGGCCTATATTACAATAGTACCAGTGTTGCTGATTGAGCAAACTGCACGTCAAATCTGTGCTAATAAAATTGTTTTAATATTTGTTCAGATGAATGTAAATGGCATTAAAACAATTTTATCTTATCAGCAACACTGGTACTGTACTATATATATATATATATATATATATATATATATACTGAAAATCTTTGTATATGAAGGAAATAAAACCATGGGGATTTTGTTAATATTTTGATCAAAACATATATGTTTGCAGCCTGTTGTAAAGGGATCCCATTTCTCTGCAAGTCAACACACTAGGATATATGCTCAGCATACTATTGCATTGCTGTAAAATGTACTCATCTCCCAGATACATAGGATAACATCTATACAAGGGCTGGTTTTTAAACAAAACAGAAATGGAAAAAAGCATGCTCTCTGTTTTACACATATTAAATATGGTACCAGAGATTAAGAAGGGAATTTTTTTTGCAAGTGGTTAGCCATTAATCAAGGGTGGTATTCAGTATACCGGTTGTTGGGATCCTGGTGCACAGTATACCGGCACCGTAATCCCGACAACCAACATACCGACACCTTTTCTCCCTCTTGGGGGTCCATGACTCCCCTGGAGGGAGAATAGATAGCATGGCGCGTGTAGCGCACCATCGTGCCCGCAGCGAGTCCGCAAGGGGCTCATATGTGCTTGCCCTGCTGTCGGCAAGCCCGGCTGCCTGCAACTCATACCACACCCATTAATTAATTTAGGATTTTAAAGTCTTCATTAAAAAGAGTAATTGGTTGGTAGGAACAAACTAAGGTACTATCCCTGTCAGGTTTTGGTAGGAGAATAATTCAGGCCTCATTAAAACAGAAAGAATGTTTTATCCAAAGTGAAGACATGATTATAGTGGGACGTCATATGAGGGAGTACTGTATGTCATCATACAGTAATTTGTAGTATTCTACTCCAAAGCCATCAGGGCTTGGAGATCTTAAAATAGGCAAGGTGTTTATGACAGTTTAAATCTCCTCATGTGTGATAAAGGGGTGGTCTTCAGTATGCCGACTGACGGGATCCCGGCGCACAGTATACCGGCGCCGGGATCCCAACAGCCGGCATACCGACCCCCCTGGAGGGAGAATAAAATAGTGTGGCGCCCATAGCGTGGTGAGCGCAGCGAGCCCACAAGGGGCTCATTTGCGCTCGCCACACTGTTGGTAAGCCGGCGGTCGGGCTCCCAGCGCCGGTATGCTGGTCGCCGGGAGCCCGACCGCCGGCATATCGTAGTGAACCCGTGATAAAGCGATCTATTTAATATGCCTTGGGTGGAGATAAAGTGACTGGAGATAAAGTACCAGCCAATCAGCTTCTAACTGTTATTTTTCAAACACAGCCTGTGACATGGCAATTAGGAGGAGATTGGCTGGTGCTTTATCTCCATCCACTTTATCTTCATCCAGGGCTTACTAAATAAACTCCAGAGTCCTTGAAAAAGTAATTTTCTCAGAGGAGAGTCAGTGGACATAAGCAAGGTATCACCAGGCTCTGTAACATCAGACTCTGCAATTTAAAAATACTTTTTACACATACTGTATGTAAGAAAGCCTCTAGTGAAAGTAATAGAACTGACCTTGGTTTTGGAACAAAGAACCTTAATCAAATTAGCAAGCAGCCTGCATGATTTGCCTCCCTATCTGTGAAATTTGCTTCACTGATAGTCATAGGACAATTGAGCCTTCTCAGTAAGAAAGATGACAAATTTGTTTGACCTATTAATAATCCCTCTTATTCAGAGCCATCTTAACAGCAGTGTAGGCCCCTGGGCACAGCAATGCACTGGGGCCCCTACCCCCACCCATCAGTGGTAGGGGTGGAGGGTGCTATCAGCGGCAGCTTTGATGTCCCGCGGGGGGTAGGGGGTTCTATCTTTCACTCAGCATGTAGGACCTGAAGAAATAATTTCTGCTAATTACTCCTTTACTGCACAAATGGGGCGGGAAGGAGAACACTAAACTGTAGAAGGGGACATTTTGCAGAATGAAGGGGCCCTGGTACATGACTTCCAGGGTGGTAGGGGAGGGGTGGATAGTAGAGTGGGCTTAATATTCATCATTTTCCAAAGGGTCAGGGCAGCTTGCTTTACTGCAGATATCTCCAGTTCCTGGAAATAGATTTCTTAGCTTTAATAGGATAAAAAAACTAGAGAGTCACACCTTTCAGGAGGTACAGGGGACTTGGGGATCAGACTTCAGGATCCATAGCAATCCACCAACAAAAATATAAAACTGGATATTAAGCGTGTGGAGCTGGAGCAGGGACCAGCTGCTTGAAGGCTGATATCTCTGTTTCTGCATAGTAGAGACAAGCTGCCAGTGTCCACTGAAAGGGGAGAGTCACAGCTTTTGGAGTATATCCTCAGAAAAACTCTAAGTCAGACAGAACCCGAGATATCTGGCTAAGAAAACAATTAACAGGCTTGGAAGGGGACCAATGCTTTGAAGTCGGATATCTCCGGTTCCCCAGGGCCAATTTTCAAAAATCTGGTACCCCTGGAAAGAGAGGACCCTCAGCTTTCAGCTTAGGGCCCTTTAACTCCTGGGGCCCTTGGGCAAGAGCCCATATGAAAAGACGGTCCTGCTCTTATTGACTACACTAGTGCACCATTTATATGTGTGATATGCTGAGCTCCATATATTACTACACTATGTTACTATTACTAATTTCTTATGCTGGATAATAACTTAAGACATAAGATACCCATGGAGGACAGTTTTAAATGCATCCCAGAAAATCAGGAGATTAGCCATATAATCTATATTATCATCTACATAGTTATGCCATGTATGTTTAAGGTGCTGGAGGAAATCTTCAGACTAATAAATGTAACAAGGAAAATATCTAGAGACAAATTGGGGGAAATCTAATTGAAAAGTCAAAAGATTAGGATCATGGTCAGAGATAACTATATTTTTAATAGAAGCATAGAAACATAGAATTTGACGGCAGATAAGAACCACTTGGCCCATCTAGTCTGCCCCTTTTTTTTATCCTTTAGGCAATCTCAACCCTTTTTGAACCTTAATTCTTTGTAAGGATATTCATATGCCTATCCCAAGCATGTTTAAATTGCTCTACAGTCTTAACCTCTACCACCTCTGATGAGAGACTATTCCACTTATCCACTACCCTTTCTGTGAAGTAATTTTTCCTTAAATTTCCCCTGAACCTACCCCTCCAGTCTCAGTGTATGTCCTCGAGTTCTAATATTTCTCTTCCTTTGAAAAATGTTTCCCTCCTGAACTTTGTTAAGACCCTTGATATATTTCAAAGTTTCTATCATGTCCCCCCTTTCCCTTCTCTCCTCCAAACTATACATGTTAAGATCTTTTAGCCTTTCCGGGTACGTTTTGTGATGTAGGCCATGCACCATTTTAGTTGCCCTTCTTTGTACACTCTCTAATGTATTTATATCCTTCTGGAGAGATATGGTCTCCAGAACTGGACACAGTATTCCAGATGGGGCTGCACCAATGACCTATACAGTGGCATTATCACTTCTTTTTTCCTACTACTAATTCCTCTCCCTATGCAACCAAGCATCTGACTTGCCTTTCTCATTGCTTTGTTGCATTGCTTTCCTGCCTTCAAGTCACTTGAAATAGTGACTCCTAAATCCCTTTCGTCCTCAGTAGTTTCCATTATAGTACCCTTGATACTATATTTAGCCTTTGGGTTTTTGAGACCCAAGTGCATGATTTTGCATTTTTTAGCATTAAACTGTAGTTGCCACGTTCTTGACCATTTCTCAAGCCTACCTAGGTCATCAATCATTTGTTTTACCCCTCCCGGTGTGTCTACACTGTTGCATATCTTTGTATCATCTGCAAAAAGGCATACCTTCCCTTCAATACCATCTGCAATGTCACCAACAAAGATATTAAAGAGAACTGGACCAAGTACAGATCCCTGGGGTACTCCACTGGTAACATTTCCCTCCATAGATTGCACTCCATTAACTACAACTGTCTGTTTCCTATCCTGCAACCAGGTTCTTATCCATTTAACTGTTTTATAATCCACCCCCACGCTTTCAAGTTTATTTAGCAGTCTGCGATGTGGGACAGTGTCAAATGCCTTACTAAAGTCTAGATATGCTACATCTACAGCTCCCCCTTGATCTATTATTTTCGTCACAGAGTCAAAAAAGTAAATAAGATTTGTTTGGCATGATCTCCCACCAGTAAATCCATGCTGTTTTGGATCCTGTAAGTGGTTTGATTTAAGATATTCCACAACTCTTTCTTCTAATAGTTTTTCCATTACTTTCCCTACTACTGATATAAGGCTTACTGGTCTGTAGTTACTTGCTTCTTCCTTGCTTCCACTTTTGTGCAGTGGAACTACATTTGCTCTTTTCCAGTCCTCTGGAATAGCACCTGTATTTAGTGACTGGTTAAATAATTCTGTTAAAGGTTTAACCAGCACATCTTTTAGCTCTTTGAGTATCCTTGGGTGTATCCCATCTGGTCCCATTGATTTATCCACTTTTAGTTGTGAAAGTTCTGTTAGGACCTTCTCCTCTGTAAATGTACTTTCATCTACCTTATTTTTATGAATGTCCTTGCAACTTAACTGTGGCCCCATCCCTTCTTCTGTAGTAAATACTGAGCAAAAATAATTATTTAGGTGATCTGCTATTGCCTTGTCACCCTCCACCAAATGCTCACTCTCTTTCTTAAGTCTTATTATTCCTCCATTTGATTTTCTCCTTTCACTTATATACTTAAAAAAGTTTTGCCCCCTTTATCAACTGACTTGGCCATTTTCTGCTCAGCTTCTGCCTTTGCACGTCTGATCACTTTCTTAGCATCCTTCCGTCTGTCAAGATACACCTCTTTGTCATTATTATTTTGAGTCTGTTTGTATTTCCTAAAAGCCATCTTTTTTTGCTTTTACACTAGTTGATACTTCTTTTGTGAATCACACTGGCTTCCTTTTCCTGGTGCTTTTCCTAACCCTTTTGATACAAAGATCAGTTGCACTTAGTATTGCACTGTTCAGTTTTTCCCACCTCTCCTGCACTCCTTCCAAGTTCCACCAGTCCGCCAATGAATCACTTAAACATCTCCCCATTTTTGCAAAGTCAGCATTTCTAAAATCCAACACCTTTGTTTTTGTGTGACAGGAGTTGGATCCTGTCTATATATACTAAACCATACTGCTTGATGATCACTGGATCCCAGGTGCTCACCCACATATATGTCTGATATCCTATCACCATTTGTAAGAATTAAATCTAATATTGAATCTTTGCGAGTGGGCTCCATCACCAATTGCTTAAGAGATGCTCCCTGTAAGGAATGTAGAAATTTGCCACTTGTAGCTGAACTTGCAAAAGACCCCTCCCAATTTACATCAGGTAAATTAAAGTCTCCCATGATTATGACTTCTCCCTTTAAAGCCATTTTAGTGATGTCCAACAATAGGTTCCTGTCCAAATCCTGCCCCTGACCTGGTGGTCTATAGATCACCCCAATGCGAATAACATCCTTCTCACTGGTTTCTATGGTGACCCAAAGGGCCTCAGTTTTGTCTTCAATATTTTCTATTAAAGTAGCATTTATGCTTTTTTTCACATACATTGCTACCCCTCCTCCTATTCTTCCTATTCTATCCTTCCTAAATAAATTGTATCCTGGTATAGCTATGTCCCAGTCATGATTTTCATTGCACCATGACTCTGTAATTGCCACAAAATCCAGGTTATCCCTTGTCATTATCACAATTAGCTATGGAATTTTGTCTCCTAAGCTCCTAGCATTTGCACACATAGCTTTAAGAATTTGGTCTGTGCATTTGTTATTAGTAGCCATGTCCAGACTGTACAAAATAAATGACAAGTTTAAAGTTGAAATTACCTGTTTGGGGATGTTGCTCAGTGTTTGAGATATATATATATATATATATATATATTAATCAGGAATCACACTGTGTCCTTTACACCATGCATACACCTCCCTAAATGTAAATTTATAGTACACCTGACCACAATGACCAAATGATCAAAGGAGGTAAACAGCTGAGAGCATGCAATAATAAACTATGTTTCACTGTGCAACTTCCAGACACATTCAATGCCAATTACAAGCCAATCATTACATCAAAAAACATACATGAGTTTGCATAAGAGAGAGCTGTAGTGAGCAGTTTGGGTATGTCTTTTCATAGTGTAAAAAGACAGATAACATTGGTACAGGTGAAAATTCAGATGGTTTTCGTACGCTATAGACATAAATTTGAGTAGTTGCGGATGAAGTGGAAAGGTCTTGCAGCGTTCCTATCACAGATTTAAGTTATAAGTATGGGTTACTCAGGCTGGAGTAGTTTGATGTGTAGGATGTGTAGAGGAATTGGACTCACATTTGTTTGAAAGCTGTCATTTAGTGGTCCAGATTGTAGATTGATTGTTGTCCTTCTGTTTTTCTTCAGTTTAACGTCAGTGTAACGTCAAAATTATTTTTAAACTTGCAGTTATCCTTTGAATAATGTCCTTTGAAGTAATGGCCCACACGCCTATGGCCTAAGCCTTCCTGATGCTCTTTAAGTAATGGACCAAGCATGTGAATACACCCAAACTCCAATGAACCCTCCCCCAGCAATGACTAGTAATAAAACAGTTTTAAGACAACAAGCTAACAAACCAACCAACTGAGATTTATCACAGTCATGCCCTCATACTCAGGAGATAACATACCAATTTATCAATAGCAACCCATCATGTGCATTACCAATCTAATATAAAAGCAGATGCCTTATGCCTATAGCAATGCTATTATTCTTAACACCCAATTTGCTAGTTACTATTTCAGTGCAATCAGTAGTGATAATCTGCAGCTCTCGTTTACATTAAACCTAAACAAGTATATATTCACAAGCAGCTATTTGAGTGCAATGTTCTACAGGAGTGTAGTAGATGTAATTACCTAGACAAGTTTATATTCATAAGCAGTTATTTGAGTGCAATGTTCTGCAGGAGTGTAGTAGATGGAATTACCTAGACAAGAATATATTCACAAGCAGTTATTTGAGTGCAATGTTCTGCAGGAGTGTAGTAGATGGAATTACCTAGACAAGTATATATTCACAAGCAGTTATTTGAGTGCAATGTTCTGCAGGAGTGTAGTAGATGGAATTACCTGTTGAAGAAAAGGAAGAAGGAGGAGGAGTCACTTCACAATCAATATCAGTTGAAGATGTGACCAATATATCCAATAATGTCGGCGTAACGTCGAAATTATTTTTAAACTTGTAGTTATCCTTTGAATAATGTCCTTTGAAGTAATGGCCCACAAGCCTACGGCCTAAGCCTTCCTGATGCTCTTTAAGTAATGCATGGGTGACCTTTTTGGAAGTGTTGGGGAATTCAGAAAATAATAATATGGGAGTGGGTACAATAGGGATGCAAATAAAAATAAGTTTTCCTGGAAAACATGCTATAGGTCTACAAATCCTAATGTGAGGCAAAAGATGGGACAAATAAGATGTAGTAGATAAATGAGAAGTACCAACCAGAGACCTGTCCATTGATGGATATCCAACTATGCTTAAATACCATTTACTGTATTTGAAGGGTTGTGCCTCCTGAAGCCACTAAAATTTGGAGACTACCTGCAAAAATCCAATGATTAGGGAGATTAGGAGCATACAATTGAGAAAAGTATACAGTAGGTAACATTATGAATAGGTTAGAAGTTTGTGAGATACCGCACTGATCATGAAATGATGATAAAGATTTATAGAAAGCCAAAATGAAACAATTGTGGGGATAGTTATTCCCAAATAGTGTTTTTATTGGTGGTGCACCCTGAGTCAGAATTAATATTAGACAAGGCAACAAAAATAAAAGAAGACTCTTTTCTGGGTGCACTCTTAGAATTAGTCAAACGAAGACTAAATTATTGTTAGATTAAAACATATTACATTTTATTAGTGTATTATAAAATGATAATTCCACTTGTTGTATCCTGAACAGACATATAAACATATAAACACATATACAAAAGTTAAAATATTAGCATTAATGTTCTCTCCATTACAATATTCAGTGTAAATTCTTATTATGGAGACCAAATGTAGATATAGGTGATCAAGACCCAAACTGGGTCAGTATGATGGACACTCACGGGATCAGCGTCAGCACAGTTAAAGCTCTCAGCTAAGGCGATGATGAGACAGGAAGAGATAAAGCCCTCGGAGAGGGCAAAACCCGTCTTCAAGCAACAGCGCCATCTCGAATCAGACAATGGGTAATGCCATCATAACCACTTGCTAATCACCCCTTTCACCTAAGGGTGTTAGCGGCATATCAGACTGACAATCTTTTGTTATTTGACTGGTGCATTTTTTTTCTGCACACTGTGTATACAAGTTAGAGGGTATTGTTAAACTGCAAACACATGAACTAATAACCACACTATCAACAATGTATCAGTAATATATTTGGATTGTTTGTACAGGGAACGTAAGCTATAGCATTAGCTAACCTATATTGTGCCTCAACTGTATTGTATTCTCCACTTTTTTAGGTACTGATTAGTCATCTTGACATTTTGGCTAATACAACGTTAAGCCATGAATTTGTAGTTTATTATCAGTGATGAAAGTCAATGCATGATTGAACTGTGCAATTGATACATTGAAATTGATATTGTATGTGTAGCTACTATCTCATTTGCTACCTTTTCACAGTCATCTGTTACATTTTTTGTAACAATATTCACAGCTGTATTCTTTTTCAGCATAACATTACACATAGATTTGCAGAACTGCTACTAATACCACTTTGATGACCAGTTTGGAATAATTTTCACCTTATACATTGACATTGATATTGCAATTGGAGATGCCATAATATTTGCTATTTTTTCATGGTCACTTGTTACTCTTGTCACTTGTTACATCTATTGTTAGGTAACAATCTCCATAGCAGCATTCCTTTTTCTGTGCAGTGAAATACATATTCTGCGGTACTGCCACCTATAATATTTTGTTTATCAATTTGTAGTGACATTCAGCATCATCTAAAATCTCATTCTTTTATATATATCTGAACTCTCACCAGTGATCCATTGGTACATGGGAAGACCTGGGAACATACCTTATACTTACCTTTGCCTAACACTGGCAGCAAATCCATCTATTTAATTTCAACCTTTTATGTTCCTATTTTTCCTTCACATCTTTATATTTTGTGAACTCTCATCAGTGATCCCAGAGTAGAAAGGGTGATCATATTTCTACTATCATACCACACTGTATATGCCCGAATCCATCTGATCTTGGAAGCTAAGCAGTGTTGGGCTTGGTCAGTACTTGGATGGGAGACTTCCTAGGAAGACCCAGTTTAGTAGATTCTGGAGTTTTTCAATATACTCTGTGCCTAACACCTGACAGCAGATTCACGGTCTTTTCTGTACAATGTGTACTTTGAATTTTTCTATACTTTACAAAAAAAAATTGGTGGCCAATGTGGAATTGTTATGTTTATTGGTAATATAAACTAAGTGTAAATTATTTTGTAGATCGATATACGAACAGAGGTTATTTAAACCTAATTTTCAATTAATGAAATTCAAATAATTTTCCTAAGCATACCCATGAGTCTCCATCATACTGACCCAGTTTGGGTCTTGATCACCTATATCTACATCTGGTCTCCATAATATGGATTTACCCTGAATATTGTAATGGAGAGACCATTGATGCTAATATTTTAACTTTTGTATATTGTTTATGTGTTTATGTCTGTTCAGGATACAACAAGTAGACTTATCATTTTATACTACACTAATATAATTTAATATGTTTTAATCTTACAATAATCTAGTCTTCATTTGACTAATTCTAATGTCTAACATTATGAATTAAGCAACACAAATCGGCACTCAGGAACAATGGATTTTGTAAAAACAGAATAGGCTAGATTTATCTTAAATTAAATTATTATCATTTTTACATGATGCCACATGGGATCTGCAGCACCCAGTTACAGAGTACATAAACAAATTAACAAAACAAGACAACAGTGGCTTTCAGTTCAAAACAATAAAAGACAAGTACAGCAGACGACACAGAAAAAAAATACCAGAAAATTAGGTGATTTGGTGCTGTCAAAATAAGTATTGAAAAGAAGATAGATTAAGTCAGAGATGGAAAATTAAATGAGGGAAGAGTGCCCTACTTATGAAAGCTTACATTCTAAAGGGTTTAAATGACAGTTTCCATTTTCCTATTAATGTAGAGGAGATACTACCCAATCAAGGTGTATTTAAAACAACCAGTATCATCTGCCCTTCACTGGGCTTCTTGTAAAAAGATTATGTGTTGATTAAGGGCCTAATTTATGTTTGTACACAATGTTGATGTTCACGCAATGGAGCAAATATCAGCAGACTGAGCATGTGCCATGATCGCACATCACATGCATGAAGGTTGCATTGCGATCATGCTCACACTGATTTTAATTGCAGAGTGATTTACAGGAAGGGACCACCTAGTGGCAGAAAAATGCAGGCATGTCATGGCCATTTTTGGGGCATGTATATACCATTAGTTGCAATCATGTACATACAAAAGTATATCACCTGCATGACTACTGCCGTGTCCAGTCTGCGTAGCCATATGGTTACCCTATTGTACAAAGTTTGTGTATGTGTAAACAGTTGTGAATGAGTTAGTGAACGCTTCTTTTCTTGGTCGGCAGCTTCAGCCTAAAAAAAATCACAGTTGCATAGACAAGTATGTACAAACATGAACTAGTCCCTAAGTCTCTTAAGATGACAAAGCGTCTGTTGTTGCATAACAGGTTGGTTGGTTGGTTGGTTGGTTGGTTGGTTGGTTGGGAGTTAAGGGGAGTGGATAGAACAGAGGAAAGTAGAGGGAATACAGAACTAGCCAATACCTGTGGAAGGGAAAATTAGCAACAAAATAAAGAAAACAAGGCAGTACATTCCCCTGTCCCAAAAAGCATAGAAATAGAGTCACAAAACATGCCCATTGTTCCAATGACCCAGGTGAGCTACATGTACATAAATAAGCAAAAAAAAGTTAACAATAGCACAAAACCAGCAGAGCAGTGATGAGAATGGTACCATATTTATGGAACCACGTTACTGTCAGCATCAGTGGTGACTTCTCAATTTAGGTGTAACAAAGAAAAACACACAAAGAGACATCCAGAAACACAATTAAGTATCCAAATTAAGGAGATGGGCTTTAGCACCTTCTGGACCTTCAAATAAAATAGGCTTGCCATCTTTAATAATTTGCAAATGAGCAGTATACAGCAATGAGCATTTAACTTTGTGATCAAAGAAGTGCTTGCAGATTGTAGTAAAGTTTTTGAGCTTAGTGACAACAATATAAGAAATGTTTGAGAAAGTAAGTAAGCAGTGACTGTTACAGGTCAGCATCACAGTCTTGCAGTAATGATCAAGCAACTTCACCATATCAACATAGAGGATCCACATGATAACTGGACTAGGTTGAGCATTGTCCGAGGGGCCTGTCATAACCAAGACTGTGTGCTCTTTAAATGGTTAAATTAGCACCTTTGGTAACCACTACCAATTGTTCTGGGATCCAGTTAGATAAAAGTTCCAGAAGTTCAAGTCCCTTAATATGTTTTGCGATGCCTACCACTCTCAAGTTGCTACTCCTACCACGGTTTTCTAGGTAGTCCAGCTTGTCTGTTAATAAGAAAATGGTTTGTGATTGGATAGTAATGACCTGTTGATTAGAGTGAAGTTTGTCCTCTAAATAAGAGATATCATGCTCTTCCACATCCAGCAGTTGTGAGTGTTGGGTCAGCTGAGTGAGAGAAAAGTCCAAAGAACAAAAGTACCATAATGAAAAGTGGCCTACACTTCCCAGAAGATTCATCAAGTGAGATCTTGACATTCACCTAAGCAAGGATGATGAGTAGCATCAAGGCATGTTGGAGCCTTCAGTGCAGGTGGGTCACCGAGAGGCAGTTCATCACTTGCAGTAGCATCATGAATGTGGCTATGCAGAAAGCAGCTTAAATAAGCCAAGCAGTCAACACCTCCACTGTGAATAGTAATGAGCAATAGCAGTTCTGCTGCTGAAGAGAGATGCCCAGATGGGGAGAGAGTTCCTGTCATTGGGTGGTCCGGGCGGAGGCCATACTGCTCAGTAAGGAGGCTCAGAAGGGTGGGGTGGAATAGGACACAAGCCTGGGAGAGCACCAAACAGAAAGGACAAGCACCAGAGGATAACATTTGGTGAACTGGAGTCAGGATGCCCAGAGATGGCAGTGGTAAGGTGATCTCTAGGTGATGGTGATGTCACTGGATTCACACTGGTATATGAAAAGAAGCAAGAGGTTGCAAATATAGGCACATATTTATCAAAGCTTGGAGAAAGAGAAAGTGGAGCAAGGTAAAGTACTAACTAATCAGCTCCTAAGTGTCATTTTGTCAGCTGATTGGTTGATACATTATCTCTCTACACTTTATCTCTCTCCAAGCTTTGATAAATCTGGTCCATAACACTCTGTGTTTTCTCATACTCTGCACATTGAACAAAATGTAATAAATGTAGTCCACTGTGCTAGCCCCTGTTAGGCTAATAACATGTATTATATTCAGTGGTGTATTGAGACGTGGAGGCACGTGTGCAGTCTCCATCCAGGCCCTTTCCTCTATAGTAAATTTTGGCAAAAATGTTATCAGCAATTTTTTTTTACTGCACATGTGAAACACACTGGGAAAATGGCCATTGTGCCATTTCTTAGGTTCAATGTGAACTGCTCAACCTGCACCCATTATTGATGTACCACTGGTTATATTATAGGCATTGAAAAGTTAAAGTGCACTGATACTATAAGACTAAATATACAGGAATAACAATTGCACTTGCATCATGGGGGTAATTCCAAGTTGATCGCAGCAGGAATTTTGTTAGCAGTTGGGCAAAACCATGTGCACTGCAGGGGAGGCAGATATAACATGTGCAGAGAGAGTTAGATTTGGGTGGGTTATTTTATTTCTGTGCAGGGTAAATACTGGCAGCTTTATTTTTACACTGTAAATTAGATTGCAGATTGAACACACCACACCCAAATCTAACTCTCTCTGCACATGTTAAATCTGCCTCCCCTGCAGTGCACATGGTTTTGCCCAACTGCTAACAAAATTCCTGCTTCGATCAACTTGGAATTACCCCCTATGTTGGGACATTTATTTAAATAAATTAATTTATTTAAAGAATACATTTATTTAAATAATGAAGTGGCAATAAGAAATCTTACTGATCAGGTCTAGAACCTAAATCTAGAGTATGCTCATAAATCTGTCTGAACAGTTTAAATTTTATTAATACAAAATTTCTGTGAGGCTGTTGGGAAGTGATACCTTCAAGGATAATGGGGGTCATTCCGAGTTGATCGTAGAACTGCAAAATTTTGCAGGGCTACGATCATGACAATAGACATGCGGGGGAATGCCCAGCACAGGGCTATCCCTACCCCGCATGTCAGTGCCGCCCTCCCCCCGCAGAAGTGCAAAAGCATCGCACAGAGGTGATGCTTTTGCACTTTAGGAATATCTCCTGGCCAGCACAGCTTTAGCATGCTGGCCAGGAGTCACTCGTTGCTCCCCAGCCCGCAGCGGCTGCGTGTGACGTCACGCAGCCGCTGCGGCCCATCCTCCCACATGGTCTGGCCACACCTGCGTTGGCTGGACCGCGCCCCCATAACGGCGGCCAAACACCGCCGTGCCACCCCCTCCTGCCCAGCGACCACTTCTGCCTGTCAATCAGGCAGAGGTGTTCACAGGGAAATGACAGTCTTCGTCCGTCCGGCATGCGCCGGCGCACTGTGGCGCCGGCGCATGCGCAATTCCGACCTGATCGCTGCGCTGCGATAAACTGCAGCGAGCGATTGGATCGGAATGACCCCCAATGTACAATAAAATGAGGAGTAATTCATCCATGTATATTGCATTTTTAGATATGTGGCATCACTTCATTATCCATGATGTATTTGAATTAGCTCTGTTTTTAGACCCAAAAGTCTTTAATGTCTGACAAGGATGGAAATAAGGGGTTGGGAGTAGTAATTTGAGAGGACAGCCTTATGGACGCCATTCAAAATCTGAAACCCATTAATAGTGGTTATTGCAGAAATGTTATGTCTAGAATTTTCTGCTAAAGTCCATAGAGGCTGCTGCCACTCCAGAAATTTCTAGTTTTCTCTGTCAAATCCAGGTTGAGGACTAAGTTAGGAATTCTGCACTAAATTAGAATAATATGATTGTTCTCTTCTCCTCAGAGCCCAATTTGAATTAAATGTAATCACTTGACCTAATATGCACTACTGTACTTTGTACAGTAACTTGAACACTGACTGGGGTCTTAGGTTTGTGGATGACCAAAATCTTAACTCGAGTGGATGTTGCATCAAAATGCACTTTGTGGAGCAGCAAAACTGACAATTACTAATAATCTAAGGAATATCAAGTTGGTGTATTTTTCATAATATTTAAGCAGTGAAACAATCCCAGCCAGATGCTGAAGATGATTTTAAGGATTTAATGGTTGCACAACTTGTTTGGAGTTGATTTCTGAATTAATGTCTTGAGCATGTAAGGAGTCAGTTTAAGGATTCCAAGTACTGGTAAATAAAAGTAGATAAACTGTTCTTAATAGCATGACAACTCTTTCTAGAAGTCCTTAGCTCTGGAAAGAAGTCAATGGGACATGTATTTTGTACTTTTTGTGTTTTTTGTACTTTTTGACCACCAGGTCCTTTATAATATTGGACACGATAGGGTCCATGCACATTACTACACGCACCCCTTTTGGCCCTTGTCACATATATTGTTCACGTTTTCACGTCACCCAGTGCAACACACCGACTTAGTATACACTCTCTTTTTTAACACACTGTACACTAGTCCGCCAAATCGGGGCGCGATTGTCACGATCACGCAACTGAGCCAGTCGACAGCACTGCAGTTTAACATTTGTTTACCATAGCGCGTCACCTGGAGCGCCGGCGTCGCCTGGTCTCCATGGCTCCGACTGACGCTGCCTGATGACGACAACGGCAGACGCCGGAACTTGCCGGGAGTGACGGGCGGCGTCGATCGCACCAGCACCTGGGGTTTTCTCCTTCTTCTTGGTATAAAGGTACGTTTCTTTTCTTCTCTCTTGTTACTCACCTTGACAACGGGACTTGTGTGTCCCGAAACGTTGGATTTTATGGAGTGATTTCAATACACTTGAATTTTGCATAAGACCCTGAGTGCCGCTGTTTGCTTTGTTGCCTATCGTTTTACCTCTCTTTACCAGAGGGCACCTGGGCACACCAACGTATCACTGAGGGAGTGCCGGTCCACCCACCAACTTTATATATATATATATATATATATACATATATACACTGCTCAAAAAAATAAAGGGAACACTTAAACAATACAATGTAACTCCAAGTCAATCACACTTCTGTGAAATCAAACAGTCCACTTAGGAAGCAACACTGATTGACAATCAATTTCACATGCTGTTGTGCAAATGGAATAGACAACAGGTGGAAATTATAGGCAATTAGCAAGACACCCCCAATAAAGGAGTTGTTCTGCAGCTGGTGACCACAGACCACTTCTCAACTCCTATGCTTTCTGGTTGATGTTTTGGTCACTTTTGAAAGCTGGCAGTGCTTTCACTGTAGTGGTAGCATGAGACAGAGTCTACAACCCACACAAGTGGCTCAGGTAGTGCAGCTCATCCAGGTATGGCACATTAATGCGAGCTGTGGCAAGAAGGTTTGCTGTGTCTTTCAGCATAGTGTCCAGAGCATGGAGGCGCTACCAGGAGACAGGCCAGTACATCAGGAGATGTGGAGGAGGCCGTAGGAGGGCAACAACCCAGCAGCAGGACCTCTACTTCCGCCTTTGTGCAAGGAGGAACAGGAGGAACACTGCTAGAGCCCTGCAAAATGACCTCAAGCAAGCCACAAATGTGCATGTGTCTACTCAAATGATCAGAAACAGATTCCATGAGGGTGATATGAGGGCCCGACGTCCACAGGTGGGAGTTGTGCTTTCAACACAACACCGTGCAGGACGTTTGGCATTTGCCAGAGAACACCAAGATTGGCAAATTCGCCACTGGCGCCCTGTGCTCTTAACAGATGAAAGCAGGTTCTCACTGAGCACATGTGACAGACGTGATAGAGTCTGGAGACGCCAAGGAGAATGTTCTGCTGCCTGCAACATCCTCCAACATGACCGGTTTGGCAGTGGATCAGTAATGGTGTGGGGTGGCATTTCTTTGGGGGGCCGCACAGCCCTCCATGTGCTCACCAGAGGTAGCCTGACTGCCATTAGGTACCGAGATGAGATCCTCAGACCTCTTGTGAGACCATATGCTGGTGCGGTTGGCCCTGGGTTCCTCCTAATGCAAGACAATGCTAGACCTCATGTGGCTGGAGTGTGTTAGCAGTTCCTGCAAGACAAAGGCATTGATGCTATGGACTGGCCCGCCCGTTCCCCAGACCTGAATCCAATTGAGCACATCTGGGACATCATGTCTCGCTCCATCCACCAACGATACGTTGCACCACAGACTGTCCAGGAGTTGGCGATGCTTTAGTCCAGGTCTGGGAGGAGATCCCTCAGGAGACCATCCGCCGACCTCATCAGGAGCATGCCCAGGCATTTTAGGGAGGTCATACAGGCACGTGGAGGCCACACACACTACTGAGCCTCATTTTGACTTGTTTTAAGGACATTACATTAAAGTTGGATCAGCCTGTAGTGTGTTTTTCGACTTTAATTTTGAGTGTGACTCCAAATCCAGACCTCCATGGGTTAATAAATTTGATTTCCATTGATAATTTTTGTGTGATTTTGTTGTCAGCACATTCAACTATGTAAAGAACAAAGTATTTAATAAGAATATTTCATTCATTCAGATCTAGGATGTGTTGTTTAAGTGTTCCCTTTATTTTTTTAAGCAGTGTATATATATATATATATATATATATATATATCTACCAAGTGCTTCAATTTTGAACTAACCCTCCAAATTTATTACAATTTCAAATATGTGTTATAAAAGGAACATCAGGACAAATGTAATTTTTTACATCTCTATAGTGTAGTATGTTAATGGCATTGTTGTTGTGTATACTGTATAGCAGTGGTTCTCAAACTGTGTGCCGTGGCACCCTGGGGTGCCTCGGGACACTTGCAGGGGTGCCTCAGGTTGGTGGTTGAGGACCAATTCTAATTATTTCTGGTCAATGTAATAGGCAAAACCAGTGCTGGTGACTGGCAATCATAAAATATGTGGACAAACAGAAGCAAATCCTGTCCCTCACCATATAATTGAAGCTAAGGATGACATAGAAATACAATTTACTTAATTTAATATTTCTGTCTAAATTTCTCAATAAGAAACTTTTGTCCTAGGGGTGCCGCATAAAATATTCTGATGCTCTAGAGCGCAGTGATTTAAAAAAAAGTTTGGGAACCACTGGTATATACAGTACATGCAATGTCTAGCTGGACATGTTCCTGAATATACTAGAAACCACCCACTGAGAGTACTGACTGAGAAATGATCATAACCTCAGAGGAAGTATAAACAGAATTATGGTACATCTTCTAAACTGTAAATTCTTAATATGTTCCATCCCTTGAAATTCACTATTATATATCACTCTTAAAAACAGAGTAATTTTTTTAATCTAACTTGTTTGACTATACAGTGTGTTTGACTAAACTTTATTGAAAAAATGTTATGGTCCTCTAAAGAATACACTCAGGTAAGGTCTCTGGGCCAAGGGAGATTTGTCTTTTTCATACAGTAGTCTTAGCAATACTGGTAGGGAAGCCTGCTACATTAAAGCCATGATATACATTGAATAAGTAGAATGTAGTCATAAAAAATAGAAATATACATACAGCCCTTTCTAATAACTACAGTATATACTCCTGGGTGTTGAACATGTTCTTCCACACCTATTCATCATGTACATGCCAAGACATAGACAGAGGTGCCATTGTTTGAAGTAAATCTATTGTTCTTTATGGAAACTTCGCATGTTGCTTGAGAAACAGGATGACATATTCTGTTTAAACAACAAAGTACTACAAATGCATGTGTAACTTTGGCAACACCTGGTATAGCAAGGGGAAAATCCCTGCCACTGGGAACAGTGCCCACTGTCTTCAATTAAGAATCTCTGTCTAGCTATACAGTGATGCCATTTAGCTCTCATGCCTTAAAGAGTCTATAATTCAAATTAATACATCACTGATGATGTTTAAAGAAGGAGTTCATTTTTAATTGTTCAACTTTATAAACCAGTATTTTATAGCTTAAGGAGGTTTCTGGTATTATTTCATAGACAAAGTAACATTAACTGTAGATAGTTGTTGGTTTTCTTTGATAGTTATTAGACAATTAAAACAATATAGTTACTGTGAAGTGTGGTTTATCACTATTGCTTCAGCTTTAAAGCTCCCAGCAGTCCTTCAACAAAACACTGTCAATGGTTTCTACATGCTAAATTTTTCTCTGTCAGCCTTACATTAATATTCCATTACACTGCTATTTTCATGTGTCATTAATGAGGATAAAGAAGAGCAATATTAATCACTTAACCTGTATGATCATAAACATGAAAACATGGTAGAATATGTCTAACATGATTTGTAATTTTGTATCACTATCTATACCAATATCACAAATTGAATTAACTTCTTTTAAACAAACACTAGTTGATATGATATTATTAACAAATTCAGTTATATTTTTTGGGGGTTTGGTTGACAAAGAACGAAATAATTAAAATTACATATAATTATAAATCAACTTTATTTACTAATTATGGCATTGTTGACTGTAGATCTAGGAATGCTGTAGTGCTTGAGAACATCCATTTTTAAATGGCTGAATTTTTAAGCAGTAGTATAATGACATGTGCAATAAGTTTTTTAAAGTGGTCACATTAGGTAATTTTTGCTGTGAACACTCGATAACATAACAATAATAAAATGTACAAAATGGTTGTTTATTCTTATATAGCACATTACAGGTTACAGGGTATTCATGCAATTTGTCTATAGTCACTATCTCAAAAGTGACTATATAGACATGAAAAATCCAGCATCAGCATCCTAGTATGGTTTTAATGCTACATACAACATTTAGCCATGCGAGCATTGTAACTTTAGTGCAGTGCTACGGACAGAATATGTCAGGCATATATTCCCTACCTAATCAATCTTATATTATTGTTTTTGGTGCCTGGGACAAGAGTAAAAGTGACTGGCCCAAGGGCACAAGGAGATGACAATGATTCTCAAGGTTCATAGGCTATATGATCTCACTTCTAAGATGTCAGTTAGGGTCCTTATTTAGTGAGCAACTGTACTTCCTTCTCTTTTAATAGGGCACACAAAACCCCTGTGTATCTACTGGTAATTTGTTGAAGGATTAACCACAACCTAAGGTGGTGAAGCAATGAAATTTACACTTAGTTCAATTTATATTTCTTGTATGCATATGGATTTTGTTGAGTTAACCTGGTAAACATGAAAAATAATTTACACTGTGAAGTAATATCTTTAAAATGCACATTTACTCACATTTAAAAAATAATATGTATTTTAATAAATCATCAGGTAGTAAATGTGTGTTATGGTGCCCTGGAACACAAAATAAATTTTGATCAACTTCCATTGTTTTTAAATAGATAAAATTCAATCTTACTAAATATTAGAGATGAGCGGGTTCGGTTCCTCGGAATCCGAACCCGCCCGAACTTCATGTTTTTTTACACGGGTCCGAGCGACTCGGATCTTCCCGCCTTGCTCGGTTAACCCGAGCGCGCCCGAACGTCATCATGACGCTGTCGGATTCTCGCGAGGCTCGGATTCTATCGCGAGACTCGGATTCTATATAAGGAGCCGCGCGTCGCCGCCATTTTCACACGTGCATTGAGATTGATAGGGAGAGGACGTGGCTGGCATCCTCTCCATTTAGATTAGAAGAGAGAGAGTGAGATTGAGACAGAGACACTTGATTTACTGGAGCTTAGGAGTACTAGAGAGTGCAGAGTTTACTAGTGACTGACCACTGACCAGTGACCACCAGTGCAGTTTTATTTAATATAATCCGTTCTCTGCCTGAAAAAAACGATACACAGTGACTCAGTCACATACCATATCTGTGCTCAGCCCAGTGTGCTGCATCATCTATGTATAATATCTGACTGTGCTCACACAGCTTAATTGTGGGGGAGACTGGGGAGCAGTTATAGGTTATAGCAGGAGCCAGGAGTACATACATATTATTAAAATTAAACAGTGCACACTTTTGCTGCAGGCAGGAGTGCCACTGCCAGTGTGACTGACCAGTGACCTGACCACACTGACCACCAGTATAGTATACTATATTGTGATTGCCTGAAAAAGTTAAACACTCGTCGTGTGACTTGTGTGGTGTTTTTTTTTTTATTCTACAAAAAACTCATTCTGCTGACAGACAGTGTCCAGCAGGTCCGTCATTATATAATATATACCTGTCCGGCTGCAGTAGTGATATATATATATTTTTTATATCATTATTTATCATCCAGTCGCAGCAGACACAGTACGGTAGTCCACGGCTGTAGCTACCTCTGTGTCGGCACTCGGCAGTCCATCCATAATTGTATACCACCTACCCGTGGTTTTTTTTTTCTTTCTTCTTTATACATACTACATCTCATTATCATCCAGTCTATATTAGCAGCAGACACAGTACAGTACGGTAGTCCACGGCTGTAGCTACCTCTGTGTCGGCACTCGGCAGTCCATCCATAATTGTATACCACCTACCCGTGGTTTTTTTTTTCTTTCTTCTTTATACATACTACATCTCATTATCATCCAGTCTATATTAGCAGCAGACACAGTACAGTACGGTAGTCCACGGCTGTAGCTACCTCTGTGTCGGCACTCGGCAGTCCGTCCATAATTGTATACCACCTACCCATGGTTTTTTTTTCTTTCTTCTTTATACATACATACTACATCTCATTATCAACCAGTCTATATTAGCAGCAGACACAGTACAGTACGGTAGTCCACGGCTGTAGCTACCTCTGTGTCGGCACTCGGCAGTCCATCCATAATTGTATACCACCTACCCGTGGTTTTTTTTTCTTTCTTCTTTATACATACTACATCTCATTATCATCCAGTCTATATTAGCAGCAGACACAGTACAGTACGGTAGTCCACGGCTGTAGCTACCTCTGTGTCGGCACTCGGCAGTCCGTCCATAATTGTATACCACCTACCCGTGGTTTTTTTTTCTTTCTTCTTTATACATACATACTACATCTCATTATCATCCAGTCTATATTAGCAGCAGACACAGTACAGTACGGTAGTCCACGGCTGTAGCTACCTCTGTGTCGGCACTTGGCAGTCCATCCATAATTGTATACCACCTACCCGTGTTTTTTTTTTCTTTCTTCTTTATACATACTACATCTCATTATCAACCAGTCTATATTAGCAGCAGACACAGTACAGTACGGTAGTCCATGGCTGTAGCTACCTCTGTGTCGGCACTCGGCAGTCCATCCATAATTGTATACCACCTACCCGTGGTTTTTTTTTCTTTCTTCTTTATACATACATACTACATCTCATTATCATCCAGTCTATATTAGCAGCAGACACAGTACAGTACGGTAGTCCACGGCTGTAGCTACCTCTGTGTCGGCACTCGGCAGTCCATCCATAATTGTATACCACCTACGCGTGGTTTTTTTTTCTTTCTTCTTTATACATACATACTACATCTCATTATCAACCAGTCTATATTAGCAGCAGACACAGTACAGTACGGTAGTCCACGGCTGTAGCTACCTCTGTGTCGGCACTCGGCAGTCCGTCCATAATTGTATACCACCTACCCGTGGTTTTTTTTCTTTCTTCTTTATACATACATACTACATCTCATTATCATCCAGTCTATATTAGCAGCAGACACAGTACAGTATGGTAGTCCACGGCTGTAGCTACCTCTGTGTCGGCACTTGGCAGTCCATCCATAATTGTATACCACCTACCCGTGGTTTTTTTTTCTTTCTTCTTTATACATACTACATCTCATTATCAACCAGTCTATATTAGCAGCAGACACAGTATAGTACGGTAGTCCACGGCTGTAGCTACCTCTGTGTCGGCACTCGGCAGTCCGTCCATAATTGTATACCACCTACCCGTGGTTTTTTCTTTCTTTCTTCTTTATACATACATACTACATCTCATTATCATCCAGTCTATATTAGCAGCAGACACAGTACAGTACGGTAGTCCACGGCTGTAGCTACCTCTGTGTCGGCACTCGGCAGTCCATTCATAATTGTATACTAGTATCCATCCATCTCCATTGTTTACCTGAGGTGCCTTTTAGTTGTGCCTATTAAAATATGGAGAACAAAAATGTTGAGGTTCCAAAATTAGGGAAAGATCAAGATCCACTTCCACCTCGTGCTGAAGCTGCTGCCACTAGTCATGGCCGAGACGATGAAATGCCAGCAGCGTCGTCTGCCAAGGCCGATGCCCAATGTCATAGTACAGAGCATGTCAAATCCAAAACACCAAATATCAGTAAAAAAAGGACTCCAAAAGCTAAAATAAAATTGTCGGAGGAGAAGCGTAAACTTGCCAATATGCCATTTACCACACGGAGTGGCAAGGAACAGCTGAGGCCCTGGCCTATGTTCATGGCTAGTGGTTCAGCTTCACATGAGGATGGAGGCACTCAGCCTCTCGCTAGAAAAATGAAAAGACTCAAGCTGGCAAAAGCAGTAGCACCGCAAAGAACTGTGCGTTCTTCGAAATCCCAAATCCACAAGGAGAGTCCAATTGTGTCGGTTGCGATGCCTGACCTTCCCAACACTGGACGTGAAGAGCATGCGCCTTCCACCATTTGCACGCCCCCTGCAAGTGCTGGAAGGAGCACCCGCAGTCCAGTTCCTGATAGTCAGATTGAAGATGTCAGTGTTGAAGTACACCAGGATGAGGAGGATATGGGTGTTGCTGGCGCTGGGGAGGAAATTGACCAGGAGGATTCTGATGGTGAGGTGGTTTGTTTAAGTCAGGCACCCGGGGAGACACCTGTTGTCCGTGGGAGGAATATGGCCGTTGACATGCCTGGTGAAAATACCAAAAAAATCAGCTCTTCGGTGTGGAACTATTTCAACAGAAATGCGGACAACAGGTGTCAAGCCGTGTGTTCCCTTTGTCAAGCTGTAATAAGTAGGGGTAAGGACGTTAACCACCTCGGAACATCCTCCCTTATACGTCACCTGCAGCGCATTCATAATAAGTCAGTGACAAGTTCAAAAACTTTGGGTGACAGCGGAAGCAGTCCACTGACCAGTAAATCCCTTCCTCTTGTAACCAAGCTCACGCAAACCACCCCACCAACTCCCTCAGTGTCAATTTCCTCCTTCCCCAGGAATGCCAATAGTCCTGCAGGCCATGTCACTGGCAATTCTGACGAGTCCTCTCCTGCCTGGGATTCCTCCGATGCATCCTTGCGTGTAACGCCTACTGCTGCTGGCGCTGCTGTTGTTGCTGCTGGGAGTCGATGGTCATCCCAGAGGGGAAGTCGTAAGCCCACTTGTACTACTTCCAGTAAGCAATTGACTGTTCAACAGTCCTTTGCGAGGAAGATGAAATATCACAGCAGTCATCCTGCTGCAAAGCGGATAACTGAGGCCTTGACAACTATGTTGGTGTTAGACGTGCGTCCGGTATCCGCCGTTAGTTCACAGGGAACTAGACAATTTATTGAGGCAGTGTGCCCCCGTTACCAAATACCATCTAGGTTCCACTTCTCTAGGCAGGCGATACCGAAAATGTACACGGACCTCAGAAAAAGACTCACCAGTGTCCTAAAAAATGCAGCTGGACCCAATGTCCACTTAACCACGGACATGTGGACAAGTGGAGCAGGGCAGGGTCAGGACTATATGACTGTGACAGCCCACTGGGTAGATGTATGGACTCCCGCCGCAAGAACAGCAGCGGCGGCACCAGTAGCAGCATCTCGCAAACGCCAACTCTTTCCTAGGCAGGCTACGCTTTGTATCACCGCTTTCCAGAATACGCACACAGCTGAAAACCTCTTACGGCAACTGAGGAAGATCATCGCGGAATGGCTTACCCCAATTGGACTCTCCTGTGGATTTGTGGCATCGGACAACGCCAGCAATATTGTGTGTGCATTAAATATGGGCAAATTCCAGCACGTCCCATGTTTTGCACATACCTTGAATTTGGTGGTGCAGAATTTTTTAAAAAACGACAGGGGCGTGCAAGAGATGCTGTCGGTGGCCAGAAGAATTGCGGGACACTTTCGGCGTACAGGCACCACGTACAGAAGACTGGAGCACCACCAAAAACTACTGAACCTGCCCTGCCATCATCTGAAGCAAGAAGTGGTAACGAGGTGGAATTCAACCCTCTATATGCTTCAGAGGTTGGAGGAGCAGCAAAAGGCCATTCAAGCCTATACAATTGAGCACGATATAGGAGGTGGAATGCACCTGTCTCAAGCGCAGTGGAGAATGATTTCAACGTTGTGCAAGGTTCTGATGCCCTTTGAACTTGCCACACGTGAAGTCAGTTCAGACACTGCCAGTCTGAGTCAGGTCATTCCCCTCATCAGGCTTTTGCAGAAGAAGCTAGAGACATTGAAGGAGGAGCTAACACGGAGCGATTCCGCTAGGCATGTGGGACTTGTGGATGGAGCCCTTAATTCGCTTAACAAGGATTCACGGGTGGTCAATCTGTTGAAATCAGAGCACTACATTTTGGCCACCGTGCTCGATCCTAGATTTAAAGCCTACCTTGGATCTCTCTTTCCGGCAGACACAAGTCTGCTGGGGTTGAAAGACCTGCTGGTGAGAAAATTGTCAAGTCAAGCGGAACGCGACCTGTCAACATCTCCTCCTTCACATTCTCCCGCAACTGGGGGTGCAAGGAAAAGGCTCAGAATTCCGAGCCCACCCGCTGGCGGTGATGCAGGGCAGTCTGGAGCGACTGCTGATGCTGACATCTGGTCCGGACTGAAGGACCTGACAACGATTACGGACATGTCGTCTACTGTCACTGCATATGATTCTCTCAACATTGAAAGAATGGTGGAGGATTATATGAGTGACCGCATCCAAGTAGGCACGTCACACAGTCCGTACTTATACTGGCAGGAAAAAGAGGCAATTTGGAGGCCCTTGCACAAACTGGCTTTATTCTACCTAAGTTGCCCTCCCACAAGTGTGTACTCCGAAAGAGTGTTTAGTGCCGCCGCTCACCTTGTCAGCAATCGGCGTACGAGGTTACATCCAGAAAATGTGGAGAAGATGATGTTCATTAAAATGAATTATAATCAATTCCTCCGCGGAGACATTGACCAGCAGCAATTGCCTCCACAAAGTACACATGGAGCTGAGATGGTGGATTCCAGTGGGGACGAATTGATAATCTGTGAGGAGGGGGATGTACACGGTGATATATCGGAGGATGATGATGAGGTGGACATCTTGCCTCTGTAGAGCCAGTTTGTGCAAGGAGAGATTAATTGCTTCATTTTTGGGGGGGGTCCAAACCAACCCGTCATATCAGTCACAGTCGTGTGGCAGACCCTGTCACTGAAATGATGGGTTGGTTAAAGTGTGCATGTCCTGTTTATACAACATAAGGGTGGGTGGGAGGGCCCAAGGACAATTCCATCTTGCACCTCTTTTTTCTTTTATTTTTCTTTGCGTCATGTGCTGTTTGGGGAGGGTTTTTTGGAAGGGCCATCCTGCGTGACACTGCAGTGCCACTCCTAGATGGGCCCGGTGTTTGTGTCGGCCACTAGGGTCGCTTATCTTACTCACACAGTCAGCTACCTCATTGCGCCTCTTTTTTTCTTTGCGTCATGTGCTGTTTGGGGAGGGTTTTTTGGAAGGGACATCCTGCGTGACACTGCAGTGCCACTCCTAGATGGGCCCGGTGTTTGTGTCGGCCACTAGGGTCGCTTATCTTACTCACACAGTCAGCAACCTCATTGCGCCTCTTTTTTTCTTTGCGTCATGTGCTGTTTGGGGAGGGTTTTTTGGAAGGGCCATCCTGCGTGACACTGCAGTGCCACTCCTAGATGGGCCCGGTGTTTGTGTCGGCCACTAGGGTCGCTTATCTTACTCACACAGTCAGCTACCTCATTGCGCCTCTTTTTTTCTTTGCGTCATGTGCTGTTTGGGGAGGGTTTTTTGGAAGGGACATCCTGCGTGACACTGCAGTGCCACTCCTATTTGGGCCCGGTGTTTGTGTCGGCCACTAGGGTCGCTTATCTTACTCACACAGTCAGCTACCTCATTGCGCCTCTTTTTTTCTTTGCGTCATGTGCTGTTTGGGGAGGGTTTTTTGGAAGGGACATCCTGCGTGACACTGCAGTGCCACTCCTAGATGGGCCCGGTGTTTGTGTCGGCCACTAGGGTCGCTTATCTTACTCACACAGTCAGCTACCTCATTGCGCCTCTTTTTTTCTTTGCGTCATGTGCTGTTTGGGGAGGGTTTTTTGGAAGGGCCATCCTGCGTGACACTGCAGTGCCACTCCTAGATGGGCCCGGTGTTTGTGTCGGCCACTAGGGTCGCTTATCTTACTCACACAGTCAGCTACCTCATTGCGCCTCTTTTTTTCTTTGCGTCATGTGCTGTTTGGGGAGGGTTTTTTGGAAGGGACATCCTGCGTGACACTGCAGTGCCACTCCTAGATGGGCCCGGTGTTTGTGTCGGCCACTAGGGTCGCTTATCTTACTCACACAGTCAGCTACCTCATTGCGCCTCTTTTTTTCTTTGCGTCATGTGCTGTTTGGGGAGGGTTTTTTGGAAGGGACATCCTGCGTGACACTGCAGTGACACTCCTAGATGGGCCCGGTGTTTTAGTCGGCCACTAGGGTCGCTTATCTTACTCACACAGTCAGCTACCTCATTGCGCCTCTTTTTTTCTTTGTGTCATGTGCTGTTTGGGGAGGGTTTTTTGGAAGGGACATCCTGCGTGACACTGCAGTGCCACTCCTAGATGGGCCCGGTGTTTGTGTCGGCCACTAGGGTCGCTAATCTTACTCACACAGCTACCTCATTGCGCCTCTTTTTTTCTTTGCGTCATGTGCTGTTTGGGGAGGGTTTTTTGGAAGGGACATCCTGCGTGACACTGCAGTGCCACTCCTAGATGGGCCCGGTGTTTGTGTCGGCCACTAGGGTCGCTTATCTTACTCACACAGCGACCTCGGTGCAAATTTTAGGACTAAAAATAATATTGTGAGGTGTGAGGTATTCAGAATAGACTGAAAATGAGTGGAAATTATGGTTTTTGAGGTTAATAATACTTTGGGATCAAAATGACCCCCAAATTCTATGATTTAAGCTGTTTTTTAGGTTTTTTTGAAAAAAACACCCGAATCCAAAACACACCCGAATCCGACAAAAAAAATTCGGTGAGGTTTTGCCAAAACGCGGTCGAACCCAAAACACGGCCGCGGAACCGAACCCAAAACCAAAACACAAAACCCGAAAAATTTCAGGCGCTCATCTTTACTAAATATACCCCTATTTGTGAAAAACAAGAAGATTTCAATGTGCTGATTTCTTCGGAAAAATAACTTCATTCTAAAGAAGCTGCAAAACTCTGGACTTGGTAACTTATGCCTTCACTTTTCAGGACTAATAATGAACATTTTACTGCGTGCACAGAAATATGAAGTAAAACACGTAGGGGGGAATCTATTAGCTTGCAATTTTGCAAAAAATTGTGAATGCTGGCATTTCAGTGCATTTCCAGTTGATGTAATCAGAATGAGACTAGAGGCAAATATGCCAGTATCCTCCAGATATTTCTCATGTTACAATAACAAATCGCCAGTAGAAATTGATAGTTAAAAATTGATCAGAACACCACCCGAAAAAATTAGCTAAACAATAGACAGGCCTCAGGGCCAGTGGCGTAACTACTGCCCCCGCAGTCCTCGCGGTGGCTTGGGGGCGAGGGGCTGCGGGGGCGCCACTGATTTAGCACAGATTGACATGCGGACGAGTGTCCGCATGTCAATCTGCTCCTACTAACCCTCCCTGCTGTGTTGGAGGGACACGGAGGGCACAGCGCGCGCCTCTCCTGTGTCCCTCCTGCATCATCTCCGGCGGCCGCGGGTCTAATAAACGAAGTGCCGTTCGTGAGCTCTGATTGGCTCACGAACCGGCACTTCCTCTATTAGACCCGCGGCCGCCGGAGATGATGCAGGAGGGACACAGGAGAGGCGCGCGCTGTGCCCTCCGTAACCCTCCAACACAAACCAGCGGGGGAGCTGCGGCGGCGGGGGAGGGGCACGCACTGAGGGGGCATATATGGCACTGGGGGTAATATCTGGCACTGGGGGCATATGTGGCACTGGGGGGGGAATCTGGCACTGGGGGCATATGTGGCACTGGGGGGGGAGAAAATCTGGCACTGGGGGCATATGTGGCACTGGGGGCATATGTGGCACTGGGGGGGGGAATCTGGCACTGGGAGCATATCTGGCACTGGGGGGGAATATCTGGCACTGGGGGCATATGTGGCACTGGGGGGGGGAATCTGGCACTTGGAGCATATGTGGCACTGGATGGCATATGTGGCACTGGGGGGCATATGTGGCACTGGGGGGGGGATCTGGCACTGGGAGCATATCTGGCACTGGGGGGGAATATCTGGCACTGGGGGCATATGTGGCACTGGGGGTGGAAATCTGGCACTGGGGGCATATGTGGCACTGTGGGGGAATATCTGGCACTGGGGGGAATATCTGGCACTGGGGGCATATGTGGCACTGAGAAGGAATATCTGGCACTGGGGGGCATATGTGGCACTGGGGGGGTATATGTGTACCTGGCACATAGGGGGGGGCTATATTGTGCACTGGGGTCATGTGAGTACCTGGCACCGTGGGGTAATATCTGGCACTGGGGACATATGTGGCACTGGGAGCACAGCCCTAGCAACAAGCACTACCCCCTAGCAACGAGCATGACACCCAGTGCATGAAACCCCTGGCAACGAGCATGACACCCAGTGCATGAAACACCTGGCAACGAGCATGACACCCAGTGCATAATACCCCTGGCAACAAGCATGACACCCTGAGCATGAAAACCCCTGGCACCATGCATGGAACCAAGAGCATGAAACCCCTGGCAACGAGCATGACACCCAGTGCATGAAACCCCTGGCAACGAGCATGACACCCAGTGCATGAAACCCCTGGCAACGAGCAGGTAATTTAAAAGTAATTAGAAGCCTTACTGTAGGACTTAATGTGTAATGGGCATTACGGTGTGTGGTATAATGTATCACGGACATTGCGGTGTGTGTCATAATGTGTCACAGGCATTACGGTGTGTGGCATACTATATCACGGGCATTGTGGTATGTGGTATAATGTCTCAGGGTCATTGCAGTGTGGCATAATGTATAACGGGCATTGCAGTGTGTGGCATAATGTATCACGGACATTGCAGTGTGTGTCATAATGTATCAGGCATTACGGTGTGTTGTATACTATATCACGGGCATTGTGGTATAATGTTTCAGGGGCATTGCAGTGTGTAGCATAATGTATAACGGGCATTGCGATTCCTGTCATAATGTGTCAGGCATTACGGTGTGTTGTATACTATATCACGGGCATTGTGGTATGTGGTATAATGTATCAGGGGCATTGCAGTGTGTAGCATAATGTATAACGGGCATTGCGATTCCTGTCATAATGTGCGGGGGCATTACGGTGTGTGGCATAATGTGTCGGGGGCATTATGGTGTGTGCATATTGTGTCATGTGCATTATTGTGTGTGGCATAATGTCTAAGGGCCATTGCAGTATGTGGCATAATGTATACTGGGCATTACTATAAGGAGGAAAAATTACGTATAATGTAAGGGGCATGAATCAGGATTATTTTTCTTTCCCGTGGTGGCTAACGTCTGGGCGTGCAGGTTGGAAAACTGGGGTATAACGTAGTCTTTTCCTGCAATACACGCCCCTTTATGTGAAGCCACGCCCATCCCAACGAAGCCACACACCTTATTTTGCGGCGCGCGCACATTTATCCCTTTAATAGTGCCAATTATGGGGGATGGGGGGGGGGGCGCCAAAGGATTTTTTGGCTTGGGGGAGAAAAATTTCTAGTTACGCTACTGCTCAGGGCAGTGAGATTAAATCTGACATCTCTGCCCTTAAGCACACAAGTGGCCTATTACAACATATTCAAATCCTTTATAAGCCAGCTGTAGGCTGTAGGCTGTAGTCATGGCTGTTTTTGTGACTGTCACAGAACTGTGCTGAACTGTTTGAAAGTGTGCTCCTCACTCCAACACAAGACCAGTGCTTTTACCTTATAAAGTGTTTTCGTATGCTGAATAAAGTATGTTCTCTAATGGTTTTTAAATAAAGAATGAATGCAACATTTTAAATTATTACACTTAATGCCACATTTAGAAGGAAAAAATATGCACATCATGATCAAATACAAAACAATTAGTTACTTTCATTTTGTTCCTTAATATCTGATCCTTGACATTTCATGCCTCTATCCTCCCTGTCTTCTCACACTCCACATTGGTGGAGTGTTTGCAGGAGATACTGGTGTGGTCTCTGGATGTATGAAGTTGACATACTTAGATGCGGTACATGTTAGGTTTGGCCTTATTGAAGACTTGCAATTATAGCACAAATGTTTCTAATGATGATTAGTGCTTCACTCATGAATACTTTGTGAGAGGTCAAGCATACTTGATCTATTCATTCTTAAGTGTTGGTCAGTCTTCTTTTGGTGAACAGTGATGCTGTCATCACAAACAATAAGAAACAAATTGCTTAGCACAATTCGGAATTACTTTACAGAATCATTTGGAAGTTACCTAAGGCTAGTCCTGAAAAATACAAACAAGTGTGGCATTGTGTGTGTGCCACTCAAAGCAAAATCCCAGATGAACAGTCCAAAGAGTCATGTTTTTTTCACAAAAACATATTGGTCCAGGAATTTATTCTGGGTCCCATATGTTTTTGCCCGCAAGTGGGACATTTTTTAGCCTGAAAATATGGGCTATAATTGATAGCATGATAATGACCATCGGGCCAAAACAGCGATATTAACCTATGTTTTTGTCTGCCAAAAAATTAGTAATGCTAATAGAATACCCCCTTAATAGCTCAATAAAATTATGGACTCAACAGCACTTGTCCCAACCATGCAGGATGAAATAGATTATTAAAAAAACACATTAAAACAATTTGATATTTACATTTTAGTTTGCTGGAAGGCATAAGCGTATAACTCTAGGAATTACATTTTGAACAGCTATATACTGTAACATATATTTTGTACTTTTTCCTCTTGGGACCACTCACCAGCAATTTCACCATAAAACAGTGAAGGTTGTGGCCTTCTAGATGGGACATTGCATCATTGTGGTGCAGCTGTTACAGGAAGATAAACATCAGTAAAAGACTAAAAGAATACACATTTGCATACCACTGTTTTAGAATTTCTTGAAAAAAAAAGAGTCAAAACATTAGGCCAAAAAAACTTTTTCGATCAGATTCAACATTATATTCAGTTATTTTTTGTGATAAAAAGCTTAAGTGTGCCCTTTTTTAGAAATACATTATTCTTTATTTTTCATGTGTATAGGGGACACTATATTATTTATTTGTAAAATATACAAATAATGCATTCATTGTTGTCCTTTGCAAAATCTAAAACAAAGAACATCTTTTGATGTGGTAAAGTGTATGTTATACACCAGGTTGTGACTGATAGTGATTAGATAAAGATTAGGGAGAATCCCTGGTAGGAAAATCTGGCACAGCTCCTCCTTATAAGAGCAGAACTTTATTCAGAGTGGTGTGCCCCGAACAGACCCCAGTTATGCTCTGCGCTTCTCCTATAATATGTGCTTAATGTCAGAGAAATGCTTGCAGCAAGCCTCCACATTCAGCTTGTCATGGCCCACTGAGTTAACGGAATCACAGACAGATGCCCACAACTAAATGTTTTGTGTGTGGCAGAATTCCCAGATCCATTCATAGATTGCAGAGGTGTGCAGCAGGCCATTTTTCGGGTTTTGTATTCTGATTTGGGTCTGGATCTCCTTGGTGTTTTGGATCTGGATTGGTTTTACCAAAACCACCATTGCGGATTTTGGTTTGGTTTTGGTTTTGGAAATGTACTTTTTTTAAAAAAAAATCATCAAAACAGCAAAAGTAACAGAATTTGGGGGTAGTTTTGTTCCTACGGTATTATTAACCTCAATAACATTCATTTCCAATTATTTACAGACTAATCTGAACACCTCAAACCTCACAATATTGTTTTTAGGCAAAAAGGTTGCACTGAGAAAGCTGGATGGCTAAGCTAAGTGACAGAAGTGGGCGGCACAAACACGTGGCACATCTAGGAGTGGCACAGCAGTGGCAGACAGGATGACAGTTTTACAAACTATGCCTAAAAAATGCTCCATAGAGCACATAATACACATAATGCAAAGAAAAGAGGGGCAAGATGGAATTGTCCTTGGGTCCTCCCACCCACCCTTATGTTGTATAAACAGAACATGCACACTTTAACAAACAATCATTTCAGCAACAGGGACTGTCCCACCTGTCGCTGAAATGATTGGTTTGTTTGGGCCCCCACAAAAAAAGAAGCAAAACAAATCTCTCCCTGCACATACTGGCTCTACAGAAGCAAGGTATCATCATCATCTTCCAATTCCTCACCCCCATCAGTGTGTACATACTCGTCTTCACAGAACTAGATGCATCATCGCTTTGAAAGTGAAAAAATTAAGAGTGAAAAAGTACCAGCCAATCAGGTCCTACCTGCCATGTCACAGTCTGTGTTTGAAAAATGACAGTTAGGAGCTGATTGGCTGGTACTTTTTCACTCTCCATTTTATCACTTTCCAAGCGATGATGCATCTAGCCCTATTAATTCGTCCCCACTGGAATCCACAATCACAGGTCCCTCTGTACTTTTTGGAGGTAATTGCTGGTAAAGTTCTTCCTCTTTGAATTTGTCATTCATTTTAATGAACATCATCTTTTCCACATTTTGGGGAAGTAACCCTTACACCGATCACTGACAAGGTTCCCGGCTGCTGCGCTAAAAACTCTTTCTGAGTACACACTGGAGGGTGGGAAACTTAAATAAAACAAAGCCAGTTTGTGAAAAGGCCTCCAAATTGCCCCTTTTTCCTGCCAGTGTTGAAACGGACTGTCTGACATGCCTATTTTGGATTCTATCACTAAAATAATCAGAAACCATTTTTTGAATGGTGATAGCATACATATGCTTCTTATGGTATAGCAACAGTGTTACACAAATGGGTATGGGTCGTTAGATAGACACAACTTAAGTCGACAGTCATTAGGTCAACCATGGAAGGTCAACATGCATTAGGTCGACAGGGACAATAGGTAACATGGGCATTAGGTCGACATGTACTAGGTCGACAGGTGAAAAGGTCAACATGAGGTTTTTGACTGTTTTTGGTGTTGTTTTCTCCGTAAAGTGATGAGGAACCCAAAGTAGTGCATCGTGTCCCCTCGCATGGCTCGCTTCACTCGCCATGCTTCGGGCAAGATTTTAGGTTTTACCATTCCAATCGTAGTCCACGTTAAGTATGATAAAAATCCAATTTTTTTAAAAAATGTGAAAAACTCATGTCAACCTTTTAACCTGTTGACCTAGTACATGGCCATGTCAACCTAATGTATGTTGACCTAATGGCATTGTCAACATTCAGTGGTCGACCGAATGAGTGTCGACTTAAGATGTGTCAACCTAACGACTGTAACCCACACACATGAGTCAAAATTATATTTTTTGCTCTGGATCACACACAGGGGATATATCATATATAGCAGTAGTGTATGGAAGCCGCAGTACTAGTAGTCACTGAATAACACACAAATAGAAATATATATAATTTTTTTTTGCTTTGGATCACACACAGGGGATATATAGCAATAGTGTATGGCAGCCGCAGTACTAGTAGAGTGACGGACCAATAGAAATATAATTTTTGCTTTGAATCACACACAGATATACTGTATAGCAGTAGTGTATGGCAGTATTGGTAGTGGTCACTGAGTGATGCACCAATAGAAATATTATTTTGGCTTTGGATCACACACAGATATATAGCAGTAGTGTACAGCAGCACTGGTAGTTGTCACTGTATGACGCACCAATATAAATCTATTTTTTGTAGAGATAAGCGGGTTTGGTTCGCAGATAACTGAACCCCACCGAACATCCCGTTCCGAGGCCATGATCTGAGTCTCGCTCAGGACTTCCCACCAAACTCGGAAACCAGATCCAGGCAAAACATCATCATCCTGCTGTTGGATTCTAGCAAGCTTTCGATTCCATATAAACAGCCACACATCACTGCCATTTTCACTCTGGACTTGGAGAGTGAAGGAGACAAAACTCTGTCTCTCTGTGGGTGGTAGTGTTGGGTGGGGTTATTGTGTGCTCTGTAGAAGTGCTGCTGCAGTCACTGTGGTTGTACCTGTGCTGTGTTAGGGGTGCTGTCCTGGCTTTCACTGGTGTTTCATGTGCTGTACGGGTGCTGCAGGTATACATGGGTGAAGCTGTCCTCCTGTATGTTGTTAAATATAGGGGTGCTCCTGTTAATCTAACATTACACTTACCCTGTATGCTGTAAAAATTAAGGGGTGCTGTTGTTAAAATAAAACTACTCTGGTCCTGTATGCTGTAAAAATACAGGGGTGCAATGAAAATAAATGTACACTGGCCTTGTCTTGTATGTTGTAAAATTACAGGGGTGCTGTGAAAATACAGGGGTGCTGGCACTGTCCATGGTTGCAATGTCTACGCCTGACCTTCACAACACTGTATGGAAAGAGGAGGCTCCTACCACTATTTGCATGCCCCCTGCAAGTGCTGGGGGGGGCACTGCCATTCCAGTTGCTGATATTGAGATTGAGGATGCCACTGTAGAAGTACACCAGAATGAGGAGGATATGGGTGTAGCTGGCGCTGCAGAGGAAGTTGACGATGAGGATTCAGATGGTGATGTGGTTTGGTTGAATAAGGCACCAGTGGAGACAGTTGTTGAAATTAAAAAGCCCATTGTCATGCCTGGGCAAAATACCAAAAAAGCCACCTATTCAGTGTGTAATTATTTCTCCACAAATCTGGACAACATGTGTCAAGCCATGTGTTGCCTTTGTCAATCCATAATAAGTAGGGGTAAGGACGTTAACCACCTAGAAACATCCTCCCTTATACGTCACCTGCAACGCATTCATCATAAGTCATTGTCAAGTTCAGAAACTTTGGGTAAAAGCATAAGCAGTCCACTGACACCTAAATGATGTGGTTTGTTTGAATAGTATTCTTCTGTGAGAATGAGGATGTAAACACTGAGGGTGGGAATCTGAGGATGATGATGACATCTTGCTACTGTAGAGCCAGTTTGTGTAAGGAGAGATTAATTGTTTTTTTTTTGTGGGGGCCCAAACAAACCGATCATTTCAGACACAGTCCCTGCTGCTGAAATGAATGGTTTGTTAAAGTGTGTATGTCCTGTTTATACAACATAAAGATGTGTGGGAGGGCCCAAGGACAATTCCATCTTGCACGTCTTTTCTTTGCCACATCATTCCGGGGGTACTTCCCAATATGGGATGCTATCTGTCCAGGAGTGCTGCTCCACTACCGTTTAAGTCCAGGGATGTTGCCTGTCTGCTGTGCTGTGTAATTCTCTGGGGGTGCTGCCCATGCTGTATAAATCCAGGGGTGCTGCCGTATTAATCCAGGGGTGCTGCTTTACTTGATCCTAGGTTTAAAATGAAAGCCTAGTATGAAACAAGCTTCAACATCACAAACAGATTTGTGAAAACTATCCGTAAAGATGGAAATGAAAATTGCCAAAGTGTTTTTAAAGAAAGTGGGGAGAGACCACAGTTTTGGCCAAAATCAGTGTGACTCAGAAGAGATTGAATCATAATCCAGCACAACTGCCGGAGATGTAAAAGTGAGATTTTCTGCAAGAGCATTAGCAAGAAGGTCTTCTCAATTATTTCATATTAGGGACTCACTCAAATGAATGTCTCCAATTAGTCAACCTTAATTTTGATTTATTATTGATGTTCCACATTTTGGGATTATTTAGAAGATGCACATTTGTTGTACAGGGATCTATTTTTCCTAAGGGCTGCGTGGGGTTATCGCAATACGTAGCAGTGTTAGGAGGTTAATTTCAGTGATCTTGCATTGCATCAGCTTTCCTTTGCACTGCAGCACTAGATGGGCCAGGAGTTCCTGTGAGGAACAAAAAGTTACTGAATAAGGCCCATTAGGGAGTCCCATGGTGGCTTACAGCCAGGAAGATGTCTGGCTTGCCAGGCTGAGGCATGCTGTGGGCACAGTGCTTAGCATTTCTTCCTCCCACATTCCTACTTATAGTATGAAATGAGATTCACTTTAGAGTGGTAAGCTCCACTACGGTAGGGGCTCAATAACAAAAAAAATCACTGCACAGTCATGCTTAGTAATTTACTGAACCCACCAAAACTCAACTCGCCGCATCGGGGGCTGCTGTGGGGGCTCAGGAGGAGCTGCTAAAACATCTAATTGGCTGCTTTATTTAAAAATAAAATAGGAATAAAATAGACAAGACACACAGGTATGCTCACATGTGTGTAACTGGACACACAGGTATGCTCACATGCATGTAACTGGGAGCTGTGAAAAACAAAAATAAGGCATTTGCCACAAAACGTAAATAAAAATGCAATAATAAAAATAGAGAAAAAGAAACCCACAAGATTATTACAAATTAAGCCTCCATACTCCGTGGAGGGGAAGATATCCAATATTGATCTTGTGGTATACACCAGTTTATTTGCATCCCAGCATTGAATCCAAGATTATCTTGATCCCTGAACATGGAGAAGGGGGTACAATTTTGGGGGCTTTGGCCCCTAGTTTTTCAGTTTGTCCATTAAGGTGATAATAATAATTATATATTTGCCTGGTTGAAGTCCTTTCTATTCCACACCAATACAGAAGTGGAGGTGAATGCCTTTGTGTTGTTCCTGATTGCGTGTGCCTCTCTAATTTTTAATCACCTTCTTGACACTGTCCTCTTCCTCTTGCCTCTTCTCATAATGTGAAAATTAATCAAAGAAGAAGGTGGTTTGTTTGTAGCTAGCTATGTTAAGTTAGCTAAGTTGGTGAGCTTTCTCCAGGGGGACCACCTGTCTCTGAAATGATGGGTTTATTAAACTGTGCACGTCCTGTTTAAACAACATATGGGTGAGTGGGAGGGCCCAAGACAATTCCATCTTGCACCTCTTTTTTTGTTTGCATTATGTGCTCTTTGGGGCCTAGTTTTTAAAACTGCCATCCTACCAGCCACTGCAGTGCCACTCATAGCGGTGTGGTATAGCACATAGACAGTTAAAATATAGACAGTTATTAGGTAGACACGATATGGTCGACAGTCAAAATATAGACAGGGTCAAAAGTCAGAAAGTCAAAAGTCAGACACAAAATGTAATTTTATCTTTTTGTGTTTTAAACATTTTTAACCCAAATTTGATGAAATTAGTCCCCTTGCGAGTTCACTATGCTCGCCACGCTTCGGGCTCAGTGTCTTGCTTTGCTCGCCACAACTTTACTAAAAGATGATAGTTTGTGACATGAATAGTAAATGAGGCAAAAGTTGTAAAAAACAATGAAAAACTATAAAAAAAAATTGTGTCTGAATATGACTCTGTCAGACTTTTGACCCTGTCTGAGTTTTTACTGTCTGACTTTTGACCCCATCTGACTTTTGAACCTGTCTGACTTTTGACTGTTGACTGTATGGTGTCTACCTAATGACTGTCTATCTTTTAACTGTATGTCTATAGACTGGAACCCACTCATAGATGGGCCAAGTATTTGTGATGTAGACTTGTGTCACTAAGCTTAATCATCCAGTGACCTCAGTGCACCTCTGTTTTTAAAACTGCCATCCTGTCTGCCACTGCAGTACCACTCCTAGATGGGCCAGGTGTTTGTGCAGTACACTTGTACCACTTAGCTTAGTCATCCAGCAACCTGGGTGCATCCTTTTGGCCTAATAACAATATTGTGAGGTGTGAGGTGTTCAGAATAGACTGGAACTGAGTGGAAATGAATGTTATTGAGGTTAATAATACTGTAGGATCAAAACTACCCCAAATTCTGTGATTTTAGCTGTTTTAATGCTTTTTTTCAAAACTCATCCAGATCCAAAACCAAAATCAATACCCGAAAAAGGGTGGTTTTGGCAAAACCAATCCAGATCCAAAATACGAGCGGGGATTCAGATCCAAAACCAAAACCCAAAACCCGAAAAGTGTCCGCCACATATCTCTAATTTTTTGCTTTAGATTACACACAGAAGATATTTAGCAGTAGTATACGGCAGCCGCTGTACTAGTAGTCAGAGTGACGCACCAATAGAAATATATTTTTTGCTTTGGACAAGACACAGAGGATATAAAGCAGTAGTGTATGGCAGTACTGGTAGTCATCACTGAGTGACGTACCAATGGAAATACATTTTTTGCTCTGGATCACATACAGAGGATATATAGCAGTAGTGTATGGCAGCCACAGTACTAGTAGTCAGAGTGACGCACCAATAGAAATATATTTTTTGCCTTGGACCAGACAGAGGATATAGAGCAGTAGTGTACGGCAGTACATAGCCCCTTAGACAAAGAACACCTGGTCCTATGCACAGCCACAGTATGCTATATGTAAGGTACTGTCTACTGTGCAGAGCCCTAACACAGTGACAGTCACAGCACACCTACACAAGCAGCACCCCAGGTTAACTCATCTTTCCTGTTCTCTCCAGCCCCCCTCCCCCCTTTCCTAACCTCCCTGTCCGATTACAGCACAGAATACAGCACAGAAGGAACACATCCTTACTGTACACTCTCCAAGTCCAGAGTAAAGATGGCGTTGATCACCGGGAATATATATAGAATCCAAAACCTGCGAGACCCAATAGCAGCATGATGACTTTTTGCCTAATTTTTGGATCCGAGTTAGGTGCGACAAACCGAGCTTGACTCAGATCTGGGCTTGGATCTCAAAGTTTGGGGAGGTTCGGTTCTCAGGGAACCGAACCCACTCATCGCTAATAGATTGACATATTACTACTGATCAGGGCACAAGTTTCTTTATAATTAAATCTAACATTGTGCACTGACTTTATTTTGCCAGGTGTACACTGACTTCATAACTGCTCCTTTCTTAGCTCCCCCTCACTTCTGCTCCACTATCTCTTGTGGTTCCTCAACCTCCTCTTTCTCCTCAGTAATTTCAGTATTTGTCACCCTGACCATTATATAAAAAAAAATAACAACGATTAACAAAGAAAAAAAAGACAGTGTAAACTAACACTGGATCACAGCACTCACCCACCCCACCATTGAACCAGAAAAGATCAACAAAGACAAAATAAAAGTACAATGTTTTTTTAATGAAACAAAACAACTATACACACACATACACATAGACAAATCAAACAGTATTCCCAAAAAATAACTCATGAAATCCACCAAATGCCAAACAAACTCTCCAATCCACTATACATACTGTACTGTCACAATCGCCTTCTATAGATGTGCGGTTGACACTTTTCATGTTTTGTGTTTTGGTTTTCGAGCTGGATCCCTGCTCGTGTTTTGGATCTGGATTGGTTTTGCCATAACCACCCTTTCAGGTTTTGCTTTTGGATCTGGATGATTTTTGAAAAAAAATATAAAAACAGCTAAAATCACAGAATTTGGGGGTATTTTTGATCCTACAGTATTATTAACCTCAATAAAATTAATTTTCACTAATTTCCAGTCTATTCTGAATACCTCACACCTCACAATATTGTTTTTAGGCCAACAGGTTGCACCAAGGTAGCTGGATGACTAAGCTAAGCGACACAAGTGGGCGACACAAACACCAGGCCCATCTAGGAGTGGCACAGCAGTGTCAGACAGAATGGCAGTTTTAAAAACTAGGCCCCAAAGAGCACATAATGCAAAGAAAAAAAGAGGTGTACCGAGGTCGCTGGATGACTAAACTAAGCGACACAAGTGGGCGGCACAAAGACCTGGCCCATCTAGGAGTGGCACTGCAGTGGCAGACATGATGGCAATTTTAAAAATTAGGCCCAAAAGAGCACATAATGAGGAAAAAATGAGGTGCACGGAGGTCACTGGATGACTAAGCTAAGTGACACAAGTGGGCGGCACAAACACCTGGCCCATCTAGGATTGGAACTGCAGTGGCAGACAGAATGGCAGTTTTAAAAACTAGTCCCCAAAGAGCACATAATGCAAAGAAAAAAAAGAGGTGTAAGATGGAATTGTCCTTGGGCTCTCCCACCCACTCGTATGTTGTATAAACAGAACATGCACACTTTAGCAAAACAATAATTTCTGCGACAGGGTCTGCCACGCGTTTGCATTTCATCGCAAAGGACTTAGTTGAAGTAGTACAAGTGGTCTTCCAACTTCCGACTTCTCCTCTGGGATGACGATATACTCCCAACAGCAACAACAGCAGTGGCAGCAGCAGCAGTAGGCGTGCCATTCAAGGATCCTCCTGAGGAATCCTGGATAGGAGAGGACTCGTCAGTCAAGCAGGTGATGTGTCCTGCAGGACTATTTACGTTCCTGACTAAGGAGGAATTTCACGTTGAGGGAGTTGGTGGTGTGGTTTGCAGGAGCTTGGGTACAACAGGAAGAAGGGATTTAGGTGTAAGTGGAGTGATTATGCTTTTACCCAAAGTTTCTGAACTTGACAATGACTTATGATGAATGCTCTGCAGGTGACATATAAGGGAGGATGTTCCTAGGAGGTTAATGTCCTTACCCCTACTTATTATGGATTGACAAAGTCAACATGTGGCTTGACACCTGTTGTCCGGATTTGTGGAGAAATAATTCCACACCGAAGAGGTGGCTCTTTGGTATTTTGCCCAGGCATGACAATGAGCTTTCTCATCCCACGGACAACAACCGTCTCCACTGGTGCCTTATTCAAACAAAATACATCACCATTAGAATCCTCATCCTCAACTTTATCTTCAGCGCCAGCTACACCAATATCCTCCTCATCCTGGTGTACATCTACAGTGACATCCTCAATCTCAATATCAGCAACTGAACTGGCGGTGCTCTTGCCATATGTAATGAAACTTGCTGCAGGTTAGAAATCGCCAGATATGTGCACTCTAATACCAGTGGTGGCTGCTACCCTGTGGTGCAGGCAGACCACACATAGTATCGGGGAAGCATTTAAAACATATAAGCATACCTTAAATATTACATGCAATATGTGTGATGGCTGACTGACTCCTGGGGGTCAGCAGCGCTGCTGTGTTTCACAGCCATGGCTGCACTAAGCAGGCAGCATTTAGCTTCCCCTGACTCCTGTGTAACTAGCCAATATGATTCCTGAGGTGGGCTTATACAGGAAGGAGGTCTGACCTGAGTGCTGCACCCCAAGTGCAGCTGTGGCTGGGAAATACAGCGCTGCTGATCCACAGGGTCAGGCAGCCATCACACATATTGGATGATGGTCAGTTCTGTATCTGTCTCCAACTGTGATAAATCTCTCCCAGAGTGTCTTATCCCGCTGGAAGTAGCAATTAGATAAGATTGGTAGACTGTTGCTGAGGTGGAATGCACATCGCCAGTAGCAGGACCACCATTGGGGGTGGACCACTGGGACTGGAGTCCCTGGTCTGTCCCTTGCAGAACTAGTGGTGATGCATCCAGTGCATTGCACCAGGGCCCACCAAACAAAGAGGTCCACAGCCTCTGGCCCTATAATGAGTCAGACTAACTGCCCCACATGAAGGAGCTGCTATGCGATGCCAGAAATACAAGCATTGAGGTCCATACTGTCTGCAGTTGCCGGTTCTGGACCAGTGAGATGGGAACATAGTGGGTGTCCTGGAATCTCCAGCAGGGGGTAATGTGCA